>NW_028227262.1:40982500-42190000 GCF_978045245.1 Mus caroli
TCTGATACCCTGGACCTGGAGATGCAGTTGTAAGCTGCTTGCTGTTGGCTAGGAAAACCAAACCCAGATCCTCTGGTAGGACAGGAATGTTTTAACCCACTGTGTCATCTTTCTAGCTCCCTCAGCCTAACTTTTAAATATTTCTCTAATACATTATATCCTGATTGTAGGTTTCCCCCCTCTATTCCATTCAGTCTCCCCTTTACTCCCAACTTCCCCTCTCTCCCAGATATACTCCTCCTTGTTTTCCGTTTAGAAAAGAGCAGGCCTCCCAGGTATAACAACAGAACACAACCTAACAAGTTACAATAAGAATAGGTATAAACCCTCATTTCAAGACTGGATGAAACAAGTCAATAGGAAGAAAAGGATCTCAAGAGAGGACAAAAGAGGCAGAGACAGCCACTCTCCCCACACAATCTCACTATTAGGAGTCCCACAAGAACACTAAGCTACACAACCATAACAAACCCTCATTTCAAGGTTGGATGAGGCGACTCAATAGGAGGAAAAGGATCCTAAGAGTAGACAAAAGAGGCAGAAACAGCTACACCCCCCATACATACTCAGTTTTGGGACACCCACAAGAACACTAAGCTACACAACCATATATATTTGCAGAACACCTAGTTCAGACCCTGACAGGCTCCGTGATTGTAGTTTCAGTCTCTGTGAATCCTTCTGAGCCTTGCTTAGTTGATTCTGTGGGCCATGTTATCCTGATGTTCTTGGCTCCTCTGGTTCTTAGCAAGGAACTGTGTAAGGCTTTCTCAGTTTGATTTCACCATAAACTCATATGTGTTCAAAACAAAACAAAACAAAACAAAACAAAACTTCCACACCAGAATATTTGTAGTGCACCTAGCTACTAGTCCTTTGTTCCCACTACTTCAGCAGCCTCTCTGCCTTTACCCATGTTTTGCTTGGCTACCTCCTGCTGATCCTTAAACATTTAGCCCCTCTTCCCTGGATCTCTGACTTGGAGCTCCCAGAAGTAGATGGCATAGGGTAGAGCATTTATTCCACTGTTTAATGATGAGTCATCCATAGTGTGTGTATGCATCATAAAATCCAGGAAGGAAAGGAAGGGGATTATACGTGTGTGTGTGTGTGTGTGTGTGTGTGTGTGTGTGTGTGTGTGTGTGCAGAGCCAAGATTAGCCTCAAATGCTTATTTTCTGCAATGGATATCTGTTCTTAAGAAAGAATAAAATGTTCTAGTATGCCTTTCTAAAATGCACCTCCCCCTTTAGTATATTTTAAATTGTATAAGCAAAAAGAAATGTATAAATCTTTTCTTATTTTCAAAAACTTTGTTAATCCCCTTTCCTACTGCCATTGCTTTACTTAGCTTTGTGGCTGCTCTTCAAGGACTTTTACATTTTTAATAAAAAAAAAAACACAGCAGATCTATTGCAGAATAATCCACATGTCATAAAATTTACCCCCTTTCAAATTGGAACTCAGTGGTTTTAGTATCTTCAGAATCCAACAGCCATCACTGCTATGCTTAGGACATTTCATCTTCCCACTCAGAGACAATTCCATTCCTTCTTTCCAGCCCCAATAAACACTAATCTACTTCCTCTCATAGGGGTTTGTTGCTTCTGGCACTTCATAGAAATACAGTCATTACATAAATCCCTTTGTATAGGAATTCTGTCTCCTAACATAAGGTTTCCAGGACTCACACTTTCTTGTAGCATATTTAATCACTTCATTCCTTTTTATGGAAGAATGACATTCTGTGACATGAATATATGATATTCTGTTTAGCAGCTCATCAGTGAGTGGACATTTGTGTTGTATTGATTTGGCTAAAGCATTATGAATGATACTTTATAGATATTTCCATGGTTGTTTTGGTATACATTCTCACACATGCACATGTATTTATAGTTTTATTCAAGCATAAGAATCTTGCCAGGCATAGTCCTTTAATGCCAGCACTCAGGAGGTAAAGGCAGGCAGATCTCTGAGTTGAAGGCTAACCTGCTCTATGGAGAGATAATTCCAGAACAGCCAGGAATATACAGAGATACCCAGTCTCAAAACACCAAACCAACCAACCAACCAATGATCCCACCAACCAACCAACCAACTAATCAAAATCTCCTCCACAGTACATCTTTTATGGTACTTGGTACTTGCCACAAATGCTCATTGTTCTCAGGAAACTCCACATCCCTGCATACATCCCTGCTGGTTTTTTTTTTTTTTTTTGCCTCTGTTGCTTATGCTGCCCTGACTTTTCTACTTGGCCTGTTGTTAGCTTATATAGTAACTCCATGTTTAACTTTTTGAGGAACTACTAAACTGTTCTCTGAGTCAGCAACCCCATTTTTGATCCCCACCAGAAATGGTTGAGGATGAGGACTCTGTCATTTCTATGACCCCATCAGCACATGTTCCTGTCTGTCTCTTACTGAAGACATCCTGATAGATGTACAGTGATAACTCTCTGTGATGCTGGCTTTCACTTTTCTGGTGGTAATTGTTCTTTAGTTCCTTTGTATGTTCTTATACCCATTTTCACATCTTCTATGGAGAAATATCTCTTCTTGTCCTTTGTCCATATTGAAGTTGGGTTACTAATTATTTCATTGAGTTATAAGCATTGTTTATATATTCTTATAAATGATAAATAGCTATTTTAGAATATTTTCTATCTTATCAGATTTATTATAGAGGATATATTATTTAAAATTAGCCAATCATATATTTATAAAATGCTAGTTTAAAGTATTTAAAAGAACATAGCAAGCAATGACTGAACAATATTTTTCACCACCTTAAAAAATATAATCATATCTGATCTTATCTAAAAGTCTGAAAAGCAATTTTATATACATTTAAATATGCATATATTTTACTTAAAGTTAAAAACTTTTAAATCTTTACTTAAAGGGTTTGTACATATTGTATTGTGTTATTTTTATTGCGTAGTCATCTTAATAGATTTTTATTCCTGTGAAAAGCCTTCACTATTTAAAATTGACACATACTTGAATATGTAACACTTTTCTGTTGCTGAGGCTTTCTGTTCATCTTAATGCCTCTACTGTCATGAACAATACTGTAATGAGCACCATGTAAGAGCTCTTTGCTGAACATGGGCAAGTATAAGGCTAGAATTTCTTTAGAGAAATGGCTGAGTTCAAGGGAGTTTGCATTTTGGTTTTCAGTATGTTTCATCAAAAATGTTTATTAAAAAGGCTTCAAAATTATTGTCCTAGTTATAATCTGTGGGAGTATAATTTCATAAATACTGGCCATTATTAAAAGCTAGGCACTTTTGCTCTAATAATGAACAAAAAATAGAACCTTCTATGGTTTGAATGTGTCTTCCTGTATGATTTGGATGAGAAATGTCCCCTGTAGGTACTTGAACCCTAGTTGTTAGTGTTTTGGAAGGCTTAACATTTAGGAGGTAGAGTCTATCTAAGGGAAGTAGAATCTCTGAGATGATCTCCAGTTTAGGATTGAATCTCTCCATGTCTAGATTTGGGAAGATATAAACAAGATACTTCATGGTTTTATCACTATGAATCCCTTTGCTGCCATTTCTAGTCTTTATAATGGACTATTCCTTGGAACAACCAGCAATAATAATAATTCTTTCCTCCTTTATGTTTTTTCTTTTTTAATTAGATATTTTCTTTATATACATTTCAAATTTCAAATGCTATCCCGAAAGTTCCCTATACCACCCCTCCCCTGCCCTGCTCCCCTACCCACCCACTCCTGCTTCTTGGCCCTGGCATTCCCCTGTACTGGGGCATATAAAGTTTGCAATACCAAGGGACCTCTCTTCCCAATGATGGCCGACTAGGTCATCTCCTGCTACATATGCAGCTAGAGACATGAGATCTGGGGGCACTGGTTAGTTCATATTGTTGTTCTACCTATAGGGTTGCAGACCCCTTCAGCTCCTTGGGTGCTTTCTCTAGCTCCTCCATTGGGAGCCCTGTGTTCCATCTTATAGATGACTGTGAGCATCCACTTCTGTATTTGCCAGGAACTGGCATAGCCTCATACGAGACAGCTATACCTTGGTCTCTTCATCAAAATCTTGCTGACATATGCAATAGTGTCTGGGTTTGGTGGCTGATTATGGGATGGATCCCCGGGTGGGGTAGTTGTTTTCTGTCAATTGTTTCATCACAGATTTAAAGAAAGTAATTAATAATAAATTTTGAAATCTCATGCAATGGGAACTTAACCTCAAATTTTATTTTAGCAGTAATGGAGTTCTCCGGAGTGTTTGTTTTATTCTGTGTTGTATATGACACCCTCTACAAGGTTATTGTTGAGCAGAAAGGTTCTCTTAGATGCTGAGAAAATGAAAATGTTATGTTCTTGGATCTTTTATCTTTTTCTAGACCTGGGGGCTAAACTATATCTTAGTTTCTAGTTTCAGTTATTTTGTTATAGAAACAGGAAAACTGGCTAGAACAGTACCCAATTCTTTTGCCTGCATGAGATGATTCTAATATTGTGATTTCTCTGATTTCCACTATCTGGTGATGAGCATACAGCCTATTTATTCTGTAGGTTTGTTCTATACTTGAGAATCCTTATATGGCATGGAAAGCAAATATTATATGGGCCAAGAAGGTTTACATTTATAGTCTTTTCTTATGCATAGCTAAGTCAGCTGCAGAAAATATTAGTCTTAAATGACTTGTCATTGTATTTAGGATTGACCAGTTTTTTATCCACAATCCAGAGACTTTTAACTTCATAAAAGATGTGACATTTTATTTTAATAAAGCTATCGACAGAGCTACTTTTTTTTGAGTGACTTTTCAAAAGCTTCTTTTGTCAGTAAAGGGCTTTTATTAGATATGTAACCTCGCTGTGCTCCATGTTAGTGAAGAAAGAAAGCAAATGTCCTTGGGTACTCAATGCAGGGATTTTCCAGGGAGAAAAGTTCTTCAACTCTCCAAAGCAACATTTGTCACTCGGTGTTGACTCTTAACCAAAAACAATGAAGTTTTCCAGTGCCATTGTTTGGAATATAAAGGTGGATGCGATTATGCCTCCAAACTGACACATATAAAAAGAAACCACAGAGTATTAAACTTAAGGGAAAATGTGAATTTAGTTGCAAGTGCGTTAGTTGAACAAAATTCATCACGCGGAAGAAGGAAGTGAGGAGAGTGAGTCCTGTTTCTATGATGTGTCAGCTGGGTTCATCTGAACTGCTGCTGATAAATGCAGTGCTCATCAATTGGAGGAGAATGAATAGGGACTTCTGTTGCAATTGAGGTGGGGTGTCAGTGTTGTGGTTCCATACATTGACATTTTGAAGAATGAAAGAAATAGATCGCAGGGATTTTGATAGTTTTAAGACACCCAGGAAATTGACAGATTCTAGAGCAAGCCCACTGCAGTACAGAAATTGATGTGCTATTAGGGCTGAGTCCAGCCTGTGATCTAGGTCAACATAGTTGTGATGGAGAAAGTCACAGTGTCAAAGGCCAGCTTTGATTTCACAGAGTAAACCAAAGCAAGCAGAGATGGGCTATGGGGTTGGTGAATGGGGGTTTATACTGATAGCAGTTGACAGGGGGTGGGGAGGCTAACAACAGTGGACAAGTTATGGGATCAGCACTACTGACAGAACAAAACTTAATTATTTGGGGTAGGCAAGAATGCCCAGAGAGAAACTTTAAACTCCGAATTCTTCAGTAGCTAATGAGAAGGAAAAGGATAGAGAGAAGGTCATGTATACCTCCCAACACTCTGGTTGGGCCCGACCACCTATTTCACCTGTTTCATAAGTGTACAGATATACTTATATACAGACACATAGGTATGAATGTACATACATATAGACAGAGATGCATACATTTAGTGGATGGAGCAAAGACCTAAAAGCCACATATTATTTTTCTCTTAGCCTTATTTTACCTTTTCAGACAAAAGTTCTTCATAAGATTACCTCATAGATGAAATGTTATACAAAAGGGGAGTTACAGAAGAATATTGATAAGTTCAAAGCAGTGTTTCATTCTATAAGCTCATTATAAGTTCAAAGCAACAGTTTCACATGGCCTTGCTGTATCATAGTGGACACCTGTGGCTTTATTCTTGGATATAACCTAGATGAATGTTTTTTCTTGATCATAAACCTGTCTCAAACCTGTTTCTCTTCTTAGTGTAATTCATGAAATCTCATTGTATTCCTTCTTATGCAGCCTTTACTTACTATTCTATGAGGAGGGCGTACATTCCATTCTTAATTCTACTTATATTAAATATTTCTGGCAAAACAACTAAAACCATATCCTTAAGCTTTCTTCCTAAAATAACTTGAATCAAATCAGGAATTCTAGGAAGCCATTAAATCATCTAAATAGTATTAATTTATGAAAGCTTGTCTTCATGTTGATCTGCAGGAAATTTGCCCAGTAGGATGAGCTGATGCCCAGGAATTATTAGGCTATGTAATAGTGTCAGGAAAGGAATATCTATATTGAGGCACAATCTTGGGATGAAGTCTCTGGGGTCGTGCCTCTTCAGAGTACACCTATCACAGCCATGCAAAGCAGTGGGCTATCTCTACGAAGTTCATTTGCTTGCCATAGCCTTTTCTAAATGGCTCCTGTCATCACAAGTCTAAGAGAATCTGCACAGAGACTTGATATCACCCCCCTCCAACAGAAAGGGAAGTTGCCTCTTTTTTAGGGGGTGGGGGTCAGGTATTAAATCAAAAACCGAGAAAGATGCTCAGTGAATACCTGTAGACCTGATGTTTGTAGTGACATGTTATTTCTGAATGTAGGGAGGACATTCCTTCAACAGTTTCCTTTAAGTCCTGCAATGTTACTACAGATTATCTCCCTCCTTGCAGCAGCAGGCAGGTAGTTGTGCTTGATGTCTATTAGGCTCTAATTCAAATATAAGTTCCATAATTCAATGAGAGTAGATAGCAAAAGGATCCCCTTTTCATTAAAAGGGTAATTACCTTGTTATCAGAGTGCTGTAAGAATAAAAGCTTATGGATTTTTTCATACAATCATAAGATTGGAAGAGACTTGGTGATGTCATCTTGTTCTTTCTGCAAGCCAGGGATGAATTGAATTCATCTTTGATGGATGGGATGCTGTTTAACAAGGATCTCCAGAGAATGAGAGTCGACACTTTGGTGTTTTAGCAACCTTCAGCAGTGATATTCCTTCTGTCATGTTAAATATATTGACACTGAATGAAGCCAGTACTCTGTGTCCTCTTAGGGTAGAGAAAACAATGTTATTCATGCCCTTTGTTTTCATTATGTTAAAGAGCACTTATTCAGTCCTATATGCTTGATGCTGAGGGCACGCTAGTGACATGGGGAGGATGATAGACTTGATTGCTCTTGGCATTTAGCTGAGAGCCTTATAATGGATGATAACCAATAGCCAAATCAATAAATGTCTAAAGCTTGTCATAAGTGCTGTGATGGAGCAATTAAAGTGGTTTGGTATGAAGAACAGCAGTAGGAAGCTAAGGCCTTGTTTCTATGAGTAGTCCAAGAAGGTCTCATTTTTTTAACGTGACTTTGAATAGGAGCACTGAAGTATAAATGAAACCAACCTTTCAAACTGGAAAGAACACTCCCAAGAAAGAGAGCAGCATGCACAGAGGCTCTGGAGTAGAAAGAGCTTGAAGGAATTTAGTGTACAGCGCAGCTCCAACAGTCGAGTCAAGGCAGAGGGTGGCACACAGTGAGGTAAGAGAAATAAGTAGCCAAATGATGTCGGTCCTAGTGAGCAGAGAGGAGAGGCCTGACTATCCTTCTAAGTGGAATTTTCTGAAAAGATTGCTCTGAATTCTGTATGGCAAATAACTTAATCTAGGAAACTATTACAGAGAGAAGTTAATAGGCTGTGCTTATGAGAAGTATTGATGGCATAGAGGACAAATGTGGAAGTGAAAATGGACAGAGACACTTGAATGCTTTTACCAACAGACTCAATGTAGGGTAGGATAAGGAAAATATCATACCTCAGTTTATACCTTGGCTTGCAGCTCTAGGAACTGGTCAGGTGAGAGTTCAGTCTGTCTAGCAGCTCAAGTTCAGCTGGGGTGGGGGTGGGGGGGACAGGCCCATCATTGGAAGAATAGACTTTGTGACTTTCCCTTTTCACATGCTAAATGAGATGCTGGTGCAACACAAACATAAACCCATTGACTCTAAGTTTGGAGTTCAGCCCTGGAGAAATCATGTTAATTAACTTTAATGAGAATACCAGTGTTAGGGGTGAGGGCGAGATATAGCCTGTATGAGAAGGGAAGAATAGGAATAGCCAGGTGAGGGCTTAGAGTAAGTCTGCCCCTCACGAAGCACACGTGTGCGTGCATACACACACACACACACACACACACACACACACACACACAGACATTTGATGAAGGAAAGGCTGTGACATGTGCCCCATAGTTTTTCCAGTACTATGAGTTTAAGTGATTGCCTATTTCTTTTGGCATTTATAAATTGAGGAGTTGAATACCTATTTTCCTTTCATGACTGGTGTCCTATGATGCTCTTGGTACTAGGCTCATTTTCTGATTACTTTGGCTGTGTATATAATGTCCTTTGTCTACGCCTCATTGTCTTACACTGGGCACCTTTTCTAACCAGGATTCTAATTTTATGTGCACTAAGTCAATATTCTTATAAATCTTTCCCTCTGCCAAGTTGTCGTGGGGGCATTTGTATTTGTCGGCTATTATATTCTGTTCCAGTTTGGGGTGTCTTTGGCACAATGGGGACTGTTATTGGCAGGCTTTCTTTTTCATTACAAAGGAGCCCCTGTTTGTGTGATTCCTATTCAACTCAATTTCCCAGTTTCTTTTAAATCAGCTTTAGAGATGTGAGGATTGCCAGTGGGTGTTCTGTTCGACCTCACTTAATGTTTGTGTTTGGTCCAGATCATAAAGCAAACCAAATTAACTGCCTCTGTCCAGTGCCCAGTAGGACTTATAGCCCAGGTGAAATGTGGGTTTAAAGATGTGTTCCTAATTACAATCTTGTGGATGTTCATAGCAAATGAAGTTTCAGACCATTATTTAAAGCTCCAAGGGCTTCATCCTAGGTTTGTTTTCTCAGCAAATGCAGTTTTAAGTGATTATTTAAGGCTCTGGTGGTAATGTTCTCGATGTATTTTTCTAAATGAATTAACGTTGGGAAATTTTGGGTGCTGGCTTGATTTTGTTAAGAGTGCCCTTACTACCAGATCACCGTGTTTTGTTTGCTATTTTTTTCTTATGAGATAAATCTCCTTCTTCCTTGTCTCGGGACATACTATATAAACCTGCTGAGAAAGTTGGAAGAACATTTAAAACGATTTCATTTGAAAAACATAGATCCCTAGGAAGAGAACTAGAAGTTACATAGTCACTGGACACCACATAACAAACATCCCTTTTAAAGGAAAAACTTGTATTGGGACCTCTCAGTAAACACATCTATTGCACCAATGATATTGTTCTATCACAGGTAAAGTCTTGTCAACAATTTTTATCTTACTATACCTCTGACTTTAGGATTTAAGCCTACCATCATGCCTGATAAGACTATTAGAAAAAGAAGGGGTTAGATGAAAGGAAAGCAATCCTTTTGTTCACATCTTAGGAGTTTGAGCCTAGTTAGAAGTGGTGTTTCTGAGCCAGGCAGGAAGCAGTGAGAAGGTGTGGGTGAGTAACAGAGTAAGGCTGAGAGGAAATGGATGATGAACGTTTGTACTTTTCCTCATATTCCTAGCTCTCCATTTGGAAACTCTTCCCAAATCTTTAAAACAGACCCAGCAGGAATCAGCCTTAAAGTTTGTTTGTTTGTTTGTTTGTTTGTTTGTGGGTGTCCATTTTCAAATCATGAATATGACCTGGCTGTATTGTCTTGCTTTCTTACTCATTGTTAGTAAAGTTGTGCCAAGGCATGCCCAAGTCCTACTCTCTAATACCTTGGATGTGACTCTATTTGGAAAAAAGAGTCTTTGAAGATCCATGAAAGACCCAAAGTTTAATTAATCTTTCTTTAGAAGACAGCTCCTAATTTAAGTGACTATCACCTTTAGACAAAGAGTTGAAGGCATAAACAAACAAGCCCATAAAGAAAGGCAGAAATTAGAATGCTTTATCTACAAGTCAAATGGCCCCCAAATGGTAAGCAGCCAATAAAGGCAAGGAGAGAATTATAGAGTATTTTCTCTCTCAGAACACCAAGAATGAATACCACTGTCAATACCTTGACTCTGGCTTTCTGTTGCTCACAACTGAGAGGGAATACATTTAAGCTGCTCAGTTTATGATAATTTGTTATTGAAGTTTTAGGAAATGAATATACTACCCCATATATATTATCAGGTGGGAGGCAGCATGTAAACAGAGGGAAAAGACACTGATTGGAGTTAGGAAATGTGTTTTCCAACTAAATGAGTACTTGTATGACCTTGGCTGAGCTGCAGTCCCTCTCTGAGTGCTGTTGCTTTATTTTTAAATGAGAAAGGTGTGGACAGATATATCTGGTTGTAGGTTTACTCTTGCTTTGCTATTATTTAAGGGATAAAAAACAAGCAGAAAACAGGAAGCACATATACATGTAAGTCTGCCCCTCACAAAGCACACGTGTGCGTGCATATACACACACACACACACTCACACACACACACACACACACACACACACACACACACACACTACTCAATTGTGGTCAGAATGAAGAAATAAGTGGAAAATATGAAAATATGCCAGTGGAACTTTTTGTGTGAGAACAATATCAAAAGTTATAATTTTTATATTTCATTAGAAGGTATGGTCCTTTAGAGCAAAAATACTAATGTATTTGGCGTTTGCTGTGATATAAATGGGAGTAAGATCATAGCATAAAGAGAAGAATGGAAGAATTCTATTATAAAGTTATGTGAAGTCATTTAGTATTATTGGAAGGAAAATAATGGTTTTGCTGCCAACGTGTCCCTAGCTCCAGGTGTGAGTCTTCCTTGTTTCCCTCTGAACCTTCCTTGTGACCTTTGAACTTGCCCTTTCTCTTGCCTTTCCCATTTTCCTCCCAAGTTCTAGCCTTTTCCCTTCTCTCCTGATTTTTTCTTCAAATCTGAACTCCAAGTTAAAATGGCAAGCCAGCTCTCCATGTCCCCATCTGCTGTCTCACATTCTCTCTTCCTGGCTTGTTGTCTCTGAAACAGTCCCTCTTTTATATGGTATTTATTGTAATTTGTTGTTAGTCCATATTCTTAACATCCCTCATTGTTTAACATGAGCAGTATTTTTACTTGTTTGTTTTATTTTCTGTGTTTCTCACTGACACACCCACAGGACATTCAATAGAGACCAAGATGGAAGTATTTGTGCTCAACAAATACTGCAGTCAATTGCAGGATTCCTGTTAATAAAGTTTGAGAAACTCCAAGAATAGCCTCAAGAATAGATGTCCCTCTATTCTGGACCCTGTGTACTACCCGATGAATTGATGGTCCTTCCCCTCCCCCTCCCCCACATTCTTACTCTTGCTAGGAATTTCCCATCATCATCTCTCTGCCCTCATTTGCCTCCAAGGTGCAAGGAGTTGGGATGATGTTCTTGAGCCAAAAGAGACTGTCCTGCTCTAGGCTTTTTATTCATCCTAACAAATATTACAACCTGGTTTTGTTTTTAAAGCATTTGTGTGTCTGGAAAGTAGCCACCCCGGGGAATCCTGTTCTTTTTCCACAATTCAAAGTGAACTTGTAGTCATTTGTGTGTGTGTGTGTGGGGGTGATTTTTGTCTTTTGAAACAGTCAGTGCCTGGAGCTCTGCTGCACTTGAGGCTTGGGGTGTCTTTCATCCCTGACAGTGGGAGGATAAAAGGGACTCATCACTTGTCTGCTGAGCATCCTTTCTTTGGCTTTACGTAGCTCTGGATGTAAGAAAAGGTAATGATCTCCCAAAGCTGGCTCTTCCATGATGTTAGTATCCCCTATCCCCTACAGCAATTAATTTATCTTACAGACACAACGTTTGACCGTTTTCCTATATGCTTCCCTTGCCATGTATGGTGTTTCAGAGTGAGAGCCAGGCTACTTCCATCTGGCTGTCATGCTCCTTTGATGTCTAAGGGCACAGAAAAGGAAAGGCAGCCAGAAGACAAATGGGCAGATGGTGTGGGTCTCAGGTAATGTTCAAGACAGAAGCCTGCTTTACTAGCAATTACAAGTAGCTTTCAGCTGGTGCGTTTGCAGTGTGTCTGAGGCTTAAGCAAGCAGGTGACTGTTTTGACCCGGCTTTATTGATACACATGTCCAGAAAATTAAGAGTAGTAGTTTCTATGTATACATTTAACTTTTAATAGATTATCAACACAGTATTGTTTTCTCGTCTCCTAATTTACTCAGTACGTTAACCTACTCTTTCTTTCTCTCTCTCCTTTCCTTCCCTTCCACCTCACTTCCTTTTTGTCTTTCCTTTCTCTCTGTTTATAAGACTAAAATTCTACTGTATGGCTCAAGTTGTCCTAAAACTCATTGAATGGCATAATCTCGCCTAAAACTCAGGATAGTCCTCTACCTCAGATTTCCAAGTGCTAGGATTATAGGTGTGGGCCAATAAGCCCAGATAGGTTCATCATTTCTCGTGTGTGTGTGTGCATGCATCCTTGTGTGTGTGTGTGTGTGTGTGTGTGTATTTGAGTGTCTCCATGTATGAAAGAGAGGTGTGTGTATCTCTGAAAGTACATATAGAGGCTTTAGGTTGTTGTTAGGTATTTTCTGTCACAGTTCACCTTTGTTTTCAATGCAGGGTCTCTTACTGAACCTGAGCCTCACCATTTTGGTTAGACTGCCTGGCTAGAAAGCTTCAAGGATCAGCCTTACACCATCTTTCCTGGCTGGGATTCCAGGTGTATGTTGCTGCGCCTAACTTTTATGTGGGAGCTAGAGAGCCGAACTAAAGTCCTGATGTTTGCATAGCGAGCACTTTACCCACTGGGCTGTCTCCCCAGCCCCTAGCTTCATTTTCTTAATGAAAATAAATGAGGCTTTCTGGGCTCATGACTTCAGAGCATTTGCTGAAGGTTAGAGGTCCTAACTATAGTACTGAAAGACAAACTAAAATTTATCTTTCCTTTCTTGCCCTTTTCTCCTGCCTTCCAGCTCATGTCTACATCCTGAAGGGTAGCATTTTGTGAAATGAGAATTTAAAAGTTAGGACAAGATACCTTCTGTGTCAAAATGGAGCTGGGAAACCAATGAAAGATGTCATCAAGTTGGGACCTAGTGTGAAACTGTCATGTTGTCTCGCTAGCTTTAACTAAAGTCATATTTTATGAGATATGTTTTATATTTGTTAGGATTTAATTGTGTAAACAAATCTGGAATATCTCAGATGATTGCCACTGTATGTCTCTCATACCTTGGTTTTATTTTTACTCAAGACTCTATTGGATGAAATGAACACAACCCTACTTCTATTTGTTGAAGTAGTAAAAGTGATCCTGATTGGCTAGTTTATCTCTGAAGTTAACTATCTTAGTGGCTTTAGGGGCAGCTGGCTCCAAAGAACCGAAGTAGGTTGTCAAGATTTGCTCTGTCTTTTTTGTTTCTCAATGGGGCTGTCATGCTTGTTTATAAACTACAGACGTGCCCATGTTATAGGGGAAATAGTACTGACTATGTTTGGTGCATATTCTACTGGCCAGTGATTCAAAATCCAAATGTTTCCTTTGTCAGTTTCAAATCTAAGAACTCTGGAAGAGAGATTTTGATTCAGTGGTGGCCCATGCTCAGCTCTGAGGGAAGCATAGTGTGATGGTCTCCCGTTCTATTAGGCTCGCTTGTTTTAATGTGGAAAAAACATGCAGACATGGTTAAGTTTTGGTAGTATTTGTTAAGTTTTTTTCCTTATATGTACATACAGTACTGCTTTTGAAAAGGCAACTCTGTTCTTGCTTGAATAAGATTACCATGTAAGTAAACACTGACTCACTACCAAGGTTTTGTAAATGACCTCACTGTATAGCATATGCTCACTGCATAATTGCTTGACACCAGTAGGGCCTCAGTCAGGTCAGTTTTGCATTGAAGGCAGTTGAGCCTCAGAGAGGTTAAGAAATAGATAACTATGCATATGGTTAAGCATGGAAGCAAAAGAAACAGTTGAATACACATTGCCTTTCATGTTATTTTTTGCAGTTAGTATTCTAGTGGGTAGAGCAAAGTATTACAACACTATGTACAGGGGCTGGAGAAGTGGCTCAGCAGGTAAGGATGCTAAGAGTGCTCACTGCTCTTGCAAAGGACTCAAATTCAGTTCCCCACAATCACATCAGGCAGCTCACAGCTGTCTGTAATTCAAGCTCCAGGGCACCCAACAACCTCTGGCCTCCATACACAAATACATACAGTTATAAAATAAAAATTAAATCCTTAAAGACACATAAATGCAGTGCATATATCCTTTAATCTACTCTGTAAATTACTAATTGCAAACATTGAAAATATAGACAAGACCTCTACTGCCTTCTGCCTACCACCCTTAACACCTCTAACTTCCATTTTACTTTCTACAGAATGAACAGGAATTAATCAAGTAATAAGTTGTTCCTTCTTTAGAACCAAAAGATCTTGAAGGTAGGAAGGAAGAGATTCTTAAATTCATGTATAATTTTCAAAGTTAACACTGGCATTGATCCAGAATGGAAGACTTTGCTTCATAAGTATATAAATGAACACATAATTGAATGTATAAGAAAAGGGTCCCATGGTTTATTCTGATTTTAGTGTGTAGCTGGGAAACAGAAGAAAGCATCCAACCAGAAAGTAAAAGAAGTCATCAAGTTGGGACCTGGTGGGAAGGGGATGAAACTTCTGTGTTGTGTCTCTGTTTAAGATCATATTTTACGATTAATTAGAGGTGCTTTTATTCTCATAAAACAGTAATTGTTCAAACATGTAACTATCTCAGATGATTGCAGAACATCAGTAGTTGAGCCTTTGGTAGGCTCTGCGTGTTAAATGCCTACAACAGAAAAACAACTCACCATCTGTTCTCTTACTTTTTTGAGTGCATTTTTCTGTGTTATTATACTGAACAGTCTCTTCTCAGGAGGGATCTTGAGAGTCTGTAGGTTATTTCGTACTGTATTGCTTATTCCCCCCGCCCCCAATAGCTGGATGTTTTTCACAACTAACCACGCATTTTATCTCCCTATGCTAAGCTGACTGTACTCTCCTGCTTCATTCCTCTGCCTCTGTGGTGTTGATCTGGGGCTACAGTGATGTTGGCCGAAGTCTCATTTGCTGATGACTTTGTTACTGGGGCTCTTGAATACATCTTTGTTTTTGTCCATGTGGCCTCCTATGTGGCTTTGAGTTCTAAGTCCACTGTGGAATAAAACATGGGTATTCTGATGTCCCTGTGATTGCAAAAGCAGCTCTCTTTAGGGTTGGTCTCTGAAGCAACTCAGTTATTCCTCATCACAATGAGTCAAACAAGACACCAGGCAAACCTAGATTCAAAGGGAGAAAATTAGTTGTATCTACTAATGGGCAAAATGCCTAAAAATTCACAGTCTTTTTTCTACTGTAGTAACATTTATCTAGAAAAAGGATATCTATTTAAACAATAAATGTATATAAATGAACATTATAGGGCACATCTGAATTCTAATCCTTTATGCGTAGTTTTCATCATTTATTTAATGTGAGATTTGGCCACATTATTTGACCTCACACAATATTGGTTTCTTCACCTGCAATTGGGATTGTTTTAAGGATTCTGTGAGGCTGTGTATATAAGTTACATGCAGCAGTCAGTGATTCAGTACCACTGTAAATTCTCAAAAAACTGGCAAGCATCGTTACCATTATTGCCTGAACTATTCTAGACAACGAAAGGGGCTGAAATAATCATTATTCATACCTCATACCTTGATCATATTTAGTTTTGAATAGTTTTATGATTTTAGAAGGAGTCAGAACTGAGAAGGCACTAAAGTAATTTGGTAGTGCCAGGTTCTTGGATTACTCTTACTTTTCAAGATTCATCTCACCTCCTGATGATTTTGGTGTTTGTTCTGTGCATGTGGTAGGCAAGGCATTAGAACACACTATAAGGACTGTCACAGTTGGGTCCTGGGCTGTCATAATTTATTGATATTAGGTATGTGGATGGTACTTAATAGGAAATGAAAGGCCCTATAGGTTTTTTTGCTTTCAAGAATTTGCTTTCACTGACTGAGAGAAAAAGATCAGAAAGATTTCTAAATCCATCTATTGAGCTAATAACATGAGAACTGTAAAGTGAGCCAGGCTGTAGTGTCCGCTCCTGGCTTTGAAATGGTGTTTCATTATTCACAAACAATCTTCCTGAAATTTTTAGATGGACTTTTATGAGAAGAGTCTCTGAGATTGTACTTAAATATTCAGTTTAGGGCCTTTGCCTTATTGTTAATGTGTGCTTGTTACAACAATTTAAAATGTATTTCTTGTAGAGGTTGTAATTATAGATAGACTGGTCTGAGGTACACATTTGCTGTTCAGCTGTCTCGCCACAATTTGGTAGTGGAGTTAAAGGAATCATTTTGTATAACTCATTGTTACTTTAATTCCCATTATTTTTGTTGGGTATCATCGTAATATTTTCTTAAGTGTATGCTGTATGTTTTCCTAAAATGTGTTAAGATATTAGTAGGACTTACAAATGATCCCTTTAGGACCTTTTAGTCATAACTGAAAAACAAAACAAAACAGAACAACCAACCTGTATGTCTACTGAAACCCGGGAGGATCCGGGGCCTCCGGAGAGGAGTTCTTACACTTAGGGCTGCTTCACTCCAGTTTTCAGAGGGGTGAAGATTCTCAGGGAATTGCAGTAGCTACTAGAAGGTTGTGTGATCAGCATGGCAGAGCCAGGAGTTCTTACACTTCGGGCTGCTTCACTCCAGTTTTCAGAGGGGTGAAGATTCTCAGGGAATTGCAGTAGCTACTGGAAGGTTGTGTGATCAGCATGACAGAGGCAGGAGTTAATGCCCTGCCTGCTGAGTGCCAAAAGGTTTTGATCATCCCTCAATGGAGAGGCCCTTCCTGGGGACTGGAGATGTGTCTCTCTTGTGAGGGGCTTCTGCTGCTTTTGCAGCTGAGCTCCTGAGCTCAGCTCTGGGAACCCACAGCCACTGCGGCTCACAGCTCTCTGTAACTCAAGCACCAAGGGATCTAACCTCTGAACCTTTCTGAATTCTATAGGCACAGCACTTATGTGTGCACAGACATACCAGCACACACAGGCACACACAGGTAAAAATAAAATCCATGTTTTAAAAATAAGCAAATAAAGACTGTTCTTTAAGGCTGATACAATTATATATATATATATATATATACCTTCTGATGGCTTCAAATATTAGTGATGGAAACTGGAGGGCATATGGAGGGGTACTCTGTATAAAACAGCTGAATTAATCAGAAAACCTAGGAAATTCTTAGTTTACAATACTTCTGAAATCACAGAATTGTCTAGAGTGAAAGGATATCTTAGTTTTATTTTATTTTATTTCATTTTATTATTTTATTTTATTTTTTTAATGTAACATGTATTCTTATACACACTGATCGACCTGCATCTCACTATATAATTCATATTGACCCCGAATTCATAGTCCTGCTGCCCCTTCCTCCCAGTTACTGAGATTTCAGCACACATCACAACATCTTTGGGACCTTTTATGTCACACCCATTCCATTTTAGAGATGTTGAGACACTGATAGCATTATTTTGTATAGGAAGATGGGGTTAACTGGGTCACATCCAGGTTTTCAGACGCTAAACAGACCTTTCAGCTACCAGCCACTAAGTGATAGCTTCTGTGCTTTTGAACCCATTTCTTTTTCTTGCTGTTAACCTATCCTATATCATGATGGTCAGGTGCATAGTTAGGTCCTTTACAATGCTGCTTACTTTGGCTTCACTAACTGTATTTTGGGGATTGATGTTATAGTGCTGTCTTACGGTAAATGCAGGAATAGAGAAAAGCTAATGGATTTGGGCTGTCAGTAAGTATATTGAGTGATCAGCTCAGATTTGACATCAAAATATAGTAGACTTTGGGATCAGTATGGGGATAGTAGTCTGCTTGGAAAGGGCTTGGGACCGGTCATTTGATAGTGCCTGGATAGAAGAAGATCACGGAGAATCAAGCCATCCCTTATTTTAGCACTGCACAGGACTCATTCCTAAGTACAACACTACTCAGAAACTACAGGTTGATGTGCTTGGCTAGTAACAGCCTAGATTCTAACCTTACCAGAGTGAAAGTCCTGTTCGTGTGGATGCTTTTAGTTTCTGGCTAACCTGCAGTAATAGGTATATTTTGAGCCATTTAAAGAATGGTGAATGCATGAATTTTGTATCTGTAAGTAAGCAAGTGGCTTACTAATAAGACAGGTAGAGTGGTGAAGTAACTCCGTGAGTAAAGTGCTTGATTCATGAATGTGACAGTCTGAGTTCAGCATCCATGGACAAGCAGGTATGATGGTGTTTGCCTATAAACCCAGTTCTGTGGCAGGCAGAAACAGGCAGGCCACAGGGGATTGTTGGTTAGCTAGAGTAATGAGCTCAGGTTCAGTAAAAGACTCTGGAAATATAAAGTGGAGACCATCTGAAGAAAAAAATGACTACTATTGATCTCTGTCCTCTACATCACACACACACACACATACACACACACACACACACACACACACACACACACACACACACACACACACATCTCCAACATCTTCTTATGCAGAGACCTACTTGAATGAAATGTCAAATCTTTCCTAGCTTCATCTGTACCCCTTTTTCTTTAAATTTGTGCTCCCCTTCCCTTCTCTTGCCCCTTCTGCCCTCTCTCTCCCTCCCTACTCTCTCCCTCTCTCCCATCTCCAAGTCTGCACTCTCCTTAAGTGCTTGCTGTATTCTTCATTCATTAATCAATGACCCTTGGGCTTCCTGGGCTCTGCTTCTTTGGAGAAGAGCTTGCCCTGCCCCCTTCATTATGTCTGGTGCCTTGATCCTCTGATTTTAATTCTGCTTAATCCTACTATATACAAAGGGCTATTTAAGACAAATCTTTAGTACATGCTGAAAAGCAGATCTGTAGTAAAACAATTATAAAATCATTGTGGTCTGAGTTTATCAGAATCAATGAAGAGCCAAACTTATAATTGCAGGCTTTAAAAAAATCTAGCAACCAAGAGAGGGCAAAAGGGAGGGAGGGACAGAGGGAAGAAAGATGGAGGGTTGGCTCAATTTAATTTTAACAGACATCTCGTTATCTACAGTTTGGAACTCCATTTTACTGATCAATATTTTACGTTGTTTTTGAATATCCTAAATTGCTCCCCTCAGCCTGAGACCTGTGTTGTTAAGTTGACTTCATGGGATGCATAGGAACAAACTGGACCCCTGGTCCAGAGTTTCACTGAATTCTCCCGTTTACATTAGAATTTAGTACATGCACTTAATGTCATTATTTGTGAGCTACTTAGAGGGACATTTGATATCCTTTTCTCAAAAAGTAGCCTTTACCCCTAGTAGCAGGGAGAATGCTTGCTGCGTGCAGTTTGTTGTCTGTTTCTGGTCACTGGAGATTATGAAATGGGGACAAAAATAACTAGATTTGGCTTTCATTTTTCAAATAATTTTCTAGGCTACAAACTCTGGGGCATATTAATATTTTAAAAACCTGCCAACCATTAACTTTAAATGCAATACTTTTTAACCTCTAAATATCTTGAAAAGGTAGATATAATATCTGGAAGTATTTAAAGGAAAAAAAATTAAGTTTCCCTTACAAAGGCAGTGAGCAACGGTGTTTGCATAATGAATGTAACATTGTTAGGTGGAGGAGCTAAAGGCTATTTTCTATCTGGATGTGAAGTTGCAAGGAGTTGGATTTTCCCCAAGGAGCTAATTATTAGCTGAAATTACTATGGTAGCTGATTTTACAAGAAGATCAAGATTCCTGTAAATAGCCTTAAAAATAAAAAACCTGTATATATATCGTTTAAATTTAACACTGAAACCATGTAAGCCTGTTAACATTTTTAAATGTACTAATAAATTCTTAAAAGTATAAAGAGTTTTAGTTTAAAAGTTTTATAATTTATGAAGTAACATTTGAATTTTTTTCTAAGTTTGTATTTCCCTGTCCTTTGGTTATAAATTAGGGACACCTTATAATTTTCAGTTTGGCATACGAAATTGTTATTATTTCAGTACACAGCATCATTGTCCGTAAGATACAAGGAACTGAAGCAATGATAATCCACAGTAAACATCTGTGTGCTACATCCTTCCTAACGAACTGCTGCAAGAATATTCTGCGTGCTTTCATGAGAAACGTCAATCCTTTCCAAGGTATGTTTCCTGGTGGTGGAGGGTCCTGTGGCTTGCTCTTCTTACCAGATTTCAGACTTTCTCTTCTAGTTACAAAACCTGGTTTGCCTGTGAGGAGAAACAATTCCTTCCCTCCAGTCTATCTGCTTGGATATGTCTAAGTCTACCTTCTGACACTATGGCGTATGAGCTTGAGGAAGGGACAACTCTCATTTCTTCAGTGCAAGGCAGGGCCATTTCACTCTATAACCCACAGCAGCTGTTGCTACCTGCACAAGATGGGGCATCCTGTCATGGAACTAGAAGGGGCACATGAGGCCACAGCCCTCCCTGAGAACTTATGCTTGATAGGGGAAGCAGAGACATTTTCTGCAGTTGGGTAGCCAATGTAGGGTGCTCCTGTGAGCACTAAAGATGCGCACTGAGGCACATACAACACATATACACATGGAAGTAGAGAGAGCGCTTGTTGGGATGAGGAGGAGATTAGGAGGAGTAGGAAGGGGAAAAGAGGCTCATAGGTGGAGACAATGATCGATATATATTATGAACATGTACATTAATGTCATAAAACTCATTATTTATAATTAATATATGATAATAAAAAATATTGAATAGGTTGAGCATGGTTGCACAAACCTCTAATTCCAGTGTGTGGGAGACAGGCAGGGGGATCACTGTGAGTTCAAGGCTAGCCAGGGATATATAATGAGACCTTGTCTTAAACAAGCAAACAAACAAAAATAACCTTGAAAACAAAATGAAACATTAAAGAGAAACTGATGGCTGTGTTGTGGATGGATATGTGGCACACACAAGATCACTGGCAGAGAATCAGTGCATAAATATTTTCTTTTCTGGGATTTCTGGAAAGAGATATTTTCTCTTGACTCAAGATTCTGAGTTTAGCAATACAAAGAGGATGTGCAGAAAATGCTGGTTACTCGTTATACCACAATAAGAATGGAGCCTTCTGAGAATTGCTAGGGTACTAGAGGCATAAAATGGGTGTCACCAGTGTCTTGATGACTTAGATACCTGACATACCTGCAAGTATGCCATCAGCCAGAAATCCTTCTGCATTTCCTTTCCACCCTGGCCATTAGTTTATTAGTTCATCTTATTCTGCTTAGCTTGAATTTTAGCTGTGTCATTTACCTATTTGATAAATGAAATTTTGATTGTAGGTAGTGTTCTTTTCTGGGTTATGATAAAACACTAAATAGCAAGGTAGTTTTATTAAGTTGTGGTTTATGTATTTTCATGAAGGTGATTATTAAGCAATGTCAAAATAACTCAATAAAAATATTATTAAGTACTTAAATATTTCCTACTCAATTATTTACATTCATAAAATTATGCAAAACAGCCAGGTAGTGGTGGCACATACCTGTAATCCCAGTATTCAGAAGGCAGAGACATGTGAACCATTGTGAGTTAGAAGCTAGCCTGTTCTACAGAGTTTAACAACAATAACAACAACAACAAAATTAAGCAAAACAATCTAAATCCAAATTTCACTTATAATCTTGTAAGTCTGAAAGGAAAATAGTCAAATAGAGAAGATATGGCTTCTGAGAAGGAAAATAAAATGCATGTGCTGTGACAGAAATGAAGCACTAGGTTACAAGGAAGGTGACTCATTGCATTGGGCAGATCCAAAAAAGAATTAAGGGCAGGTGAGTTGGCCCAGTGGGTAAAGGTGATGGTCACCATCCCTGACAGGCTGAGTTGGATCATGGAACACCTATGATGGAAGAAGAGATAACTGACCCTCAAAAGTCATCCGCTGACCTCCACATATGGCACACCTACTCTGATAAACAAATAAGCAAGCAAGCAAATAAATTCTAACAGGCAACTGCAAGCTCAAGGTACCAAGTACATAGTTACCATGTCCTGATGACATCTTCATTTTAAAATTGTTTGGATAAATTCCCTGTGGCTATTTTCTGTCATAGAACTTTTCTTACAAAAGGACACCTTGCAATCATTAAAATCTCTTGGCTGGTTGTTCATATTCTTCTGTTACCTTGTCCAGGTTTCACCTTTGTCTAGTTACTAGCAGATTTTCCAAAATGATGACCTTCGTCATAAAGTCAGAGATTATTCCCAGTTCTAGCCTAGGCTTATTCTTAATGTTCACTTTCTTAATGACACCCTGAGGGGGCTGAGTAGACTGGACCAGGCTTTCCTCGGTTTGCCCAGTGCTATCTGGAGCTCACCGAATAACAAGTTCTCTCAGGTCACTGACTATCTGTTCCCCTTGCTTTTGGGTTTCCACTTTCCTGCCAACATCTTCTGGATTTGTAGACTTCCCTATTGGTTCTGAGTGCAGGAGGTCTTGAACCTTTGCTTTGCTTTGCCTTACTTTTTTTTTTCCAAAACCAATACAAAACAAAACATGGATGGAGCCATTTACTGGTTGCCTTGACATCAGCAGACACTTCCATTGTGTCTGCCAATTTGGGCCGTGGGATACGTTTTGTCATGGATAAAATCCTTGCTGTGAAAATTAGACAGTTTTTCACTGAAAAGCCTGAGGAATTAGCTTTCATTCTCTAAATGTAACTTTGTTATTGTGTAGATCAATAAAGCTCATATCAGGCACATGATCCCTGAGGCCATCAATCATAATTTTGGTTTCTCCTAACTAGCATTTTCCCAGTACTTCTAATATTGAGTATAGCCAATACTTTTCATAATAGCAAACTTTCTTAATTATTTGTTCTCTTTTTGCCTGATGTTATGAGGTGCTTTTTCTTGCCAACCGCTGTGGCTCTGCTCAGATAGCAAAATGGTGGTAATAGAGTGCTTTTATAGCATTCTTTAGTGCTTAGTAGTTAATAATTTAGTAGAGCTAGAATTCATCATTTTTCCTGTCTTCACATAGGATTAATGCAATTTGGGGGTTATCTGTATGTCTTTGGACCCTGTATAATTCATATACTGAGTCTTTTAATAAATGTGAACTACCGGCATTTTGATTATCTGAATGCATCAAGGAGTATCTTATAGTTGTAGCTTAGTACTATAGACAATGATGTTATGTCAAGATCTTTAGACACTTTTTCTCTCCCAACAATGTTCCCTACAGCTTTTCATGGGCTGTAGTTTGAGAAGGGTATGGTTGGGAAATGAGCACAGACTTAAAAGTAAAAAGTATATTTGGGGAAGGTCTTCCTATGCTTACTCTGTGTAATGGAATATACTTAGCCACCCCCACCTCCCTACCCACTCTTAACATGCATAGGTAGTGTAGGTAGAGTAAGTGATAGGGCTCATTTACCTACATGTGACAGTCTGAAGAAAGTATTTTAATTGCCTCAAGATGAGATGTATGTCTTTTGTCTGTTTGGGTCTTACTCACTGGCCACTTGACGGTCAAGTCTATATAACAGCCCTGGTTGTTGGTAACAGGTTCTAGGTCTACTTTTGAAGTATGAAGACCTTGGGTAGTGATCTTAGTCAAAAATGTTTTACTTATCTGGCTATTGTCACAAAAGTATTTACAAACATACATATACACACACACACACACACACACACCATTAAGGCAATGTGTTTAGGTCATTCTATTTTGGGGTTGAAAAGTGTGGGTAGTCATAATATTTCTGTTCTTTTAGTATTTTACTCTTGCTTAATTATTCAATATTTCAATCAGTACCATTGGGGAACAGAGCACACTACATTAACACAGACAGTTTAACTAAAGAGAAAATGGGATATTGAGTCATTCTGTGTGTTTGTCAAGAAGCATTCCGGGGGATCAAGGTGTCCTTAAAAAAAATCTGTTTTCTTTTTGATACAGGTTGTCTTTTATGCCCCCCCTGCTGTATTCTCTGCCTTGAAGATCTCCAAATTTGAACAGTAACACATTCCCTTTATGCTGCCAATTGTTACAGAGACAGACAGCATTCTGACAAAAACTTGTGAAGTTTGGTGACATCTTTGAATATAGCATAGCATTTCTTAGACACATTCTGCCCTCCAGACACATCTTGGATTCTCTTCTTTCCTATCATCCTCTTTGTTACTGTGCATTTTGTCAGGTTTCTTATCAGCATTATCAGGAATAGATGAAAATGCTGTTCCTATGGGAATGTAAATTGATTTGTTTTCCTCAGAAAACACAATGAAAATAGTGTTTCCAGTTTCATAAGTCTCTCATATATTGTTAGAATGCAAAAGTTCCAAAGAGCAATGATATGTTCTAGCTGTGAAACAACACTATACCAACATTCATAATATTGACTAATAAGGGAAAGGAAAAAAACTTCTAGAACTGATATATTACTTCCTGAATTACCATTTGGACTTCAATGTTGTAAGTGGTGTACATTTAAGGACAAAGAATAGAATGGTTCAGAGTGCTCTGTGTAAGAGTTAATATTGCTGGAATAATCTACTATGGTAGAAAATATAACTTCAACAACATGTTATTCATATTTAAAATAATGAGGCTAAATGGAACCTTACCCAGTTTCTGCATTTCATAAATGTGAAGGCTCAATGCTCCAGTGAAGGGGAATGCCAGGGTGGGGAGGAAGGAGTGGGTTGGTGAGTGGAGGAACACCCTCATAGAAGCAGGGGGAGGGAGATGGAATAGGTATTTTCCAGGGTCAGGGAGGAGGGAACCAGAAAAAAGGATAACATTTGAAATGTAAATGAAGAAAATATCCAATGAAAAAAAAGGAAACTGAAGACAAGGTAAATGACATCTATAGAGATGGGAACAAGATAAGGTCATGGTTTTTCTAGTAATAATTTCTAAAAGTTACTCTAGGAATGGAAATAATAAAGTTCTTACTCTGCACACATGAAGCCTGTGTGTGTGTGTGTGTGTGTGTGTGTGTGTGTGTGTGTGTTTGAAGGACAGTCAATGTTTCTCCTTCTTGAAACCTTCAAAGTAGGTATATTTGGAAAATTTTCATTCATATATATGTATATATATGTATATATATATATGTATATATAAACTAGGTCAGATATTATTCTTTATTTTTTTTCTCCTCTTCCCAAAGGGCATGTGTGCAATACAAAATAGACTTTGGCCCTTTTCTCTTTGCTAAACCAAGGAAGATGAGTCATATTACTTCAGGTATATAGAAACATGCATCTATCATATGATTTTGTTCTGTATGAAATAACAGGGAACTAGGGAGTAAATCCTAGAATGGATAGTCTATACCACACAGGCATTGAAGTATGGCTTAAGGGCATCTTTTGTCATAATTGATTGTTTATTTATTTTATAGATATTGGTACCTTAATAAGTTATTTTAGCTTATAAATTCAATGCATAGTATATGAAGGATTTTTTCTATGTAAAAATTTATGGATATTTATGTGTTTTAGTGGAAATCATTGTAAACACAAAGACCATGGATGCAAAACCCCATACATGTACTTTTGATAGCACAAATGTACAGTATTGTGGGGATCCACAATGTGAACAAACCCTTTCCACTATGGTCCATGTCTTTTGATTTCCTTTTCCCTTCTTGGATGTAATTATTCTTATGGTAGATATTTTCACTAAGTCATGTATAGTAGATTAAAGGTTGTCAGAGATTCTTTGCCACTCTTCCTGCCAAAGAGTGGCATCTACCCACCCATTTCCCTTTGGAATGTAAGTTGTCCCTGTGACTTTCTGACAAAGAGTCATCTAGCTTTCATGGAGTGGTGGTAGTAGCATCTTAAAATTGTTCATAAATACACACTTTGTCTCTATTTTAGGACCTCTACAGTTAGAAATTTATGAAAAGGAAGAAGTGGATGCATTCTTTTTGACAAATGTTTAAGTGATTTTAATGCATGCTGGATATAAATTTGCTCTACATTAACAGAGATAGAACTCCTAAAACCTACAGTGTAGGCTTCCCAATGTTATGGTTAATTTTATGACCTACCCAACTGGATAAAGGGACACTCAGAGATTGTCGTAGCATTATTTCTGGATATGTCAATGAGGATGATGCCTCTGTACTACCAACATAATGATGGACTTCTCCATAATGAGGAGAGGAAGAGAATGCATATGGTATATAAGAAATTCTTTAGGGATGAGGATTTTGCTGAAGGCAAAGGGGATGTAGAAGGATGGCCAAGAGAAGGAGATGGTTGTACATAATAGCATCTGTTTCAGACTGCATGCACAATTGTAGGAACAAGATGTCTACTTAACTCATCAAAGTGCTGAGTAAAATGACACTGAAGGCCCAGTTGTAGACTGGTCATCACTACCAACTTCCCAACATTTTGGCCCAGGTGACTTCAATGAAGAGGCGTTCAAAAGAATGTAAGAACTGACAGATGGAGAGGGGTTCTGTAAAATACTGGCTTCTAGATATGATACAGTGGGTACATGCATTGTATATACACAGGATCAGCTCCAGAACAAACCAGTTAAAATTCCAGCATAGATGGGGAAGGGGTCCCTGAAGCTTCACCGCCTATCAGAGAGCTATTGGTAGTTGATGACTGCTAAGGGAGAGAGAGACTCATTTAGTTGTAGGGATTTGGCTGCTACTGGGCTGCCTCAGCCCCCGTTAAAGGCAACAGACCCATGCACATATGGGCAGCTCTAATTAGACACAGAGGACTGAATAACAATAAAATAAGGACATGAGGTTGGGAGGAAGGGATGGTGGGAAGGCACCAGGGTGAGCTGGAGGGAGGGAGTTGTGGTTGGTTATAATGAATATACTTTGTATAAATAAAAGAAACTTTCAAAAAACCTTTTATAACAGAAACAAGGGGTACAATTGTTAAGAGCATTTGCTATTTATTTTTGTTAGGTCACTCTTGAGTTACTTTGAATATATACATAAAATAATATAATATTTTAATAAGCATGTATTTATTATTTATAATTTGTTATATTTATTTTATTTAATAAAATCCCTTTGAATATAAATGACCACTGAGGACTGTGCAGCTTCTAACATACTGATGGATCCAAAAGAACAAAGATATGGAAGAAAAACTAGGTCACCCTTAGTTTTGGAACTGCGACACCCATCCTTCTCCAGGCTTTTGGTATCAGATTTTCAGACTCTTAAGATTTACACTTGTCTCTCTCTTGCCCTTATCCAGGCTCTCAAGGCTTGAAGACTCAGGCTGCCTTCTTTCACCAGCCCTCCTGGTTCTTTAGTTTAAAGACAATGCATTGTGAGATTGAGCTTTCACCACATGAACAAATTTCCGTAATAATCCTTTTCTCAACTCTTTAAATATCTCATTGATTCTGCTTCTCTGAAAAACCTTGACTAATATACTTACCTTCCTTATGGTCTCCTAGGGCTTCTTTGTAAAATAAACCCCAAACTCTATAGTCATCCAGCAGATCCTTGGTGGACTTTTATATCTCCCTTTATTTCACTTGATTTTGTTTGTAATAGAGATTTTCTCAAAGTGGCACAGCTCAAGCATCAGGCTTTTGTATCTATTATTTATTGCTCAAGTCACTAGATTTGCTTAGTAAAAATATAGGTCCAGAGAAGTCACATGCCTTTGTGGGCAAACCCTTTACAAGGATGGGTGGATAACTTCCCTGGTTTCCGATGATAAGAAGTCTATTTCTGAGGTGCCCATAGATTCTTGATGCTATGTTGGGCCTAGTGGCACTGGGGCCTCAGTGTTCACAGTGGGAACCTGATCAATATTACAACTTCTCTCTTTCTTTGTTTTCTGTCATCCTCCTGTTTCTTTCTCCTTATTTCTTTGAACATCTCCCATCCTTTTATAGCCCCATTCCCCCATAGTATCCTGCTAATCTGCCTCATTCTCTGCCTTCAGTAGTAGGGTACACAACACACACACACACACACACACACTCACACATCATACATTCCCCTCCCCAAGCATCAATACTTAGTTGGAGAAGACTGAACAGTTATTTTCGACAGACAAGAAACTCTCAAAAACCATTGACATTCACAGCCTCACATTTATGTAAGACATAAAGATTGAGAGGAAAACAAGTCTAAGAGAATATGATCTACTATCTGGAGGACTAAATGCCTTAGTATGTCAGAGCCAAAGCCAAGTACTTAACACAAAATGCTTTCCATTTCATATTGATTTAGAAAAATGAAATGTTGCACCTGGGGATTGAGCTATAGATTTCAATCTATTTTCTTTGTAATTTGAAACCAATTAAAATCTATGATAATGGACATAACCAGGAAGGGAAAGTCTATTCTTTTCTTCTTTCAGCAACTAGTAATCATCAATTTGAAACTTTATTGGTGTTTTCATACAATGGTTACTGTTGGAGAGAAGCAGAAGGGGAAAAAATGTTTGTTCTTTTAAGAGGCAGAAAGAGGAAGTATGCACAATGTGATGTGGTCTTCTGGTAGCCACCTGCAAAATGTTGTTTCAAGGGCTCAGGCCAGATTCCTGTCTTTCAGTATGCTTTTTATTTAATACTTAATATATGAAATTCCTTAGGAGTCAGAGCCCTTCATTTGAAGTAAGGAAAATTTCTAGTGGAAAAAAGTTTTCTTCAAAGCACCAGGAATAGAGTTCTGAATTGCAAGTGTGGTGATACAACTCCTCCTTCTGCTGTGCAGTAATTATCTCTGTGAATTAAGGTACGTACTATAGCCTCTCTGTGGCTTGATCTTGTTAATAAAGGTTCCCAGAAAGATGCTGCCCCTTCACATGAAACCTTCTGCAAGGCTGATTAACTCATTTGAACTTTAATGATAAAGGAGAGTTTGAGGGAATGTTGTGGGTCTAGAGTCTAATTACAACTTATCCCCTGCTATCCTTAGCCTTCTAAATAGCCATTCCTTCCCCCACCCTTGTGTCAGACCTAATATCCTGTGAGGATTAGACACCCACCAGAATGTATTAACTTAACAAAATTGTAGTTTCTACCAACCAAAGACTAAGAGTGACCAGTTAGCATCTGAAATCTGTAGCTGTGGTTTCTCTGCTTTGTTGCATCCGCCTGCTTAATGTTACTACTGACGTATGTGAATAGTGCCTTAATTTATGGTTTTCTTTGTTCGGTTACTAAATAACTCCATGGAACTGCTTCGATGCTGCGATATAAATTGGTGATAACCTCTGTTCATGTTCCCAGGCCATTGCCACTCATACTTGTCTCCACAATTAGCTATCCCTTCCCTCATTTGGGGTATTCTTCATTGATAGTTCTTACATTTATAAAATAAATTCAGAAAAATTCCTGTGATCTTTTGACAGCTTTAAAATTTGAGTTATCGATGAGAATTTATGAAAACTTGCAAATGAGAGATATATTCTGTTTGAAGTGGATTTAATGAGAAGAAAATAAGTGAAAGGGGAGAGGGAAGGGCTGTTATACCAGAGCAGACCTCAGGGTTTCCCATGACAGGATACCTAGGTTCTTAGTATCTCAAGCAAAAAGATAGACAAGGCAAATAGATTTATTAGAAGCCAAAGTTAAAAACATAGCGTACCCTCCATAGAATAGGAGAGGAATGTAGTACACTCAATGCTCAAGGACTCCAAGTCCTTTTTTTGTGTTTTTTTACTGGGTAGAGGAAGGAGCCACTTTCTCGGTATGGGAATGGGGTGGCTCCTTACTCTGATGGGCATATTGGATATTATATGACTTTGAATAATCTATACATGCATGGACTGTGTATCTTGTAATTTCAGCATATTTCTGCCCATACATGAGCAATACATGAGTACACACATGAGAAAGTAAAGGGATTTTTCCTCTGATGCAAGTCTTCTGGGACAAACTAGCCTTCCTTTAGTTTGGACACAACACCAGTCTAACCTGACCTATTCTACTTTTCCTTCCACCTGGATGTATTTGAGCTCCAATTATTCACATGCAGTGAGGTTCTGGTTGTTACTAAGGGAAGGAGCAGATACAGCAGTGAATAATTCTCCCTAAACTCACCTACGTCAATTGGGAGAATTTGAAAGGGACAGAAAAACAAAGGAAATATGAATTGTTCTTCTTTACATTTTTTCCTCTTGAGAATCATGTCAGCTCATCTGTAATGTGCATGAAATGACACAACAGGCAGGAGAAGACTCAGAATAGCTTCAGCTGGTGGCTTTCATTGAAAGGCAGAAATAGGTTCTGATAATGGCTCTGTCTCTGACCACAGAAATTCTCAGAACCTTGATTTATACACCTAGAGAAAGGTGATAAGAATATCTGAATTATGGAGTGTGATCAGATATACTGGAAAGCTGATTATCAGGAGAAAAACAGTAGCTAAGTAGGGTTATATCTTCTGTGTGGTATCATGTCTCTCTGGTGGAAAAGATAAAAACAGCTCATCTATTTGTACTTGAAAGACAAAGGGGATCTTTGGTCATGCTAATGTTTTGTCAGTCTCTCTTACAGTTAAGCTATATCATTACTGCTAGTGCTGTGTTATTTCAAAGGTGGCATTTAGTGTTGTCTTTAGAGCTTTAACATTGCAGGTATAGATGCCTCCTAGGTGTTCTCTGAAAGGTTCTGGTTTGGGAGTCAAGGGGGACACTGAGGCAGATTGTCTTTTGGGTAAGAGACTTATTAAAAAAGATATTAAGACCACAGAAGGATAGCATGACAGTCTAGTGAAATTCAGGCCCATGTAAGTGAGATCCCTTCTTATAGAGTTAGAAGATGAGTAGAAGACCGTGACAAATACTTGATGGGTAGCTTGTGGTATATGGATATAATTAGGCCATCTCGGATTCTAGGATAGCATGGAGAGCTCGTGGAGTCTTATATTCTAGGGAAGAAGTCTATGAGCTTGGGAAGTGGGTGAATTGAAAAGGAGTGGCTCGTGGAATGCACACCATGGTGCAAAGTGGGCCTCAGCTAGACCCAGCTAACAGGCTTATAGCCTATTAACCTAGGTTCTGTGTGCAGAATCAGCTGTGAGCTGGAGAGAGACACAGCTGTAGATTACTGTGACTTGGGCAACAGCAGAGCTAGATTCTAACATTATCAATCTCCTTTTAAAGATGAACTCAGAGCTAGATAGATAAAAAGCAAAAGAAGTTATGGATCATTGTCATGTGGCCAATGCTGATGTTGCTTACATAATCCAATACCATTATCTTGAAGAATATAATCTGAACTACTAATAGTAAAACCTACATTTACTATTACTATTCATGATGTTGTGAGAATGCATAATATTTCCTACTTTTATATTTTGCTATCAAGTTTCAACCAGAGTAAGATGAATATATCAGAGTGCACCTTTTGTTCCCCATGGGAACTCAGAAGTCTCTTTCTATCTTACATGCTTTTTCACTTTGAACAGGCATTTGGTAAAAACCCCTTTTATATTTCTAGTATCTCATGAAAGTACTCATGCTTCATGTGAACTGTTGATGCAAAACCACAACCTTCCCCTCAGAGGGATAAAGGATGGTTTATTACAGAGTCAAATATAAATAACCATGGCCTAGTAACAGAGCTACAGTTTCCTAAATCCCATATTTCAACATGGTAACTGTTTCATACAGTCTTTGTAGTAACAAAACAAGGGAATTCATACATTAATGTACCTTTCAAATACACTGGTGGAAACAATCAGGTAGGTGAGTTATGACAGAGCTGGGAAGTCTAGGCTCTAGGCTTTAAATTCTGAGGACACTCTTAGCCTCTAGGTGGATGGGAGTGTTATCTTTATACCTTCCAAATGGTTTCACCTACTAGCCACAAGGATGTGAGTTGTGACATTGAAGTTGGTAAGGAATGGCTATTAAGGAGGATAAAGTTAGCCTAACATCAGTTGTAATTGGGCGCTGGATGGCAGCACTCCAACATCTTGACAAGGAGTGAAGTTCTACTCAGTTAGTCAGGTTTATAGGAGGTGCAGAAGGAGGCAGGGTTCTTTCCAGGAATTTCTCTTCATAGAACAATAACTTCCTTTTTCTCTACTTATGTTTTCCAGGATTTAGAACTTTCTGGGCACAGAACAGGATAGAAGCATCCAAACAAATGTTGCTAAATATATGAACATAGTTTAATATTAGAAAGGAAAGCTCCTTAATTCTTCTTTAGATCCATGAGTCCCAGTCTTTCTAATGATTGAGGCCATAATTAGGACCTCAGTACAGTGAGGATAATATTCTAATGTCCTGTAGCTATTTCTTGCAACATTAAGGCTTGAGGTGCATACTACATATGCCTGCTATAATAAGTTAATGTGGTAAAATATGCAATTTTCTGGGAATCTTCCTTGCTATGTTTATCAGTCCTCAATGTAGCTTAGTAAAATAATATGTCCTTTGTGGGTATTATATAGAAACATTTGTTGTTTATGAACATCCTTTTCCTATATGAGAAGAGTATACACAGCTACACTTCAGGACTAAAGAGATGGTTCAGTGGTTCAAATCACTGGTTGCTCTTCTAGAGGACCATAGATTAATTCCTAGAACCACATGGTAGCTCATAACTATGTGTAACTACAGTTCTGGCAGATCTGACACACTCTTCTGGCCTCGACAGGTACCAGGCACCCATGTGGTGTGCAGACAAAACACGATGTACATAAAACAAAACAAAACCTCTTTTGTAATAGTTTATGTCCTGAAACATTAGCATCCAGGCCCATTCAGAGATTACAGCTAGGCATGAAAAGGAAATGAGTTGTAGCATCCATACAATACAGCTTTATTGAGGGGGGAAAGTCATTTATCCCAAAAAAGCACAGGCTGCTTGCTTCTTGTTTCAAGAAAAAAACTATCCAGCTCTTATTTAGTTACCACGGGGTGCTTTTATTCTCAGAAACAATCGCAGTATAATGGATGTGCTACCAGGCAAGGACCAGATTCATTCCGTCCTTTAGAGGAGCTTTGAAATGTTCAGTAAGTAGGAAGTTCCTGGGAGAGAAGAAGAAGAAAACTGTTCCAGGAGCTTACCAGTGTAGGCCATGATCATGATCTTCAGCAGCCTTTACTTTATGCTATTTAGTAAAAATTAACAAAAAACAAAAAGAGTCACTAAAGGAAGAAGAAACCACACAATAGGGGACAGAAGAAACGACTGTGTGTTTAGAAACAACCTAAAGTATCACTGCTTTGCAGCTCCAAAGTCTTTACAGGCTTTCTTACATGTGGGCTGATTCACTGTTCAGGCTGTGAGCGAATCTAGATGTGAGCTCATCCCACTGTGACCATTTTGACACTAGACAGTGTGCTTCATAAAGCTGTTACCAGTTCAATAAATCATGACTGGCCATATCTTCTTTGGTAGGATAAATTTTTGAGATATGAGTCTGTGTTTGGGATTAGTGGATATAAAGATCAAATAGAATAACCACTAAATCCAGAGGAAGTAGAAGCAGGAGAGATGAGAGATTCTTGAATGTGAGAATGGGATAATGGGATGGAGTCTATATTTCTTAGCACTACCACCCTTTAACCACCACAGTTCCCCATGTGGTGGTGATCCCCAACCACAAAATTATTCTGTAGCTACTTCAGAACTATAATTTTCCTACTGTAATCGATTACAGTATAAATATCTGGCATGTAGGCTATCTGATATGTTATCCTCGAATGGGTCTCCACACACATGTTGATAATAGCTTGGATAGAGGATGGTGGGTCACAGTATAATAGAGATCAGCATCCCAAAGTCTGGCACCTTTCTAAATGACAGGACTTGGGGAGTAAGTAGTGTGTCTAGACTATGGTATCTATAGGTAGACTATTCAAAGGTGATCTTTTCCCTAGGCTCACTTCTGTAGGGCAGGGGTCCTACCTTAAGTGGCTTGTCTTTCATATTGGAACCCAAAGACACATCCTGAGTATGATGGAGGGCTGTGGATGCCTCTCATGGCTGAGAGTGACGCTCTTCTTCATTTGACAGTGTAGGGACTTTCATTAGGTTGGCACAGCTGTCGTAATAAAGAACCATACACTGGCATTTTAAACTGAATAAATCCAGTCTTTTGTAGTTTTAGAGTCTTAAAGTCTGAGATGAAAGCATCAAGAGGAGGGCAGGTTTCACTTGAGAACTGTGAGGAAGAAGCTATTGGATGCCTCTTCTCTGGAGGTTTGGAGATGTGTCATCCTGGCCTGAGATTTTGGCATCCTCAAGTCTGTACAATGCTAATTGTAGGGATGGAGAAGATGGTGGGAGGGTCAGGAAAAATCAATAATCCTCTCTTGGCAGAGTTTAGATCAAAAGGAATATAGATGAACAGATGGTAATGTCAAGTAGATAAACCTGAATTTTAAGCTAAATTGAATTTAGGATAGAGAGGCATTGTTACATCGATCTCATTTAAAATCAAGGTCTAAATGAGAAGATTTGAAAAGATGTATGAACAGAAATAAGGCCTTGTCAAACTTTGGTCTTTGGAAAGAAGGAAAGGAGCTAAGTTACAGATGAGTAGACAATGAGGTCTCAGTCAAGCCAGGAGTAACAAAGAGATGGGAACGTTTTAAGGAGGAAAAACTGCACCCAAAGCACCTAAGGGTAAAGACAGAAAAAGAAAGAGTATAATTTGTGTTAGGAGTATGGAGGCCTGTGGATGAGGGAGACAGTGGTAGAATGAAGGTAAGTGGTAGTACATAGGGAACTCAAGAGAGGATGGAGAAGAAGATAACTATTAGAGATCCATTTCTGAAGAATTTTATAGGAATTATAACATAACAATATTGATGGGGTTATACTTCAGTATCAGAACCCAATTAAAATCATACAGCAAGATATGTTTGTATCTTTATCATATTCTATACTAGTGGCTAGAGGTCAGTTGTGGTCCTAGTATCATGAGTCTTCTCATTTCTGGTTGTAGGGCTGAGAGCTTTTGCAAAGGAACATGCTATGACATTGAATTAGACTGTATGCTACATCTTCATCTTGCATCTATCCTAACCCATGACTACATTTCATTAGTCAAGTCAACTTATGAAGCCAGGCTGCCATTGAGCAGAGATGTACATTCTTTCCAGAAAATACACTATCCCATGTGCTATGGCATGGAATGGGAGAAGTAGTAAGTAAGTAACAGTTGGAAATAACTAACAAGAACACATCTCCCAGTATCCCCGCCTCTGAACTTCCAGTTGATATTATTGTTGTTGTTGTGTGTATTATATGACAATGCTACAGAAACACAGTAATTGTGGAAAAAACAGTCTGAGACTGTGAGGATATTGGTCAGTTTTTACTGTAATGATATTTTTAACAGGAAAAAGGCACAGTGAGACTACAGATATTGAAAAACGGATAGGCTTGCCGCATTTTTGTCTTCTTCATTCATTCCAAACTTTAGTTCTGTTCTGAAGTCCCCAAATTTTCTATGATTAGAGTACCTGGCAAATGTTTTTGCTCCAGGTTGAGTGTTGAAAACATCTGCTGTTGCTTACTGTTACTGCACTGAGTAGCATCTATGATCTATCTGTAGGCTCCTAGGACCAAGTTTTCATTTTTCTCAAGGATGTGTCCCATGCAGGCTATAGAAACCTAATGCAGACTTTAGACACAAGTACCTACATGAACATTATCCATTACAGTTTTTAGATAACTCTTTAATATCTAATTCTTTAATATTTTAAATTAGGTCATCTTTTAGCTGTAGAGAATTAAATCCAATTTCCTTTAGTGACTATAGAATATGAAAGGAAAAGATAAATTTTATGTGCATATAGTTTCTGAACAAACCCTTTTAAATGTAGATAGATCCGATACAATGACAAAGTCCTTAATGTTAGTTGCAGTTGCTGTCCCATTCTGAGATCTGAGAGAGTAGGAGGAAGAATCACACAACACCCTAATGTGTTAGAGTGACAAGACTTCCAGGGTGACAACTGGATCTTCCTTACAATGTATATATTAAGAACATCTATCTTGGTTATAACATCCCCTAGGTGAACAAATGTTGTGACAGATTTCACCTATGTAGAGTCAAGAAACACACTCATGCATTTCTCATGAAATAGGCCCTTCTTCACAGTAGTGGCATAAGGCAATATGTGACAATTACTACTCAAGTGATTGTCCCTGTCAATGAGAGATCTACTTAACATACCCTTGCATAGATGGCTTCCATGTTCTCTCTGGGATTGGTGAGTTAGGAGCAAACACTCAAGTCTCCATGCTCCATGTGATGTAATCCTTCAACAAGCTTTATAGTCCTGGACTGACACTTGTCTCTCTGAGAACCATGATTCTTAATTACGAGAAACCAATTGTGATGAAGATTGAAAGTGGCAGAGACTTTGGGGAAGTTAGCTGTCAAAATATCAACTCTCCCCCATTTTTCTGAGTTTGGGAGGAGACTTTGGGAACAAAGTCCTAATTTCATATTATTGATCCTTAGTAGCCTAATTGGCAGTGACTTAGAGGGAACTTGTGACATTTCTGCCCATCATTTTAAAAATCATTCCTAATACAAGAGAAATTACTTGGCTCTGTTTTTCTTAAACCTAGAAACCTTTCCAGCAGAAGAAAGCTTACCCTGTGTGGGAGTCAGCCAGTATCTGCTTGTAGTTTGGCCATTGGTGGTCCAAGCTTTTAAAAATTATTCTGCTTCTTACTAGAAGACTAACACCCGGCAAACCACATCATATCACTCTTTGAATTTGAGTTTTACTCACCTATATGTAGTAATAAACTTTAATTGGGGGTTTCTACCACATCCTAGATCACTTACTTCCCAAATAAAAGACAGAAAACCTGTATATTTATAGTAAGCCTTAAAGAACCAGGGCTGGGCAGATATCAACCCTCTGTGCTATTTTGTCTAATCCCTCAAAAACTCCAAGATATAACTGGCAGTGTTCTGCCTTGGCTGATCTTACTCCAATTGGCTGGTCTACATGGCCATTCTCTGATGATCTATCTCCCTATGGTATCTTCTTCCTTTTCCCTCTACTTCTTTTCTTGGTCTCTTCGTATACCCCAAGCCCAGGAACTGAAGCCCTGCCTACCTCTCTTCTGCCCAGAATAGGCTTTAGGCATCTTTATTAACCAATAGTTTTAAATTAAGGCACAAGGTTTACCCAACAAAAGCTGGTAAGTGTGAGAATTCACCTAAAGGCACTTATGTATCTTCAGGTACAGAATTTAGCATTACAATACATAGCATTGCACACATCAAACCTCAACATCTATAAATAAGAATACCAGTATTTGTGTTGTTAAATAGCTCATTTACTTCTTGTGTTTTTTCCTGTGGTTTTAAATTTATTTATTTATTTATTAGAACTAGATCCCACTACTTACCGAACTCATGGATATCCATCTGCCTCTGTCTCCTAAGTGCTGGGATTACCGGTATGGTCTCCCATGCCCCGAAATCATTTTTACTTTATATAAGCTTTTGGTAGCTATCCCAGGGCCATGGAGACTAGATATGCAAATGAGAGCCCCAACTTGATGAGTATTAAACACACTCATTCTGAACATATCACCTTTACTTAGTCATAAAGAAAACTAACACTGATGCATCCATGCTACAGACAAGAAAATCATACTTTGAGTTTGAGTACCTTTTCCAAGTTCCATAAAGTGGAAAGCTTTGACTTTAAATTCAGACCAAGATAGCTTGCATTAACTACTGTGGTATACAGCAACGACACAAAACTACAATCCTGCTTGCTTATGGAACACAGATCAGGAAATGAGCAAGGAAAGTAAATGGACCTGCAAAGTATTCAGCCATTGCAGAGGCACAAGCTTGCTGTTGTTCCTTGCAAAAGTTTGCTTTAAAAATCTAAGATCAAGATGTATCTATAAAACTCTCATCTCAAGTATTTGAAGTTTTGCTGATTTCAAAGGCATTGACAACAGAGACACATACACATACTGTAATTTTGAAAATGTCAATATTTATCCAACATCAGTCTTTCTGTATGAAAATGCAGAATGACACGTTGCTATAGTAACAGAAGTCTTACCACACACATGCTATTGAGGAAATATTTCATATGTGTCACCATGTATATTAAAAGATGATTGGGTTATTTTAAAGATTCTGACTTCTTTAATGACTGATACTGTTATGTGTATAGTTGACAGAAAAGAAGCTCATATTATTTTCATTAATCAAGTGCCCCATTTAATAAGAACTGAAACATAAATTTTATGAGTACATTACAGGAGGATGTGATATGTGAATGGTGCTGTAAGACTGCCAATCATTCAAAAGGAAACAAACGAGAGTGCTTTGTTTTTAATGGCTTGAAGTTTGGGTCAGATAAATGAACCTGGAACCTTTGGAAACAGTAGTGTACCACAGCCTTGAAGACCTGCATGGCATTGTAGCATTTGTATCTGCTGTGTGCTATTAACTTGAAAGCAAAAATGGCTTCTGTAAAACATTGCCTTTTGTTAATTAGGCAACTCACAGACTTTGAACATGAATCATTAACCGCTGATATTGCCCTGAGGACAAATGTTTGTGATCCTCTGGGGCTGTTAGAGATAAAGAAGGAAAAACAATGAGGACAGGAAAGTGCTTATTTCTCAGTTTTAGAATAGCCAATTATTTCAAGTAGAGATCTATCATTAATAGGGTCACTTGAAATAGAAGAAGTGGGAATAGAAGAAGAAAACATCTCAGTTTCAGGCACGGAATCTTATGACAATTATCACAAAGTAGCAATCTGTCATTTTCGTGGTGGTTCGAAGTCAGTAGGTTGCAAGCCTCCTCCTATGTTTGGAGAAAAATAGGAATGCACCAATACCTTCTGTATTGCTAGAGATGGGGGAAGCCTGCTTACAAGCAAATCCTGCCAGCTCTTAATAAGGAGTCCTGCGAAGTTCTTGACAGCATGAGGCTATGTGGATTGACAGGGGAAATTCTTTATGTGTTTAAACATTCAGATATTTGTCTGCACAGTTCAGTGATCTTAAGCTGCATCTTGTTTGGATTCAGGCTTGTTTTCTTCCTTGAGTGTGTGCTGATGGTAACCTTCATGGTGGTGGTACAGAGAATCATTTCTCTCTCCACTGTACATTTGTTTTCTCTGTGCTGAATTTGAATGCTTCATCGAGGGACCCAGATGATGGGACAGATTTCCTGGGGCCATTAGCAGCCTTCTTTCTCTGAGGCTCCGGTTTTAGCATCCACTGTAGCCTGGTGGGGAAATTGTTATTTATTTATTTATTTATTTATTTATTTATTTATTTATTATTCTACACATGTACAAAGCACAAGTCCCAGCCTGCTGTCCTCTGCTCTTACAGCTTTTATGTGGTCTCTGCGAATGGGAAACAAAATGTATAGAGACAGCAGGCAAGAGCCAGGCTATCACTACTCTAGACATCAACAGACTTTAACATGAAGAGGTTGTAGCCAGTGGCTGAGGGGGAAGTCAGCAAATGACATGGTAATATCAAAGAAGAGATGGCACTTAAGCACTTAGAAAAATGTTCTATTTAAGGACTTAAGGATTATAAGTCTTATTTTATTATGGTATCTGTATGTGTGCACATATGTAATGCACAGGTATATATGTTTGTATGTGTGAATGAAGGTGCACATGTGCCATAACACATCTATGGACGTCAGAGGACAATCACATCTTCCACTTAATTTAAGACAGCATCTTAGGATTTTGCTGCTGTGAATTGACACCATGAACAAGGCAATATTTTCTTTTTCCTTTTTTGGTTTTTCGAGACAGGATTTCTCTGTGTAGCCCTGGCTGTCCTGGAACTCACTCTGTAGACCAGGCTGGCCTCGAACTCAGAAATTCACCTACTTCTGCCTCCCAAGTGCTGAGATTAAAGGCATGCACCACAACTGTCCAGCAACCAAGGCAGTTCTTATGATGACATTTAATTGGGGCTGGCTTACGGTTCAGAGGCTCAGTCCCTTATCATCAAAGCATGGAAGCGTCCAGTTTGGTACAAGCAGAGCTGAGAGTTCTATATCTTCATCTGAAAGCAGCTAGGAGAAGACTGACTTCCAAGTATCTAGGATGAGGGTCATAAAGCCCATACCCACAATGACACATTTTGTTCAACAAAGCCACATGTACTCCAAAAAGGCCTCCAAATAATGCCATTCTCTGGACCAAGAATATTCAAACTACTACAGAAAGGGTCTTTTGTTCACCATCTTATATAACCTGTAGGTTTCCAGAGATTTTCCAGTTTTGGTCCCCCATCTTTCCATAGGAGTTCAGGGAATACAGACACTTGCTACTGTATTTGACTTAACATGCATTCTGGGGATTTGAACTCAGGTCTCAATGTTTGTGCAGCGAGTACTTTACCACTGAACTATCTCTCAAGCATAGCATTTTAGATATTATTGTTGTTCTGTTTCTTTCTCTGCCAATTAAATCCTCTTAAGTTTCTCTAAAATTGTCTAAGGGGTCGGACTATAGATCTGCTTCCAACACATCTTCCTTTACTCCTTTGTATTCTTCTCATGATGCCTCTAATGATAAGGTCAGGTAAATCCCGTGTGGACGTTCTGGGCAGAGCTATTTCATGCTTGTCTTCCATGTTCACCTTCTCCTCAAACCATAAGCAAACTCATGATAAAACATTTATGGTCACTTCCATGTCTGTTTCTCTGTGTGTATGCATACATGTGCATGTGCGTGTGAGTGTGCGTGTGCGTGTGCGTGTGTGTGTGTGTGTGTGTGTGTGTGTGTGTGTGTATCTCTCCAGTGATGGAATTACAAGTATGTACTGTTGTGCTAGGCTTTTTATGAGGATCTGGGAATCAAGTCCTCATGCTTGTCTGACAACCTGTTAAATGATCCCCAGTCCGTTGTCTAAAGCTTTCCCTTTATTCCTGTGCATTTAAGCCACAGTTCAAGTATCCTGACTCCTAAGTCTGCAGCCTGAATTCAATAGCACATCTTTATGTTGTTCATTGCTCCCAAAGTATGTGATGGGGGGGGGGGTTCCCTTTTGGGAAGGTGTGTATGTGTGTGTGTGTATGTGTGTTTGTATATCTTTTTTATACTCTATCTGAATTAAACTTGTGTTCCTTTTGTTCTAGTTGGTGGCATTTCATGGTGGTTTACAGACAATAAAAGTAAGAAAACACATTTAAAATGAAAACTACAGCCCATGTTCAGATTGTCTTTGTTGGATGCAAGTGAGTTTTCAGCTAATGGTCTTTGGGCATAAGAGGTTATTACATGTTTAATGACCGTTGCTGTGAGAACTTTAAATGTCTTAGATTTGGGTGAGCTGTTTGAAATCTGGCTTTCTTAGATGAGGTTTCATGGTAAGAAGGCATATTTTTATTCTTTCATAGATGAGAAACCAAGCAGGGTCTAGTGTTTGATTTAAGAAGATCTCCTGTGGCCAATAGGGTAGCAGTGAGGGAGTGGGGCTGTTCTACCAACATAGCTTGTTGGAAACTGTTAGGCAAGCATACAGTAGGCACTTGAATGTTTAGAAAGTTTATAAAAAAATAGATGGAAAGAAATTTTGTTTATAGTTAAATTTTGGGGATTTTTCTCTATTTCTCTAAAACTGACGAGAAAGACCTGGGCTCTAGTCAAGTGAGTAGATGCATGAGTAAATGCAGAATATAAACACAGAAATTAAATTGATAATACTGCCAAATGGAGTTGCTTTTGCTTTTTTTGCATGACTTTTTCCAGGAACCCATTTTACTATAACCAGGAAAAGTAAATTAATATGCAGACTTTTTAAAAAATGCTTCTCTGAATGCTCTGGGATTATTTCTAAATACAGTGAAAATTTTCTATCATCTTGACACCCCTCCAATTTCTTCTTTAGGAAACTTTCATTTTCTCTTTGGTGCTGAGTATCTGGAGCATTCTATAAAGGATGGTGCCTTTGTAAGGCAAGTCAAACACTTATTGTCTCTTCGCTCAAGTAGCAAATGAAATCTTTGGAAGGTGTTAGGAAGAGTTCCTTTCTGTGATTTGTTTAGAGAATAAACATAGTCCTGAGGACAGAATTCAGCATCTGGCATAATAGAGAGCTTGGAGTTCTAGCTATGGAGATGTTTTACATTATTTATGAGTTGTCCTTTTCAGCAATTCACTCAACTTTTCTTCCTTATTTATCCCTTAATTGAAGAGTCCCAGATTAGATCATGTTCATGAAAAAGAACAAAACAAAATAATCGGAGAGAACCCCCAAACCACACTATTTGATACTGAACCACTGTAAAAAGATTTATTCAGGGTAGTGCCTTTCTGAGTGCTAGTCTTGCCTTCCACCACACATTCAGATGATGATTCAGGTGAACAGCATTCCAGCTTCAAGTGGCTTAAGCAGGAAGGACATTTATTCTCACATAGCACAACAATGAGAAATAGTGCTCACTTTGTATCTCAGCATACCAGTTGTTCTGCCCAGAAGCCTTCAGCCTTTCTGCTTTCAGAGATATCAGCTGCATCCCTGTGCTGTAAATGGACACATCCCACTTCTTTTTTTTTTTTTTTTTCAAATCAGCGAGAGGAGAAAGCTTTCAAGCCAATTAAAATTAGAGATCCTTCTCTACAGTCATTTGTATTGAATGAAGATCCATGCTTGCTTGTCCTTGGACCATTCTGAGTACCTCCGAGATCTGAATAGGAATTCCAGATGGGTTTGGTCATCTTAGGTAGAACCCACAGTGTCTACTACTAGGTTATAAATCACTTATTCATTTTGCAGTGAAGAGGAGCTTGAAATCTACTTTGAGGTTTGTGTGAACCCTCTTATACAATTAGGTGTTATACTTGCGTGTTAGTTTTCTTTTTCATTCCTGTGATAAACACTATGACCAAAAGGTTCTTAGAAGAGGAAAGGGTTTATTTCAGCTTACACTTCCAGGGCACAGTCCATTATTGAAGAAAGTCAAGGCAGGAACTGAAGCAGAAACCATGAAGAAATGCTGTTTTCTGGCTGGCTACCTGGCTCATGCTGAGTTAGATTTTTGTATCCAGCCTACATCCACATACCTACGGTTGTTGTCACCCACAGTGGACTGGACCATTCTGCATAAATCACCAGTCAAAACAGTGCCCACAGGTCAATATGATCAAGGTAGTTCTTCACTTGTGATCTCCTCTTCCCCAACAGTAAATATAAACCAGCACAATGTGGTGTTATAAATGCGACATTCCAGGAACCTGGTTTCAAGTTAATTAGTTAGACATTAACTTTCATGCATTTCAACTCCTCCTTAATTTTTTTAAATCCTTAATCTATTTATTTAAATTGGCAAATGAAATATGTTTATTTCTGTCATGTAAAACACCAAACCATTCTTGACATCAAGTAGAAAATCTAGATAGCTCAGTCCTTGTTCCCTAGGACTTGAATTTATAAAAGAAGGAAGTATACATGCCTGGGTAAGTGAATTCGAATACAAGAACAAACATTCAAATGCTAAAGAAACCATGAAAATTAGAAACTACTTACTGCACATGTGGTGTTTTAGATATTGTGCTAGGTCCTTTCCGTATATGATCACAGCTAATCATTGCAACAGCCCTGCTAACTAACTCCACTTGATAAAGAAGAAAAGCGCAGATTAGAAGGATTAAATCCCAGTTCAGGTGACTCAGAGGAGGTGACATTTGAAACCAAAGCTCTGTTTTCAAACCCTGTGCTCATTTCATTATGACATGCTTTAGGCAATAAGTGAAATCAAAACCCAGAATTTCCAAACAATTAAATCTCTGATACTAACTTATTTGGTGGTTCCTGTGTTTATGTGTGTGGGGGTCGTGGTGGTGGTGGTGGTGGTAATATAGTCGCAGAACAAAAATGAGCGGTTGTCACAGAATATGGTCTTTGGAAGCAGTTTACAGTGTAGTTTGAGGGCTGAGGTTGTAAATGGAGTTTAGTGGTAGAGCCGAACTTAGCATGCAGGAGGCCCTGGGTAAACTCAGTGCAGAGGTGGGAAACATTGGGAAGGGGATGTGAACACACCTTCAGTTGAGCTTAAAGTGCTGGACATTCACTGCAGTAGCATTGAAAAGAGGAAGGGCAAGCAAAATCACCAGGAGGAATTCAACTGTGATGTCTGGTCTAAGTGTAGCCTAGGAGTGCTAACCTGGCAGAGAGTGATGGAACAATTATTGCCTAGCACAGTATTCAGCACAGTGGGCTGAGTATCATGGGAATATAGCACTACTCAACCTACCCATTGGTCATAGGGTACCCTGAGAAGAGCATGGCCTCTGTTCCCTGGCTCTCTGTGGTTGTGGACAGCAGGAGGTGGTGGTCCTTATTCTCTGTATCAGGAAAACAAGGCCTTTCTTGAAGGGGCTCTGGGCCGTGCCTTTCTGTGTCTGCTTTAGTGATGCTAATGGCAAATTTTGTTTGTTTTCCAGTTCTGGCCATATTCTAGTTTATGAGTGGCACTGGTAATAAAGGTGGTGACTAGGGCCCTGTTTGAGTGAAACGGATAGGGGCCTGGGAAATATAAGCTCACAAATGTTTATTTCTGTGCCCGTTAAAATGCTTACAGTAGGGTACTTTTCAGCCTGGCCTCATTGCTTTTAGAACAGGAAAACAAATTTGTAAGTGGATCACATCTTGTCTGAAGACAAGAGCCCTGCTTCCCTATCACAGCAGCGAGATTAGGCCAAATTAGGTCACCCTGTTTCCTTCTTTCTCAGAAGTCTGCAGGTTTCTAAGGTCGGGCTCTGCTGGGGTAATTACTGAACGGTTCACAGAAGGCTTCTCTAGGTCAGAAGTTTACTCTTCTCATTTGGAAGTCGTGTCTTATTCCCTGACTCATCTCCAGTGGCCTTGGTTACCAAAGTGACCTGGGGACATTTTCCCTTGCACACAGCCTGCCTACATTTCTGTGCAACAATAAAGAAATATGGTGGAATTTAAGTTACACTAATGTCCTACTAAAATAGGCTTAGAGAAACATAGGTTCTATTTTTTTCCTCAGCCAGATATCCTATCTAATAACATTTTAGGTTGATGGGTAATGGTCAGAAGGTCTATGGTATCATTTCATAGCTCTCTAAGATGCTAAGTAAGTCTGAGTGGGAAAGTAAACCCAGGGAAAGTTACTTGGAGGATTTGTGAGCAGGCAGTATGTACCTATGAGAGAATATCTCATCTGGAGTGTAGTTACCAATGGAATCTGCCACCCTCCCCTCGTTGTTCCTGCCTAGAATGTGTTGTTATCCTTCTTAGAGCCCCACCAAGCTCCCGAGCTCCTTTGTCCACCCATCTAGGCCTCTAGGCACCAAGCCATGTGCAGCCTCAGCAGGAAGCAGGGTGGGCTGTGCTTTGGCAGGTTTCCACATCAGGGATACTGGAGTAAAAATTGGAGGGGCTGTCATAAGGCAGCTCTAACGGCTTTCTTAAATGTGCTAACTTAAATTTATTTAATTCTAGGAATTCTCTGAGTAGCCATAACTATATTTCAAATGGTGATTTCTGTAAATTAGAAATGCCATTTTTCTTCAGCTCAGGAATTTCAATGAACTAATTATTCAAAACCAAATGTAATTAAGTACCTCCCCCCCCCCTTTAACAAGTGTGTGTTCCTTGAGTCTTCAAGGAAACAGGATATTGCCAATGGATTGGCTGAGCAGAGCTAACAGATGAGGTTGTCAGAATCTATTTGTCTTCTAAGTCTTTCAAGGACTTGACCATGCAGAAGTACATAATAATGTCCAATGTCTGGTCTTACAGTCAAACTTCAGTTTTCCAGTTTGGTAAATACTTTTGTTTCATTTTTCAAAGTATTCTCAGCTTGGTAGCTTTATTTGGATGGATGTTTACAGGTGCAATGATTGTTTCACTTTATTCTCTTTTTGTTCTTATCTCCTCTGTGTGAACATACACACAATGTTTTAAATAACCACCTCTCATTACAGAACAGAAAATTAATAATTTATGAAATAAGAATCAAAATTCTGGCCATGATATAGGAACTTTTGGAAGTTTCCAGAATAGTGGGGAATGTGAATAATTAGACATTCTTCTTGTCATGTTTAGAAACTCAACTGTACTGAGAGTACAAAAACTGACTCAAGTTCCCTAGCCTGAATCCTGGCACCACTACTGAATAGTGTAGGACCTCAGATAGGTGAATTTTGATCCTCAGTTTTCCCACCTGTAAAATACGGAGACTGCATTCTTTTCTTTCCTGGCTTCTTGTACAAAGATGATCTATGTCAAGTGATGAATAGAAAGTATTCACTACATGAGGGTTATTGTTAGCATCTATCATCTTCCTTCTCACCCACTCCCAGAGGCCTTCTCTGCCAATAAAATCTCCCACATGACACTTAGAGCTTGGTGTGATTTGTGCAAGATCGCACCACCTATTCTAACACTGATTGTATAATATGCTACAATGCCTTAGAATGTACTGTTAAGAATGATTACTTCATAAAGTTCATAGATAAAACTTCATGGAAAAATAGCAAAGCCCAATAACGAACAAAAAAACCTTCTTACATCCCACAAGTATTTGTGTGGATTTGACATGTACATAGCACTGTAAAGGAACGTGCTACCCTCCCAGAGCTAAATGTATTAACAACCAAGGAACAAGGCTTTGCTTTTGAGGCTATCATAGTCAAGATCTGAGTAAACTAGGGACGGGATGTAGCTCTTTTGTTAGAGCATATGTCTAGCCTGTACATGGCCCTGTGTTCAACACCTAGAATGCCCGTAATCCCAGGATTCAGAACGTAAATGAAAACAGATCAGAAGTTCAAAGTCATTCTTGGTTAGGTAGTACCTCTCAGGCCAACTGAACTTCACGAGAAAAATAATATGATTAAAACTAAAAGGCAGCCGGGCGTGGTGGCGCACGCCTTTAATCCCAGCACTCGGGAGGCAGAGGCAGGCGGATTTCTGAGTTCGAGGCCAGCCTGGTCTACAAAGTGAGTTCCAGGACAGCCAGGGCTATACAGAGAAACCCTGTCTCGAAAAACCAAAAAAAAAAAAAAAAAAAAAAACCAAAAACCAAAAAAACACAAAAAACAAAAAACTAAAAGGCATTTAAGGATTTAAAGTATTTTCAACACAAAAATCTGTAATTTAGGGTCTACTCATTTTCAAAATGGTGATTGTTTCCTAACCCCTCCAGGAACATGGATTCTGTTTCTATGTATCCTACCAAGATTATAGTTGATATAAATCATTAAACACATCTCATGGCACAATATGTTCTAAAGGGAAGGTTAGGGACCCAGCTCAGCACCTTCCATTTAGAGATGAGAAGGGTAAGAAGAGCCAGGAAATGACCCACCTGGGCCACCATCCTGGCTCATGCAAAGCTGGGATACTGCACATAGTTTACATGGTAGGCATAATAGATTCGGGCTTGAAGTTCCACGTATGTGAATTCCCATGTATATGGAAACACAGGCTGGGCCCATCTCTTATGTCCACTTCAGACCTCTACTGTCCAATGTCTGGGAACAACACAAGGAGGTTTCCCCTGATAGAATAGCTGATTCCTCAACTGGATGCAGCATGTTTAGGATACTTCTCTACCATGCTTCACTACTGTTATAACTAATATATACAATCATTGCATAGATACTTCTTGTGCACACTTTATTCAGTCCCTGTACTCACATTGCAATCTAGGCAACAACAGAATCCTAACTCCAAAGCTCCCAATGTACTTAGTTAGCTCTGCCTGAGGCCAATATGATGGCTCATCTTCTCTGTAAACTGAGGGTTCTGGGCTGGGTTTCTCACATTCTTCCAGCTGTAACAGCATATGACTTAGACGTATTTAATGTTTCATGTGAAATAAAACAGTGGTAGGATACACAAACATGTAACTCATCTTCTCTAACTCTTCTTCATTGACCTGCCTCAAATGATGTAGCAGTACTTTGCAGAATTGTATACAAATGAACTTTGTTTTCTGTCTCACTTTGAAAAGTTAAAACTGAGCCGGGCAGTGGTGGTGCATGCCTTTAATCCCAGCACTTGGGAGGCAGAGGCAGGAGGATTTCTGAGTTTGTGGCCAGCCTGATCTACAGAGTGAGTTCCAGAACAACAAGGGCTACACAGAGAAACCCTGTATGGGGGGAAAAAAAAGAAAAAAAATTAAAACTGATCAAAATAGCTGACCTACACATGTTAGAGTGCTGATTTCTGTGTTTTTCTGGCCTCCAATTGGCTGAGAGCCCTTCTCTGGGGCATTAGACAATGGTTGAAGCAAGGTAGTATTTTGTTGAGTAGAATATTTTCAGCCAAGTTAGTCATGAGGTTGAAGACAATAGGCAGTAACTGACCCTGTACTGAAAAGAAGCATTTGAGAATGTATGAGTTCTTGGGAAGGAATACACGATAGAAATATGTGGTATAATTGTATTCGTGGTTAGCAAGTTGTTCCTGCAGGTTAGATTAGAAATCAGAAAGCTGTGAACTCTGGAGAGTAAGAACGTACCAGCTGTTTTCTAGTATAGAAGGCCTGTGACATCAAGGTGTAAAGACACAGCAAACAGAAAAGGAGGGTGGTTTCAAAAGCTAGTCCAGCTAATGGATCTGGCTTATATACTATAGAGATTTTGTTCTTCTATTTAGAAGACTACATGATATAAGTGTAAACCTACTCGAAGTCTGGTATCTATGACTAAAACAGTATTACAGAGAGCTTTTGACCTTGATTTAGTAATAAAGAACTAAGAATAGAGTACAAACCAATATATAACTTTTGTTTATATACTCAATTATTCTTTAATAACTTTAGAAACATTACCAGGAACTCAGCTCTCCTATTAAAGCATCAACTACAGAACTCCCATTCTTTATCTGCTTAGCCTCACTAAATGCCAAACAATTAGATTGCTCCTCCTCTATGACAATCAAACATACCACAACACAAGTTTACAATGACCTTTCATGGTTGCATATTAGTCTCAGTTAAGAGACAGTAAATGAATATAAATTCTAGAAAGGCAAACATCATATCTTTCTTGCTAAACATCATATTGCTTGTATCTCCCTTGGCACGAGGAACACAGGTAGCATTCAACAAAACAGTGTCTTATGAATGATTGCATGCAGCTACTATTTGGGTGTGGCTTGTATGTAGAAAGGAGAAGACTTCAAAACTGACAAGCTTGTATTGAACTCAGATTGACACAACATAGTTACCCAATTAGGTTGTTGTACATTTCAATTGTTTAGATCTTTCCATATATCAGAGAATAGACAACAATTAGACTAAGGAATAATAGTGCATATTATGGACTCAACTTGGATAGGTATTTTCTGGGCATATATTACTCTACCAATATAATTTTATATATATTTTGGGAATTTGAAGATGAAGTTCATAAGAAAAACATGGGAGTATTTTATGGAACTCTGCTATGATATCATTGTAGACTTATTTGTCTTGGGTAAAAGAGTGTAGTATGTCTTCTTGCAAAGTAGCTACTGTACCCAATGGCCTTTGCAAAAGTCTGTGTCTAGAGTCGGGATTGTCCATGCAGGGCTGTGTCTTAACTGTGGGAAGTTGACACAAATATACTTTACTTTCCTCCTTTCTGAAAGAAGTCAGAAACTGTTAAATCTCAAAGTTATGTGAAAGCTACTGTAAAGCAATCATTCAAGCTGAATGGTTTGGCTATTAGACCTTTAAAAGTCAGAGAAACTAGCCTCTGGAACCTTCTGCTATCTACTGTGAACATACCCACATAGGGAATTTATGGAGAGGAAATGTAAGAATCTGGAGCAAGGAATAGAAGAAGAGCAAAATTCCAATTACTGTAGTTCACAGTTTCTAAACACAAGGTTGGTTCAGGAGCTTCCTGGTTGCTAGGACAGAATGAAAACAGCAGAGATTATAATGTTATGTTTATTAGTCAGTCTACTTTTGGTGACAAAATGATATGTGGTTGGCTGGCGTCCTTCATGGCACAGAGGATTTCACTGTGAGAATGTAGGAATTAAGGAAACAGTAAAAAAGGCTGAGTGGCATCATTCTGAACCATGCCCATTTCAGAGCTCAATGTACACAGTGAATTCTGTGACCCAACAACTGTGACATCTGCTACCTTTATTGCTCACATTTGCTCCCTTCTTATCTACCCACCTTTCTTGAGTTTTTTCTGCACGTTTTCTCCCTGTCTCCTCTGGGTCTTCAATACTGTTCCATTGATCTACTGGTCTGTCACTGTACCAGTACCATGCAGGGTTTTTTTGTTTGTTTGTTTTTGGTTTTGTTTGTTTTTTTAATCACAATTTCTCTGTAGTACATCTTGGGTTCAGGGAAGGTGATTCCACCAGAATTCTTTTATTGTTGAGAATAGTTTTTGCTATCCTAGGATTTTTGTTATTCCAGATGAATTTGCAAATTGCCACTTCTAATTCTGTGAAGAATTGAGTTGGAATTTTGATTTGGATTGCATTGAATCTATAGATTGATTTTGGCAAGATAACTATCTATACTATATTAATCCTGCCAATTCATGAGCATGGGAAGCATGGGAGATCTTTCCATATTCTGAGATCTTTGATTTCTTTCTTCAGAGACTTGAAGTTCTTATCATACAGATCTTTCATTTCCTTAGTTAGAGTCACACCAAGGTATTTTAGATTATTTGTGACTATTGTGAAGGGTGTTGTTTCCCTAATTTCTTTCTCAGCCTGTTTATCCTTTGTGTACAGAAAGGCCACTGATTTGTTTGAGTTAATTGTATATCCAGCTACTGCACTGAAGCTGTTTAGCAGGTTTAGGAGTTCTCTGGTGGAATTTTTAGGGTCACTTATATATACTATCATATCACCTACAAATAGTGATATTTTGACTTCTTCCTTTCCAATTTGTATTTCTTTGATCTCTTTTTGTTGTCTAATTGCTCTGGCTAGGACTTCAAGTACTATATTGAGTAGACTGGGAGAGAGTGAGCAACCTTGTCTAGTCCCTAATTTTAGTAGGATTCCTTCCAGTTTCTCACTATTTATTTTGATGTTGACTACTGGTTTGCTGTAGATTGCTTTTATTATGTTTAGGTATGGGCCTTGAATTCTTTATCTTTCCAAGACTTTTATCATGAATGGGTGTTGGATTTTGTCAAATGCTTTCTCAGCATCTAATGAGATGATCATGTGGTTTTTGTCTTTGAGTTTGTTTATATAGTGGATTACCTTGATGGAATTCCAAATATCCCAGGGAATTCATCCCTGGGATGAAGCCTACTTGATCATGATGTTTGATCGTTTTGATGTGTTCTTGGATTCGGTTTGCGAGGATTTTATTGAGTATCTTTGCATCGATATTCATAAGGGAAATTAGTCTGAAGTTATCTTTCTTTGTTGGGTAGTTGTGTGGTTTAGATATCAGAGTAATTGTGGCTTCATAGAATGAATTGGGTAGAGTACCTTCTGCTTCTATTTTGTGGAATAGTTTGTGCAGAACTGGAATTAGATCTTCTTTGAAGGTCTGATAGAACTCTGCACCAAACTCATCTGGTCCTGGGCTTTTTTTGTTTGGGAAACTATTAATGACTGCTTCTATTTCTTTAGGGTATATAGGACTGTTTAGATCGTTAATCTGATCCTGATTTAACTTTTGTACCTGGTATCTGTATCTGTCTAGGAAGTTGTCCATTTCATCCATGTTTTCCAGTTTTGTTTTTTTGGTTTTTTGAGTATACCATTATGTAGTAGGATCTGATGATTTTTTGGATTTCCTCAGATTTTATTGCTATATCTACCTTTTCATTTCTGATTTTATTAATTAGGATACTGTCCCTGTGTCCTCTAGTTAGTATGGCTAAGGGTTTATCTGTCTTGTTGATTTTCTCAAGAATTAGCTCCTGGTTTGGTTGATTCTTTGTATAGTTCTTTTTGTTTTCACTTGTTTGATTTCAGCCCTGAGTTTGATTATTTCCTGTTGTCTACTCCTCTTGGGTGAATTTGCTTCCTTTTGTTCTAGAGCTTTTAGGTGTGTTGTTAAGCTGCTAATGTGTGCTTTCTCTAGTTTCTTTTTGGAGGCACTCAGAGCTATGAGTTTTCCTCTTAGAAATGCTTTCATTGTGTCTCATAAGTTTGGGTATGTTGTGGCTTCATTTTCATTAAACTCTAAAAAGTCTTTATTTCCTTTCTTTTTTTCTTTCTCAACCAAGTTATCATTGAGTAGAGTGTTGTTCAGCTTCCATGTGTACGTGGGCTTTCTATTACTTATGTTGTTATTGAAGATCAACCTTAGTCTGTGGTGATCAGATAGGATGCATGGGATTATTTCAATATATCTGATGAGGTTGTTTGAGGTCAATTTTGGAGAAGGTACTATGAGGTGCTGAGAAGAAGGTATATCCTTTAGATTTAGGAGAAAATATTCTATAGATATCTGTTAAATCCATTTGGTTCATAACTTCTGTTAGTTTAACTGTGTCTCTGCTTAGTTGATGAGAATGGTGTGTTGAAGTCTCCCACTATTATTGTGTGAGGTGTAATGTGTGCTTAGAATTTTAGCATAGTTTCTTTAATGAATGTGGATATCCTTGCATTTGGAGCATAGATGCTCAGAATTGAGAGTTCATCATGGTAAATTTTACCTTTGATGACTAAGAATTGTCCCTCCTTATCTTTTTTGATAACTTTATCTTGAAAGTCAATTTTATTCGATATTAGAATATCTACTCCAGCTTGTTTTTTCGGACCATTTGCTTGGAAAATTGTTTTTCACCCTTTTATTCTAAGGTAGTGTCTGTCTTCATCCCTGAGGTGCGTTTCCTGTATGCAGCAAAAAGTTGGGTCCTGTTTACATAACCAGTCTGTTAGTCTATGTCTTTTTACTGGTGAATTGAGTCCATTGATATTAAGAGACATTAAGGAAAAATCGTTGTTGCTTCCTCTTATTTTTGTCTTTAGAGTTGGAATTCTGTTCATGTGGCTATCTTCTTTAGGTTCATTGAAAACTTAATTTCTTGCTTTTCTCAAGCTTAGTTTCCCTCTTTGTGTTGGAGTTTTCCCATTATTATCCTTTGAAGGACTGGATTTGTGGAAAGATATTGTGTAAATTTGGTTTTGTCATGGAATACCTTGGTTTCTCCACCTATGGCAATTGAGATTTTTGCTGACTATAGTAGCCTGGGCTGGCATTTGTGTTCTCTTAGGGTCAGTATGACATCTGCCCAGGATCTTCTGGCTTTCATAGTCTCTGGGGAAAAGGCAGGTGTAATTCTGATAGGTCTACCTTTATATGTTACTTGACCTTTTTCCCTTACTGCTTTTAATATTCTTTCTTTTGTGCATTTGGTGTTTTGATTAGTATGTGAGAAGAGGAATTTCTTTTCTGGTCTAGTCTATTTGGAGTTCTGTAGGCTTCTTGTATGTTCATGGGCATCTCTTTCTTTAGGTTGGGGAAATTTTGTTCTATAATTTTGTTGAAGATATTTTACTGGCCCTTTAAGTTGGAAATGTTCCTTCTTGTCTATATTTATTATCGTCAGGTTTGGTCTTCTCATTGTGTCCTGGATTTCCTGGATGTTTTATGTTAGGATCTTTTTGCATTTCACATTTTCTTTGATTGTTGTGTCAATGTTTTCTTTTATATATTCTGCACCTGAGATTCTTTCTTCTATCTCTGTATTCTGTTGGTTATGCTTGCATCAATGGCTCCTGACTTCTTTCCTAGGTTTTCTATTTCCAGAGTGGTCTCCCTTTGTGTTATTTGTTTGTTTGTTTGTTTGTTTTGTTTGTTTTTTATTGTTTCTACTTCCATTTTTAGATCCTGGGTGTTTTTGTTCAGTTCTTTCACCTGTTTGGATGTATTCTTCTGTATTTCTTTAAGGGAGTTATTTATTTCCTTCTTATAGTCCTCCATCATCATCACGAGAAGTGACTTTAGATCTGTATCTTGCTTTTCTGGTGTGATGGTGTATTCAGGTCTTACTATGGTAGGTGAGTTTGGTTCTGATGTTTCCCAGTAACCTTGGTTTCTATTGCTTCTGCTCTTATGCCTCCTGTTATCTGATTATCTCAAGTGCTCCCTGCCCTTATTATATCTGATTGGAGCCTGTCCTTCCTGTAATCCCAGTTGAGTCAGAACTCCTCAGAGTCCATATTTCTCTGTGATTCTGTGATTACAGGATCCTGTGATCCTGAGATTCTGGGTGTATCAGGGTTCTTGGCATTCAAGCTTCCTCTGAGACCCTGAAATCCTGGTGTGACCAAGCTCCCGGGATCCTGGGATCCTGGAATCCTAAGATCCTAGGCATGTTAGAGCACCTGGAAGTGATACCTCCTCTGGGGAGCGTGAGGCTGTCCACTGTGTTTGAAACCAAGGTAGGCCAGCACCAACCAGAATGAATCCGAGCTACTGGTTGTATGGGTTTCCCGTGTCCCTGTGCCTGCTGGCCCCAGGCACTCCCAGTTGTATTGGAACAGATGTGTTTCAGTCACTAGTTATCCTAAGATCCTTGGCGATCTGCGGTGCCTGAGGGGTGGAGAGTCCTCTGGGGACCATGGGACAGTCCGCTGAGTTCACCACCTAGGTGGTCTGGAGTTGGCGCTGACTGGAAGGTACCCCAACTTTTTTTTCTCTATGTAACTAAAATCTTTTTCCTTGATTTTTCTCATTTTCTTCCAGTCCCTCAGCTATTTCTCAAAATGCAGACTTTAGATCTTGTGGTGATACTGGTTATAACGGACAGCCATATTTATAGATGAACTTCTCATTTTAAATCCAGGACAAGCAGAGTGTCTAGACTAAAGTACAGATAACAGGCTTGGTCAGCTGCTATCTTGGCTGATTCTCACAGACTGGTGGGAAACTTACAGGCCATTGCAAACATATTTTGCTTTCTGCATTTAATCATTTTTCTCTTTTCCCCTTGATTTCTAAGAACTTAGATTACTGTATTTGAGCATACTTTTTATTTTTACCAACCAATTCTGTCTTTTCTTCCTTGTGTGCAGTTCATTCTCCTGTCAGTTAGAATATTGCTTGCCTAGTGTCTAGATAGCACTGTTTCAAGAGGAGCAAAGATTTTTCTAGACTCCACTTTAAAAGAGTCTTCCACATGGCCTCTCTTATGAGGCTGAGTAGAACAGTTGGACAGTTGATTAGTGGCTTTGGCTAGTCTCCAGTTTGCTGGTGACCAAACTGAAGACAAGTGTGCTAATTCTGATACTGGGAACACAGCCACTCCATTTTCTCCCTTCTTTCCTTTACCTTGTGTTTCCTGCCTATTGCAGTTCTGCCCCAGTATGTGTTATTTTGTGGTTGATGATAACATTTTCTCATGATGGGAAACGTCAAGTCGAATAATCCTGCAGGACTTGCTGAGTGATAGAGTCACTGCGGCCAATGGCATTGTCAATATGGCTTCTGAATTAATGAGGAAAATTAAAATAGACTTTTCAGAGGTCAAGAGAGACTCAGTTTTATAATTTGACATCAGGTAATGCATAACCATGTTTCTGCCCATCACTGTAACATACTTGCTATTAAGAAATGGCTGCAAAGGAACACCATTTAAGATAACAGCTACTATGAGAAAAAAAAATGACACTGCTCCCTCTGAGGTCTCCAGTGATGTGTTGAGATCCTTCCTCTGTGACCATGGGCATTCATTGAGCCATAAACCCATCTCTGTGGGTATGATTATTTTAACCTGTAAGAGTCAAGAAATAATTTTACTTTATTTATGTGATAAATGTGAAAATCTGCAATTTGTAATGGACACTGGGTTGTATGTAACGATTTTTTGTTTAAAGTTTGCTCTAAAGTATTATTTTTGATTAAACATTTCTTTAAAACAAATCAAACAAATAAAAACCTCTGTTACTACTGTATTGGTTCATTCTTGGTGATACTTTTAAAGCATATTTCTTACATGATCTGATAATTCAAACAGGAGTGGAAATTTTTCTTTTGAACAAAACTGTTTATCATGTGCTGGAAAGACTGACTCTAATTCTGAGTAGATGCATCTGTATGCACCACACAGGTATATTAGCTATTTCTTGTCATGTCAAAAATTACCCCACAAGTTAGCAGAGAGAAGGTACCTAGTAGGTTTTCTGAACCAGAATTCTCCTTTGTTGGTACCTCTCACTCAGAGCTTCATGGTATGGTAGTCAAGATGTCAGGTTGGATTATAATTATGTGAGAACCCAAGTGTGGATGTGGAGGGGCGACCTTAATTCCCAGCTGACTTTTTCTATCTAAATGTCTCAGTTTCCCCCTCCATGGGGCTTTCTCTCCCCCCTCTCAGCCTGGAGATCAAGATTTAGCATTCAGGTAGTACAATAGCATCATATGTGCTCTCATGCTGATGCATCCCATAATCTTGAAAATAGACTAACCTCTGAAGTTGTAAGCAAGCACCCAGTTGAATGCTTTCCTTTATATGAGTCTCCTTGGTTATAGTACCTCTTCAGAACAATAAAACGGTTAAGACAATGAATAAACATTGGATTCAAATTCTTCCTCTTGAACTCATGGAAGGCAATTCACCTTTCTTCCCAACTCCTTTTGTTTTGTTCTGTATAACTCAGGACTGGTAATTCATTTCCTCTGAAAGGTTAGACAAAATCTGTCCCCAACTCTCTTCTCCCTTGCTAGAACTAATCTCATGGTTAAAATAGTCAGTATTTATTCTACTCTTTCTTTGCTGTTATTGATGACTGTGGGCCTCAGTTCTTTAACATGGAGAGAGGCCTCTGAGGGACAATGCCCAGTTTTCTTAGAGAAAGGGATCAACCTCAGGTACCACCAGCATTTGATAAATAGAGTATAGATCCCATCCAAGTGCCCTGGCAGGAAGGGGACATAAGAGAAAGAGAGGCTAACATTTTTAGCCTTTGGTGGGTGAGGAAATCATTAACTGTTATGTACTCACATCAGTATGTGATAGCACAACTTTTGGAAGAGGCTATGGATCCTGAGTAGTCACCATAAATGAAAAAGACTCCTTATAAACTCTAGAGAATTATGTGATATGTATCTGTAAAACAAATGGGATTTACCTATATGATTGCTATAAATATATTAGAGTAGATATTTGCCTTTAATAATAATAATAATAAGAATAACAATAATGAATACAGTCCATCCCCAAACCATAGCACTGTGGTGCTATTGGTTTGTACTTTGAGTTCTTCTTTTAGAGTTATGGGTACTTTTAAATTTAAATTTAAATTTCAGAGACAATTAGAGGTAGAGAAACCCACAGAAAGCTTACTCAAGTATAGCTGACATTTTCCACATAACTGCAGTTCTTGAAGGTTAGTGTTATTATCAGACATTTCTATCCTGACCCCAAATTCTATTTATAGTGTAACTGCACTTCATCAGAAAAAATAGGTTGCCTATAAGTCTGGAAGCACAAGCAAATGATCATAATGTGTTATATATACTGTTTTCAGATTTTATAGACTCCTGTGGTTAAATGTCAATTTGAAGAAAGCATAGCTGTGTTACTATGTTTATTGTGGTACTATTAATAATAAACAAGCTTTTTTTTACATAAGCATCCCATAACAGCTGAATAGATAGAGTTAGTGCAATATATATCCCCAGAAATTGTACACAAACACACACACACACACACACACACACACACACACACACACACACATATGTATATGTAAACATGTGGGAAGCCACATGTGCCGTTGCACAGTGGCACAGGCTTCTGCTGGCCACCACACATACATAGGCAGTAACGTTTTTTGCCAAGATGAGGTTTTGAGAATTAACCAAAGTTAACCAATCAGATGAGAGAGAAGTTAACCAATCAGATGAGAGAGAAATTAACCAATCAGATGTAGGCATGCAAATGAGGTGGTAAGCATCAACCAAGCACAACCAATCTGGGTGTGAGACACGCCTCTCCTAGGCCTATATAAAGCAGCACCAGTTCTGGGCTCAGGGTCTATTCACCTCTACAATCAAGCTCTCCCAATAAACGTGTGCAGAAGGATCCTGTTGCAGCGTCGTTCTTGCTGGTCGAGTCGGACGCGCACAAGATAAACATACATATATATATATATATATATATATATATATATATATATATGCATGCTGCACGATATAGAAGTATATGGGATGGCTATAAGTTAATCACACAGAAAGGAACTAGAACATAATAGTACAGCTTACATGAAAGAGTCTTCTAGAAGTGAGGAGGCATGGAGGGATGAGGATGGTCAGGAGGTACAGATCTGAGTGTGTTCTGTGGCATGGTGAAGGAACTGTACTTAATGATAATGCAAATATGTTACATATTCTAAAATGTCTAGAAAAGAGAAGTGTGAATGCCCTTCCATGTAGCAATGACAGATGGGCCAGTGACTGTGATTTGATCATTGTATGAACCATAGTGTAGGACCTTAGCACTCTACCCTATTGATATGCACAGTTATGTATTAATTAAGAATAAAAAGTCAAGAATTAGAGAAAATTAATGGTTGAAAGAAAGCAACATATTGAGTAAGTGTTTATCTGTCCAATTATGAATCGGAATAGTTTTATAGCTCACAGAAATGAAGTCAAGATGGAGGCAACATAACATATTCATTAACAGTGCCCCTTTTCCTTTGTACATCCCATTCTGGCTGGCTGTTAGGCAAGTAATTTCTTTCAGATGGCCATGATTTTCTTATCTGTAAATTGAGCCTATACTTGTAAAAAAGAAAGAGTTGTATAGGATCAAATAAATGTGTTATATACTGGAGCTAAAAGATTGCTGGTTGCAGTTATTTAGATTTATTGAAATAATGGACATATATAAATATGTCCAATGGAGGAAATAGAGCTCATCAAAAAGAACATTTGACTTCTACATATTCACATTGTATGTGCTATTCAACAGAGGTGTCTGATTTTCTGATGGACATGTCTTGTATGCATGTCACTTTCATCCAGATCACCTTCTGATTGTGCCCCACAGGCGATATGTAATAACCATTTAGAAGCTGCTGGACAGGAGCTGCTGTAAAAAGCCAGATTTCCTTCAGCTCATGTCACGACTTAACAAGTGACTCCAAGAACAGTGCTTCATAATAATACGATTTATTCTGACTCATGTATGTCCAGCTTATCTGAATTTAAGTCTGTCTCAACGTTTTACATTTTCCTTGGATTTTGTACTAGTAGTCCATGGTAATTTCTTCTTACGGAAAAAGGCAGCAGGATAAGAGACCAAACTCAACCCTGCAGCAACATTCCATTGACTAGAACAAGTCACATGATCAAGTTCACGGTCAAAGTGGCAGGAATATGCAGTCCACTACGAGGACATGAATGTACTCTGTCTCTCTAGATAAGTAGAGAATTAAGGCCAGTACTGGATTTTCCAGTGATTGTTTTGTATTTTTTTTTCTGTGTGTCTATGGATGAGCATTGCACAAGTCTACTCTATGGTTTATTTGTAAAGTAAGTAGGTTGACTCATCTCAGAGATTCTCAGTCTTGGATCTCAATTAGAATCACCCAAGTGATGCTTTGCAAAACCAATTGATCACATAGAGTGCCAAAAGAAAGGGCAGTGAGATCACAGTCTTTGGATGCAAGGCGAAAATACCATTGTGTTTTATAAAGCTTTCTAGATAGCTGTATAATGTTCAAGTGTTACTGGAACTGCTGTGTTGGATGGTTTCTGTGGTGGTTAATAGTGATTGTGTGCTTGATGAGACTTAGAATCACAGGTAGACAACCCATGGGTATGTCTGTGAGACTGTCTCCAGAGAGATTTAAAGGAGTAGGGAAGGCCCACCCTGACTGTGGGATGTACCATACCCTGGGGTGAAATCCAAGGCTGAATAAAAAGGAAAACTGAAGGAAGGGCCTGCATTTGTCTCTCTGCTGTCTGGCTATGGAATCATGTGACCAACTGCCTCTAGCTTCCGAAGCCAGGGCTTCCCTGACATGACAGACTGTAGCCTCACAGTATGAGGCAAAATAAAGTCTTTCTCCTATGTTGTTTCTTGTCAGGCTATTTGGTCTCAGGAAGAAGAAAAGTAACTAGGGCTGATGCAGTAGGTCAGTGGGCAAAGCACTTGCCATGCAGATTTGGGGACCAGAGTTCAAATCCCCAGCATCCATTTAAATGTCAGTGGGCGTAGCAGCCCTCTTGTAATCCCAAACCTCTGAAGACTCATACAGGGAATCCCCAGAGCAAGTTGACTATTTAGAGTAGCCAAATGGGGAGGTCAAAGAGCTTACATCAATATATAAAGTGAAGAGAAACTAAAGAGTATATGGTGTCACCCTTTAGCTTCTCCATGCACATGTACACTTGTGTATGCCACACACATGAAACATATTTATACATGTGTGAGCACATGTGCAGGCGCGCGCGCGCACACACACACACACACACACACACAAATAAAACCACCCTGGGGTGTCATCCCTATGGGAGGGGGAAATAGCTTGTGCCTTCAGTACTTGCAGACTTTCCTCCAAAGAACCATTGGACTGAGCATGAGGTCCCAATGGAGGAGCTAGAGAAAGGATGGAAGGAGCTGAAGGAGTTTGCAACCCCATGGGAGGAACAACAATATGAACCATCCAGTACCCCCAGAGCTCCCTGGGACTAAACCACCAACCAAAGAGTACTCCTGGAGTACTCAGAGTACCCATGTCTCCAGCTGCAGATGTAGCAGAGGATGCCCTTGTTGGACATCGATGGGAGGAGAGGCCCTTGGTCCTGAGAAGGCTTGATGCCCCAGTGTAGGGGAATGCCAGGATAGGGAAGAGGGAGTGGGTGGGTTGGTGAGCAGGGGAGGGGAGGTGGGATGGGGGTTTTTGGAGGGGAAATCAGGAAAGAGGTAATCTTTGAAATGTAAATAAAGAAAATATCTAAGAAAAAAAAAGAAAGAAAGAACAGCATGAATGTCATTTTTCCATATAGTCCTGATTTCTCCTGGAGATTGCAGTTGGCTGGAAAAGGTTTCTGAAATAACTGAGAACTCTTCTTTTCTCATCCTTACCCATTCTTTTCTTCCTCCTCTTCTTCCTCTTCTACCTTCCTCTTCCCCCATTCCTTCTTCCTCCTCCTCTTTATGTCTTCTTCCTTTCCTTCTTCCTTTATGTCATTGATTGTCTACTTCCTGTCTAAATTACACTTTGTGTACTATTTTCCCCTTTGCCATGTAGAGCCAGCATTGCTCTCTTTCCTTTTAAGACTGGCAATGTTTCTCATGCCCCTACCTCCTGCTCTTCTCTCCCCACTTGCCTCAATACCCTAGGGTGGAATGGAATTTACACTCTCAGGAGACAAAGTTTGAGACCTTGGGATGAAATGCAATCAAAACCTCATCTGTGTGACTGAGAGATGCTGTAGAAGAGGTACTCACTTTGGGTAGGAGCTGGGCTGACATCTCATGAGAACTCAATCTGCACTCTGAGAATGTTAGCAAAGATTTGTCCTAATTCACTATGGTCTCATTCTATGATTATTTACGGGCTGCTTCCAGCAGTTTCCTTAATGCTTCTTCCTTACTACCAAGAATTACAGTTTGGGATATGTGAGTGAAAGAAAAAAAATCACAGTTCAGAGGCTACAGAGAATTTATTTTGGCGATAATATTCTATTTTTCCCCTTTCTCTTTTTTCTCTTTTGCCGTTGTACTTGGTATTTAAAATCATTATATCTTATGGATGTAAAGCACACTCCTTTGCCCTGAATTATTCTTCTGTGCAATAGGGATATGCCTCGTGGTTGAAGATGCCTTATAGTGAATTGACAACAGTTCCTGCCTTGGAGGCATGCACAATAATGGTGCATTTTATAACAGGTGACTTTGTGATGGCAAGGAAATTAGACATCACCCACAATGGCTCATGCTGTGTCTACTGCATGCATTTTCTCATTAAATCCTAAACCAAACCAAACCAAAACAAAACAACTTCATTGATTAATCAGTGTGTTTTTCCTAACAAACATCAATCGAGTTGATATCATTAATTAATATTAACATGTATTGAACCAGTTCTTTGTAAGTCCTTTACATGTACATTTTCTACTTACTACTCAAATGACCATGGGAAGTAGATATTGATATTATTCACATTTACTAGGCCAGCAAAGGAGATATAGAGGAACTGAAAAACTTGTCAAATTAGAGAAGGTAGGAGGCAAGGCAAGATCCAAATCCAGGTTGTTCTCCAGCAGAAGCTCATGCTGTTAGCCACTACCCAACATTGCTCCAAATGTTTATTATTATTATAATTAACAGTGGTACAGTACTTTACCACACACAATCGGCTTGCCCAAACATCTAATTTAATTCTAGCCTAATGACCTGGCACAATACAATTTCTTTTATATATTTTGCATTTAAAGTTGTATAAAACAGTGTTAAAATACACCCTTAAAAAGCTTGCTTAAAAAGGTTATTAGCAACCAACCAAAAAAAAAAAAAAAATCAGCAAGGCAAACTAGAAACCTGGAACTATTTCACTTCATTAGGACCGAGTAGAGCAAAGCTGGACCAGTGCTCATGCTAATTGGTATCCAAAGGACAATTGTCCACTTGATTTTGGAAAAACAAGCTATTGTAACACATGAGGCTTTGCTTTGAAGTCTAACTTTGCAATACAACTAATTAAGGGAAATACCATCCACTTTAACTGGATTTTTAAAGCAATGGCTAGAAATACTTTGTAAAATGGGTCATGAGGGTTGGTAAATATGATTAATGAACTCAGGCCAATAGCTTTTGCCTACAGCTTCAACTTTATAGAGAATGATGCCAAAATTCAAGGTATTCATGTATTTGGGCTAGAGTGACATTATTTCTGGGGTCTATTTTTCACATATAAAATTATCTAGCTGTATCATAGAATTACAGAATCATGAGTTAGTGGCATCCCTGAAGGTTAATTGTTTCCTACTTGTATAGAGAGAAGTCAGAGGCATCCTAGCTGCGATGGCTATTTTTTTGTTTGTTTGTTTTACTTTTTCCTTGCTGTGTGTCTAAAAGATTTATTTTATTTTAAATCATATCATTTCTGTGTGTCTTTAATGTGAGTCTAGGTGCTCATGGAGGTTGGGGTTCTGGGATCTCCCAGAACTGGAATTCTGTGAGATTGTGAACAGCCCAATATGGGTGCTGAAAACCCAACTCATACCCTCTGCCAGAGTCATGTGAGTTCATAGCCACTGAGCCATCCCTTCAGTCCAGGGTATCTTTTTTCCTTCCCCCCACCCCAATATTAATTTCTCTCATAAGCTCTTGTGATTCCTCACTTGGGATTTTTAGTTTAGAAAACTCCTGTTTTCTCTGATAACTCCATTATCATCTCCTCTGATCACTGAGAAGAAAATGTGATATTTAACTGATGAAGGGCTAGATTATGGGCATCTTTCTCCAGGATGTCCCCAAGACCTATGCAGGTGATGAGGCACTTCAGATCTTCAGGGGAGTGAAGTACCTACCACTAATTAAAGGATTGGCAACCAAGATGGGAGATGCAAATCTCCCATTCATCTTTACTTCAGGTATTTCCAACCTTCTGTTCTCTGTCTTAGGGATAAAACCAGATCCTCGTAAAAGACTTTATAGCCCCAAACCAGACAATGATCTCAATGTTCTAAAGGAATCCAGTAATTTTTTCCCTTATAACTTGAAAGTTTCCATTCTAAGTCTTTTCCTTGGGAAAAAAAGATATTTCCACCTGAATGATTACTTGATAGTCCAACAACATATAAGCTGTTAGTGACAGAAGATTAGAACCTTTGATGCTGCTGTAAGAAAGTATCATGAAGAGCAGTGGATGTAGGGCATTCTCTCATGAGTCTAGAGACTGAGAAATCCAAGACCAAGCTGTCTATAGCTGGGGAAGGTTGCTGCCTACTTCCAAGATGGCAGCTTTAATACTGTGTCTTCTGGAAGGGAGGAACATTGTATTCTTACATGACAAAAAGGAAGAAAGGCACACCAAACAAATAAATAAATGAATGAATGAAGAAAAACTGACTCAGGGCCTTATGTAATGGCAGTAGGCTATTCCCGAAGGCAAAATCCTTGTGTGGACACCTCCCTTTCAGTGACTGATCTGTCCTTAGGGCGAATGAAACAGCAACAGCCCAGTTAAATTGTTAGTTACTAAGGTGGGTGGAGGAAGTCTTGGTTTCATTTCTCTTAGCACTACAGCAGTGGGGATGTGTCTCTAACACATGAATTACCCTGGACAGTTTTCAGTCCATAGCATCTGGGCTCCTAACTCCGGTCTAATTTTATTCTCCACCCCAAATATTTTTCACTTAATATTGAAAACATTTTTGCATGTGAGAACACCTTCCAGGAGACCCTTTGAATGGAAATAGCCAAAAGGTCCTAAGTTTTTAAAGGTTTCTCTTTAAGACATGGCTTCAGAAATGACCTTCAAGGGCATTTTCCTCATCTCTGATTAGTGGGTGCAATAACCTTTAGCTGAAGAAAAGGACTCCCAAAGAGCAAAGCAATAATAAAGGAATTACTTTGGCAATTACTAGTGTAATTATGAGTCCACCTTTGAAAATAGATGAAGAAATCAGTAGTGGAAAAACATAGTGCCACAGCCTATGAGAACAGAAATGCCAGAATCAGGTAGGCTATTTTGTGGACTTCTTAGGTTGATATATCTTTGGCCTCATTAAAATAATGTGTTTTTTTCTTTCTTATCAGTACAGTGAATGGTATTATCTATGTCACTAGTGTCAATAAACCTGATGAGTTACCTAGTATCTGTTAATTAGTATGAATTTTGGTCTTGTCATCTCTACTGCAGAGATGCCCTGTGACTCTGAAGGCACTAAGGCGTGGCTCGGTTCTGGCCACTGGCTCACCTTCAGTACCAGGGACATGATAACTGTCAGCTCTCCATCAATCCTTTTTTGTCTTTAAAATAGACACTGTCATCCTTTACGTCTTAACCATAATTGCTTAGTTAGCTCCTCACCTTCAATTTAGAATGAGACTTCACACACACACACACACACACACACACACACACACACTCCTATCTGCATAACACCATTACAGCATTAGTTACATAAGAATATATTCTTCTTCATGAGTAGAAAAATCAAGTGAAGATTTTGAGTTACATGCTCCTTTCAGACCACAAGTGTAGCTCAAGGACCAACTACTGAGCCACCAACCATTGAGCCATCTGCCAGTTCTGTCACTAGACTATGGAAGCATATTCCGGGTTTTTCCTCTGAGAAGGTCAAGATCATAAATGTGATATAAATAATGTAACAAATCACATAATTCCCTGGACCGAAATGTGTCCTTGGAATAAAGTCCACTAGTTATCACGTGGAACCATGTGTTACTCTGTATGCATTTATGAATATGTGCATTCACCTCTAGTTCCCTGGCCACCTCTTTATCAAATTGAATTATTTTAATTTTTTTCTGATTAATACTGTTTGACCTCCATTAAGACCCTTGATTTCATAGTAAGGAGTTGGTATGCTGAGAATGCTTGGTGTATGTGGGAGTTCTAGTTCAACCTCAGAAAATTTGAAATCACCTTAGGCTGTAATCAGAGCAAAGAAGCAAGTAGCAGAGTATTTCTCTCTGTAATAGAAAAATCAGAGAAATACAATATATATGAAATCACACACACACACACACACACACACACACACACACACACGTGCTGCAGAATGTCAAATGGCTACTCAATAAGTACTTGTCTCTTAAGTTTCAAAACATGAAAATGAAAATGACATAGAATTCTCAACGATTTTACCTCTAGAACCTTAGTCTTAAAACCCATTGGGAGAAACAGTGCTTCTAGAAGCATGTTTTAATTTTGGTTTTCCTAGAAGCAAGCCCTGGGAAATAGAATCAGGTAAAAAGTTTATGAGGAATGGGGGTGGAGTGTGTGTGTGTGTGTGTGTGTGTGTGTGTGTGTGTTTGTTTATGTGGGTAATTCTTAGGAAACTGGTTGTGCAGGTTATGTAGTGCCAAGAATAGAGTTTCAAACATGTTAGCCAAGGACTCTACCAACATTCAGGCCTATATTTTTGATTTTAAGATTCCATACAATCCTAAACACCGAGAAAGCACTCACACACACTTGTCTGTTGACCCTGGTACCCTACTAAGGATCTTGGAAGACTGCTCAGGTCAACCTTGTTTTTCTCTCATCTACCTGGACATAGTTTAGTGAAGTAAAATGTGACCAGCCTGTCTAGGTCTCTTCTAAACAGGGCCTAATGATTTAAAAAGATTTTGAGTCTCTGAAATATGATCCATGTGCCTCCAGGTAGCAATATGGGAAGAAAGATTAACTTTTTAGAATGATCTTTTAGATATAATTGACTGTGTGTATCTAATTTTAGCTCACATCACTTCTAGCTCTAAGCTAATAGTGAGAAGACTTAATTTTAGTTGCAGCTTTGCTATTCATTAACTGTGTGGATTTGGGCAAGCCTTCCCTCCCTCTGTTAATAATGACTGTCATTTAGTTGACTAAGTGCTAGGTGTTTTGCTAAAAGCTGTATATTCATTTTCTCATTTAATCCAAACATAACCCTGTGAGGTGAGTCTATGACTTGTCCTATTTTCAGCTAAGTAAAATTTAAGTGACTCACCTAGAGTCGAAGAACTAATAAGTGACAGAATCAGAGCTCAAAGCCCAGGTTGTCTGACTCAAGTCTCTGAGCATAACCATTGTGCTACACTACTTCTGCTTTTTAACATATTGTATTCTGAGTGGTAAATAGACTTGGCACAGGATTCATAGGAAACTGCCCAAGTTTGCAAAGACTTTCTCAAGACTTCATTGTATTTCAGCTACAAAATGGGTATGTACCCTGTATCATCCCCCAGTTCTATCAATGAGTCTCCCCAAGGAGCATCTCTCACCGACTTTTAGTCCACCAGATAGGGGGTGGCTGATCTCTGCTAGTTCCACCATTTTAACATTAGGCATGTGATACACTATGGAGCTGATCAGCATATTGTAACCAAGCATTGTAGTTTTTGGATCAGATTTGATCATGTGATTTAATTCATGCTTTGTCTTGCCTTTTGGAGGTTAATCTGAATACAGGAAGATGTAGGCCCACAGCTGGAAGCAGTTAGCCACAGTTGCCATAGAAACAAGAAAAATGGGTTCAATCATCAACAAGTGGAACCTCCTGAAATTTATAAGCTTTTGTACTGTAAGGGGAATTGTTAACTGACTGACAAGCATTGATGGAATAGGAGAAATAATCTTCTCCGAAAATGCTCAACATCCTTAACCCTCAGAGACATGCAAAATAAAATTCATCTCAGATTTCATCTTACCCTTGCCAGAATGGAATAACCAAAGAAAACTGACAAGGAACGCTGGTGAGTATGTGGGAGAGGGGAACAATCATGTGAAAACTGGTGCTGACATTATACACATCAGTGTGGAAGTTCTTCAAGAAGATAGAAATTGATGGAGCACATGATCCAGTTACACTATCCCTAGACATATTCACAAATGGCCCTTGTTCTTCCCACAGGGATTGATTCTTATACATGTTCCTTGAAGTAGCCGAGATGACATAACCTAGGTCAGTCGGTGCCATCAACGATGAACAGACAATCGTAAACTTTATATGCCCCAGTACAGAGGAAAGCTAGGGCCAAGAAGCAGGAGTGGGTTGGTAGGGGGAATGGGGGGGGGTTTAGGGAACTTTTGGGATAACATTTGAAATGTATATAAACAAAATATCTAATAAAAATACTCATAGCTCTTAAAAACAAAGGAAATGTGCCTATGCACAGTGGAATTTTATTCAGGTAGAAAGTGAAACTATGGAATTTCCAGCAAAGAAATGGAACTAGAAAAAAAATTATACTGAATGATGTAACAGAGTGTACTGGCAAGTTTTGTGTCAAATTACCACAAGCTGGAGTTCTCACAGAGAAAGGAGTTTCAGTTGGGGAAATTCCCCTGTGAGATCCAGCTGTGGGGCATTTTCTCAATTAGTGATAAACAGGGAGAGGCCCCTTGTGGGTGGGACCATCTCTGGGCTGGTACCCTTGGATTCTATAGGAATCTATATTCTATAAGAATTCTATAAGCAGGCTGAGCAAGCCAGGAGAAGCAAGCCAGTAAGAAACATCCCACTCTCTCTTCCGGCCAGACCAGCACCGGGGTAGCTAGAGCCCAGGGTCGGCTGACACCCGCCAGCTACCCACAACCCCCACCACAGGATTTTGAGACTGCTGGTGAGTGGAACACAGCTTCTGCTCCAGTCCAATCACGCGGGACCTGAGACTGCTCTGGTTGGGGAGGCAGAAATCCGGCCTCAGTAGGGCCACAAGCCTCTCCGGGCAGAAAAGCGCCCGGGTAGCTAGGGCGCAGGGTCTGCTGACACTCGCCAGCTACCCACAACACCCGCCACAGGATCTTAAGACTTCTGGTGAGTGGAACACAGCTTCTGCTCCAATCCAATTGCACGCGGGACCTGAGACTGCATTAGTTAGGGAAGCAGAAAACAGGCCTGAGTAGGACCACAGGCCTCTTCCGGCCGGACCAGCACCGGCTGACACCCGCCAGCTACCCACGACCCCCGCCACCGGATTTTGAGACTGCTGGTGAGTGGAACACAGCTTCTTCTCCAATCTTTAAACAGTGACAACAACAACAACTAACCCCAGAGATTACCAGATGGCGAAAGGTAAACGTAATAATCTTACTAACAGAAACGAAGACCACTCACCATCATCAGAACCCAGCACTCCCACTTCGCCCAGTCCAGGGCACCCCAACACACCGGAAAAGCTAGACACGGATCTAAAAGCATATCTCCTGATGATGGTGGAGGACTTCAAGAAGGACTTTAATAACACACTTAAAGAAATACAAAGGAACACTGGTAAACAGGTAGAAGACAGTAAAGAGGAAGCACAAAAATCCATTAAAGAATTGCAGGAGAACACTCCTAAAGAGTTACAAATCCTTAGAGAAAAACAGGATAACTTAATCAAACGGGTAGAAGTCCTTACAGAAAAACAGGAAAACACATCCAAACAGATGATGGAATTGAACAAAACCATACTAGACCTAAAAAGGGAAGTAGACACAATAAAGAAAACCCAAAATGAGGCAACACTGGAGATAGAAACCCTAGGAAAGAAATCTGGAACCATAGATACGAGCATCAGCAACAGAATACAAGAGATGGAAGAGAGAATCTCAGGTGCAGAAGATTCCATAGAGAACATCGGCACAACAATCAAGGAAAATGTAAAATGCAAAAAGATCCTAACTCAAAACATCCAAGAAATACAGGACGCAATGAGAAGACCAAACCTACGGATAATAGGAGTGGATGAGAATGAAGATTTTCAACTCAAAGGACCAGCAAACATCTTCAACAAAATTATAGAAGAAAACTTCCCAAATCTAAAGAAAGAGATGCCCATGAACATACAAGAAGCCTACAGAACTCCAAATAGACTGGACCAGAAAAGAAATACTTCCCGACACGTAATAATCAGAACAACAAATGCTCTAAATAAAGACAGAATACTAAAAGCAGTAAGAGAAAAAGGCCAAGTAACATATAAAGGCAAGCCTATCAGAATTACACCAGATTTCTCACTAGAGACTATGAAAGCCAGAAGATCCTGGATGGATGTTATACAGACACTAAAAGAACACAAACTCCAGCCCAGGCTACTATACCCAGCCAAACTCTCAATTAACATAGATGGAGAAACCAAAGTATTCCACGACAAAACCAAATTCACACATTATCTCTCCACGAATCCAGCCCTTCAAAGGATAATAACAGAAAAAAACCAATACAAGGACAGGAACCACGCCCTAGAAACAAAAAGAAGGTAATCCCTCAACAAACCTAAAAGAAGACAGCCACAAGAACAGAATGCCAACTTTAACAACAAAAATAACAGGAAACAACAATTACTTTTCCTTAATATCTCTTAATATCAATGGTCTCAACTCCCCAATAAAAAGACATAGACTAACAAACTGGCTACACAAACAAGACCCAACATTTTGCTGCTTACAGGAAACTCATCTCAGAGAAAAAGATAGACACTACCTCAGAATGAAAGGCTGGAAAACAATTTTCCAAGCAAATGGTATGAAGAAACAAGCTGGAGTAGCCATTCTAATATCTGATAAGATTGACTTCCAACCCAAAGTCATTAAAAAAGACGGGGAGGGACACTTCATACTCATCAAAGGTAAAATCCTCCAAGAGGAACTATCAATCCTGAATATCTATGCTCCAAATACAAAGGCAGCCACATTCATTAAAGAAACTTTAGTAAATCTCAAAGCACACATTGCACCTCATACAATAATAGTGGGAGACTTCAACACACCACTTTCACCAATGGACAGATCATGGAAACAGAAACTAAACAGGGACACAGTGAAACTAACAGAAATTATGAATCAAATGGATCTGGCAGATATCTACAGAACATTCTATCCTAAAACAAAAGGATATACCTTCTTTTCAGCACCTCATTGTACCTTCTCCAATATTGACCACATAATTGGTCACAAAACAGGCCTCAACAGATACAAAAATATTGAAATTGTCCCATGCATCCTATCAGATCACCATGGACTAAGGCTGATCTTCAATAACAAAATAAATAATAGAAAGCCAACCTTCACGTGGAAACTGAACAACACTCTTCTCAATGATACCTTGGCCAAGGAAGGAATAAAGAAAGAAATTAAGGACTTTTTAGAGTTCAATGAAAATGAAGCCACAACATACCCAAACTTATGGGACGCAATGAAAGCATTTCTAAGAGGAAAACTCATAGCTCTGAGTGCCTCCAAAAGGAAACTAGAGAGAGCACACATTAGCAGCTTGACAACATACCTAAAAGCACTAGAACAAAAGGAAGCAAATTCACCCAAGAGGAGTAGACAGCAGGAAATAATCAAACTCAGGGGTGAAATCAACCAAGTGGAAACAATTAGAACTATTCAAAGAATCAACCAATCAAGGAGCTGGTTCTTTGAGAAAATCAACAAGATAGATAAACCCTTAGCCAGACTCACTAGAGGGCACAGGGAAAGCATCCTAATTAACAAAATCAGAAATGAAAAAGGAGACATAACAACAGATCCTGAAGACATCCAAAACACAATCAGATCCTTCTACCAAAGGCTATACTCAACAAAACTGGAGAACCTGGATGAAATGGAGAAGTTCCTAGACAGATACCAGGTACCAAAGTTGAATCAAGATCAGGTTAATGATCTAAACAGCCCTATATCCCCCAAAGAAATAGAAGCAGTCATTAATAGTCTCCCAACTAAAAAAAAGCCCAGGACCAGATGGGTTTAGTGCAGAGTTCTATCAGACCTTCAAAGAAGATCTAATCCCAGTTCTTCACAAACTATTCCACAAAATAGAAACAGAAGGTACTCTACCCAACTCATTCTATGAAGCCACAATTACTCTGATACCTAAACCACAAAAAGACCCAACAAAGATTAAAACTTCAGACCAATATCCCTTATGAATATTGATGCAAAAATCCTCAATAAAGTTCTTGCTAACCGAATCCAAGAACACATCAAAACAATCATCCATCCTGACCAAGTAGGTTTCATCCCAGGGATGCAGGGATGGTTCAATATACGGAAATCCATCAACGTAATCCAGTATATAAACAAACTCAAAGACAAAAACCACATGGTCATCTCGTTAGATGCGGAAAAAGCATTTGACAAGATCCAACACCCATTCATGATAAAAGTCTTGGAAAGATCAGGAATTCAAGGCCCATACCTAAACATGATAAAAGCAATCTACAGCAAACCAGTAGCCAACATCAAAGTAAATGGTGAGAAGCTTGAAGCAATCCCTCTAAAATCAGGGACTAGACAAGGCTGTCCACTTTCTCCATACCTATTCAACATTGTACTTGAAGTCCTAGCCAGAGCAATTCGACAACAAAAGGAGATCAAAAGGATACAAATTGGAAAAGATGAAGTCAAAATATCACTTTTTGCAGATGATATGATAGTATATCTAAGTGACCCTAAAAATTCCACCAGAGAACTCCTAAGCCTGATAAACAGCTTCGGTGAAGTAGCTGGATATAAAATTAACTCAAACAAATCAATGGCCTTTCTCTACACAAAGAATAAACAGGCTGAGAAAGAAATTAGGGAAACAACACCCTTCTCAATAGTCACAAATAATATAAAATATCTTGGCGTGACTCTAACTAAGGAAGTGAAAGATCTGTATAATAAAAACTTCAAGTCTCTGAAGAAAGAAATTATAGAAGATCTCAGAAGATGGAAAGATCTCCCATGCTCATGGATTGGCAGGATCAACATTGTAAAAATGGCTATCTTGCCAAAAGCAATCTACAGATTCAATGCAATCCCCATCAAAATTCCAAATCAATTCTTCAACGAATTTGAAAGGGCAGCAGATTCATGTGGAATAACAAAAAACCTAGGATAGCAAAAACTCTTCTCAAGGATAAAAGAACCTCTGGTGGAAACACCATGCCGGACCTAAAGCTCTACTACAGAGCAATTGTGATAAAAACTGCATGGTACTGGTATAGTGACAGACAAATAGACCAATGGAATAGAATTGAAGACCCAGAAATGAACCCACACACCTACGGTCACTTGATCTTCGACATGGGAGCTAAAAACTTCCAGTGGAAGAAAGACAGCATTTTCAACAAATGGTGCTGGCACAACTTGTTGTTAACATGTAGAAGAATGCGAATCGATCCATTCCTATCTCCTTGTACTAAGGTCAAGTCTAAGTGGATCAAGGAACTTCACATAAAACCAGAGACACTGAAACTTATAGAGGAGAAAGTGGAGAAAAGCCTTGAAGATATGGGCACAGGGGAAAAATTCTTGAATAGAACAGTAATGGCTTGTGCTGTAAGATCAAGAATTGACAAGTGGGACCTCATGAAACTGCAAAGCTTCTGCAAGGCTAAAGACACCATCAATAAGACAAAAAAACCACCAACAGATTGGGAAAGGATCTTCACCTATCCTAAATCAGATAAGGGACTAATATCCAATATATATAAAGAACTCAAGAAGGTGGACTCCAGAAAATCAAATAACCCCATTAAAAAATGGGGCTCAGAACTGAACAAAGAATTCTCACCTGAGGAATACCGAATGGCAGAGAAGCACCTGAAAAAATGTTCAACATCCTTAATCATCAGGGAAATGCAAATCAAAACAACCCTGAGATTCTACCTCACACCAGTCAGAATGGCTAAGATCAAAAATTCAGGTGACAGCAGATGCTGGTGAGGATGTGGAGAAAGAGGAACACTCCTCCATTGTTGGTGGGATTGCAAGCTTGTACAACCACTCTGGAAATCAGTCTGGCGGTTCCTCAGAAAATTGGACATAGTACTACCGGAGGATCCAGCAATACCTCTCCTGGGCATATATCTAGAAGATGTCCCAACCGGTAAAAAGGACACATGCTCCACTATGTTCATAGCAGCCCTATTTATAATAGCCAGAAGCTGGAAAAACCCAGATGTCCCTCAACAGAGGAATGGATACAGAAATTATGGTACATTTACACAATGGAGTACTACTCAGCTATTAAAAAGAATGAATTTATGAAATTCCTAGCCAAATGGATGGACCTGGAGGGCATCATCTTGAGTGAAGTAACACAATCACAAAAGAACTCACACAATATGTATTCACTGATAAGTGGATATTAGCCCAAAACTTAGGATACCCAAGATATAAGATACAATTTACTAAACGCATGAAACTCAAGAAGAATGAAGACCAAAGTGTGGACACTGTGCCCCTTCTTAGAATTGGGAACAAAACACCCAGGGAAGGAGTTACAGAGACAAAGTTCGTAGCTGTGATGAAAGGATGGACCATTTAGAGACTGCCGTATCCAGGGATCCATCCCATAAGCAGCTTCTAAATGCTGACACCATTGCATACACTAGCAAGATTTTGCTGAAAGGACCCAAATATAGCTGTCTCTTGTGAGAAGATGCCGGGGCCTAGCAAACACAGGAGTGGATGTTCACAGTCAGCTATTGGATGTATCACAGGGCTCCCAATGGAGAAGCTAGAGAAAGTACCCAAGGAGCTAAAGGGATCTGCAACCCTATTGTTGGAACAACAGGATGTACTAACCAGAACCCCGGAGCTCTTGTCTCTAGCTGCATATGTATCGAAAGATGGCCTAGTCAGCCATCATTGGAAAGAGAGGCCCATTGGACTTGCAAACTTTATATGCCCCAATATAGGGGAATGCCAGGGCCAAAAGAATGGGAATGGGTGGGTAGGGAAGTGGGGGGCACTATGGGGGACTTTTGGGATAGCATTGGAAATGTAATTGAGGAAAACATGTAATAAAAATATTAAAAATTAAAAAAAAAAGAAAGAAACATCCCTCCATGGCCTCTGCATCAGCTCCTGCTTCCTGACCTACTTGAGTTCCAGTCCTGACTTCCTTTGGTGATAAACAGCAATGTGGAAAATGTAAGCTGAATAAACCCTTTCCTCCCCTACTGCTTCTTGGTCATGATGTTTGTGCAGGTATAGAAAACTTGACTAAGACACAGAGACACCCTGAAAGACAGTTTCAGAGTGTTGTGATTCATATGAGGATCCTATAGTTGAAGGTTTATATTTGTGTGAGAACTTGGTCATAAACCAACATAGAATTGATCAGGTCCAAAGAGGCTAAGACTGGGTACAAATGGCCATTGTAATCTCTGGATTCAAGTCTTACCTGAATGAGGGCTAAGGCTACAAGTATTCAGTGTTTTAATTTTTAGGGCAGGTTTGGGGATGGTTTTTTGTTTTGTTTTGTTTTGTTTTTTGTTACTGGCCACCAGAAATGAACTATTCATCATGCTTCTTTTCTGGCACAAACCAACTAAATTTTGACAAAGTAAGCAGTTTCCTTAGCACCTGGCCTGGCCCGAGGATGCCAGGCCTTGAATCATCTCTAATTATCGCATGATATATATTATTACAGTGGATGGGAATGGGCCTAATTTATCATGTGATAAAGTATCAGTTAAGTAATCTGATGAAACTTCATGACTCCCTCCTGCCAGAGGGCTTCCTGATCAGTTCCTGCTCTCTGGAAGACATTAATTGCTAATAGTCAACGTGCATTTCCAGACAGTGAACTGCTCCCTCAGATGCCTGTGAGTCTTAAGCGGAAACTCATAGCCATCCCCTCGATTTCTTTGTAATTACATTTGAACTTTGAACCCAAAACAATCATTTAGGTTGAGGCAATATGAATTGATTGAATTATCTCCTCATAGCCCATATTTCATTGGCTTGTAGGATTCAAAGTGTGGATGAGTCCTTTGGAGAATAGCTTTTCCAGCCCCCTCATTTACTAGACAAGTATGTGGCAGCTAGACATTGGTATGAGTCACATGGTAGTTTCAGATTATCATAAGCTAGATTCAAGGTCTGTTCATTCCACACAAGGTACCTCTGCTCTCCTGGTTGGTTTTGAATGAGCTGATATGTTATGTGACTATACACTAGAAGAGTCCAAGAGATATGGGAAGTTAATACAACTTGGTCAGGGAAGAATTTGCCTTGCTTACAATTTCTCCTCTACTCTTTTTTGAGATGGGCTGAAGGGATACAAATGCCTCCTGGATGGTTATCCAGTCAGACAACTTCCCTAGTAACTAGGGTAAAAACAAAACAAAACAAAACAAAACAAAACCCAAAACAATCAAACCTTTGTCATTTGTTCCTATACGGTAAAAGAATTTGTGATAAAGTTTTGGTGACTGGAAAAGAAAATAATTTTGTATGACTTAAGAAAACTCACTTTCTTATTATTGATGATTCTTGAGTTTTCATTATAGTAGTTTTTTTTAATTGACACATAGTGTTTGTGTATTTTTTTGGCTTTAGATTAATGAATTCTATGATCAGACAGTTTCATGATTAAATCAGAGCTATTGACACACAGATCAGCTCAGATATTCATTATGTATTTGTATTGTGGGTATTCAAAGTAGTCTGTACTAGCTATTTTAAAATAGTCAATTCATTATGATACCAATAGCTATTGTATTTTGCTATTGAACCTGTCCAGTTATTCTTCTTACAAAGGTACACTTCCATGCTCAGTAATTACCCACTCTCATCTCCCAGAGTCCCCTGCCTCTCATTATAGTAGGTATATTCCATACCACTGCCCAGAAATACTAATAGAATATGTTTGTGCTGTTAGCTACCCATGATGAGGGAATGATGCATTTAGTCATTGTATTCTGTAAGCTTGCATGTTTCTCGACTTCAGATTCAGTCTATGTACCAACATTTCAATTCTGTAAGGTTTACAGCCAATGACAGCGAGTATTAAATTTATTTTGGGGTCACTGTGTTGTCCATTATGCACTAAAGATACTAAGCAATTAGCCAAAGTACAGCAATTCTATCTTATATTAATTCATCATGATTTTTCTCATTTCCTAGCGATACAATTAGTACATTATTATCAGGAATTTTACAGACTAAGAAATCAGAGAAGAATTGGGAGGGCCCAATAAGAGGCTCAGAAGCTGAAATACTTCTTAGGCTTTTTATTTTAAAGATGGCTTTTACTTTAAGTGACACTAAATAACCGGAGTGTCAACAACTGGCCCTGGGGTTGGTTAATAGAGTGTAAGGTCACCACTCAGCCTCTGAAAGTAAAGAGAGTTGGCAGAAAAAATTTGCCCTTTGAAATGGACTTGGATAAGTGATGGCCATGTGATACAGTCCATCAGCACTGTATCACACACAAAGGAGTAAAGCCCCTAAGACTCTGAGCCTTTGATTGATGATACAATGGCAGAAAATAAGAGCTGCAGCTCAGAATTAGAAACGCGTTACCAATTTAGGGAACAAATGTAAATTTCAACCCTGAAATGAAATAATGACTATCTGCTTGCTTGGTCACAACCATCAGCAGTACTCACATCACTATGAGGAGAAATATCTGTGCAAGGAACCCAAATAAGTCCTCCTATGATGGTCCCTGTAGTAAGATAGGAGAGAGGTAATTTCATCTTCTTTTTCCTTAAATTAATAAGCAAGTGAATTGACTAAGCTAATACTAACAGTGAGCTTGATCAACTAGAGGTTTATTGTTGTTGTTGTTGTTTCTTTTTTTTTTTTTAAGTGACAGGACTAATCTTGACACCCAGTTCTATTTTATGGACAATCTGTTTGAAGCTGAGGGGATGTCCTTTAGAACACATTAACACTCAAGGACTCCCCACTCTCTAGTAGTAAAGTGTATTTTATGGGCTAGAAATGTTAAAGGTTAGTGGGCAAGTTTACTGCTGGCTTGGTGCCCCGTCTCTTCAGCTTTTTGAAACTTCTTGTAGTCAAGGAAGAAAGAGCTGTCTGATGGAAACTGCCTTCTTGGATCCCTGGATGAAGTTGAAAGGGAACAAGAAACTGAGCTGAGATAACCATTTCATACAAGTGACAAGCATCATGAAGTCGGTCACATTAACTCCTCCTAAGAGCCTTTCACAAAAGCACTACAACAAAATAGCAACTTCCATAGCAAATGCCTGGAGCTCCGGAGGAGAATGAGGATCCAGGCAGCAGGTATGTTAGTGTAAGGCCCGCTTCCTCTCAGTAGCCTCACATCACTCAGGGATTTGGGGTTTGCAATCCTATAAGTCCAAGTCACAGCACAGTCTTTCTGACACTGTGCAGTTGTGCAGTTAACCTTCATCTGAATATTTCTTTAAGAACTTCACAATGCCCAAGAGAGAAGGGCATATCCATTTAACTAACTGAAACCCTTCATTTTGAAGATTAAGTAATTAATGTACTCTTCAGCAAATCCATACTGAGTGTCTACTGGGGGGTGAATTTTAGTGTCTCATAACCCAGGGAAACTGCTTCTTTAAGGAAAACAGCTTTGGACCATGCACAATGTTATATTCCCAAAATAGACACAGTCTGTGCATCATAGTACTTAAAATCTAGTGAATAGACAGACTGGAATCAAGTAGATAGATCGATCAATAAAGGATTTGCTAGTTCTAAGTACTAAGAAAACCCAAAGTTCTGAATATCAGAAGATAACGGAAAGAAGAGAAAAGCCAGATCTGAAGGTGGACTGTACCTGTACAGGACCAGTGAAGAAGGTAATAGTTCATGGCAGACTGTCAGCTGAATCAGCCGGTCTATGCCACTAGGTCACATTCTAGGTACTGAAAACAAAGCTGTCAAAAAACCCTTGACTTTCCTGGGACTTTCTCTAATCTTAACTTGAACATAGAGACAACAAATAAAGGAGTAGATGATGCTATGTGTCTTGTATCTCTAATTACCTTGGAGAAGTAAGGAAAGCAAAGCAGGCAATGAGGATAGCATTGTAAGGGGTGTGATTTGGGAAACTCTCAGTGGTGTGGGGAGACCTAAACAGGTGCTAGAAAGAAGCAAGGGAAAGAGCCATGTGGATATCTCAATGAATAACATAAAAGAGTTGTCCTATCTAATATGGTGGACCCTAGCTACATGTAGCATCCATGATTACACTGAATTTAAATTTAGTTGTTTTTTGTGGTAAGAAATCTGTTCCTTAGCCATCATGTCATATCTCACAGTGACTATTTTGGAGAATACAGATATGGAAAGTTTTGTTATGTTGTTATGGAAATTTTTAATTATAAAAAGGAGTGCCTAGTATGAAGTACCCTTCAAGGAAAGGGGGTGTGCAACATTTGCAGATTAGCATGAGAGTGGGCGTGGCAGGAACTGAAGACAGAATGGGAGAACTGGAAGGCAGGGGCACGGAGAGGGACTCAGCAGTTTGCAGTGATGGGGCTCATATTAGGGTTTGAAGGAATTTGAAGCTTCTGAGATTCCACTGTCAGATGAGAAGCCACTGGGAGGTTTTGAGTTAAGGAATTGTGTGCTCAATACTGTACTTGAGAGGATTGTTATAACTACTGTGTCAAGAATAGCATAGGGATTCCAAAAGCAGAAGCAGGGAGACCAGTTAGGAGACTTTTAGAGGTACTGAAACATTAGAGAATGGTAGTTAGGTCCAGGTTAGAATAGATAAAATTCTATCTATCTTTATGATAGACCAATTAGAATTCACCAATAACTTGTAATGATGATGGCATGGAGTGGGTTGTATAATTAGAGAAAAAGCAGCTCAGGTCTGATTTTTTTCCAAGGAAGATGCAATATAGTTTGCCAATTGAACATAACTGTGCACGGTGAGAGAGGAAAAATTGTGGAGGCACATGCTTGGGGTTGAGCTTTGAACTTACATGAAGTTTGAAATGACTCTTTGATATCAGGGTAGAGAGGAAAATCAGGCAGTTTGAGTTGAAGACTAGAATACACTTGTCACACTAGAGCCCAGCAACTGGAGGGGTGCATGTGAATGAAGAAATAGGGTACAAAGTGAGCAAGAGGCACATCACTTTAAGGAGAAAGAGAGATGAGAGAAAACCAACAAAGACAAGCAAGATCATGTCTGTACAGTAAGGCAGAAAACATAAGAGAAGTAACTTTCTGGGCAGAGGCATGATCAAATTCTCTATCCAGTCTTGTTTCCCACTATTCAAGTAAGATTATTTCAAATCACTCACTCGATTTAGCAGCATGAGGCCATTGGTATGTTTGTCAGGACCACTTTCAGGGAAATAGATTCAAAGGAGAGATTAGGGAAAGTCATTTTTTGCTTTAAAGGACAGTTGAGAAATGAAGCTATAGCCACAGGGAGAACCAGGTCAAGATTGTCATGTTTTGTGGAGATGAGGGAGCTCAAGCACACTTGAATACTGACACAGATCATTCAACAGAAGGACAATGTAATTATGCACCAAAGCGAGGCAGCAAATGTTAGGGAATATCCTACAGTAGTCCAGAAAGGAATGGGATCTATCATACATCTGGCAAATAAATTTAAGTGAGACCAGCTGGTCATGAAACACAGTAACAGAGGGAAGGCAGAATGTGTAAACACAGACACAGCAGATAGGTAGAAGTGGCTTGAGAGATCCAATGTCCTTTCTGTTGACTTCTGTGTCCCACTAGAAGAAGAAGAAATGAAGTCCTTCATTAATCCAGAGTGAGGGCTTAGAAGGAAATGGACAATTAGAGAAAGTCACATGAAATAGTTCTTAGGATAGGGAGCATATTGGGAAGTGCCAGTAAACTACTGGTCATACCTACGAACCATTTGGTTTGTTGTGGGACATTTTAATGATTACAACTTTACTCCCAGCCATTTATACAAATATATGTGAGGAGCGGGTGTGGCAGCAGTCCCGAGATGGCACCCGGGACTGCAGCTAAGTCTTATGACTTGCACCTGACTTCCTCATACACCTGAAAATAAGCCACGACCATCGTGAGTGCTGCGCAGGTGCACCATGATGCTGGCAGTGTAAACAAGTCCATATTTGGTGGAGATATGCCCCTGCCGCCCTGATTGGCTGAAGCTGCGTGCCTGGTGAGGTGACGTGGCCTGCTGTGAGTGGATGGGGGCTGAGAGTATATAAACAGACATCCCTGGGTTCCCAGGGTCCCCGTAGCAGCATCAAGGTGTTCCTGCAATAAAGGCTGTTGAGAAGAATCCGTCCGTGTTGTGTCTTCCTTGCCAGCCGAGGTGGGTGCAACAAATATACATTCAAGGTTCATAGAGGTTGAGTTTGCCTAGGGTAGAGTTTAGTTAGAACAAAAGAAAATAACTGGGTCTTGGGAGTAAGAGTTGTGATACCAAATGTAATGACACTCAAGTAATGTTAGCCAAGACAGAAAGATGTGAGTGGGATTGGGGAGATAGTCAGAGTGCTTGCTGTGTAAGCATAAGGACCTGAGTTCATATTCCCAGCACCCATATAAAGATCTTCTTAATGTGGCTTTGCATGCCTTTAACCTCACCATTGAGGGTCTGAGACAAGAACTTGATGATCATCATGACTTGTAATAATGGTCAGATTCCAGTTCAGTGAGAATCCTTCTCTCAAGGTTAGGGTTAGGTGGAAAGTAATAGAGGATGACATGTATGACCTCTATATTAATGTATAACTGCCTTCTCATGTGCAAACACCACTCACACACATCACTACACATGCACAAAACACACACACACATACACTTTTTTGAAAAGAAAGCTGAGAGGACACAGGGGATGTTAAGGACAAGAACAGAGCTTTAGCATCAATAGACTTCTTCACCTATCTACTGTAAACAGAGGGTCACTTCTAGCTGTTGGGAAAACACTGAAATCTACTTTCCATGGGCATAGAGGCATTGCCCAGGACCTTCTGTTCCTCGATGCTGGGTGATTACAGTATTTCTGGCTCTCAAAATTGACAGACACATGGTTATAGAAGTGCTAGAGCCAAGTGCTTTACTGCTAAGCTACATCCCTAGCCCCAGAGTTGCTATGAGTAGCACGGCCTTATACACAAGTCTCTCTTCACCTCTTCATTGTGTGGCACTGAACAAAGAACTATTTTTTTGCCTATAAAGTCCTCATCTCTGTCACTGTTAGTTGGATCTCTTTTATGAAATGAGGGGGTTTCAATGTATGGATGCATTCGCTAACTTCTTACTGTTGTCAGTAGGATTCAATGGTGATTTTTTTTTTTAACTTGGCAGAGTATAATTATTCCTTAGCTTGGGAACTGGTTAGCTTCTTTCAGTCACTGTCATCAAAAGGGCCAGCAGGGAATGATGGCTTGCTTTATTTTCCTTATTGACTTCCTCTACAGTGTGACATAGTAGATCATCTACCCTGTTTTTGTGAACTGAACAGCAAATTTGCTTGTGACCTTGAGCTAAGTACTTAATACTCTAAAGTTGAGTTTCTGTATGTGGATATTAGGATAACTATACCTTTCTTACTTAAACCAGGATTGTACGTAGAATCAAATAACAAGTGTGTGCTCTATTATAAATGATGTTTGTGTAACTGTAGGACCTTGTTGTTACTAGCACTACCTGTATTCGTTTCTAACCTCTGATAAAACTGACAGCTTTGCAGTATGGGCTCATGAAGTCCTGCCCCTGTATTCCTATAAATGGTTTACACAGGTATTAGCTGAAATCTCTCATGGTACTTTTGTAGCTAACATTTCCAGATAGAAACTGAGTGCCATGAGTTTGAAAACCATGTTTATTCCTGGTTACATTTTTATTACATGGTCAAGACAGCAAATGTTTGATTAGTATTTGTTGATTCAGTCGCTCCATCAATAAATTGATCAGAACTGGAGAAACATACCTTCACAGAACAATTATAGATATAGGCCCATGCTCTAATCACATGAAGCCATTTACATTTCCAAGAACATCATTTTATTTCACCCCTGTTCCTTGACTACAATGTTATACCTGCTGGAATTTTATCCCCAACCTTTTCAAAAAAAAATATGGAGGGCTGATCATACAATAATGTCTATTTTGAAGGTTTCTCATTATCCTCATTAAAAATAGTTCCCTTGGGCTCAGAGCATAACTTAGTGGTATAGTGGATGCTTATTATGCATCAGGCCTAGCTTTAATTTCAAGCTCTAGAAAAAATAAATTTACATTCACAGTCTGCATAGAGTGTTATAGTCATATTGACCATAATGTCGTGTTATAGTGGGGATATAGGTGTTTTTATTATTATGTTATGGGTTCTTAATGGAAAAATATTCATCTTACTTTATTTTCAATGACCAGTGACTACTGTGATACCATGAAAGTAGAATGCTTAGTCCTGAGAAATGTCCCTTGGTTAAGTGGGTTGGCAAGCAATCTCTGTGTTTATTACTTTAAAAGCATTGTCTTTAGTATCCGATGGGTGGATAATTACTAGTATTAGATCTCTTTTGTAGGTGAGAGAAAAGACTTACGGAAATTAAGGTCCTGTCTAAGGTCTTATTTAAGTAAGTGGCAGACCATGTACGTGACCCTAGACTGTTTGACACCAGAGTCCATGCTTCTGATCCCGTAGCTGTAAAAATTGAAGATTTAAAATACAGTACTCTTGGGCAGCAGAGATGGCTCAGTGGTTAAGAGCACTGACTGCTCTTCCAGGGGTTCTGAGTTCAATTCCCAGCAAGCACATGGTGGTTCATAAACATCTATAATGAGTTCTGGTGCCCTCTTCTGGCCTGAAGACATGCACACAGGCAAAACACTATACATATGAAAGAAATAAATCGTGTGTGTGTGTGTGTGTGTGTGTGTGTGTGTGTGTGTATCTTGTCATGAATACCTGTAGTTGTTGTTTCCAGATGCCTGTTTTGCAGACAATTGCATGGAAGACAGAGTTCTCTGAAAATGTGCCATAGAGAAGTCAGCCAATTTTTTCTTACATCAGTACAGTTATTGCCACCTCGTAACTTTATTCCATTTAGCAAACTAAAGTCACGACTCTTAATCCCTTCTTGAAAACTTAATTTTCCTCTCCCAAAGCTACTGTGATTCTAGAGAGAGGCAGGAATTAGCAAGTGTGAAAGAAAAAGAATAAAACAAGATAATTAGAAAAAAAAGTGACACAGCTTGTTTGTTTTATAATTCAGTTTGATATGAAGCAAATCATTATGTGGGAAAAAAGCAAAAGATTCAGGCAAGAGCTGTCAGTGGATGCTGCTCTCACAGCATTCTCCAGTCAGGTGACTACAGAAGCAAAGGATGACTTTATGTAGAGAAACAAGATAGCTACGCAAATTACAGGACTGTGAAACAGGGCACGTTTGTTGTAGGAGCCTTCTGAAATGATGCTCTGAGAGTGGGGACCCTGTGATGGTAATTCCTGCCAAAGTGGTGCAGGATCTAATCATGGAAAAAGATCTGACAAAACCCAAATTCAAAGGCATTCCATTAAACAACCAGCTTATTCTCTTCACAAAGTGTCAGTGCTATAAAATACAAGGAAGGAACCACAGCCAGTCCAGCGTAAAGGAGAGTAAAAGAAGAAGCAAACAGGCATAAAAACTAAGTGAAACATAGTTTTGGACTTTTCGTTATTATGTAAAGGATATTGCTATGATAATCTGAAAAATCTAAATAACAGCCATTTATTAGATAACATTTGATTCATATTGTCTTGATTTTGTAAATTCTGTTGTGGTGATGTAAGAATATTCTTTGTTTTGGGAAATATCCAGGAGTGTTTAAAAACAAAGAAATACTATGTCCATACATTGATTTTCTAGAGAAGAGATAGACATCTTTTCAACAGAACCTATGTAGAACCTACATAAAGTACCTGAGAATTATTGAGAATGTTCTACTGTTCTTAAAACTTTTTGTGTGTTTAATTATGATAAAGTTGAAAATGTAACTAGTGTAAGTCATTTAAAACATTGTCCTGTTTACCTCCATGAGGCTACCCTGTCATTATAAAACAAGTAAAACGACCCTGACGTTATGTCACTTTCTCTCTGTCTATATATCCATTGGGAAGCCAAGGATGCCTCTTCCCAGAGCACTGAGTTTTGCCATCAAGAAACTGATGTTTGTGCATTATTTCTGAAGGCCTTGCTACATCACCACTTTTCTTGACCCCAACCCATAACATTGAGCATTGTGTGAAGCAATCTTCAATCCTTCTAGAACATTCATTTCTGGTTTTTCTAACATCTTTTGGGCATTTCAGCGATAATGTAATCTTCTAGACATGGTTTGTGATGACAGCCTTAGGACAGGTTTCTCTTCACATGACACCATGAATTCACCCAAGAGAAATTCCAGGATAACTTTTTACTGTTTAAGGGAGTTTGATCCTTAGAACACATGCTGTGGAAGGGGAGAGCCAACACTTGCAAATTATCTTCTGACCATGTCTGCTGTAATACATATACACCTGTACACACACACACACAGATTGTATTTTTTAATTTTTAGGTAAATAAATGTCATATTGATGATCACAGAAAAAAAATTTCTTTGACAACAGATTTCTTCAAAGTTGGAAAAGGACTGATTCATTTCCAAAAGCTCCAGGTGTGCTTTGGCCCCTTCCTTCCCCTGAAGCATGGACTATGTGGTCTGATGGGGAACTTAGGGCCAAGGGGAGTGAAGCTCTGCTTCAGCAAACGCCCTACAAGCTCCTGAACAGTTGGCTGAAGGTGCTTCTCCAGTCACTGACTTTCCTCTTCCTTAAGTAGAGGCAATGAGGCTTAAACCTTTGTCTAGCCTCTCAGAGGTCCTGTGATGGATGGAAATGCCATTTGCAAACTGCTGCGAGTCCTTTGCTACAAGAGGTATTTAAGTAACAAAGCACCCTCATCAGCATACAGTCAGCAACTGCTACAAAGCCAGTGCCAAGAGACTGAGGCTCTTCATGTTAGCAAGATTTAGAATGTGCAATGGATAGCTGTGCATGGGGGAGTGGGGGTGGGGTAGATTACTTCCCTTTCCTACACCAGCCAATCTTAGCTCTATTTTTTCATAGCAATTATACACTAAATGAACTAATTACTTGTCTGTAGTAATTATAGACAATTGTCCTTTAATAATACAAATCGATATGGGGCAGGGACCAAGTCAATTTTATACTCCTAATATCCTATGGCAAACTGTATGAGCTCAAAAGGGACTGAACTATATACAATCTACGATGAAAAAACTTCAAACACATTTCTGTTTTCATTAGCATATATTCATCATACACAGTACTGTATAATCTAAGGACATTTTTTAACGTAAGTGTATAATGTAATTTGTTCATATTCTCCAATTATCTCTATTTCTCCCCTTCCTCTCCATCCTCCACTTCCATTTGCTTTTTTGTTTTCTTGTCAGGCTAGTGTCTACTTTAATGTCATATATGCATACATGATATCTGTCTGTCTGTCTATCTATCTATCTATCTATCTAAACTTTAGGTACCACAGATGAGAGAAAACTGATGACATTTATCTTTCTGAGACTCATTTATTTCACTTAACATTATCTCTGGCTGTATCTATTTTCCTGCAAATGACATAAATTCATTTGTCTTTATGGCTTAAAAAAAGCCACTGTGCACAAGTACCACACTTTCTTTATTTCCCTACTTGTGAACATCTAGGTTGGCTCCATGATTTACCTACCATGAATAGTGAGGCAATAAATATGAATGTTCAAGTGTCTCTGTGATACTTGATGTGGAGTCTTTTTAGAAAATACCAGGAATGGCATGGCTGGGTCATATAGTATGTCTACTTTTAGATTCTTGAGGAATATCCATGCTGATTTCTGTAGTGTTTGGGACAATTTGCATGCCCACCAACAGAGTACATCCATACCAGCCTTGTGATTTGTTTTCCAAATGACTACCAATCTAATTGTCATAAAGTGAAATCTCAACATTGTTTCAATTTGCATTTCTCTGATGACTGGTAAAGTTGGACATTTTTTCATATATTCATTAGCCATTTATACTTCCTCTTTTGAGAGTTATTTATTCTGTTAGCTCATTTATGCATAGAGTTATTTGATTTCTCGTAATTGGAGTTTTTAATTCTTTGTATATTCTCTTATTCCTCTGTCAGATGTATAGCTATCAAAGATTTTTTTTTCTCCCATTCTTTAGTCCATTTCTTCCTTGGTTGTTTTCTTTGCTGTATAGCAGCTTCTTGGTGGTACGAAGTTGCATTTGTCACCCAAACTCCGGAAACTGTGCTTAGGAATCCCTTGCCTATGTCTATAACTTGAGTTCCCCCCCCCCCTATTTTTTCCTTTAACAGGTTCCAAGTGTTGATCTCTATAAATGCAGAATGGAACTAGATCCCTGTATAATCTCTCGCTCTTTGTAAAAATCCATTCCCAATGGTTCAAAGACCTAGGGGAACCACAATACCTTAATATTTGTGATGCATTGGATCTCATTTTTAGGTTGTAGTTCCATAGACAAATAGGTAATTTGCAATAAATGTGGCTTTTAAAATACCAGTTAAGGACAGCAATAAGTTAAGTTGCAAGTGCTACTTTATAAGAGGATATCTTAAGTGTGATTGTGAGCTTCTTCAGGAAACACAGTGTGGTTTGGTATAGGGCAAACATATGAAGAAGATTAGTTCTTTTTTTTATTAGATATTTTCTTTATATACATTTCAAATGCTATACTTTAAGTTCTCTATACCCTCCCCAACCCTGCTCCCCTACCCACCCACTCCCACTTCTTGGCCCTGGCATTCCTCTTTACTGGGCCATATAAAGTTTGCAATACCAAGGGGCCTCTCTTCCCAGTGATGGCCATCTAGGCCATCTTCTGCTACATATGCAGCTAGAGACATGAGCTCTGGGGGTACTGGTTAGTTCATGTATCTGGAGGATATCATCCTTAGTAAGGTAACATAATCACAAAAGAAGTCATTAGATATGCACTCACTAATAAGTGGATATTAACCCAGAAACATAGAACACCCAGGATACAATGTGCAAAACACAAGAAAATCAAGAAGCGGGAAGACCAAGGGGTGGATACTTCATTCCTCCTTAGAATAGGGAACTAAATACCCATGAAAGGAGTTACAGAGACAAAGTTTGGAGCTAAGATGAAAGGATGGACTATCCAAAGACTATACCACCCGGGGACCCATCCCATAATCAGCCACCAAACCCAGACACTATTGCATATGCCAGAAAGATTTTGCTGAAGGAACCCTGATATAGCTGTCTCGTATGAGGCTATGCCAGTGCCTGGCAAATACAGAAGTGGATGCTCACAGTCATCTATAAGATGGAACACAGGGCCCCCAATGGAGAAGCTAGAGAAAGCACCCAAGGAGCTGAAGGGGTCTGCAACCCTACAGGAGAAAGTTAATTCTTATGTTTGAAATGGAGTCTGTTTGTCACATTAGGTTGCGTTTCGTTATTGCATAAAGTGCTTCAGTTTTATTTTTAAAAGATCCTGGGCTCCTGCTTTACTGAAGAATAACATTGTTCAAAACCCTTTTGTAGCTTTTGTACAGACAGAATGAAGCCCAGGATTTCACTGTGGCCCTTAGTCTTCTTCACCATTGAATTATTAAATACTATAGTGGTTAGAAGCATGGAATGCAGGGTTAAACAAATGCCCTGCATTTTGGGTAACCTTGAGAAAATGGCTTAACTTGCTAAGCTTCTATTTTCTCCTGTATAAAAGGTGGCAGGGGTGAGTAGAGAATGAAGTCCATCCCCTGGGATTACTTTGAAGATAAAATGAAAATTCTGCATATGAAGCACCCATCCTTGTGCACAGAATGTTGACAAGGCTCCTAATATTTATCTTTGCCCCATGTCTCCAGGCCCAGAAACTGAGTTCCTGGTATAAACACGGCAGAGTTCTCCATACTTTGCCTTCTCCTTCAAACTTTTGTTGCCTTATACTGTCTGTCACTCTGTCTCCACTTTCCGAAGGTCATTTTCCTCATTTTTGCATCCCTGCTGCAGTATTGCCTCCTCTATGGTTGTTTTCACAAAACTAAAAATAAACACCCTCTTTCTGCTCTTCACAGTTCTGACTGATTTTTTTTCTATATTTCCTTAAAGCCTTTTCTGAGGTCAATGTGACAGCCATATGAATTGAGAATACTCTTCCAGACTCCCACATAGGTGGCTGACTTCCTGCCGTATGTTTCTTCTTTTTGTATGAACCTCTATGATGAAGTAATGTCTGTCAGCTTCTTTTCCCTGCCACTCATGCTGACCAGTACAGATCCACTCTGTGGTCATGTGCTACACACAGTAGGTGTTCAATAAGTGGGTAGCATTGCAGTCTGAGAATCTGGCTTCATCCTAAATGGAACTTCACCAGAAAGTTCCGTTTCATATGTAGAAATGAGACTCCAAAATCCTGTGAGCTTTGGAGCTGGGGAAGATTAATTGCATGTCACATATATTTTATGACTCAAAACTTTAAGTTAGTTTTGGGGAATTCTGTCTGAAGATATGGATCTAGTTATTTCCTTCAGGTCATTATCACACTTATTTATCACAGAGGTTAAAAAATGACTGTGTGGTATTGTGTGTGCTAATTTGCTTGATTTAATCACTCTTCAATGTAAACATATTTTAAAACAAACACCTGTAGTTATTTCTTGATTGAAAAATAATTGCAGGGGAAGCAGCAGTTCCTGCAGCAGTTCCTGCAGGTTGGTATTTGAAAAGCTTGAGAGAAATTACTTCTATCTTGTCACCATCAAAAGATGACAAGAAAAAGATGAGGTCTGCTGTGTTTTAAGTGGGAAAATGTCTTTTATCTGAATGTATATAAGTGGGCTGGGAAGGTGATACCACTTGGGGTTATTCAACACAGCTGATCTAGGCAGAGTGGTGGGGTTAAAGTGGAAAGGAACTTCTCACACATGGTATAAGAACTCAGAGCAGGACTTTTATAGCCACCACTGTATATGATCATAGTTTATACACCCCCAGGACTAACAATAACAAGGCTTTAAAAACTTCCCTGATGTGTGCTGGAGAATTCTTGGTGGGGGGAGCCCTTACATTCGTATTCCTGGGATTAAGAATTTAGTTCTAGTTAAACTCTTCTGCTCAGTGGTCAGGAGGACTTGATCAAATTCTTCTTTTGTTAAGGCCCCAGACCTCATGAAACTGCAAAGCTTCTGCAAGGCAAAAGACACCATCAATAAGACAAAAAACCAACAGATTGGCAAAGGATCTTTACCTATCCTAAATCAGATAAGGGACTAATATCCAATATATATATAAAGAACTCAAGAAGGTGGACTCCAGAAAATCAAATAACCCCATTAAAAAATGGGGCTCAGAACTGAACAAAGAATTCTCACCTGAGGAATACCGAATGGCAGAGAAGCACCTGAAAAAATGTTCAACATCCTTAATCATCAGGGAAATGCAAATCAAAACAACCCTGAGATTCCACCTCACACCAGTCAGAATGGCTAAGATCAAAAATTCAGGTGACAGCAGATGCTGGTGAGGATGTGGAGAAAGAGGAACACTCCTCCATTGATGGTGGGATTGCAAGCTTGTACAACCACTCTGGAAATCAGTCTGGCGGTTCCTCAGAAAATTGGACATAGTACTACCGGAGGATCCAGCAATACCTCTCCTGGGCATATATCCAGAAGATGTCCCAACCGGTAAAAAAGACACATGCTCCACTATGTTCATAGCAGCCCTATTTATAATAGCCAGAAGCTGGAAAGAACCCAGATGCCCCTCAACAGAGGAATGGATACAGAAATTATGGTACATTTACACAATGGAGTACTACTCAGCTATTAAAAAGAATGAATTTATGAAATTCCTAGCCAAATGGATGGACCTGGAGGGCATCATCTTGAGTGAGGTAACACAATCACAAAGGAACTCACACAATATGTATTCACTGATAAGTGGATATTAGCCCAAAATTTAGGATACCCAAGATATAAGATACAATTTGCTAAAGGCATGAAACTCAAGAAGAATGAAGACCAAAGTGTGGACAATATGTCCCTTCTTAGAATTGGGAACAAAACATCCAGGGAAGGAGTTACAGAGACAAAGTTTGGAGTTGTGATGAAAGGATGGACCATCTAGAGACTGTCATATCCAGGGATCCATCCCATAATCAGCTTCCAAACGCTGACACCATTGCATACACTAGCAAGATTTTGCTGAAAGGACCCAAATATAGCTGTCTCTTGTGAGACTATGGCGGGGCCTAGCAAACACAGGAGTGGATGCTCACAGTCAGCTATTGGATGTATCACAGGGCTCCCAATGGAGAAGCTAGAGAAAGTACCCAAGGAGCTAAAGGGATCTGCAACCCTATAGTTGGAACAACATGATGAACTAACCAGTACCCCGGAGCTCTTGTCTCTAGCTGCATATGTATCGAAAGATGGCCTAGTTGGCCATCACTGGAAAGAGAGGCCCATTGGACTTGCAAACTTTATATGCCCCAATATAGGGGAATTCCAGGGCCAAAAGAATGGGAATGGGTGGGTAGGGAAGTGGGGTGGGGTATGGGGGACTTTTGGGATAGCATTGGAAATGTAATTGAGGAAAATATGTAATAAAAAAATATTAAAAATTAAAAAAATGGCCCCAGTTTCTCCATCTACTGTAAAAGAAAGCTGTGTGGAACTGACTGGTTCACATAGGTTCTCTTTCATTTATTATCACACCTTGATGAGATAACCTCCCACAGTAAACGAAGAAGCAGAACTCACGTTGGCACTGTAAAGAATATATCCTACTCAGAGTGCAAAGCAAGCTTCTAAAATAGGGCAGTTATGAGCTGATCTGTGCCTTCTTCCAACTCATGACCCCATAATACCTAAGAGTGTGCTTCTGTTTGTAGAGGTGATCAAGTTTAAATGATGTCATTACATTGGACCTCATCCAAAATACTAATGGCCTTTTATGAAGAAAAAGGACAAAAAGGACACAGGGGAAGACAATGGGACATCAGGGGCTCCTCCCACCTAGGATATCCACGGCTGCCACTGTTTCCTATTCTGGAAATTTTAGGGAATTAGATGCCTGCTACTTGGTCCCCATGTGGCATTTTCTGTGTTTGCTATGCCACTGTTTGGGATTTCCACACCAATTGTTCAACTTTTTTCCCATTCCTTCCCTGTTATCATTATTCTTCCCCAAACTCCTCCATTTCTGTATGTGACCTGGCCACACACTGCTGCAGAATACAAAGGAGATTCTGTATGAATTTGTACTAATCATCTTTAATGTTCAGGAAATGCTGGCAGCACGAAGATGGCTGGCTGTTTTAAATAAGACTTTCAGGGTTTGTGGAACTGTAAGCATACCCCACAGAAACCATAAGGGATCCAGATTTATCTTCTGAGGGAGTTTTCATGTCTATAGAATTTATCAAGACCTGCAGTTTGGTCCAGAAAGAGTAAGCTGTTTGGCTGTGAATTTGGAGCATCTTGGGGCTTGAGCACCAATCTGAATAGTCCCTGTTCCCCACAAGTGGTACGACCTCTGCAGACCATGAAGGTGCTCTAGATGAATGATTCCTACAACATGGGAATAGTTCGGGCAGAATTTTCAAGTCATCAAAATGGAGGGGCTGAGGGAGAAAGAAAATTCAAGCACTGTAGCATGTCTCCCCAATCAACCAAATGCCAGCATGTTCTCTGCAACTGTCCAAAATATTTATTATCAGACACAACATCAAATAGAAAGATATGTCTGGTTCTAGCAAAGTTTTGTTATTCACTGCAAAGCCGAAGTCATGAGTGGCTACACCCATCCAACAAACTCCTTGACTTTCATATTCTCTATGTGTAATCATGTGAGTGAGTGTGTGTGTGTGTGTGTGTGTGTGTGTGCATGTATACAAATGGTTTGTTTCAACTTAGTTGATGAGAAGCTAATTATGACTTATCTTTCCAACCAGAGAAATGGATGGGAATTAAGATATTTATTTAAATCTTTCTCCCAAGGGAAACTGGTAATTCAGAGAATGGGGTGATGGAGTCTGCAATAGAATTTGGATTCCTCTCTCTGTGATAAAAACATCATCTAGTATTATGGCTGACAAAACACTTGTTAAGATTTGCACTGGCAGACACAACATTTCTGTCAATCTCTGCTGTTATAATTTTTAGTATCAGGATGTGATCCAACTAGTAACCCTGAGGAGACAGCTGAGGCAATGGCTCAGTTTGTACAGTATTTGCTAGGCAAGCTGGAAGACCTAAGAGGTCAGTCTGCAGCCATGTAAAACAGGTGTGCGTTTAATTCTAGCACCAGGGAGGAAGACACAGCAGCATCCCTGGGTCTAGCTGAATTGGCAATTCATGATTTAGTCAGACACCCTATCTCAGAAAATATGGACACGACCTAGGGAGAATATTAGATGCCAACCTCGTGAGAGTACAGGGACATTTGGACAGAAGTGCACAGCACACACACACACACACACACACACACACACACACACACACATACACAGACACACACATGGGACAGGGGGAGTGAAGAAGAGAGAGGTAGAGGAGAGAAGGAGAGGGGGGTAAGGGGAGGGGGAGAGGGAGAGAATTGAAAATATTTTAAAAATAAAAACTATTGGTTCCAGGACTCCGCCGAACTTAAGGAACTTAGTTTGCACAGGGGAGAGTGTGCACCAAAGAAGCGGACAGCTTCTGGGACAGGCAGGAGCCACAGAGCCTCTGAGGCAGCACCCTTCTTGGGCCACAGACATCCGACCACCCTCTAGGCCAGAGGACAGGTGTCCGCCCGGCGTGGGAGCCCTCTGCCTCAGGAGCAGCGGGCGCCATCTTGGTTCTGGGACTCCGCCAAACTTAGGAACTTAGTCTGCACAGGTGAGAGTGTGCACCACAGAAGCTGACAGCTTTTGTGACCTGCCAAAGCAACACAGCTTCTGGGAAAGGTCCTATTTTGGACCTTCTTCTTCGGCCAGGAGGAGGTCCAAACGCAAGATATCTGTGCACCTTCCCTGTAAGAGGAGAGGTTACCAGCAGAGAGTACTCTGACCATTGAAACTCAGAGGAGAGAGCCTGTCTCCCAGGTCTGCTGATAGACAGTAACAGAATCACCAGTAGAAAAAATCTCTAAACAGAGTCAACTATAACAACTAACTCCAGAGATTACCAGATGGCAAAAGGTAAACGTAAGAATCTTACTAACGGGAACCAAGACCACTAACCATCATCAGAACCCAGCACTCCCACTTCGCCAGTCCAGAGCACCCCAACACACCTGAAAAGCTAGACCTGGATTTAAAAGCATATCTCATGATGATGGTAGAGGACATCAAGAAGGACTTTAATAACTCACTTAAAGAAATACCGGAGAACACTGCTAAAGAGTTATAAGTCATTAAAGAAAAACAGAAAAACACAATCAAACAGGTAGAAGTCTTTACAGAAAAACAGGAAAACACATCCAAACAGATGATGGAAATGAACAAAATCATACTAGACCTAAAAAGGGAAGTAGACACAATAAAGAAAACTCAAAGTGAGGCAACGCTGGAGATAGAAACCCTAGGAAAGAAATCTGGAACCATAGATACTAGCATCAGCAACAGAATACAAGAGATGGAAGAGAAAATCTCAGGTGTAGAAGATTCCATAGAGAACATCTGCACAACAATCAAAGAAAATGGAAAATGCAAACAGATCCTAACTCAAAACATCCAGGAAGTCCAGGACACAATGAGAAGACCAAACCTACGGATAATAGGAGTGAATGAAAATGAAGATTTTCAACTCAAAGGAACAGCAAATATCGTCAACAAAATTATAGAAGAAAACTTCCCAAATCTAAAGAAAGAGATGCCCATGAATATACAAGAAGCCTACAGAAGTCCAAATAGACTGGACCAGAAAAGAAATTCCTACCGACACATAATAATCAGGACAACAAATGCACTAAATGAAGATAGAATACTAAAAGCAGTAAGGGAAAAAGGTCAAGTAACATATAAAGGCAAGCCTATCAGAATTACACCATATTTTTCACCAGAGACTATGAAAGCCAGAAGAGCCTGGACAGGTGTTATACAGACACTAAGAGAACACAAATTCCAGCCAAGGCTACTATACCCAGCCAAACTTTCAATTATCATAGATGGAGAAACCAAAGTATTCCACGACAAAACCAAATTCACACATTATCTTTCCACGAATCCAGACCTTCAAAGGATAATAACAGAAAAAAACCAATACATGGACGGGAACCTCGACCTAGAAAAAACAAGAAGGTAATCCCTCAACAAATCTAAAAGAAGACAGCAACAAGAACAGAATGCCAACTTTAACAACAAAAATAACAGGAAGCAACAATTACTTTTCCTTAATATCTCTTAATATCAATGGTCTCAACTCCCCAATAAAAAGACATAGACTAACAAACTGGCTACACAAACAAGACCCAACATTTTGCTGCTTACAGGAAACTCATCTCAGAGAAAAAGATAGACACTACCTCAGAATGAAAGGTTGGAAAACAATTTTCCAAGCAAATGGTATGAAGAAACAAGCTGGAGTAGCCATTCTAATATCTGATAAGATTGACTTCCAACCCAAAGTCATTAAAAAAGACAGGGAAGGGCACTTCATACTCATCAAAGGTAAAATCCTCCAAGAGGAACTATCAATTCTGAATATCTATGCTCCAAATGCAAGGGCAGCCACATTCATGAAAGAGACTCTAGTAAAGCTCAAAGCACACATTGCACTTCACACAATAATAGTGGGAGACTTCAACACACCACTTTCACCAATGGACAGATCATGGAAACAGAAACAAAAAAGGGATACAGTGAAACTAACAGAAGTTATGAATCAAATGGATCTGGCAGATATCTACAGAACATTCTATCCTAAAACAAAAGGATATACCTTCTTCTCAGCACCTCATGGTACCTTCTCCAAAATTGACCACATAATAGCTCACAAAACAGGCCTCAACAGATACAAAAATATTGAAATTGTCCCATGCATCCTATCAGATCACCATGGATTAAGGCTGATCTTCAATAACAAAATAAATAATAGAAAGCCAACATTCACGTGGAAACTGAACACTCTTCTCAATAATACCTTGGTCAAGGAAGGAATAAAGAAAGAAATTAAGGACTTTTTAGAGTTCAATGAAAATGAAGCCACAACATACCCAAACTTATGGGACACAATGAAAGCACATCTAAGAGGAAAACTCACACCTGTGAGTGCCTCCAAAAAGAAACTAGAGAGAGCACACATTAGCAGCTTGACAACACACCTAAAAGCTCTAGGACAAAAGGAAGCAAATTCACCCAAGAGGAGTAGACAGCAGGAAATAATCAAACTCAGGGGCGAAATCAACCAAGTGGAAACAAGAGCTATTCAAAGAATCAACCAATCGAAGAGCTGGTTCTTTGAGAAAATCATCAAAATAGACAAACCCTTAGCCAGACTCACTAGAGTGCACAGGGAAAGCATTCTAATTAACAAAATCAGAAATGAAAAGGGAGACATAACAACAGATCCTGAAGAAATCCAAAACACCAAAACACCATCAGATCCTTCTACAAAATAGGAGAACCTGGATGAAATGAACAAGTTTCTAGACAGATACCAGGTACCAAAGTTGAATCAAGATCAGGTTAATTATCTAAACAGCCCTATATCCCCCAAAGAAATAGAAGCATTCATTAATAGTCTCCCAACCAAAAAAAGCCAAGGACCAGATGGGTTTAGTGCAGAGTTCTATCAGACCTTCAAAGAAGATCTAATCCCAGTTCTTCACAAACTATTCCACAAAATAGAAACAGAAGGTACTCTACCCAACTCATTCTATGAAGCCACAATTACTCTGATACCTAAACCACAAAAAGATCCCACAAATTTAGAGAAATTGGTCAATTTCCCTTATGAATATTGATGCAAAAATCCTCAATAAAGTTCTTGCTAACCTAATCCAAGAACACATCAAAACAATCATCCATCCTGACCAAGTAGGTTTTATCCCAGGGATGCAGGGATGGTTCAATATACGGAAATCCATCAATGTAATCCAGTATATAAACAAACTCAAAGACAAAAACCACATGATCATCTCGTTAGATGCTGAGAAAGCATTTGACAAAATCCAACACCCATTCATGATAAAAGTCTTGGAAATATCAGGAATTCAAGGCCCATACCTAGACATGATAAAAGCAATCTACAGCAAACCAGTAGCCAGCATCAAAGTAAATGGTGAGAAGCTTGAAGCAATCCCACTAAAATCAGGGACTAGACAAGGCTGTCCACTCTCTCCCTACCTATTCAACATTGTACTTGAAGTCCTAGCCAGAGCAATTAGACAACAAAAGGAGATGAAGGGGATACAAATTGGAAAGGAAGAAGTAAAAATATCACTTTTTGCAGATGATATGATAGTATATATACGTGATCCTAAAAATTCCACCAGAGAACTCCTAAGTCTGATAAACAGCTTCAGTGAAGTAGCTAGATATAAAATTAACTCAAACAAGTCAATGGCCTTTCTCTACACAAGGACAAACAGGCTGAGAAAGAAATTAGGGAAACAATACACTTCTCAATAGCCACAAATAATATAAAATACCTAGGCGTGACTCTAACTAAGGAAGTGAAAGATCTGTATGACAAGAACTTCATGTCTCTAAAGAAAGAAATTAAAGAAGATCTCAGAAGATGGAAATATCTCCTATGCTCATGGATTGGCAGGATCAATACAGTAAAAATGGCTATCTTGCCAAAAGCAATCTACAGATTCAATGCAATCCCCATCAAAATTCCAACTCAATTCTTCAACGAATTTGAAAGGGCAATCGGCAGATTCATGTGGAATAACAAAAAACCTAGGATAGCAAAAACTCTTCTCAAGGATAAAAGGACCTCTGGTGGAATCACCATGCCCGACCTAAAGCTGTACCACAGAGCAATTGTGATAAAAACTGCATGGTACTGGTATAGTGACAGACAAGTATACCAATGGAACAGTATTGAAGACCCAGAGATGAACCCACACACTTATGGTCACTTGATCTTTGACAAGGGGGCTAAAACCATCCAGTGGAAAAAAGACAGCATTTTCAACAAATGGTGCTGGCACAACTGGCTGCTATCATGAGGAAGATTGCCAATTGATCCATTACTATCTCCTTGTACTAAGGTCAAATCTAAGTGGATTAAGGAACTCCACATAAAAACAGAGCCACTGAAACTTATAGAGGAGAAAGTAGGGAAAAGCCTCGAAGGTATGGGTACAGGGGAAAAATTCCTGAATAGAACAGCAGTGGCTTGTGCTGTAAGATCGAGAAACAATAAATGGGACCTCATAAAATTGCAAAGCTTCTGCATGGCAAAAGACACTTTCAATAAGATAAGACGACCACCAACAGATTGGGAAAGGATCTTCACCTATCCCAAATCGGATAGGGGACTAATATCCAATATATATAAAGAACTCAAGAAGGTGGACTCCAGAAAATCAAATAACCCCATTAAAAAATGGGGCTCAGAACTGAACAAAGAATTCTCACCTGAGGAATACCGAATGGCAGAGAAGCACCTGAAAAAATGTTCAACATCCTTAATCATCAGGGAAATGCAAATCAAAACAACCCTGAGATTCTACCTCACACCAGTCAGAATGGCTAAGATGAAAAATTCAGGTGACAGCAGATGCTGGCGAGGATGTGGAGAAAGAGGAAGGCTCCTCCATTGTTGATGGGATTGCAAGCTTGTACCACCACTCTGGAAATCAGTCTGGCAGTTCCTCAGAAAATTGGACATAGTACTACAGGAGGATCCCGCAATACCTCTCCTGGGCATATATCCAGAAGATGTCCCAACCGGTAAGAAGGACACATGCTCCACTATGTTCATAGCAGCCTTATTTATAATAGCCAGAAGCTGGAAAGAACCCAGATACCCCTCAACAGAGGAATGGATACAGAAAATGTGGTACATTTACACAATGGAGTACTACTCAGCTATTAAAAAGAATGAATTTATGAAATTCATAGGCAAATGGATGGACCTGGAGGGCATCATCCTGAGAGAGGTAACCCAATCACAAAGGAACTTGCACAATATGTACTCACTGATAAGTGGATATTAGCTCAGAAACTTAGGATACCCAAGATATAAGATACAATTTGCTAAACGCATTAAACTCAAGAGAACGACGACCAAAGTGTGGACACCTTGCCCCTTCTTATAATAGGGAACAAAACACCCATGGAAGGAGTTACAGAGACAAAATTTGGAAGTGTGACGAAAGGATGGACCATCTAGTGATTGCCATATCCAGAGATCCATCCCATGATCAGCTTCCAAACGCTGACACCATTTCATACACTAGCAAAATTTTGCTTAAAGGACCCAGATATAGCTGTCTCTTTTGAGACTATGCCAGGGCCTAGCAAACACAGAAGTGGATGCTCACAGTCAGCTATTGAATGGATCACTGGGACCCCAATGGAGGAGCTAGAGAAAGCACCCAAGGAACTAAAGGGAACTGCAACCCTATAGGTGGAACAACAATATGAACTAAACAGTACCCCGGAGCTCTAGTCTCTAGCTGCATATGTATTAAATGATGGCCTAATAGGCCATCACTTGAGAGGCCCATTGGACTTGCAAACTTTATATGCCCCAGTACAGAGGAACGCCAGGGCCAAAAAGGGGGAGTGGGTGGGTAGGGGAGTGGGGGTGGGTGGGTATGGGGACTTTTGGTATAGCATTGGAAATGTAAAAATGAGCTAAATACCTAATAAAAATGGAAAAAAAAACTATCAGAGAGTGAGAGAGAAAGGGAGACTAAAACAGAGAAACACACAGAGAGACAAACAGGCAGAGACAAAGAGACAAAGAGACTGAGACAGAAAGACAGAGATACTGAATCAGAAACAGAGAGAGACAGAGTCAAAGAGACAAAGACACTGCGACAGAGAGGTGCAAGAGAGACTAAACACACACACACACACACACACACACACACACACACACACACACACTACTAAGGTAACCCCACAAGATTAGAGTTTGGTGTTAGAGGATGTTGTGGTAGGCTATGCTACAATGCATTTGCTTTATTTTATTTTGGGAAATAAAATGGATGCAATATGTGGGCTTGAGGTACAGATATCAAAGTATGCCTTGTTATTGTTACATCTCTGTCTCTCTGTCGTCTCTCTGTCTCTCTGTCTCTCTGTCTCTGTCTCTCTGTCTCTCTGTCTCTCTGTCTCTCTGTCTCTCTGTCTCTCTGTCTCTCTGTCTCTCTCTCTCTCTCTCTCTCTGTGTGTGTGTGTGCAGGAGCACTTGTGGCATTGTACATGTGTGGACAACCAAGGACAACCTGTCAGAGTTGTTCTCTCCTTCCACCATGCAGTGCCTAGGGCTGGAAGTCAGGCTGTCAGGCTTGAGTGCGCTGACCTGCATGTGGAACCATCTCACCTTGATCTTTATTAGTATTCCTAGATCAGACCTTGTTTGGTACCACACTACCCACAAAGCAGAATTTTGTTCAAGCAAATGAACTAGAGATATTCTGAATGGACAAGGGACAAGTCAAGGAGAGAGTTTGTTCCTGGTTTAACAATCCCAACCCCATTATTTGTTTGAATTTTCTAAGCAAGCACTATCTCCTCCCCCCAACCCCTGGAAGCAGACACTAAAGGAAACCTACTCTAACTGTCGGACACTGTCTGGGACAGGCACAGGCAATTAGAAAAGCCTCACATCTGTTTAATGCTCGTGTTTTACATATCACGGCTGCAGAGATTCCATGCGGATGCTCTAGGGCTTAGAAAGGTCAATCAGACTGCTTTTGCAAGCCATCGCTTTTCTCACCAGGAAGGCATGCCACCAGTGATTATGATGGATGTGAAAAGGAAAGGAGCATAGGTTCACCTGCGACCACAGTCATTATGACTTAGCTTCTTTTCGTCATGACACAGCTTGCTATAACTTCACCCTTATCTCCCACTCTCTACTTCTTGAGTCCTTTCTTCTCCCAGGAAAGCTCCAGCCCAGGCCCAGGAAAGCTGTAGCTGGAGGAACAGACTGAAACCTGTTTAAACTGTGAGGCCAAGATGATAATCTCGGCTTGTGTTGCAAAGGCTGAAGCTGAATAAAGCATATGGTTGTATGTCCCCACTCCTGCCCCTGGATGTTTCTTAATGGGACTTTTATTATAAGTTTCAGTAGCTCAGTTTGTAGTTTTATCAGGGTGTATCTTGTTTTGCATGTTATTTCATCTTCCTTTATTTGGACATCTTTCTCCATGACTGCCACTGAAGGATATGGAAAGCTTAGATTCATTTTCACCCACCTAGAGCTTGATGTGAGATGCATCTCTAGAGTTAGTTCCAGGGGAAGGAATTGTGTGTGTGTGTGTGTGCGCGTGTGTTTATCTGTATATCTGTGTGTCTGTTTGCTATATGTGAGGATTAGATGCCTATGATCATTAATACCCTACTCTGCAAGAGAACTTAGTTATATAAAGAGATACTTGTTTTTTGTATAATAGCAAAAGTATATGACACCATGACATGATTCTAATTTTATATTCTCATGAGTGCATATTGTACAACTCTGTGTATATATGAACTTACAGATGCATATATTCATGTTCAGAGAAAATGAGCACTCCACCAAATGCTCATTTTTTTGAGCCATGGAATCACATACTATTATTATTAATATGTTCTCCACAGTGACCATGCTACAGTTATGATAAGAAGAAATAGAGACACACTAAATGGCTCAGAGATTAAAGGTGATTGCTTCTAAGCCTGATGACTTGATTCCAATTCCCAGGACCCACATCATGAAAGGAGAAGAACTCCTGCAAGTTGTCCTCTGACTTCCTCCTGTGTGTCATGTGTGCACATGCTTAAATAAATGAAAGGCAACACCACATTTAAATGAATGGCACAAAGGATTTATCTTATAGTGGAGGCCAGTTACAATAAAATTGGTGAAATCAAGTGTTATTGATGAGTGTGTGAGATTTTAAACAAAAATTCTTGTGGCTTATGGCTTGTGGTTTCAGCAGTGGTGTGGGAGATATTACAAGCAATTTTCCTCTCAAAGGCAGAAAGGGTGATAAGAGTTTAAAAATCCAATGTGCTGAGATCACAAAACTGTTCTCCCTCAGGGTCTCATTGTGTTCCAGGATTATAGGCACAAGCTACTTTGCTGGTATAAAATTCTCCCTATAGTTCCCGAGGGAGGTTATGCTCTCTATCCAGTGTTGTCCAGAAAGATCAGATGACAAAGGGCAGAACAGTTCTTTGCCCTGGATGACATTATAAACCACACAGTGTGTGTGTGTGTGTGTGTGTGTGTGTGTGTGTGTGTGCGTGTGTGTGTGTGAACACTGCAGTGTATGTGTGTAGGATGGAGGATAACTTTGTGGAGTTCTCTCCCTTTCATTATATGGGCTCTAGGAACTGAACCCAGGGAGCCAGGCTTGCATTGGAAACATCTTTACTCACGGAACCATCTCACCTTTCCTTATTTTCCCATGGCGTGAAATACATTTAAGGAAGCTTTCATGGCAAACGCTTTTCAAGATCATGAACTCACTTTCCAAACTGAATCAGTCATGGAGGTGAGAAGCCTGGCCTAGGACTCTGGTACTTCTTAGTTAGAGAGTAGGCAGTTATGGACCCCTGATGCTAACAGCCCAGGAGGAAACTTTGGCCCTGTTACTTATGAAGCTTGAGCTGAGTGGGTTTCCTCACGTAAAAATATGAGGAGATGACTATTTCTTTCTAGTTGTTGGAAGATTCCACATGATACCAAAGGTCAGGTGCTCATTATGCAGAATTTACCATGTTTCTATTGCCCACATTTCTTGCTCTAATTTTTATTACATCCCCCTACTTTTGCAGCTTCTGTTTCTCCCATTTTTGTCTTATGGAATTAGTACCACAAGCTTTTGAGTGTCTCTTGATCTTTTTCCCATTGGCTCACTTTGATGTCCTTCAGAACTGGTTCTAGGACTGAGTGGTTACCAAACTCCACAGATATTTGCCTGTCCTATAAGAAGGCAGAGTATTTGTATAAAGCAGTGCACATTCTTGCATGCACTTGAGTCTTCAGATGTCTACTACATGTGCAACACTTTCAAAATCCACATTGACCCTCAGATCCAAAATGCTAAGTGAAACTTTTTGAACCTTTTTTTTTTCTTTTTGTAACATTAGAGAGTGCTTTGAACACTGAAAGACTGCTCACACTTTTATAAGTGATGTGTTTCATGTTATGGATGATCATCCAGTACAAATCAGAATTGTGTAACATTAAAAAAATAAAAAGGCCAAACAAACTGAAACCTCAAACACATTTGAAGATCTGGTGTTAACCAAGCATTTTAGACAGAAGGGCACTGAGCCCTTAGAATTCATTGGTTTGGAGGGCTAACATCTGTCTCAGGTTGGAATCCTAAGTCAGACCCTGTACTGGCCTCTCTGGTGGGCATTGCTATCTTCAGCTCCACTGTTCCTGCTTCAGGCACCCAAATATACTTGAATTAATGCATGAGCATGTATAGAGTCGAATGACTACACTATTAAATCATACAGTTGAAGTTCTCATTTCTGATTCTTAGAGGCTGCTTGGTTTCAGGATATTGTCCCACTTTCTGAGGCACATTTGAAAGTGCTTATGTTAGCGGATATGAGGTTTAAGTAAATGATCTAGAGTAGTTCCTTAGAGATGTCTACATAGAAAATCTTCCTCATATTTTCTTTCCTAAGGTGTTGCTCTAAATTACACATTCTTGCCCATTATGACAAGGTCTTCAATTTCCTTGAGCTCATTATGTCTTTGTGTCTATTAGTGAGATGTGCTAATATGCTCTGGCACATTCAAATGTCATCTTTTAAGATACCAGCTTATAAGGAATTTGTGATCATTCTGTCAGGGACCAGGATGGATCTCTCATCAGTGTTGTCACACCAGAGCCTCTTGTGTGCTGCCTCTATCTTTAGCCATATGCTTCATCTGCCAGTCAAGAGATGCCCCACTTCCATCCTAGAAGGGTGCTTGGCAGAGAAAACTGCGCGTGAGCTTGTAACTGGCTGATACCTACCCGGAGAGGTCTTGCTATGGACTGTAAATTGGAAAGAATAACGTGCATTTTACCTGGTTGATTTCAGGAGGATGTTTTCAGAATCAGGAAGTTTCGTGATATACACCAACACTCACTTGAGGTATATTTATGAGTAATATCAAGTCTGAGAAGTTCTATGAGATAAGAAACTCACTCAGTTCTGTGAACTTGTGCTGAAGCCACGAGGATAAAAACATTAGTTTCCCTTCCATCTCATTTCTTAAAACCCTGATGTCCAGTACAAAGGCAATCTGCTCTCTCTCTCTCTCTCTCTCTCTCTCTCTCTCTCTCTCTCTCTCTCTCTCTCTCTCTCTCTCTCTGTGTGTGTGTGTGTGTGTGGCAGGGGAAGACTGTAGGGGAATCATGTATACACATTAGAGTTGTCAAGCTACCCACAGGTTCTTGGCTAAATTCATTTGAGAGCTTTGGATGCTGATATTAAAACTTGAATATAGAAAAGCAGCCTCTGGGGACTGGAAAGATGGCTCAGCAGTCACAAACATATACTGCTCTTGCATAGGAGGTTCAATTCCCAGTAACTACATAGGGCAGATCACATCCACATTTAATTGTAGCTCCAGGGAAGCACATGTCCCCTTTTGGCTTTCACATGCCACTCAAATGTACACACACACACACGCACGTAAACATACACATATACAAAAACTTTACTATCAGCTATTTGCTTGAAATGTTTTTTAAAAAGCAAACTCACTTGTATTTTCCATAGTAAAAAATGTATGTATGCTTGTGTATACATGCCCTGAATATAACCTACACTGCAATAGTCTCTCCTTCCCCATGTTGCTTGTTTCAAGAGAGCCTATACCTTGGAATTACAGAGTACTAAACCTTATAGATTTTTATCCCCCACATATGCATATGTGTCATAACACTGAGCATAGCTTTCCTTTTGAATTTTTTTTAAAGATTGGAAATAGGCTGAGATAGAATTGAGGTAGTATTTCTCAGTTGTACCTTGACTGTTATCGGAAGTTAGAGTCTCTTCTCTGCGAATCAGAAGGCAGAGCATATGTGTTCCCCAGCAGTGTCAGAAACACAAAGAGCTTTTATTTCCCAAGTGGTGACCACAGTAGAGAAGAATGGGAACTGCTTGGGAAGTGAATGCCAAGACAGAAAGCAAACACGCAAACTGTGCTGTCTTCAGAGACCAATAGTGAGAACAACAGACTTAGGTCCTGTTTGCCAAGGACTGGTTGATGATTCCCTTTTGCTATACAAAGACAACTAAAAACAGTAATAGCAAACATTCATGGCTCCACTTTGCTTTTGTCATTAATTAAATGAACAGATTAGGGAGTGCTTATTTTAAGAAATTGTCCAAAAATAAACCCGGGGAATTAGGTCAGAGGGCAACTGGAAGCAAACGGGAAAATATGAGACTAGAACATGGCCTATAGCAGCCACGTCATGGGTAAAGATGAGAGGACTTCCCTTGTCTAACAGGATCTAGCCTGTTGTCCAATTTCACTGGCTGCCTAACTTACCAAACAAGCCAGAAATGAGTAAAAACTTGACTATAGAGAAGAGCACTCTGCCACCTTGTTTTCCATCAAGACAAAACCAACCTAGAGACATGGATAGGATAAAATAAATTGTAGTAAATTTTTAAGCAAAAGAAATAATTACTCCAAACTGGCCTGGGAAATGTTGTTCTTCCAATGAACATTTGGATTCCCCTGTGCTTGTCCTATTTTCAGAATGGAGGAATGGCAGAGTGGGCTTGTTCTGTGCCAGCTCAGAGCATGGCTTTATGGGTAAATGATGTCTTCTTGTAGCTGCAGCAGCCCTAGGCCTTCTGCTTTGGTGATGACCTGCCTCATGGCTTCCAGATTTGCAATTGGGTCATCTGATGCTCAGATGTCTTTAGATGAAGAATGCCCGCAATTACAGAGGGAGCACCTTCAATTCTGTCTCACAGGTGAACTTTGCAGTAAAACAATGCAAGATACTTTGCTATTCCTCTGGATTGCATTTGTTCTAAACCTTAGTCCAGGTAAATGGGAGTTTATAGATATCCTGCATGTAGGAAGCAAGGGCACAGATGGTAAGAGATATAAAACCACTGGGCCTAGAGGAATCGCTGGATGGCAGAGGAGGCTCCCTGAGGATCATACAGCCTCACTGTGCCCTCTGTTTTTCTCATCAGCAAACGAAGTCTCTGCGAAAGGCTTTTCGTTCTGATACTGGCTATATTTTGGTTGCAGTTTGCTTGAAGAATCTGGGATTCTCTTCCCTACTCTGCCTCTGTCTGGAGATGCAAAGGCTGATCTGACAAAGGGTGATTCACAAAACAAAGCTTGTGATAATGAAAGTCCTGTCCCTTTCTGCCTCATCTGACTTTCTGTTTGTTATCTTGTCCTTTCTTCTTATGTGGTACCAGTCTCCACTTAGTCCCTTTCTACAGTTCCGTGATTCCTGATGCAGCAGCGTGGCCACAGAAGCATCCTGGAACACAGCTGCCTCCTGAAACACAGTTTTTCTTTCCCTGTCTTATCAACACAGATGCTCAGACAGGTCTCTTGTCATCTACCTATACTTTTTAATCTGTTCTTTCTAACATTCATAGGATGCTGCAAACCTAATTTCTCCCGTTCTGAGCTTCACAGACATAGCTCCTATGCAGCCGTAAAACAATCAATTGAGATAAAGTGTGTGTAATATTTGGATGACAAATGCTGACCTTAGAAAATCAATCTGCTTTCTAGCAACCATCTTTTCTAGAAGACATCTCCATAGCGATTGATACCTCATAAGCACATAGACAGCTATTAAATGGGATACTATAATAAGTTTTGAAACATTAGGGAATGTCATACTGTAAAACAAATAAAAGACAGAGAGTGATATATCCTATGTATTGTTATGCCTTGGTTATAATAGTATGCTTTTTTTTTTCTTTATATAAAGACCTATCTGGGTTGTACTTTTTCTTTGTATGAACACTTTCTATAACAGCTTTGGTTCAGTGGAATTGAAAATATAGAAATCTTGTTCAATAAAATGTATCCATTATCTTTTTGCAATGAATTTGTTTATTGTACGTGTGTACGAGTGTGGATACACGTGGGTGTGCATACCACTGAGCGTGTATTGCCATGAGAGGACAACTCAAGGTCTGTCTTCTTTTCCACCATGTGAAGCCTGGGGATGAAACTCAGGTCAGGTTTGGAAGCAGGAACCTTTCTTCACTGAGCCATCTCTCTGGCCCAGGATGTCTTAGTTGAAATGGATACTTCTTTCTTTACAAAAAGAAAGCAACAGACTTTAGGACCTGACTGTAAAGGGGAGCATGAAGACCTATGCTGTAGTTGTCCTTTGCATGGGTGGGAAACTAGCAAGAACTAATAAATGATACATTATTGCAAGTGTTCTAAAAAATCAGAACAAACTAATTTATTATACTTCTGTCTTCATTATACACCAAGTTGGTGAGTTAAACACAACAAAATTATCTTTTCTTCTTTAAAAGTATCTACTAAAGATAAAAAGAATATAGTAACAATTACCATGTAGTTCATTACATTAGAAAATCTGATATACATATTTCTATTGCCTGTTAGCTTGTTCTAAGCCTCTTTAACTATTAAAAAACAAAGAGGAAGGAAAAGAAAGTTGTTGCTGAAAGGCAAACATTCAGTTCAGTTGATACAACATTACAGTACAGTCAACTAACATCATTCAACAAAGTAGCAAGTTTAGTCTTAGCTTGAGTTAAAGTCTGTAGACCAGATTGCTACAAAGGATCTAATGCTGCTCCCAAACCATATGTTAGCTGTTGAGAGGCCGGTTTGGTTCTTCATATTGATGGCTTCAGAAGAAAGGGGTCAAGCACAGGAAAACCCCCCACCTGTCATTAATCATTTTTATTGAGCATTGTAGTTAAGACAGCATTAATGAGTTTAGCACATCAACTAAAATAAAATAATGATAATAATAATATAATAATAATCATAATAATGATAAGGATAAAAACCACACACAAACTGGAAGCTGAGAGTCACCACCAGCTGTGTCCACCCCCTTGCGATACGCTATACTAAAAAACTTTGAAATATCCACCCATCCTCTCCGCTCTGCCACAACTAGCAAAGTCAAAAGTACAAAAGTCTTCTTCACCTTGTTACTTTTGCAGAATAAAGCAAAAATGTCTTTGTGCTCCTTACTACCAGAAGCAAAACACCCACTGAGTTACCACATGTAATAGCTTCTGGATGTGTCAACCTGGGTTGGCTTGGTGTCTGCCGAGCCATCTTTGTCCTTGTCACTGTCAGCTTCCCAGAGGTTAATGAGTGGGGGGTACAGCTCGTTCAGTGGGATGGACGAGGTTTTTTGCATATACTTTTTCAGCGAATGGTGGTAATTTTTCCTCTTAAACCTTTTCGCGATGTAAATAGCGATGGATGCTAGACTGATGACGGCGAACATGGACCCCATCACCGCAGCAAGGGCGGTGCTGGTTTCATGGTCAGAGATGTCCAGGGCGAAGGCAGCGGTTTTGGTTGTGACATTGACACATGACTTCTGAGTCTGCTGATGGATGTTGGACACCGTGAGACACACTTCATAATCCGTAGAAGGCTGCAGATGTGTTAGGTTATATTCATGAACATCTACCGGCACCCTGGCTGTGTATGTTATGTGGGGGTTGTCGATCTTCATAGTGGCAGATGACCATTTCAAGTTCGATGTCATGACATTGGAGTTAACTTTCCAGGATACTAAAATCGAATGAGATTCTGTCTGTTTGACATATATTTTCAGCACCTGGGCACCGTCTAGAAGGGTTCCATTAACCTTGATAGTTGCCACTCGAGTGTCTGCTCCTTGGACATTCTGGGCAACGCAGGTGTATCTTCCTGAGTCTTCAATTTGTATGTTTGCTATCTCCAAGGTACCCTCACTACTCAGCTTGTATTTGTCTGAAAGAGTTTCCACGGTTATCTTATTTCCAACGGGAGTGACCCAGTAAATCTCTGGTTCTGGCTCAGCCATGGCCCGACAGTCTAGGAAAAGTGTTGTACCGATGTCCATGTTTAGATGATTAGGGAATGTATCGTGCGATATCATCGGGAGGCACTGCTCACTTGAGTCCTGGATTAGGACCTCCTTCACCTGCTGCCCCCTGTATTCCGGTGGCATGGCACAGAACATGGAGAGGGGCTCCATGAAGCGAATGTTGGTTTTGTTGGAGTTGATCCAGTGGATGACACAGTCACACCTCAGCGGGTTGCTGTGGATGCTGATCTCACGCAGATTGGGAAGAGATTCCACTGTTTTTTGGTACACGGCATTCAAGGCGTTGTTGTTCAACATTAAGCTTTCTAGAGCCGGGACACTCCGGAAAGCCAAACGGTGGATGTATGACAGTTTGGGGTTATTGGTTGCTTCGAGCTTTGTCAATTCTGGCAAGTTATCCAGGGCATAGCGGTCCACCGAAACCAGCTCTCCCATGTTGTTGATTCCCAGTTCTTTCAACCGAAGCATATTTTTAAAGTCTCCTTCTTGGATTTTGTGAATAGGATTTTTATTGAGGTCTAAAAATTTCAAATTGGGAACTTTTTGCAGGGCAAGTTGAGGGACTTTGATCAGTTTGTTGTCATAGAAAGACAGGCTCTCGAGGCTGTCCAAGCCTACCAAGGCGTTTCCGGGAACATCAGTGAGGTACATTCCTGCTAACACGAGGCTTCTCAGGTTGGAGAGAGGTCTGAAGTTCATGTCCAGGATTCCAATCACAGGATTTTCCCCAATCATGAGAATCTCCAGGTTGGGAGTGGAATCAAACCAGCGGCTATCGATCACTTTCAACTTATTGGAATTCAGGTGCAGCCTCAAGAGATTTTTCAAGCCAGAAAAGGCGTTGGCAGAGATTGTGCTGATCTGGTTGTGGTTGATATAGAGTTCTTGAAGGTTGCTGAGGTCTTGCAGACAGTAATCCGTCATCTCTGAAATCTGATTTTCCTCTAGATGCAGGGTTGTGAGCTGGGTCAAGTTTGCCAACCCTACCTCTTTAATGTTTGTAAAGTTGTTCTGGGAGAAATCCAGCTCAGTCAAGTTGAAGAGCTGCTGCAGCTCGTCCACGGTCTTGGCGATGTTATTGCTCTGTAAGAGAAGCACTTGTGTGTCACTAGAGAGGTTGCCAGGGATCCTGGTTAGGCGGAGGTCATTACAATCCACGGTGGTGGCTTCTCTGTAGGTGGACTGTGGGGTAAACCAAGGACGAATTTCACAAACACAAAGCTGGGGACACTCACTAGTCAGTATGGAAGATTCAGTTAATGAAGTTATCAGCAAGCCCAGCACCACCTGGCAAGCTGCTTTCCCAGTGCTCAATCTGGCCATGGTGGCTTGCCAACCACACCCAGTTCCTGACTGAGATCTGAACACGATTCAGTGGCAAGTAGAACAGCAAGCAGATAGTGTAAACATTCAAGCAAGTCTCATTGGAACAGAATTCCGGAGTCTGAAGGTATGGTTTTTCTGAACTTCCCAAGAGGCAGGAAGCAATCTGAAGTCCTTGAACCGTGTCACTCAATTCCAGGCATGTGCACAGGTCCTTGTGGGAGTTACTTCAGCCAAATCAAAGTCTGGAGACGTGTCTGAAAATCAGATCAGGGGAGATGTTATGCTTATTCTGTAGACTGCCTTTTGTTTACTACAAAGGGTATAGTCACTCATATAGCTGAAGAAATGTGTTCAGAATGCTTACAGAACATCCACACAGACTCTGAGCCTTAGGATGCTCTTATTATGGCCCACTTATTGCACTAACACTAGCTAGAACTCCTTTATCTTTATAATTAGAACTGCACATACTTTAGGATAGGCATTAAACACACACTCATACTTGAAATACCCAGGGAAACCTAAAGATACCATTTATTTAAAAACCAAGATTATTTTAGAAAGTGCATGTTTATGTTTCTAAAAAAAATGAACAGACACTCTTAGTAAAACCAAAACATGGATGGTAGTTCATGAAAGATTCTGCGAATCTTAAATTATCTGTGATATTTTCATTAATACCACATTTGTTTTCAGAGACTCTTTCTCCTCCAAATGCTACATTCTGTAGACGCATTCAGCAAGACTGTTCGAAGTTCAAAAACTTATATGTAAGAAATTAATTTAGCAAAGCTATGGAAGGAAAATAGCAACTATATTCTATTCCCCTATATTCTAATAACCATCTGATCTTGGCTGAATAAAGCAGTGACTACTATGCCTCTCTACAAATGTTTTATAAACACACAAATGTATTCAATATGTACATGCTAAAATATGTCTCAAGCAAAAAGAGATGTGTGGAAGAACTCTAGCAGGGTGAGAATCTAACTTCAATCTCTAGCACCTTAAAAGAAATGTGTATATACCTAATATCTATGTTTTAATGAACTCCTTGGAATTTCACTGTCTACTTAACAGCCACAGGCCAAGGATAAGTTGTATTGTCTCTCAATTTATTCAATTACAAAATAGGGTTTCTCAGCAAGGAGTCTTAGATTACTATTGAAGAACTGAATCTGTGGCAAAGCAAAAACTAGAAATTTATATAAAACCCTGTGTGTGCAGTATTTGGCACATATTAAATGCTCATAAAAGTTGTATTTGTCATGTATTGTCATGTTGTTGTGTTACTATGCATGTGGTCTTAGCTAAATAGTAGTTCTCAGAGGACAAGTATCTGATCCTATTGACTTAAGTATTGGTTTTAACAAAATCCCAGGTAGAGTCTGTGTCTTGCTAGTTTATATAATACCAGTAGTTATTGGCTCTGGTGTTATGAATTCCAAAAATAATACAAAAAAGCCACTATATAGATAACTGGCAGTAATTTTGCTTTTCTAAGAGGAGACTGGGCACTTGCTAATTACACTAAGCATAGTTACATGTTTCCTTATATTTTTCTCTTATAATGCACTTCAGTTTGAGAACTGAAGAACTTCAGTTGGAGAATTTTAATCCAGCAACACAGCTGCTCTGGCAGAGGATGACATCCAAAGAACTTCTAGGTGTCTATGATCTTTACAGAAAGCCAACATGCCCTTGAGTACAGGGTGATTTGGTTGAAATACAGACATGCCCTTACTACACACCTTTAATCCATAACAATGAAGGTAAGGCTCGTTTGTAGAAGGAAGCAGTCATGTTTGAAAATGATATCTAATTGAGAGGCAGACGAAGTGACAAATTAGAACAAGATTTGAGAAAGTAAGTCAGAGATAGGACATGCCCAACTCTTAGGAGAACAGCACAGGGGAGAGAGACCATTTAAGAGTAACAAGAGAGAGAAAAGGTGGTGTGTTTCTGAGTGTGTGTGTGTGTGTGTGTGTGTGTGTGTGTGTGTGTGTGTGTGAGAGAGAGAGAGAGAGAGAGAGAGAGAGAGAGAGAGAGAGAGAGAGAGAGATATTTACTGGGACAGTTTTATAGAAACAGGTTACAGAGAGAAAACACTAGACACAGGTGAAGATATAATGAGCCAGAGAATGAGGAGAAAGAAGATTAGAACATATTGCCAAAGATAGTACGAGGCTAGGCAGACAATTCAGTTAGAAGCTAAGAGAAGCCAGATTTATTCCATCAGCTTGAATTAAACTGTATGGAGGCTAGAAGCTTCTAGGCCTAGGCCTAGGGATAGTTAAAACAGGGAAAGAACACTCTCGGCTCAGCCCAGTATTCACTCAGTTTGTGTGTGTCTCTCATCTCTTCCCTTCATCTGAAGAAATAAAAGCAACATTTACATTCAATAACAGACAGACATTGACTAGAAAAATTAGTAAGAAGAATGTACACAGCTCCAGCATTCAGAACCACAGCAAGGCCTTACTCTGTGTCAGCATCCTTTTTACTCTGTAAAGGACATGCTTGAACTGTAGCAAAACCCACAAGAATATAAATAGCCAGGTGAATCATATTTTAGTACAAAAATTATAAAAATAACTAACAGTTGTTGTTTTACTATGTAAATCTTGTTACTAGTCTCACAAGGTAATGACCATAGCATTTAGATTGTGACAAGTAAGAGGTGAAATGAATTTGTGTGGCTTTGATGCTAGAAGCTTTCAGGCCTATGGGGAAAGCTACTAGCATTGTTCTCTCATTCACCCCCAAATATGGTTACCTTGCCATTTATTGTGTATTTGAAACTTTTCAAAAGTATTAAACTACCTGATTTGGATGTTTGTCAGTGAATTCTATAGAATAGAGCCATGCAAATAATTTTTTTCAAATATCATAAACTGCACAAATTCATTCTCTGCCAGTTTCTGTTTAGATCAGTAGCTCTTAACCTTCTTAATGCTTTGATTTTTAATACAGTTCCTTACATTGTAGTGACCTCCAAACCTAAAAATGTTTTGTTGCTACATCATAACTGTAATTTTGCTACTGTTATGAATCATAATGGAAGTATCTGATGGGCAGGATATCTGATATGTGACCTCTAAAGGAGTTATGTCTCTCAGGTTGAGAAACACCGATTTAGATCAATTTTACAAGTTCAAGGGCATTATAAACTTTACAGAAGATCTGCTAGAGTGTATTCCTCTATCTTAATTCACACTAGAGAGGCAAATGTAAAATCCATCTTTCAGAACTCTGGGATGGAATAAAAGAAAACTGTTATGTTTTGACTGAATTTAAAGAAATATGTTAGGAAGCAAAATATGCATTAAAATTATTTTGGAAACTCTACAAATAGTGTATTGCTATTGAGAAGAGCATTGATGGGTCTATAGTCTCACTGGAGTTATGAGAAATACATCATTTAGATTTAATTACAGAATAAGACAATTATATTCAAGAGTTCAAATTTGTCTTTGCACATACATAGCCCCAACCAACTGACCAGCCATGAGCCTCAGAAACCAGAGATCAAATTTCATATGAAATATGTCTCCCAACCCTGAATAGTTAGTTCTCTTTTGGTAGTGCACAGTGACACTTCTCGAATACAAAGGAAGACACAAGATATCTAGACCAATGGGGCAGTGAACCCAGAACTAAAAAAAAATCTCTGACAAGGACTGCACAATGGGAAAAGCACAGTTCTTTAGACAGAAAACACTGGCTGAACTGGATATCCACATGGAAAGAATAAGGCGGGGACTGTAGTTTTACATTGTCTTAAAAAATTAACTCAAATTAAATCAAGGGCCTAAGTATAGCCTAAAAAATATAAAATTCCATGAAGAAAGCAGAGAGGGAAAATTTCAGTGTTGAGTTTCACAGTTATTTGTTGCATATGACACCAGGAGCTTTGGTACAAAAGCAAAAATAGACAAGTAGGATGATTTCACAGTTACAGCCTTCTCTGCATGGAATAAATCAACAAATATAATGGCAGACTAAAACATATGAGAAAAAATGTGAAGTTATCTATTGGGAAAGAGCTTAAAAAACAGTATTAGTAAGTCCAACAATTGAACAGTAGCCATAAAAACAAACAAACAAGCAAACAAACAAACACCATAACCTAACTAAACCTGGGTAAACAACTAAAACAGTTCTTCAAAGAAAATATTCAAATGACCAACAAGCAATAAAAAAAGATTAATATCACAGATGATAAGATAAACTTAGATGATAACCATAATGAGTTATCATTTCATGCACATTAGAATGGTCACTGTCAGAATGTAGAAAACAGACAGAGAAAATAAATCCTTTATGCATTGGTAAGGATGTACAATAGTGTGGCTATTATAGAAAACAATGTAGGATGGTCTCAAAAAATTATAAGCACAATATGAAATTCTCAAGAATTAAAAAAATATATATATAAAAATTATATTATCATGTGAGGCAACAATTCTACTTCTGTGTATGGACACAAGATATCAAAATGCCTTTGCTTACCCATGTTCACTGCAAAACTGTTTATATGTCAGGAGTTGGTGGTAACCTAGCTATCAGTCAACAAGACTGATAGAGAAAAACATGGTATACACAATTGACTTTAAGCATCCATGGTGTTCGCATCACTGACTCAATCAACCTTGAGTGGAAAGTATTCAGAAAAAGTGTGACTGTATTGGATAAGTACAGATGCTTAACATTATTTACATAGAATTCAAATAACTTGAGTATTATAAGTAACACATAAATGTTTTAAAGTATTCCTTACAGGAAAGTATGTACCAAATTTTAGGCAAATACTTCATCATTTTATGTTAGGCATTTTAGTATTCATTATTTCTTGCTGAGTCATCCTCTGACCCATTCTCCTAAGGACAGGGGATTAACATACAGATAATAGATTTGTGTGTGTGTGTTTCTGTCCACTTGACACAAACTAGAGTAATTTGTGAAGAACATTTAATTGAGGAGATGGCTCCAACACATTGGGCTAGAGACAAGTCTGTGGAGGCATTTTCTGGATTAATAATTGATGTGGGACAGCCCACTCTGAGCAGTGTAATTCCTGGAAAGGTGGTTCTCAGAGTATAAGAAAGATTGTTGAACATAGTCCCCGGGAGTAAGAGGGTGAATGATAATCCCCTTGGTCAGTGCTTCAGTTACTGCCTCCAGGTTTCTACCCTGCTTGAGTTGCAGCCTTGGCTTCTCTTAAGGATGGACTGTGATCAGGATATGCAAGCTAAATATACATTTTCTTCCAAGAGTTGTTTTTTGGTCAGGGTCTTTATCACAGAATCAGAAAGCAAATTAGGAGAATCATTGCAAAGCCAGACATATGGTACAACATGGACAAATTTTGGAGACATTGACAAACCAGACACAAACAAGTACTGTATGACTCCATTCTTAAGAAGTACGTAGTGTTGTTAAAATCTTAGAACTAGAAAGCAGAAAGCTAACTACCACGAACCAGGTGAAGGGATTAGTGTCTAAGTGGTAGCTTCAGTTATGGATGCTGAACAGTCTTAAGATACTGAGTTAAACTGAACATGGAAATGGGGTAGAGTAAATTTAATGCTGTAAAAATGACAGTAAGCACATTATAATTTAGTGTAACTTTTATCACATACATGAATTAACTATTTTAAATTCTGTAAAAGTAAAAATGGCTTGTGTAGATTAGTTAAAAACAAATGTACAAAACAAAAATCGGCTTTATTCTGGGACTGGCTGGTTAAATCTGTCAAATGTGAGAAGAAAATGTTCTGCTAATTATGTGAATAATGTTCCACAAACAAAATCTGGCAGTTTCAGGAAACAATCCCTTAAAGAACAAACTGTAGCCTTAAAGGCTCAAACTTGGCAAGGGACACATTTCAATAGAGGTCTTTAAAACAATTAGAGGATTACATCTGATGCTCTTTTCTCCCAATGAGGTGTGTGTGGGACACTCTGCTCTGAATATAAAATCCCAAGGGAAATGGAAAAATGCAGAAATACAGAAATGACCCAAACTCTCATCTTCCCGATTTGTTTTAGTTTACCTTCAGATGGAGTTGAGAAAAAAGGAATACACATTTGCCATAGAATCGTAATCACACATATCTCTAGTTCTGCAAGAAAAGCTAAGCAAACAAAGGCTCTAGGAATGTAGAAAGTCTCTCTGGGGAGGAGGAGATCAACTTGTCTATATCCAAATGCTGACTTCTCTATTTTGCAGATGTATTGCCTGATGCAAACTCCTTGAAATCTTTTTTTTTAAGTCCCTGTTCATAGTTAAAATTAAGGCCATTTATATATTCCTCATACATGAAAATTATTTTAAGTAAGTAAAGTAACCTATGTGGAAATGTTTAGCCTAAGGTCTAAGAAACAGCACCACTCGTGGTGGGCTCTCAAAACTTACTTGGATCTCTGGCCTTTCATTAAGTCATTTCATCCCATTCTCAGCTCATGAGTGGGAAGTAAAGAATGAGCAAAGGTTGTGAGGACCTGGAGAATGGAAGATGTGTGGGAGCATCCATACAACGATAATTTACCACTTCTGTTTTCAACTAGTGTTAACTAGGATTAATAGCTAGAAAGCTACAGACCAAATACTGCACCAGACCTCAATGAATGTCTGGTGTGGGCAAACAAATAAAGTACCAATGGCAAGCCGAAAGTGAATGCAGTGCAGTGTAAGATTGCATTGGGTGCATGGCACATCCAAGGTTGATCCCCAGTACTACAAAAACAAACAAACAAACAAACAAACAAACAAACAAACAAACCCAACCAACCATAAATTCAAATCTTTTGAACCTCCAACTTGGAATTATCACCAACCCTGGGTACTCTAGTTACAACAATGGAAAACTACATTTGATTCCCAAGTGAAGATAGAATGACTTAAGTCCTCAGCTTTTACTTGCACACTTTCTTTGATGTACAGATAGATGGTTACGATATAGTTCTGGCAGGCTAGAGAGATGACTCTTCAGCTCCTTGTTGCTCTTTCAGAGGACCCTGATTAAGTTCCCAGCACCAATATGGCAGCTCACAATGGCTATAACTCTAGTGCCAGAAAGTGCTGTCTGTGTTTGTGTCAACTTGACACAGAGTCTTCTGCGAGAAGGAAAACTTCAATTAAGAAAATGCATCCATAACATAGGCTGTAGGCAGGCAACCCTGTAGAGCATTAAGTTATTGATGTGGGAGGGTCCAGCCCATTGTGGGTGTGGCCATCCCAGAGCTGGTGGTCCAGGGTTCTATAAGAAAGTAGGCTGAGCAAGCCAATAAGGAATAAGGCAGTAAGCCACATCCCTCCACAGCCTCTGCATCAACTCCTATGTCCAGTTCCTGTACTGCTTGAGTTTCTGCCATGAATTCCCTCTTGATAGAAATATAAGCAAAATCAACCCTTTCCTCCTCTTCTTGCATTTGGTCATGATGTTTCATGTTTCAGCTCATCAATAGCAACCCCAAGAACCTTCCATAGGCACCAGTCATGGACATGGTGTGAGTACATACATGCAGGCAAAATGCTCATACACATAAATATTCAAGTTAAATATCATTTGGCTCTCTCAAGTCTGCCAGTCTGGACTACTGCAGTGCAACCTTTATATTTTCTCATAAGAATAACTTCAGTAATGATGAAGTGCGATTTTGTTTACTATAGCCATAAAGGGTTAACAAAAGGATTATTATATCAATACAAATTACCCCAGTAGCCCCTCCCATGTGGAGGCAGTACTGATTTGATAACATGAAGTCAGCACTGTGGGCTGACCTTCTGGAAGAATGTTTCCTGGACCTGAAGTCCATGCTGACTTCTGCTGCACACACAAGTGCTTACTGTTAGCACTCTCAAGGACTTTAAGCTTTCAAACCAAACAGGAACCTAACTTTAGAATTAAAAGTAGGGTTTTGAGAAAGCCTTGGTTTTCATTTCAGCCCTGTGACCTTGGACCAATTACTGGAACTTCCTAAGTCTTGGTTTCTTTCTCTTTTTGAAAATGAAAATCATAAAATCTATTTTGCAAGCATAGTGAGAACTGAGAGAGCAGATGTAATGCTTTTGACAGAAAGCCTGGCACATCGCAAGCGCCCAGTAGTTGTTAGATATTATCTTTATAGGTTTGTTGCCTCTTATTGAATCTAAATCTTTTTATTTGTTTGTTTGTTTGGACATTGAGGACAGAAGGAATCATTGAATAGGTGTATCAGCAGAGGATGCCCACTGATGTTTGGAACCTAATGTAGATGGATACCACAGGTGGAAACAGAGAAAGAGATGATATAAAATCCCTTATAGGGCATCCGTCTTATTTCCCTTCTAAAGGAAACAGGATGTGGCAAGTGCATCTGAACTGTTTATACACATTGGCTAGACATTAATTTTTCAGTCTTTTTATTTCATCTTTGACCCTTTCTCCTCTTAGATTTCTTTGTCTAGCCAGTTTTCATAGTGATATTTCTGGTTCAGACACTGTCCAAGGTGGACCACTCTGTCTTGTTAAAAGTCATCACTGTTGTTAAATCCAAACAAGAGGAAAAGATCTTTCTCTACAAGGCATTAGCAAACAACAAAGCATATCCCATCACAAGAGCTGAAGGGAGCTTGCAGGGACTCTTTTGCATAGAGAACTCTCCCTAGAGAACTCTCTCTGGAGTCCACATTATTCATCAGCTAGCAATGCAGCAGTATGCCTCAGTGAGCCAAACAGCACAATGAAATACCTGCCAGAGAAAGGATTCCTTTTCTCTTCTCCACAAACTTTCTAGGTGACCTTGAACAACTCCTATAACTAAGTAAGTAGAGGACAGAAGTCCCCATAGCTTCCCAGGCTGAATGAGACTCAGGATCCATTGGATCTATCCATTCTTGTGATGCCTTAGAAAACAACCCTCCCAGCTATTTGCAAGAGGAGTCATGTACCTTCTGCCCTCTGCCCTCCTTTCCTTTCTTGTTATTAAACTATGAGGGAGAGATGGCATTTAATTTTTCAATATTTTCAAATTCAGAATTTCTTGGCTTTCCAGGGCCAGGAATGTTAAGGTTGGAGGATCTAACACAGTAGAAAACAGTGGAAGAGAGAGTAAGCCAATCTCATTCAAACATTTTTTAGCTCTGCAGGCTGCACAGCGTCAGCTCTCTGAGGCCTTTTATAGCACGCAGGCACGTTGTAACTTCTGAGTTATAGACCAACGTGATCACTGATACTGCTGAGTTACAGGGAAAATTTGATAGCTAAATGATTAGATAGAAACGCCTGGATATTATTTGTAAAGACTGCATGTGTGAAAACCCACAGTTGTAAACATGAAGGTGTGAAGCTTTGCTCTGAGGAAAATGTCATTAGATTTAAAAAAAAAGACATTTTGCCCCATTTTTACTTTTTTTGGGGGGGCCCTATTAAAAAAAGAAATGCAGATATAACTTTAGATATTCCCTAGGTGATCAGAATGACCCAGTTATTTGGTAGAGAGACAAAGCAAATCCCAAATGCTCCAATTCAGCATTTCTGAAGCTCACTTTAAATATCTGCGGTATTTTTTTCTGGCTCTCAAAGCAAAATATAATTGTTCTTTCCCACATTTTATTTTTTTATGCTGTAATTACTATTTAATGGACTCCCAAATTCTCTGGTGGGTTTGAGTGGTATAAATACACTAGTGTGCAAAGAGGATGGGCACAAGTAATCTTTTGATTCTCTTCTTTCTCCTTCTTCTTTCAGGCCAGGGCAAATTCATCACCCTGCAGGTGCAGCCTCAGCCAATGTCTCTGGGAAAAGCTCAAAGGCGCAGCTGGTCTCCAAGCTAAGCATAAAAGCTGGGGTCACAATTCATTCAGCCCCTAAGAGGAGCTGAGCATGGCCAGCACCATTAGTCCTTTGAGGAGTGTTGGCCAGGCATGGTAAACAGGGCAGGGCTGGTCTGGGTGGACTGAAGAATTACCAAAGAAAATTATAAGAAAGGGGGAAAAAAAAGCCCAAAACAAAACAAAAGAAAAATGAGAAGTCAATAGTCCAATGCCAGCTGGCAGGAGTTTAGTCCACGTGGGTGGCTTGGCATGGTGGACAGGAGCGTTGGGGAGAGAGCAGCAGCTTCAGACTGTGACTGGGCTCCCACTAATCGAAGGCAAGTCAGCTGCTTCTCTGCAATCTCTGGTGAAGCCGAGTTGGAGGAAGGCTTCCGAGATGGCCAAGAGCATCGTAACCAACCTTTCCTTTCAGGGCACATATGTGGAGAGGAACTCTGACTTCATTCCAAAGCTCCAGCCACCTGCCTTTTAGAGAATGCCGTCCCCTCTTTATTTCTTAAAAAAAAAAAACCAATAAATTACATTTATTGATTTGGGAGGGGTATGCCATCCTGTAGGTGTGTGGATCAGAAAGCAACCTAGAGAAATTGGTTCATTTTCAGCCTCTGAACTGAGGTTCTCAACCTTGGAGGCAAACACCATGTCTCTAAGGCCTCTCACTGGCCCTGAATTCCATACTTCTTCACTTAGCATATGCTAAGGCTGTACATGTTCTTTTGCTTCTCCTTCATTCTCAATCTTGAAGGTCACTGGCCCTTAGTGTCCTACTAACCAACTATGTATTAGTAACACATGAAAAATACCACAGCCAGATTAGCAATAGTTTTGTGGTTTCTGAACCCTCTCACCATTACCTCCCCTTTAATTTGCTTAGGAAAATCAGGAGTATGGTAGATACCTCAGTTATTCATGCAGATGGCCAACAATTTAAAAACAGTAGTCAGGTCAGCTAAACAATGTTTATTGCTGTTTTTTTTTTCTAAAAAAAAAAAAAGCACACCATAGAATTGATCATAATTGTTGATCTGTTTTATATAAGGAAAGCCAGATTACAAGTTTAATCTTCAAAATGCATAAATTAAAAACATTTGTATTGATGATTGCCCATGTGTTGCAAAATGTGTAAAGACACAGAAATTCAAATGAAAGACAGTTAAAGAGAATATGAAAAATGAGGGGGGGGGCGGTAAAAAAGCATGGATTTAAGACTGAAGAGCCTCAGGAGAAATGTAACATGTCATAGCTAACTTTTATAATAGCCTTAATTCAGGGATGTCCCATGCATGGTATGGAGTGACTAAAATACAAACAGAGTAAAACATTAGCTACAGTTTGCAATTTTTTTTTTATCCATTGGTAGCTTAATCCCATAGCAGTAATATTGAGAGGAATTTTTAATCTTTAAGAGGTGGTTTTGGTGGGAGAGTCTTAGGCCATTGTGGGTACTGACCTCAGAAAGAAATATTGGCTCTCAGGAATTGTTTAAAAACCTGAGTCTGACCCCTGACCCTCTGCTTCCTGATCTATCACATGACCATTTCTGTCTCTAATGATCCATCATGAGTCTCCACTAGAAGCCCAGTCTTGAAATTCTATCCTTCAAATCTGTGAAGTATACAAATCTCTTCTTTCTAATAAGGTTCTGAAACAGCAACAACAGTATACTGTCTAAAGGTCCTGGTGTTTCAGAAACAAAGTCTAAGGAATCAGTGAGTCATGGAATAGGGGGCTTAGGACCTCCTGCTACTGGAGCCCCAAGTCCTCTCTAGTTCTCAGGTAGCATAAGGTTTATAGCCGTGGAACTCCAGTACTGGACCAAAGTCTAAGCAATCCGAGTTTTTCCCTCTCGTGTTTGACTCTGCTTCTGAACTGAGTACGCATGTCTATTTCCTGCAGATACTCAGGCTGAGCAGAAAGCAGATGATGGGGAAGGATCCATCCTAGGATTCTAGATGAGCATTGCTTCTTTCAGATTCTGACCTACATGGGCAGCCCCTTATGACTCTTGGCCCTGGCTTCTTCAGAAAATTGAGCTTAGTTGTTTATTTTTAAAGAATATCCAGAGAAGTCTCAAGAGGAGGGCACAGTTAGGTTCATGCTCTAGCACTACAAATTGGCACAAAAGACAAATTACTTCACTTTCCTGGGTCTTGGCTTCCTTCTCTGCCAGCAGGATAAATTTATAGCTCATGTGTAGTTATGCCTCATGTGCATGTTGTGAGAACTGTATGAAGGAACATGTCTTAAGCAGTGTTTGGTATAAAGCAAGTTTCCCACAACGTATTTTCCTTTAGAGTTACCATTATAGAAGATCTAAGTCCAAGCACTGCAAACACTAGTTAGTGTCTACTCCCCCCTACGAGCATATTAATGTGTCTCCTGAAAAATTATCTGGAACAGCTTTTCCTCTTTTTCTACCTGACACTTGCTTGGCACCTATTTTTCCCTTATAACACGGTAGGAGGGTAGGGACACTAAAGAACTGACTCAGGCATGCGCTTCCAAGTGGTCTGTTCGGAAAGATACAATTAGAACGTCGTTTGACTTTAAAGCTTGTCATCTGACATCACCTCCCACGGGCATTTGATGTTCCCAAAGGAGCCCTACCCCAATTGTGCATCAGCTGAATGGGCATACTGAAAATTATCAGTACAACAGACGGGTTTCTTGCACTGGGGTTGGGGTGGGTGTTGAAGACAATGCAGATTTCTCCCAGATGATTTATCTCAACAAACCACAGAGAAGCCTGGAATGCTCTCTATCCCCAGAAACTTCTAGAATATTAAAATTGTAGAGCATAACCAGTTTAGTTTCCATTGAACTCAAGATGGGGATGTGGCCACTCCCAGAATTTAAATCAACTTTATCATAATGTATGGGTATAAGCCAGTGTCTTCCTGGGCAGGTCTCAGGAAAGGTCAACTTGCCAACTTCCCATGAATTATGATTGCCTCTTGGGGACTGGTGAGATGCTCTGTGGTTAAGAGCAGTAACTGCTTTTCCCAAATGACCCAGGTTCAATTCTCAGCACCCACACTGTAGCTCACAACTGTCTGTAATTACAATCCCATTGGACCTGAGACCCTTACACAGATATCCCTCAGGCAAAAGCACCAATGCACACAAAAACAAGTAATAATGTTTCGTATTAGGAATATTAAAAATTCGGTGGCTCTGTGGAGTTTGATATTACCCTGAATTGTTGGTGATGTATATAGAATGTATTTGTTATTTTAAAAAAAGAAGAAAAGAAAAAGATTGCCTCTTGAAAGCCCTCCCTTCCCCTTCCTACTTTCAGAATGCATTTGCAAAAGTGCCTTTATTTTGAAGATAAGAAACAAGTCATAAAATGTTAATTAAATCTTCACATTTTAGTTACTTAGGATTTCAACTTTGTAGACCAACAGGAAATTTCTTTAAAGAAGTCTCCTCGGCATGTACTATGTTAAAATGCCTTTATATGCCTCTTTGTTGCAAGAGTGGTTGGATAACGGACAAACCATTCACATTTCTGGTTATTGTTAAAAATAACGTTGTCAGCGAGTTTCATTCTCTACCCATCTACCAAAAAACAGAACATAAAACAAAACTAACAACAGAAGGCAGAGATGGAAGCCCACCCTATCTCCTACCCACATCTCAGCTCTTCTAGATGGAAGCCATAAACTAAGGGGATTAGCTTGCAAGTTTGTGAAAAGACAAGATGACTCTCTGAAGTAAGGAATCATTTTCTAACCTCGCAGACACTCTTAAAACATTTTCTTACAAAAGAAACAACAAACAAACAAATATCCCTCTTTCAATTTGTACAGACATGCTCCACCCCATCCACACATACTTGTGACTGAGAGAAATCCTCTCTCTAATCCACCCTTTTCTTCCAGTCTCTGCTGAAATCAGTGTCAGTTTTCATCGGTACATCCACCATGATGGTACTGACCAAATCTGACTGACTGAATTCAGTTAAAAAGACCTTCATTATTTATAATGCTACAGGGCCAGGAACATGAACCAGATCTTGCCCTGAAAGAGCTTATAGTCTTATGAGATAGAACAAGATATACATATATACCAGTGATATATACCAGTGATGCTAGAAGACAACATATGTCAAAAGAGAGGAGTGAATATGTTGGTTCTCTGAAGCATACATCAGAATTGCCATCCTGTGACCACCCTGCTCCATCAGTACCATCACACACTGACTCCCTGCCATGACAGAGACATTCTGAATGTACATATCCCAGCATGGCTGCTCTTGAGTACCTATTCCGTACTTGAAATGTGCCTGGTGGGAACAAGAAATGGAATGTTTATGCTTTATTTTATTTTGTTTGACTTCAATTATGTTTAAATAGCCAGATGTGACCAGCAACTACCATTACAGACAGCCTGGCCATCATTCTCCAAATCCAGCTGTTCATTAACCTGGGATCATTATATAGGCTGTGAGTTCTGTTGCCTCATGGGAATTTGATCAACTACATCCAGATGGGTTCTGGAGATGCACAGGGTCCCCAATAGAGGATCTAGAGAATGGATACAAATTGTTGAAGGGGTTTGCAGCCCCATAGGAGGAACAACAATATGAACCAACCAGTACCCCCAGAGCTCCCGGGGACTAAACCACCAACCAAAGGGTACACATGGAGGGACCTATGTCTCCAGTCACATATGTAGCAGAAGATGGCCTTGTGGGACATCAATGAGAGGCAAGGCCCCTTGCTCTTGTGAAGGCTCAATGCCCCAGTGTAGTGGAATGCCAGGACAGCGAAGCAGGAGTAGGTGTGTCAGTGAGCAGGGGAGGGGAGATGGGATAGGGGTGTTTTCAGAGGAGAAATGAGGAAAAGGGATAAAATTTGCAATGTAAATAAAGAAAGCATCTAATAAAGAAAAAAAGAAAAGAAAAAAGAAAAGGTGAGATTGAAATGGGATACGCTACAAAGTGAATATGACTACTTTTCTTTAAACATAATGCTTTTACTGTTTAATGTGGTGTGTGTGTGTGTGTGTGTGTGTGTGTGTGTGTGTGTGTGAGAGAGAGAGAGAGAGAGAGAGAGAGAGAGAGAGAGAGAGAGAGAGAGAGAGAGAAGTATATATCTAAGGACATCTTGTGGAGTCACTTCTACTCTGTGAGTACTGGGGATTGAGACTGCTTAGGTTTGGAGTCAAGCACATTCCCCTACTGAGCCCAGGGCACTATTAAGGAAGATCGAAGTTGAAAAGGCCAGAGAACATAATGTTAACTATGAGGATCTGCAAGCCAAATCCCCAGAAGCTTGGAAGGGGCAAGCTAGCTTGAGGTTGCTGACACTGCAATAGCTTTATCTTGGTCTCTAGTCTCCATAACTGTGAAACAATAAATTTCTATTGTTTTAAACCATCCAGTGTGTGGTACTTTGGCCTTAGGGAACCAATAACATGTGTGGTTTTAATACACATAATAATTAGTTTGAGGCCATTTAAATTACTTGTCTATGATACTCATTTTATTAATACTTAAGGCACCAACTGTTCTTGTGTGCCTTCTCCCAATACACACTATGGATTAGGAAAGGAGTCTGTGCTCTGCACTGTCTGAGGTTCTCATGGGTACAGATAGGGAAACCCAGTTCTTCATTTCAAGAGCTCCAGTAAACTCAACGACCCCTGCCCCTTTATTTCCAAGGAGTTCATGGCGAAACCAGCAATTATTTATGAGCTGTCTCAGGCTATGCTTAAACTATTCCTTCCAACATTTTGAAAGCCACATACCAGATATAACTTGGAAAACTCTTAAATCAGGACTGACAAAAGATATTTTATTTTTCTTTCTGGTTAAATCAGTTGTACAATTAAGGTTTGTTATTCCATTGAAAGAAATGGGCTATTTGCATATCTTGAATTAAAGAAGCAATTTAACATTATTGAACTGAGGAACTGACAGGGGGCTAAACAGAACAGAACCAAAACCAACAACTGTGCTGTTTATATCGCTGCTTTTAGCAATAACAATGATATTAAAAACTATCATGAAACTGACTAATTTTAGTCTTTTGCAGACTATTTTAATTTTCATCTTGTAATGTGTCTACATGAAATAATTGTTTTCAAATTAGTAGCCTGAGTCAATGTTAAATATATGCCACATCTTTAGTTTGGCAACAATAATGAGCCTGCAAGGGCCAGCTTTGTTACTTTAAATTCTTCATAGAATATTGCTCATTAGTTATAGTTTAGACATGGATGCAGCTTTCCCTGTGCTGTATTAAATAAGTGGGACAATGGAGCAGATGGCTACAATACCTTTGAACACTCAACAGTATAGCAGAACCTATGACAATACAAGATTCACCATGGTCGATACAGAAAATGCCATGTACAGTCTGTTAATGCTATGCTATAGAGTTCTACATGCTCACCAAGCTGAGCACCTCCTTTAGACTTCTTTAGAAATCTCCCTTAGCAGATTTGATTTCACTCCAAGGCAGAACTAAAGATTTGCCTGTAGTAGTAATAAAAATACTCTCCTCAATAAAATACACCAGGCTTATATTTATTTTAGAATCCTTACTGCATTTATTTCTTTGCATTACTAGGGTTCTGCACTGTCTCCGATCATTTTAATCCAGCAGTTATCTGACATTTTAACTTTTTTTAAAAAATGACATATCTAATGAGATAGAGACATATCTCTGATGTAGTATCATTCTCTAGAGTCTGGCTGGCTACTTGAAAATTTCAAATTTCTAAACTTTAGAGAAAAGTCAAGAATGTATGTCTTCCACACTGAAGTGTTCCTTTAAAATCTGAAGCGAGTGCCTGGGCTATAGCTTGGTTGGAGTAGTTGGTAAATTGCTTGCTTCACATTCATGCAACCTTGGGTTCTGTCTCCAGCACTGCATTAAGTAGGTGTGCTGATGCATACTGGCAATGCCAGCACTAGGGAGGTGAAGGCAGGGAGATCAGAAGTTCATAGATCTTGGCTACTAAATAAGTTTATAGCCAGTCTGCAACACATTGACCCTTGTTTCTAAGTAAGGAGATAGATAGATAGTGTCAAATGTATGAAATTATATGTATGTGTCGCATAAAATCTTCTGTTGGTCAAGGTAAAACATAGCAGTATTTGGTGAATATCAGTTGTCCTTTGGCTTGTGTGGAAGCCAGCACACTGAGCTGTACATTTTAGAGCAGCAAAACAAAGCCAGCTGTCCCTGAACTCTTAAAATAAACTTAATTTCCAATGCCTCCTCTAAACTATTTTTATATAACTTGTCTAATAGGATGTGAAGAACTGTGTGACTTTATCACATTGAGTGAATAAAGGAAACTCTATGCCTATAACTGGGAGGAATCGTGTGTTGCAATGGGTAAAGTCAGAAGGCAGGGCCAAAACCATAGAGGGACATTGGTGTGGAGGAACATGGTTGGGGGCGGGGGACCTACTCTATTGGTTCTGTTTCTTTGGAGAACCCCGGTTCAATGATCTATCATCTACCTATGTATTCATCTATTATCTATCTATCTATCTATCTATCTATCTTCCATTTATCTACCTACCTATCATTTATTTCCCCATTTACCTACTGGTTCTATGTTTTTCTTTGTTTGTTCATTAGAAAGCCATGACTAATTGAAGTGTCAGAATTCCCATAGGACAAGGGTTGAGTTTAAGCCAAGTTTGCTAGCTTTTGTGATTTTAGTATTTCATGTGATAAAATACTAGCTTCATGTACCTAACTGGATTTTAGTGAACACTGGGACACACTGCAGTGTTGTACTCATTACATAAAAGAAATCTAACTTTTAGTGTAAAATCTACAAAAATGGTAGGCTTGGGAAATTTGCAAATTTAAATTTCTGGTTAGCTCAAGTTTCCTAGAAAGCTTGTAGTTTCAACCTTTAATATTTTCTTTCTTCTCCATTAAAGTTTATTTTTAACATAATTTTCTTTAAAACGATGATAATGAATTCCTAATGGATATATTTATTTAACTAGAGGCCTTGTTATTTATTTTCTTACAAGTTTCCATTTTTGTTGCAAAAGTAGACGTGTATGTGTGTGTGTGTGTGTGTGTAAGGGGTATCTAGTTAATGAGAATTTCTGTTAATCAGGTTTTTAAATTGTTTTTTTAGCAAATTATAATCAGGTGAAAACTACTTCCATGAATTTGAAACCATTTCTTATTATAGCATCTCCTTGATACAGCTGTGTCCCCCATCTTTATATGCATTTGAAACTAATGGTCCAGTGCTCAAGAATGCTCAGAGCACCGATGACCTGGGCACCATAAACCCACCAGAGCACTTTAGTGGCTGGTCCTTCATTATGCAGCTAAGGTCTTATCGAATCAGACGGTGCAAGGGAACAGCTGAAAACATTAACATGCCCACAGGTACTATAAATCACGCTGCCCATGCATTCTCTTCAATTCATGAGTTTTATTAAGTTGTAAGTAAAAAGAATAACCATCCTTGAATATCCAGTCTAATTCTTAAGCAATAAACTATAAAGTAACCCAGTGTTATTAGAAGATCATCTTTATTACGTACTCAGCCCCTAGTTTTCTAATAGAAATTACAGTTAACATTTTGAACTTTAAGAATAAAAGTCATTTTAGCAATGATGCAAAAACTAAAGTTACCTCTTAAATAAAAAGGTTCTTTCTTAACAACATACCATTTGGACTAATATCTCCTTTTTTCTGCTATTCTCAATGTGCACTTGGCTTTCTTTTTCTGAAACAACCATGTCATCTCATGAGACTTTTCGGATCAAGCTATTACTGGAAAAGAAACAGCAAATTCATCTTGTTCCTCAGCAGGTTTGGGTGAAAATCAGAAAAAAATCAGGCACAACACAAAGACATTGGGGAAGAATTTTAAAGGAACTGTGTATGAAATCACATACATTTACACTGTATCTGTTTCCTTTCCATCCCTCTGTCCCTTCCTTCCTAACCGTATCAAGCCGAAAACATTGCTACATCTGGACAGTTGGACTTGTCTTAACTACAAAAATTCATTCTCTTTGTTTTGGTGCTTTGCACCAAAAACTTCATTGTCATCTGATACAATCCATGATAACTATGCACCTTACAAATTTTCTGCAGGATTTTAGGTTTAAGGACAAACAAAACTATGGGATATTCAAATAATTCAAATGCTTACAACAATGAAGGAATACACATACATGCATATATATGAACATCTATATATTCTCTGGTGCTGGGGATTGAACATGAAGCCTTGCACATGATATACAAGTGCTCTGTCACTCACCTATATTCCATTATATTTAAAATGTTTTTATACAAAATTTCTCCAAGCTTGTTTTGAATTAATTCTGTAGCCCAGGCTGGCTTTGGACCTGTGATCTTCCTGGTCCTTGATTCCTAAGTGCTTGGATTATGAGCTTGCATTACGGAGTCTGGCTGAATAAATGTTTAATATTATTCAGAATTGTATTTAAAATTGGATAACAACAGCGGATTTTAAAAGAAACCCAGAAAATTGGTCCCTCCCTTGGAGAATCCAGTACTAGATTCTAGCATGTTGGCTAAGAATGCAAACATGTAGCTGTGTGGCTTTTATGTCTCAAAACCTAGGGAGCACACAAATTAGTATAATATTTGGGACTGATAAATATTACCACCAACATGTGCTCGTATTAGGTGCTCCATGCATCCCAGTTTACTGAGGAATGCTTCTGGAGCAGAGGAGTGGAGGAAGCTGCACAGTGTTCTTCAGAGAGGGGAAGGTATGTGTGAAGTAGTGTTTTTGGAGCTAACTGCTTCTTTCCAAATCTAGTCCACAGACACCCTGGTGGCCTAATAGCCTACAAATTGGAGCATCTAAAAAGAGGGTCAGCTGCTCACTAGTGAATAGCACTCTACTGGTTAAAGTCCACAGCAGACACCTGGAATAACTGTATGGCCCAGGAATTATGTAACATCTGGGTGGGATTTAGGTTGTGCCACAAAAGGGATGGGAGTCAAGACAGAGAAGTAAACAAAGGGCTTTGAAGAGTTTGCTAAGGTATTTTTCACTTACTTCTTATTGGGGAAACTATGGGATCATTTCTCTAATAAGGATCAATCTACTAGCTATGTCAAAGTTGAGGGGAAGAAGCAAGAATAAAGAGAAATCTTTGGGAAGAGGTTAATAGGTCTCTACACAAGCTAAATAAAAATGTAAGGAGACCTGGCCTGGGCATGATAGGGAAAATAACAGGGGTGTGGCAGTGATAGTAACAAAAAAGGGCCACATTTGAGGAGTATAAGGGAATGCAACTCCAGCAGCATCTATTAGGCACTACAGTGGACGAGATGTGAATAAAGGAGGCGATATTAAATGCAGAGGCCACTTGTGATAAGGGTGGGTCCCAGGCTAGCAGACAGCCAGGCGAGCACATTTTTGGAAGTGAGTTTCCACTGGAGTGACAGAGAATGGGAAATGATAGTTCGGGTTTCTCCTGCTCTGCACCCATCCCCACTGGGCCAGCTCACAGTGTTGTTCCTCTTATGCAGAAAGCAAACTCTGCCACAAAGATGCACTTGATTCAGGATATACACACTGCTATTTCCTCTTGTACCTCAGGGTGAGAAGGTCCAGCAGACATTTGAGTGAAGACAACAAGGAGTTTGGAGTGAAATTATTCTCACTTTTAGTACTGAGATTGAAATATAGGAGGCTATTTCATCAGTATCTGGCTGGACCCTTAAGATTTCAGGGTGTAAGGGAAGAAAAGGTGAGTAGCAAAAGGGGTCATGTAGCAAAAATATAAAATATAACTGAACATTGCTTAAAAAACAATGACGTGGAAAAACCGGGTGATAACTCAGTCAGCAAAGTGTTTGCCTTGTAATCCCAAGGACCAGAGTGTGATCCACTTGAGTGTTTAAAAGCTAGGAGTGGTTGGTGGATATTTGTAATCCAAGCACTCAGGGAGGCAGAGACAGGTGGATTCCTGGGCCTCCATGGTCAACTATCCTAGACAACCTGGTGAGTCACAAGTTCCATCTAAAACATTGCAGAGAGAACTGGTCGACCTGTAGCCTCTGCAGGTACCCACACATGCATTCCCATGTGCATGCATAGCTTCCTCCCAGCTTTTGCTCCTATATATTCATGAACATGTACATACACACACACACACATGCACACACACACTGATTATATCTCTACCATCTCTTAAGGTAACTACTTGGTGACACTATCTGATTATAGTTATAAGTAGATACAGCAGTGATGATAAAATGATTATGGGGGCAAATGATTACTTCCTCATTCAGTGTGACAATGAGAGCTGTGAGCCATGGTGAGAGGGATTAAGCAGGGGAGTAGACCTTATCACTAAGGACAAATCTCTAATGAATACCTGTGGTCATTAGTGCTGAGGAGAAGGTAGTTTGCATGCAACTTTCACAGAGGAAAGTTAGGGGCAACATAGGTGCTAGATTGTCAGTTAACTCAGCTATACGAAAAGGAAAGTACAACAGAAAGGGGTAAGATGGCCATGAAAATAAGTCAAAAGTAGAAAGCTAACTTATAAGATACTGCTACATTTGGCACTCATTTTTATTTTTTATTCTTTTAATTATATGCTATGGTTTGTTTCCTGATAAGATTCAGATAAATTAATTGATACACCCAAGGCCACACATAGTACAGGAGAGAACCCCCAACCCCTGTGACCATTATACTTAGATCAGGACATATGCTATAACACACATGTCAGACACTGGCATGAGACAGCCAGCAAGGAGTCCATGCTATTCTGTTACAAAGCAATTCAAGCCTTCTGCTCTTTCCCCTCCCAGGACTACACACCATCCATTTTATTTATTATTATTAATTGTTGTTGTTGTTGCATGTGTGTATTCCTGTTCACAGATACACACACTCATGCATGCATGTTGGCTTCCAGATACTGACATTTGAGTGTCTTCCCCCAACTCTCCCTCCACCTTTTGAATTTGGAGACTGGGTCACTGATAGAACCATGAGTTCACTGATTAAGCTATTGAGGACAGCCCACAAGACACACCTATTCTGCCTCTCAGTGCTAGGGTTACAGGACTGCACAACTGTCCCATGCCTGGCTTTGCCATGGGTGCTAGGGATCTGAACTCAGGCCCCCATGCTTGTGGAGCCATATCCCCAGCCCCACCTCTTCTCAATGTCCTCAAACCCTTCTATTCCGGTTCTTCACACCAGCTCTGCCATCTCTGGTCTTCCGTCATGCTATTCTGTCTCCTGCTCCTCAAGCCCACCAAGCTCCTTCTCACCTCTGGGCTTTCACTGGCAAAGCTCTCCCTGATCCACACACCCTTTGCCTGGGTAGCTCTTAATAGTCCTACAGGCTTTTGTTCAAAGATTGCTTCTTTGGAGAGATCTTCTCTTAAACATCACTAGGTCATATTCTTCAGGACCCATGTTCACTGGACTTAATACAGCCATGCTCTCATATTTACATATGTAATGGATGGATCGCTGCTTTTCTCTTCCAGCAGCTGGCAAACTCCACATGGGAAGGCAGACTGGATCAACCACTTTGCTTGCCACTGTATCCCCATCTTATGGGGGGAAAAAAAGAGAATCTGCTCACAAATGGTGCTGTCACTGTTTGCCAAATGACTGAACTGCAGACTGTCAGGTTCTGAGAACTGTTCCAAGTCCTTTCCCAAATATACTCCTATCTGCAGATGAGAGAGGGTGGAGAAAAAAAGCAGTCTTTAAAACCAACCAAGACTGCACAGCCAGTATGTCTTATAGGGGAGAGGCAAACCTAAATGCATCTGGCTTCATCTTCTGTTTTATTTGATTTGCTCAAGAGCATTGACTGAGGGTCACTTAATTATTTTGCCTTGCTTCCACTCGCTATATCTCTTTGAGTCTGGAAGCTCATTTAGGATAGAAATAATACTGTGTAATTTTACATATCCCACACATTGCCTTCCTAAGAGAAACTCTGAATTGTATGTTCATGTAATGAATGCCTGGATTAATGACATTCTTTAGTAATAATATCATGAAAGCTTTCTCAAATTGAGTTCAATGTTCTTTAACAACCTCTCTGAGAGAGACACGCACCCTAACATCTGAGTGTAATGCAGGCATATGAAGGACTTATCTTCTATCTGAGGACAGAGGAAATACCTCAACATGGTTTAAAGATGCAGCATTGGCAAAATGAAACAGACACGCTATGGACATCTCTTCTACTCACTGAATATTTGCTGAGCGCATTTTCCCTATGCCAAGTACTCTTACGGGTGCCAGGAACCAGAGACTAAGTTGTGGGCTTTTCCCTTATGGAGCTGTGTGGTAGCGACTGTGTTACAGTGATATAAATAAATAATCTTAAATTAACAGCATGGCCTATACTTGAGTGAGGCGAGAACAAGGAGGAGACTCAAGAAAAGCAAAGGCAGCATGAGTAACTCAGACTAGGGGGAAACAAGGCTAAGAGTTCCTGTTCTTCTCGATTTATTGACACACGCTCGGCATGTTGGGCTTTTTCTTTTTTCTCCCCCACTCCCACATCTACAATACCTAACTTTCATGTTGCTGCATGATCCTCTCTACATACTTAGAAAATCCTACTCATTAGCCTCCAGAGGTAGGCAAGTAACCATCTGTGAACAAGACCAAGAGCTAAGAGTGTGTATAAATTTCACCAATGACCAGTACATTCACCCACTATCAAACAGACGACCTGTTTATGAGATAAACAAGACAATATATATGCGGCTCTCACAGAATTCAAAGACGATATTTCAGATTCCCCCATCAGGTGCCAATGAAGATCTGCTAGCTGTAACTGGAGAGGCTGTGAAGTTAACCAGACTCCAGTGAAATGACTGCTCTGAAGCAAGCTCACTTCCCTGCCCCACTTGTCTGACGTCCTTGTTTACTTATAACAGTGTCCATGGAGGGTTTTCCTGCATCTTATAACACAACGGGTGGACCACAGTGTGGTAAATGACCCCACTGTGCTATGTGGACTTTCCAGTCAGCAGAGTCATCAGCCAAATCAGCTTTATTAAATATACTGCCCAGGGTATTTTGTTATAGCTACAGGAAATGGACTAGCACAAGATATGATCTGAAAATAATAACAACAAAGGATTGAATGTATGCATCTACTTGACAGTTCTTAAATGTAAAGTGCCCTTATGCTCAACAACAAAAAGTGCCAACCTTGTAAGCTAGTGACTTCACAGAACACCTATTCTGAAACTTCTTGACCCTTAAATTATTGTCTCAGAATTAGCATCCTAAGAATGCAGACATATAGAAAGCAGAAAGGTCAGTTGTGGCATAATCCCTCTTCTATGCACTGCTACTATGTACTAAAGACCATTTACTGTGCACTAAGAGAAGGGCTTTGTATGCACATTGGTGGTACAAGGCAGGTTTTACCATTACAATCCCGATTTTGCAGATGGGGATACCCAGGCTCAAGGAAGTACCTCCAAGCCTCGTAGATTGTTTTAAACTTATTTTTTCCTAATTCCAAAAATTGTTATTGCACCTACCCTACTGACTTTGGGCTGTACATCCTGAAACACTCCTGCACTGACTGGCATGCTGTTCTGATGTGTCACTATGACTGTGGGGCACCTTAAGTGAGTACAGTCTTTAGAAACAGCTCAGGTAGTTGTTTTAAACACTGCTCACAGCTTGAAGCTCTGGGAAAAATCATTTAACACTCTTCCCCAAGATTCCACAACTTACCTCTGCAAATGTTAAACACAGTAATCTTTTTCAGTGTTAAATACTTTATATCTGCCTTTTCTACATGTAACAGAACCGTGCCTTCAATGGTTTGGTTGTTGGTGTCTGTGTGTACATGATCATGCGTATGTGTAAATGGGTGGGAGAATGTATGCTCTTGTGGTGTGCATATAAATGTGGAGGTCAAAGGTCAGAATTGGATGTCTTCCTCTGTTGGTTTCCACTTTAGTTTCTAAGGCAGCCGTTTCACTGAGAATGCAGCTCACTGGCTGAGCTAGAATGATTGGCCAACAAGCTCCAGGTATCCCGGTATTTTGGCCATCCCCACTCTGGGATCACAAGAAGTTTGGGATCCAGACTTGGGTCTTAATGTTCATACAGCAGGCACTTTACCGATTGAGTCATCCTCTATCCCCTAAGTTGCCAATTTTGAGAAACCAAAATTGAGTCAGTGATTATACAACAATATACACTGTGATAATGATCAGAAGAACATAATCTTCAAAGATGCATTTTCATCCATTCCAATTACTTTAGGTGTAGTTTAAAAATTCGTGGTTAGTAATCTCAATATAATTTTAAAAGACAGTTCAATAGTTATTAGGTAAGTAAAATATGAAACTAGATTTGAAAATTAAAAGCAGTAAAATATTTTGTTTTATTTAAGTGTTACTTTATGTGAAATTATAGAATACTGTAGAGTATAGATAGGCTACTGGAGTTCACCTAGTCTAGTATTTTGCTCTAGAGCTGCAAACTAAAGAGGGAGAGATATATCAAGAGCTTCCCGTGTAAAGATTTATAGTGAGATGGAGCCAGGTTCATATCTTGACTCTGCCTCTCACCAGCCCTGTAAGTCACAGAAGAGGGTCTTAAAATGCTAGGCTAGAAAGTAGAAATGCTATAATTGTAATAAAGAATTCTCCTCAAAAACCTAACTCAGTCATTCATCCATCCATCCATCCATTCATCCCCTCATCCAACAAATATGTATTAAGATTGCACTAGTGTTGCTTCAGGCAAGTTATTTAGCATTTTCTGCCTTTGTTGCTCAAAGAGCCATAAAGTAAGGATCTATATGACAGTGTCAAACAATCTATGTGACAGTTGTAAAAAAGTTATTGTATATAAAGTGTTTCTGGTTTCTCCTGGTACAGTGCAGAAAGCTGAGAACTAGTACTGGAGATTATTATCATTCTCCTACTACCCTGTGTGTTGGGGAAAATGATGGACTCTGGGGATATAATTTAGGAGCCCTATGTAATATTTTCCTTCCAGTTACTAAGCATCTCATTTGCATAGACCCAATCTCTCATTCTAGTGCTCAGCTGCGAGAACGAAGCCATTTGGAAACTTCTTCACGATGGTGTCTGTTTTGACAGTGCTATCCTTCGTATATGAAAAGAAAAACACTCCATATGGAAAATCTGTGCATAAAACTTCGTGCTTTCCTGAAAATATCTCTGCAGACTCAGTTGGCCTCCTGGGTGAGAAATGATGAGCTTGTGAGTGCATGAGGAGGTTAGCTGTGTCCCCACAGAGTAAAGCAAAGTTAACTGGTCCTCTGGAGGATTGAGCCTTGCCTGTCGTCCTGGGCACTCAGCACCCTAATCAGCAATAACAAGACACAGAAATCCAGTTCATTGTTCTCGGTTGTTCTGTGATAGCCAGGTGAGTTAATGAGAATGCAGATTCCATAACTCATGTCTGATGAGTTCATGTAGATTCCCTTAGCAGTGCCTCGGAACTCTCAGGATGTGACAGAAATTCTATGTAATCTTACTTAAGATTGTGTGTATCACAGAGAATGCATAAAGCTTTGAGTGACCATATAGCTTAGCTCTCTTCTCCCAAGAAAACATTACCGTATCCAAGAGAAGCAAAGGGTCAATATACCTTTACGGCCTTGAAAGAAAGCTCTCTTCAAAACTCACTTTGATGTGCTAGTCTTACGAACAGGAAATGAAAAGGCATAAGCTTTTAAGTATGCAATCTCTGTCTCTCTCTCTCTCTGTCTCTGTCTCTTTCTGTGTGTGTATGTACATACATATGAACGCACTCGGGTGCATTCACGCACATCTTGGTCATCATTTTCTCATAAGAAACTGAACTACTCCTGCCCAGGAAAAGAAACAATCAAATCCAGAAAGCTACATTACTGAGGCCAGCAAGATGGCCTAGCATATAAAGGTGTCTGCTGCCAGGGCTCTGGCCTTTTCTTCAGGTTATTATGTACAAGTTGAAGCAGTTCTTCTAGCATCTGGGTGGTGTTTGGTCCCTGGGATCTACATCATAGAAGGAGGGCTGAGTTCTTAAAGTTGTTGTCTTATTTCCACACTTTATGGCATGGGTGCACAGGAGGGCACACTTGCAAGTGTGTGTGAGCACGTGCACACACACAGACACAGACATACACAGATACACACACAGACATACATACACAGACACACAGACACACACACACACACACACACACCCCAGATCATTGCCCATTTTCTCAGTAGGTCATCCTCTCTTTGTTTTTTCTTCATTTTCTAACTCTGCTGTCATTCTCTTACAAGCTTTCTTGCCAATTTATCCCTGGTATTTTTTTTAAGCTGCTGTGGTCAGCTTAAGACCTTAGAAAGTGACATCCCCAGCCCCCATTCCTCTGCAGGGGGTGGTAACCCAGTTTAAATCCCTCTGCTTAATTCCTCTTCACTAAAGCATCCCAGCTTTTGACTTTGGTAACCAGGAGCTAGAGTGCTGAGTCACCCTCATAGAGTTACCTGTCCTACAGTCAGAGAGGAAGAGGCAGTGGGCATGAAAGAAGCAGAGAGCCTTGGATCTTCTCGCTTCCTTCACTCACCATGCTACCTTAAAGACAGTTTCAACCAGGGCTAAGAAGCAAACCCTGTTCTTTTACAGAAAAATATCATAGAGATATGTTAAGTGACTTGCTCAGCATCACAAGGAAACTGTTCATGGTTCTTGTTCCTTTAGTTATTAGAGGAAAAGAAGAATGATGATACTTACCATTTCCAACTGTCACATGTCAAGTGAGATGAATTTTATGATCGTGCAAAGTTTAAAGTTCAAAGACATGAGGCATTCTTAGCTTTTATTTTCAACTCAGCCATATCTTCCCTCTATGCAAGCTTTTGCTGTGTTACTTATTGCTATAGACTTTCTATTTTGTACCTCGTGTGTTTACAAGACACACTGAGTACTTAGAGTCCTATAAGGAGCAAACAAGCAGTCTCCAGTCTGCAGTTCTTCATACACTAAGGGAGCCTTTCCTCAAGCAAACCTGTGCTATATCCACTCAATGGAACTAGACTTCAAACTATCTTTTGCATCCCTGTTTCTGATGATACCTCATTCTTCACATTAACTGGTGTGATTCGCAAAGCCTTTTCTGGCCGCAATTATATGAATTAAAATACATCGTGAACTTCCACAGTACACTTTGCTCACTTGTCAGGGTCCTTTCTGGAATCCCAGTTGGATATAAGTTCAGTGGAGGCAGAGGCAAAGTCTATGAGAAGATGGTTTCACATTCAGGGTCCTATTGATGTCAGATCAGGTAAAAATCTTCATTGAAGGAGACCAACTTAAGCATTTCAGAATGCTTACCACCTTTGGCTTCTTCACACTAAATGCTTTCAATTGTTTTAAAGATAGACTTGAACAATTTTCCAGATACCCCGTGTATATGTGTGGAGCTTGCCACTAGTGGAAATCTGCTAAGACTATCTTTTTCATTCTGGGCACTGAAAAGTACCAATGACTACAATGACTGATAGACACAAGACACTTGTGCTAGATTTTGATATATGAGCTGTATCTTTACTTGGGTTCAGGGCCTAACATGACATCTTGCATGTACCTAGTGTTCAGATTGTACTCATCAGGTGAACTGATGTTTAGGAATCATAGCCAGCTTCCTATTTCTTCCTTCAAACTCTTGCCCCTAAAAGGGTCTCTCATGCCAGGGAGTATGAAGCTATCAATATTGGGGGAGATTATATAAGTTTGTTTTAACTTAGGTTTATGGGTATTTTACCTGCATGTATATATGTGCACCACCAATGTGCTTGGTGCCCATGGAGGTCAAAAAATGGGATCAGGTCCCCTGACATTGGAGCTATAAGTGCTTGTAAGCCACCGCATGTGTTCTGGGGACTTAATCGGAAAACTGCGGTTTTCCTCAAGAACAAACAGTGATCTTAACCTTGGATCCATCTCTCCACACACCCCCAGAAATTTTTTTAAAAGAAAAACAAGAACAAGAACAATAAGAAGAAGAACAACAATAACTAGCTTAGCTGTAGGGCTAAAGACCAAAAAATCACCTTGTAGGAAAAAGGTGCTGTTGTTTTCTTGACCATTAGCTATCAAAAAAAAAAAAAAAAATCACAGCATCGGAGCAGGGTCCTTGCAGTAACAATCCTAGAAGCATTTAGCAGCTTCCCTGGATCCTTTACAACAGCACTGTGACAGGGATAGAAAGCATCAGGATATTTGCAGGACATCATACATCAAGGAAGGTCATACGTCCTGGCATTAGTATCAGAGCTGGGAACTGCTCTGAGCTTTCCTGACTGTGCACTGTACTTGATTATGCTGATTATGATGGATACAAATGAAGACTCACTACTATTGTGATATAACAATGCAGGTTAATGATATTCTTTATTCCTAAAGGGGGAAATTACAGACATGAAACCAATTAAGCCACCTTTCTCTCTTTGCAAAGCTGTTTTAGTTGTCCTAAATGAAGATCCTCACACTGTGCTCACTGCTAGTAAAGAGAGACTAATTTGTTCTCCTATCTCAGATTTTTACTGTGATAGGCACTGATATTGGGGCTGGGCAGGTTTTCCCTTCTGAGTTGAAAATGACTATGTTAATATGCTAGCTCACAAAAGGCAGTACTAAATGGGAAAACCAAATATTTTGAAATGAATATTCAACAGTTGATCCCTTTTCAGAGGTCCAGCAATGGTGCTCTTGGAAATCTCTATTAGGTAAAGGCTCTTGATTGCCCTTTCCTGAACATGGCTATAGGAAGGCTGTCCTCCTGTGATTGACAAGGTGGCTCCAGAGAACAATGGGACACTAATTTATGTGTTCCTCAAACTTTAAATAGTTGTACTTTAACTCCAGGGCTTCAAAATATCTGCCACAAAAACCTTTCACATAGAAGGATGTCATGTCACATGTACATTGTTAATGTAACTATGGTAACCCCCCAAAAATGCCACCAATGTGTCTGTTTCATATACAAATGAGGTGACAGCTGTGGAGTTCATGTCTGACTGTAGTATAATAGACGTGAGCTAAGACAGCCTGGGTCAGAGATTACAACTCATTTACAGTTATCAGAGCTTTCAAATAACATCATGACTCTAAGCTAGAAAGAGAGTAAATGGAAAGTAAGAAGCCACTGGAAAAGAGGGCTCTACTCCATAGCTCTCAAAACTAAGTGCCTTAACCTAATGCATTTGTAATTTTAACAGGTGCTCCAAAATTAGGGTTAGCAGGACCTCTGATGTGTATTCCAAGTCAGCACCTATTTTCTCTGCTTCTTAGGGGCCATATTTCAGTTCAGTGGGTGAAAGAATTCCATCCAAGTTAAATGTTTTATGGTAGTAATGGTACTGGATGAAAAGCTTCTACAATCATCCTGACTGATTGTGGTAGTTAGTCCTTTCAACCCCATTTGCCCAGATACTCTATGTTACAACTAAGGAATCTCAAAGTTGGCAAGGTAAGAAGGACATACCAAATCATTTAGGTATAATTGGTAATAGCCTATTTATCAACCAAGTAACTGGTAAAATCATACAAGGTCAATAAACCATTTATTATGACTATATCTCTTCCTTGAGACATGCAAACTAAACCCAGAATGGTGATATGAAAGATATGAGAGAGTGAGAGGGAGGGAGGAGAGAGAGAAAGAGAGAGAGAGACAGAGAGAGAGAGACAGAGAGAGAGAGAGAGAGAGAGAGAATGTTTTAAAGTGAACTTCATTTAAAACTTTAATGGCAAATAGTTCACTTGTGCTCTCTAAAATCTTGCAATTTACTGAGTTTAGCCTTTGTTCTTCGAGCCAAAACAAGAGAGACTACATGTTTTTCTGACTTCATCTATATAATTTTAATTTTATTCTGAATAAAATATTAATCAAAGCTCTATTCATGAGTTAAAGATATTTCCATTGTTCTCAGAAACCAAAATATGATTCTAAAATGGAAGCAGCTTTATCTTCAGATTGGTTTAACCCAAAATAGATGTTCAGCATAATAATTTTAAAAACTTAAATACAATATTGGAGCAGCCTTATATTAGTGCCAGAATGAATCAGAGAATAACTATTTGCAGCTGAAAAAGAAATTGCAACAAAGAACCATGAAAGCCTAGTAAAAGCAGTATCTATGCCTGTAATGTATCATACTTTATAGACAGTTTATGGCTTATTTAAGGTGACATAAAAGTCTCTAATATGATAATTGATGATTATTTATAGTTAGTCGAGAGGAGAAAGAAATATAACTGTAATGGTAGATTTATTTCTTAGAAGTATCTTTAAATATGTTATATTCTCTGGCTATGTCACTGAGAGAGAATATTTGTAATAGAACAGTTCAGTTGAAGAGTCCAGCAGTATCAGAGTCTACACAGAAGCTGAGGGGCAGTTTTCTCATGTTTGCCTTACTTGTTAATACACAGACTCTCACAGGAGCTACCTATGACTATTTTGTTAGAACTACCGCCTGTGGTTGGCGCTGGCTTGTGTTTCTTTTATTTAACAGAGTAATCTTTTCTAATAAGCACCTTACTGCTTTTATTTACAAAGGAATGTTCACTCCGTCTTTCCTGCATGAGACTTGTGCAATAAAGATCTCTCCCAGGGAGGCCAATGGTTTGACAGTTCAAGGCTGTGATATTGTGCCATCTTAGTTTGATTTCAAAACTATCCTGTGATAATTTTTACAACAAAGGGGCACGTGGGCTCAGAAAAGCCATCGCTCTCTCTCTCTCTCTCACTTTTTTTTTAGTCATCCCTCAATTCCATCGTGAGGACAACAATGCCAGGTTTGAAAGTCCCAGAAGAGCTCAGCATACCAATGCTACTTTCTGACTTCTGCATAGCTTCTAGACACCAAATGCACCAAGCCACAAGATAACACTTCTCACTCAGATTGGACTCGATTCATTTTTTTTTTCCTACGTGAAGTAGGTGGCTTTAAAGATAAAGGACACTGGACAAGAGTATAATTATAATAACAACAACTTCAGAAAACATGGGAAACAGCATGCCAACTTTTGTTGTCCACTCCTATTCCCAACCAAGCCCCTCAAAGTAATATGGTCTTTCTGTCATATTTTATGTCTCCTTTGGTGACTATATGGAACACAGGGGCAAACGTTGTTCCGTGAATACGCTTCTTTTTCCCTTCAACAGTGTTTAGGACTGACAAAAGAAGAGTTTCTGGTGCTGGCTTGTCAGGGGTTAGGACTGCAAGCCTCAGATGCAGCACAGGATGTCCTGCTTTTGTTCCATTGGTCTTAACACTATCAGGAGGTGAACAACATAGCAGACTGGCTCATACTATACAAGACAGAAAGGTCCTTGCTTTGGGAGTCCATTGAATGACTTCCTCTGCTCGCTGTTCTGTACTGAGACGCCCTCACACACAGAACCAGGTCTATTTCCTTTGCTGGAATTGGATGCCCATCACCTGCAGTTCTCTAACTTTAGCACCTATGGAACCCAAATGAGGTTAAATGGACAGTGACCATTCTAGTAAGGTCTTCCAGATGATCAGTGACAACTGCCTGTTCCTACATTACTTATCTTACAGGGCAGGGAGAAAATGTTGGCCAAGGCAAAACATCATTCAAAGAAAAGGAAAAAGAACTTTAAAAGTTTCGAAGTCTGTGAAGACATCACTTCAAAGCCCTGGAAGTGGATTGATTAAAGTTACCGCCTGCAGGGAAACAGGCCCTATATGTAGCCGGCACATCTACAGCCAGGTAAGAGCCAATGTGGCTTTCCATATAATACCACACTACAATTTTGGCTCGGGAATAAAGGTATCAGCAAGCCATGGAGTCCCCAAACAGAGAAACTCACACTGCGCCTTTATTCCACGTTCTTAAGGTCTATTGTTAACTGAAGACTCCTTGTCTTTTCAAATTCCTTCATGTGAATGGATGAGGCCAGACATCTGCCAGGATCCCCTTACATTTGCATGCAAATTAGAGACTTCATGACACACAGGGCCTTGGAGCCAGTAATATCACTTGGACTCTCGCTTTATACAGGTCAAAGTATAAATCTTCGTGAACTTTCCACTCAAGTTCTGCCTTTTAAAAATGAAGTAATGATCATTCGTGAGTAATATTAATTGCCTAGATGTCTGTGGTCAATTGAACTACAAAACAAGATAACAGGATAGACTCAGAAGATCCTACAGGAAAAAGTCCAAGTCAGCAGTTGTTGTTTCCTTGGCAAATTTGAATGCATCCACATTTGTTTTATTATCTGGGTCTGCGAATGAACATACTAAGGACAGGATGCGATCTAGGAGCTTTTGCCTACGTGATTCAGGCACTCGAAGGCGTTTACACTCTGATCTCTCACTCTTTGCTCAGTTGGCTTTGAGGCTATTGCTGTGGATACCGCAGACAAGGTCCCTCTGGAGCAAGTACTACTACGGAATCTTCCAGCCTGCGCATCCGTGCCTGCTGTCCGGCAAAAGACCCAGGACGAACTTTCCAATCTGCCCAGTGTGCAGGGCACCTCTTGGCTGCTAGGCTTTCGGTGGGGGGGGGGGGGGGGAGGGGAGGGAACCCAGCCAGCCAAGGACTTCCCTCTGAGGTAGCGGTGACCGCAGGAACCTAGGAAGCACCAGTAGGCAGCAGCCCACACCCCTCTCCTTGCAGCACAAAGGACACTCGCTGGCAAACTTTCCTAGTCACTGACCCCAGAGCAGAATGCCTGGAAAAGATCAAGACTTCCCTGAAATTTCCACGTCTATAGCAAGCCTCCTTAAGGGAGCTTCCTCTTCTAGGCTCAAAACAGTTTTCTCCTCCTTGCACCACATAATAGTTGAGTATGTTCTCCCCAATGCTCTGACTTCAGTATCCTCAGTGTTTTGTTAATTACACTCCTTGCTCTTTATTCTTAACATCGTAGCCTCTGCCGAGACCTTTTCCTCTCCCCACAACCTGCCACCTTTCTTTCCTTTTGACCCCATTCCCAACTCCCTGGGTCTTCTGTCTGCTCTCTTCTCAGGCCCCCAGCTTCTTTCCCTTGATCACAGCACCAAGCCTCTCTTTCCCCCTCTGATGGGTCCCTGAGATCCTGGGGCCTCAGCTCCAGTCACTGCCTTTTGCCCATTTCTATCTGGCCTTTCTTCTCAACTATTGCTCTTGCTCGCCCTGCTTCATTTTGAAGGCAAGAGGGTGATCGGTAGATTCTCCTTTCCCGACTTCGTTTTTCCTCCTTGCTCGAGAAACCGCGCCCCCTTGTTCCCCTTAGCCCTGAGATCTTATCCCGAGGTTTCTCAAACGCTGTAGGGTCCGCCAAGCTGCCAAGTTTGTCCCTACTTCCTCCCTGCTGCCTCCCACACCTCCCGCTGCCTCCCACACCTCCTGCTGCGGCCCAGTTGGTCCGGGCACTTACCCTAAGGCTGGGCTGACAGGGGTGTTGGGGTGCGCACGGAGCGGGTGGTGGTGGCAGCAGCAGCCACTAGCCGGAGGATGAGGACCGGCAGAGCAGCGCCTCCACCCAGCCCGCAGCGCGCACTGGCTCCTTGGGGGACCCCCAGCAGAGCACCAAGATGCAAGGCGAGACAGCCCCGGGAGCAACAGCTGCTGCGCGGGGCTGGGCTAAATCGCGTTCTTGGGGGTCGTGGTAGAGACAGGCGGGAATAGGAAAGAGGGTAGAAGAAATGGGGTGCAGAGGGCGGGGCAACGAAGGATCGGTCTCAAGGAAGGCGCCGGAGGCTCCTCGGAGTGCGGTGGCAAGGATGCCGCTGCCTGGGAGGACGCCGCGGGCCCCGGTCCCCGCCCGGCAAGCGCTGCAAACCGGGGCGCACGGCCCTCGCCTGGCTCCACGGCTTGCTGCCCGCGCCCTCCGTGCGCCCCGCTTTGTGCTCCCCGCAGCCGGCGTGCACCTGGTGTAAGCAAAAGCGGTCAGCTGATGGGCTGCGCGCCGATTGGCTGCTCAGCCGTCTCCTCCCCTCCCGCCCGACCCCCTTCTCGGCCTCCCCCCTCCCGCCCTCCCGCCCGCTACGCCCGCCTAGGCGCAGTCCCGCGCTGGGGCACCATCTGTAGCCCGCCCAACAAAGGGGCAGCTCGGGCCCGCCACCCTGGGCCTGCCAGATCGCTGCAATGCCACTACAGCCGCTGCAGGGAGCAGAGAGCCACTCCTTTTTTCTTTCTTTTTCTTTTCTTTCTTTCTTTTTTTTTTTTTTTAAATAGGAACGAAAGACTGTGACTGGGAGAGGAAGACAAGGACAGGGGAAGAACCCTTGTAGGAACGCCATAGTCTCCATGGGACTGCAATGGAGTTTTAAGTATGAGTTCTGACCCATCCTTTGGAGATAGTTGGCTATGTGGTGCATACATACATACCCGCAGTTGAAATGGTTTATGCCTTTGCCGAACCCAGGGTAGTTCTGGGACCCTTAATTGCACGGCAAAGCCACTGTGAAATTCTGGAGGCTTTCTGGAAACAATTCTGAAACTTTGAAACTGTAGTTTCTGTTTGGTTAGGTGTGAAACTTGTGTTCACATTAGCAGAGGATTGATTGAAAGTGCAGACTGCAGAGCGGTCTGAGGGCAAGGGTGGTGGGAGGCAGGCAAGAGTGTGGAAGTGAGGGTGGAAGTGGTTGAAGACTAGACCTGAACCAGGGTCTCAACTTCAATGTGCTATTGGGGGAATCAGCTTTAAGAGAGAGAGAGCATCATTAACTTTGAGAAAGAGAACCTGATTTTATTTCCCCGGGATACTCAAGTCAAGAAATTCTGGGGAATTTGGAAGACTACATTATCGCAGAAATTACTTTTGAAGTCGTTAATGCTAGGAGAGAGATTCAATAACAGTAATCCTGCATTCTTGATCCCTATAGCCCCCCCCCCGCCCCCGTCCTGCATAGATATCTGAAAGGTGTTTGCTTACACTTGTCAATCTGCTTTATAACGTCCCAATAGTATTTTGTAGCCACTGGTAGTCAAATGGGGTACCTTAATAGGTTCTAGGGAAAGACACTGTTAGTATGAAGGTTAGATAATGAGTGAATTGTAGAGATAGCCAGACAAAAGAAAAAGAAAAAGAAAAAATAAGTTGAGTTTAGATTAGACTAGATTATCTGTGTTTTTTTTTTTTTTCTCTTCATTTTTCATGTAGACTGCATGTAGGATAGAGTTTAAAAGGAGTTACTGGTAGACATAGAAACGTGCATGTGGTCTTTCAAGAGGACTTAGAAAGTCTGTATCTTCTTGGGAGATGGAGAGAGATGATGCTGCACTGTGTGATGCAGGGTGGCTCCTAAGCCGCGGAAAGGTGGGGCTTGGATGGAGAGGGTTTACTCCAATTAGGGTCCATGTCCCCATGGGAAAGTTACTTTGCCGCTTTAAGCCTTAGTTTTCTTGGCTCTAAAGTGGGACTAATCACAATCCCAGGCCCAAGGAAGTGTGTTGCTTAAGTGAGAATAAGCAAGTACAATCCCTGTAGATGTCTTACTGTGTGGCAGATAGTAAGCACTGACAGACATAATCAGTAGGCATGATGTAGCTAGGTTTTACAGATTAAAAAAAAAAAAAAAAGACATCGGGTCAGATGGGGGATTGTGATGCCAGCGCTGTGTACTCCAAGGAACTGGCAGAGCCAGCAAGAGAAATGCTATCTCTGCCGTTCGAGTCATTTCTTTTAAACCAGCATATCATTTATTTACACTAATTTCTCTTTTCCCCAAAGTAAGAGTGAGGAAGGAAGCATAACCTACTTCTACTTGGTCACTGCATTTCTTTGGCTCCAGTCAGAGGAACACTAGGAAGACCATGTGTGCCAGCAATGGGGGCAGGAACTTAAAGCTGGAGAATGGTTACTGCTGAGTGGAGGTCCAGAAGACATGGTGATGATAAAGTTGGGGGTGTGACCTAGTTGTTGGATATTGGATGGATTCTTTAGATTGTTAATGGCTCTACATTTTACAAACTGTCATCTTATAACTGTGCAAAGGGTGTTGGCAAATACTGTCTGTGCTGCCACTTAAAAGCCTTTGGCCATTGAGATGAGTGAAGCAGAGAGTACATGACTAAATCTAATTTGTTCCTCGCTTAAATCCTCTAGTACATCCCTAAATGAAGCCGTGGTGAATCCATCCTGTTCTTGGGGCCAGAATTTATTTGCTGGTCAAGTAAGTGCTTGGAGGGCACTGATGAAGACTGGCATCTTCAAAATGGAATGGAGTTACAGAGAGAGGAATGAGCATCCTCTTGAGGCCTGGGTCTTCATGTTAATGCAAGCAGTTACTCTAGCGTTTTAGAGTTGGCTATGTTGAGACACTACAACCTCCATGGTGTTCCTCTCATTCATTCTTGAGTTTTATTTAGCTTTGAAAAGCAATGTTTTCGGTATTCCTCTAATTATACTAATCTATGTGGTCAATGCAGAGGAAGGAGAGACAGCACTGTAAACGGTGGCCATATTAGAATATTCTTTTAGTGAACACTACATTTTGAGAACAAAATAGGTATATGTCACTTAAAAACCACATTTTTTTTAGAAGTCAAAAACTCTAACTAACAGGACTCTATTCCTTGCACTCTCGAGACTAAAAGATTAGTCTCGAGATTAAAAGTATTAAAACAACTGCCACTAAGCTTTGAGAGTTTGCTGCATGTGAAACCCTCAGTATGTAAGTCTTGTGGTCAGCATTAACTTTCATGCCAAATGTGTTATGTGTCTAAAAACATTGGAAAATGGAATGAGTTTTTACTAATACACACAATCCTTGTTCTTTTGTTTAAAAAAAACTATAAAGTCATTCTAATACAAAAAGTCACTAATTGAAATTTGTAATTATAGTTAGTTTTAGCATTTAAGGGTGATTATTTGAGATGAAGCTAAGGAGTCTGAACATCTGCAATTTGCTCAGAACTCTCTCTGCATTAGGTCTAAGAGTCTTACCACTCAAGAAACCCCCTTCGTCTTGGTTAAATGAAGATATTAAGCACTTTAAGTAAAACTAATGTTAATGGGTTTATAGCGATGAGTACAGGTTCAGTTAAGCCAAAAACTTGTATATTTACCAATTGGTATTTTATGCTCTACTGAATAAGGGATTCTATTTCCACATGCAGAATATAATTGCCCTAGAGACCGTAGCCATGGTCTCTTCTAACATCCTTATTATGTACATAAAGAAGCCAAGCCCCAGGAAAGCAATTTTGTCAGACTTTTGAGAATGCCTATACTAGAAAGACAGACCATACACCCATGGAGGCAGGGCCCATATGGCCAGATGCTAGGTTTATACCTAGCATGTAATTGGTACCCAGCGACACTTTTGAATGCCTGATTTGCATTAATTAATAAACTTGTGTAGTTATATAATTGAATCTCATTGTATCATAGGCATTTCTTCGTGCCATTAGAACATCTTCCATGATTGGATGCTTAGTGATTATGGAAGTCCACAAGTCTTCTCTTGGTGAGAAATAACAGCTTTGTCAATTATTTGCTATTACAACAGATATTCTTACAACTGATAACCTCATTTTTTTGTTATTGAGCTACAGAAATTAATCACGATTTAGGCTACCAATTTAACATTAATTTAAAATTTCAATCATCATTTATCTTTATGTTGTAGATCTTAATAAAAACAAAAAAGGAAATGTTTTCTTTACTTTTGTAAGTTTTAGTTAGGATTTTAGAAACATATTTCTTGGTTTTCACTTGCTTGTCCTCCATTCTGAATTATCTTTCAGCTGTAAAAGGATGGCTAACAAAAATTAAGAAGTAATTTTTTGCCAGGCAGTACACCTATATGTATTTCCTATATTGAGAGAAGTAGTGAAGCAAAATGGTTAAGATCCTGAAACAGTTTAACAGAGCAGTGTACATTTGCATAAGTCATTAAGCACTCTGAGCCTCTAACAACACTTATACTGTGGGGTTTGTGGGGACTGAAGAGGTGCGTGTGTGCCTAGCACATAGTAGGGCTTCATTAAATACTGAGATATTCATTAGTGTAATTCTAACAAATAAATGAGGGAATATTAGTGGCTTAAATAAGGTAAGTCTATTTCACCCTCTGTAACTGTGTCCCTGACTTGGTGACTTCCTCATGGTCAATTCAGGTCCAAGATATTTCTACACTCTAACTTTCTTTTAAGTCTTCAGAATCCTCCCCCTTCACACAGGATGGGGAAAGAGTAAATAAAGAATCTTCGAGGAAATTCTGTGGTCTGCAGTAAGAAATGGCTCCACGCTCCTCTATCTAGATTCTATTGGCAAATTCTCAGTTAAATAGCTACGCTGGTTGATAAAGGAACAGAAGTGGTCACTACCTAATGTGTCTAGAAGGTAAAAGATCTCTATTAGAAATATAGTAGCATATATCATAAATGTAAACAGTTATCCTAAGATAACTCATTAGTTTACTTAGTCCCCAGAATAAGTTTGGTAAGAGAAGAAATGATAGCTCAAATCAACAGCAAATAAAGGGATGACTGCGGCAATACCAGCGTGGATAGAGTGGATAGAACAGAAATTGGCTTAGGGCCTTACCACTCAGGATTTCTTTTAAAACTTGAGCCTTAAGAGATGCTCAGTGGTTAGGGGTGCTTCCTATTCTAGCTGATGACCCGAGTTCAGTTCCCAGTTCGAATATTAGACTACTCACAGCTGCCTGTAATTCCAACACTAAGGGATCTGGTGCGTTTTTCTGGCCTCTGAGAATATCTGTCCTTACATGCCTGCATAGGGACATATACACATAATTGAAAATAAAATAAATAAAACAGAATCTTAAAAATAAAAAAAAGGTCTTGGCTGATTGCTAACCTATTCGTTATCTACACATTGCCTTGGCACCATTCCCAGAGTCTAGGCAAGGACAGAGCGGCCTGTCTTCTGGTACTTTACCTTTATACACTTTTTGATTTCAGTTCACATTAGTTCCTCTAAGAAAATGCTTAGAAATCACTATACTAAAATTCACTACCCCAATTTTCTTTTCTTTTTTAAATATTTATTTATTATTATACATAAATTCACTGTAGCTGACTTCAGACATACCAGAAGAGGGCGTCAGATCTCATTATGGGTGGTTGTGAGCCACCATGTGGTTGCTGGGATTTGAACTCAGGACCTTTGGAAGAGCAGTCAGTGCCCTTACCTGCTGAGCCATCTCACCAGCCCCCCCAATTTTCATAAAGCTAACATCCACATTTAATTTTAGATCTGGAGCCTAGGAGGCTGTAACAGAAAGGCTGGGACATAGGAGGAACATACAACCTGTTTTATGTACATTTTATAAACATGCTCACAAAATTTTCTCTTTATTTCATCATGTAGTCTGCCTGCCAAGTTTGTCCCCATTTTTCATGGACTTTGTTTTCTTTTTATGAAAAAGGACTCTCATGCTTTTTAAAGCACGTGTGAGCACTTGAACAGTGTCTTCTGATAAATCACTAACCACATTCCATCTCATAAATAACAAATACCTCATCTGTGGAAATCCTCCCTGTCCTGCTTTCACTTCCCATTCTACCCTTGGCTATCCCGGCTCAGACGTTACCTTTACCTGAGCTGTCTTGTAGACCTGAGACTTAGTACTTAAGTTTTATGAGTCTGAAGAAAGAGCAGTCCAAGTAGACATGCAGTGTAAAAATTGTAACTTAGCTAGATTTAGCAGCAAGGTTATTGCAATTCAATTCAGCAAGTGCCATAGGGTTTGGGATCTGAGAAAGAACTTAAGATATCATCTACCTTGACCCATTTGTTTTATAGATGGGCGACTGAGGTTTCCAGGAAGTGCCTGCTTCTGTGATCTCAGAGGATCTAGGAAACTTGACTGCATTTAACCTCTATAGAAGTCTGCCAGGAGCAGAGCCAAGCCTGAGACTGAAGTTTCAGATTAGAGTTCTTTCTTGATTATTTACAGAACTTCAGCTGGATCCTTAACTCTTTTTAATGTTCATGCATATTTTCCCAATCTCCTTGGCTTAAAAATTGTCCCATAATTGTTATATTTTAAGTCTGTCTTCTTCAGTATTTAAAAATTATCATACTATACATATAGTCTGCTCGATTGCTGTGTGTGAAATCAAGACATCAGGTAACAACCTCAGACAAATGGTAGACAGACATACATGCAGGCAAAACATACATACACACACACACACACACACACACACACACACACACACACACACACGAGAGGTGGGGGGAAAAGAGGGAGAAAGACAAAGTGGAGGTGGGGGTTTGGGGAGAGGGATTGAGAGAAACTTTTCAAGATGGCTCAGCAAGAGATGGTGTTTGCTGCCAAGATTGAAAACCCGAATTCAATTTTTGGACCCATATAGAAAGAATATCTTGTGTATTGTATGGAGCCATCACCTGTTAATTAAAAAGTCTGTGGCCTATAGCTTAGGCAGGAAATAGAAGTTGAAACAGAAAGAATTCTGGGATAGAGCCAGGTGGGAAATTTGCCTGGCAAGATGTGTGGAAATGGATGAAAGGTACCTGAGCATAGGTAACCAGCCATGTGGGAGAATGTGGGTTAAAATGAATGGGATGTTTTAAGTTAGTCACAGGAGAGCCTAGCTACATAGCCAAGGTCTTTGTAGATAAAATTTGAGTCTGAGTCTTATTTCTGGGAGCATATGGCTGGGAGGAAGAACTGGACTTAACTTCTACAGACCCACATGATGGAAGGTGAAAAACAAGTTCTTCAAGTTGTTCTCCGACCTCCACAGGCATATGGGGGTACGCATGGCCCCATAAATAAATACATGTACTTTTTTTTTAATGATGAGGGGAAAACTAATAAATGAGAATGTGAAGAAAATGGAGCCCTTATACAAAACAGATAGGAATTTAAACTATTACAACCATTATGGGAAGTAGGAATGGAGGTTCCTCAAAAAGTTATCAATAGAAAAGCATAAGATTCAGCAATGGGGCAGATAAGTGTATAAACAGAAGATAATTCTGTTTGTAAAGGCTTTCACCCTGAAGGGTGTTTGAATGTATAGGCTCTGATATATAAAGTACTTAGGTATAATAGTCCAAATATGTTATTGCTTAAGGTGAGATCTTAAATGACTCTCCAATGGCACATATATGAAAGGGAGACACCAGCTTGGTGCTATCGGAAGGTGCTGGAAACTTGATAGGCTGAGTGAGAGGTCTTCTGGTGATAGAAGGCAAGGGCTTCAAAGGAGGAATAAGACCCAGTCTCAAGGAGCTGGATCCAGCCTCTTCCTACCCCTTCTTTCTTGTCTTGTCCATGAGGTAAATGGCTTTGCTCAACCACAAATCTGCCACAATGCGCTGCCTCCCCACAGACCTGCAGCAACAAGGCACATTCACGGATTTGAAATGTTAAGAAGTATGGATCCAAACAACCTCTTTCTCTTTAAAAAATTAATTTTCTCAGGCATTTTTACAGTAATGAGAAGCTAGCCAACACAGTTACACACTTTGTATGCACACCTGTTTAGAGTCAGGGATCAAAATATCATTGATCAGCCTTGCTTGCACAGGCACCCTGAAAAGTCAGAATAAATATGTGTTCAGTCTGTATTCACAATTTCTAATAGTCTAAGCAGTCACTGTATAAATGATGGAATCTGTAGATAACTTTTTAAAAATACTGTCAGGAGTTTTTTAAGTTGTCCTAGAGGTAAGCTTGCAGAATGAGGTTCCCAAGGATTCTGGCAGCCTACAGCTTGGGATGATGGCCAACAGAGAATGTACTGACCAATGCTACCAACTCCATTTCACCTGAGTTCCTGGGCAGAAAACTACCAAAGAGCCTGAGAAAAATGACCAAGTGCTCTGTAGGCTCAGATGCCTGAAAGGACAATAGGATTAATGTGCTGGAAGCAATTGTCTATGGCACTTTTTTCCCCAACATAGATCAAGTTTCATGTTGATAATGATGATAACAATGACCATAATTTAGCATGTATTCAACATGTGCTAAGCACATACAAATTTTTCATAGGTCCAACATAATTCTCACAACAATCCCATTAACTGGGTATTATTATCACTGATACTTATCAGACAAGCTAACAGAGATCTGAGTGAGGATGGACATCTTGACCCAGGTCATCAATTTGATCTCTTCAGGACCATAGTCACTTAACTGTTACATGATCTACAGTCTCTGGTGCTTTCTGCTATAGTGCACTAATCTGAAAATCCTCTGACATTTGAGTATATACACATAGATACTGCAGTTTGGTGAGGAAATAACTTACAATCTCAAAAGCTGAAACAGACTGAATTAGTACCCTAGAAGCTGTCCCCAGGTACCTGAGTTCTTTCTTCAAGGAATGGCATTCATATTTTATCACAATAATGGTGACATTTACAAAAATAGCAAGATTTGAATGTTGGCAGCAGGGGATTTGGAGAAATTTCTAATGTAGAGGCAACAAAGTTTCCGTTTGTAACACTAGTATATAAGAAGGACCAGCCAACGACAGCTTGTTTTTTTTTTCCTTTGGGGATAAACTTGTGTATGGGACTTGTTTGGCCAAGGCCACGTTTTGGAATGTCATCTGTTGAACCTATAAGAACTGGACACTAGATCTTTACAGTTAATACCTTCATTTTTTTTTTGTCTCAAAAACTTGGCATGTAAAATAAGGCATAGACCCTTGTGAGGTTCATATTTTATTCTTTCCCCTGGGTCTCATTGGTTAAATTAACTCATAAGGAAATACCAGGCTATGGTTAAGCAGCACTCAAGATGTACTAGGAGCTAGAGAGAACAAAATGAAACACAGTAAAATGCTGCCCTAGGTACAATTGTTGCTTATCACACTAGGTAGGCAGAAACCATGTACAGGTCACCAAAACGGTGCTGCCGTTGTCCTTGCTGGGAGATCTATAAGGATAGCCTGTAGGAATCTGTGGATGTAGCTTACCTGTCCTTTATATTGTAACCACACCTAGCTGCTCAGTGCTAATCCAGCTAGGAAAGAGCAGAGCTAGACACAAAGATATTTAAGCAGCACTGGGTGGGGCCCATGGTCCCTGCCCTCTGTGCTCACTGAAAGTGCCCAGAGTGGTAGCCCTTACTCTGTTCTTTCCTGGCTCTTTGGGTATTGATCATGTCTCAGTGGGTTGCTCATCACTCCCTGAATAGGCTTACAAGATCAAATTAGAAAACCATCAAACTAGGTAAATTTTAAAGTTCTCTTTGATGCTGACATCCCTTGATTCTATGGATTTCCAAAGTTAAGGTTGAGGTGTTTAAACAAGTATTTCCCTACATTCTTTATAATTACCAATACTCAAAAATATTATATTCAGGGGATGCGGCTTTATCTGCATTTATGTTTTAGTTGAAATCTTAATTTCCATATATCAATGTAGAAAATCCAACTCAAACTACAGGAAAGGGAATGGAGTTAGGGGAGGAGGTGGAAGGAACACTTAACAAAGATGTTGTATAGTCTCTCCTTTCCGAAGCTTGTATTTTGGCCTTTCAAGAGAAGTTTTTTTTTTTTTTTTTTTTTTTTTTTTTTGAATCAGGCATACTTGCAGATGTAGTTAAAAGAAAACTGCTCGCAGGATTTGGCAGAGATTCAAGTTTATAAGCTCCAAACATAAAACTCCAAGATCAAAAGAAAAAGTAGGCAAATATAAACTACCTTGAATTATACAGATAAGTTTATATAATCTCTCACTCTTTAATGTCTCTGAATCATCAAATAATAATAATTGAAGTTATCACCAAGTCACAAAAACATCAGAAAGCAGCAAAGTTCTATTTTCTATCTTTATTTATGTATTTATGGGTTTATTTATGTATTTATTTATGTATTTATGTATTTATGTATGTATGTATGTATTTATTTATTTATTTATTTATTTATTTAATGTACAGGTATTTTGCCTGAATGTATGTCTAAGCACCATCTGTGTATCTGGTAGAACATGGAGGCCAAAAGAGAGTTCATATCCTTTGGAACTGGAGTTACAAATGGTTGTGAGCCACAATGTGGATGCTGGGAATCGAATTTTGAACCTTTGGAAGAGGAGCCAATGCTCTTATATACCAACCCATCCCTCCAGTCCTCCATCTTCTAAATTTAAAACAGTCATTATTATTGGGGCTGGAGAGGTGGCTCAGTGGTTCAGAGTACTGACTGCCATTTCAGAATACCTAGGTTCAAATCCCAGTACCCTATGACATCTTTCAGTCATTTCTAATTCCACTTCCAGGGAAACTGAATCCTCTTCTCCCTTCCATGGGCACCAGGCCGGCAGGAGATGCATAGAGATATGCATGCAGGCAAAACACCTTTACACATTATATTAAAACATTTAGGATACTTGAATTATTCATTATTATTGTACATGTGTGTATGATGTCTGTGTGGAGATCAGAGGACAGCTTTGTGGAGTCAGTTCTCTCTTTCCACTTTCACATGTGTTCGGTCACTAGGCTTGTACAGCAATCACCTTGCCCATTCAGCCATCTCCCTGGCCCCAAATTTTATTTATTGTTACTGTATTAGGGCACATGCATGCAATAGCACACATTCGGAGATAGATGACAACATTTTAGAATTGATTCTCTCCTTTCACCCTCATCTGGGTTCCAGGGATCCAACTCAGGCCATCCAACTTTCTTAGCAAGCGTTTTACCCTTTGAGCAATATTGCCAGTCCCAAGGTACCATATTGTTAGTCATGGCATATCTGTCAGTTATTTTATAACCTAAGATAAGCTATGCTACTATACCCACAACCTTGGGCTCTAGATTCAGGGTCTTGATTTCTAGGAACCTTTGTTAACGTACCAATAAAATGGTCATGCAATGGTAACTGTATCAAGGATACATCATAACAATGCATGCCAAGACATGACAGGTGCTATGTGATAAGATCACTTGGCACCTTGTCAGTTATGTTCTGTTATCACAAATGCCTAATGTGATCAACTTATAAAGAGAAAAATTAGTTTGGCTTCTCAGTTTTAGAGGAGGTTCCAGCCCATCATTGAGAGGCCTTGTTGCTGGTAGAACTTTATAGTGGGGGTGTATGTCAAGACAAAATCTCTCATCTCTTGGCCAGGAAGTAAAAGAAACGCATAGGTCTGGGCTTCCTCTGTTCCCTTCTAGGGTATGCTTTCTGTAGCTTGAAGATCCACCGTGGCACACCTCTTGCGAGCTCCTCTACCTCCTAGTACCATTTAGCTGAGAACCAACCTTTTATTGTATGAACTTTTGGGGGATATTCTGGGGTCCAAGTTCTGGAAGAAGTCTCTTTTGATTTCTGGCCTTGGGGGGCCCAAATGGTATTGTCAGATGAGGAGAGGAAAGTAACTGCACCTTTGTCCTTTGAGAAAAGACACATGCTGCTTTCCCTCAACCCCCTATTCTTGGCCATCAGCAAGACACACTTCTTTTCCTTGGAGTCTTCCTTAACATTGAAGCATCATCCCTGATGTTTATTATGAGTGGTTTTTGTCTACCATAGTTGATTCATTAAATATTGAGAAACATTAGTGACATGTAAAGTTAACACATGTGAAATGGAAAAATAGACCAATCTAGGCACCAATTTGAAGAAGTTTTGTTAAGTTTGTTTTGTGTTCTAAGGACTGCTTTTAGCTCTGGGCATTAGCTAGGCCAATAGGAAATTATTTTTAAGAAGTATGCATTAGGATTGACTGTGCTCACAAATACAGTAAAAAACAAAACAAAACAAAACAAAACAAAAACTACACATAGTAGAATTGATGTATCAGTTTTTTGGGGACTGAGGGGTTATCTGAGACATAAAATTTTGTTTCCTTCAAACCAACTCTGAGTGGTTTCCCAGAGTACAGTATTTCGATATTGAAAACAGGAATTGTGTGGCTTAACTAGAAGAGCTTGGTAGTGCTAACAGGTTTTCTTTTTTCCTATTGGGCACTGTTCTAGTTTGCTTTCCCATTGCTGTGATAAAACACTTTGACCAAAGCAACTTGGGAGAATAAAGAGTTATTTGTCTTAGATTCACAGGTCATAATCAATCACTGGGAGAGAAATCTTGGCAGGAACTGAAGCAGAAACTGGAGCAGAAGCCATACAGGAAGGCTGACATACTGACATATGCCCAGGTCTGCCTAGGGATGGTGACACCCACAGTGGACAGGGCACTTCAACAACTATCAGCAACTTCACAGACATGGCCATGGGCAAGATGATTGAAGCAGTTCTTCAGCTGATATCTCCTCTGTCCAGGTAACTCTAGGTTGTCTCAACTTGAAAATAAAAAGTAGCCATAATAGACAGCCTTTTTCTATTCTCAGCCTTGAGAAATGCCATCCTTGAATTTAAAATCAAAGACATTTGGGCTGGGAATCTAGTCCGCCATAGAGCATTAACTTAGCACATGTAAAGCCCTGGGTTTGGTTCTGACTACATATATATAATAATATATAATCAATATATAATATATTAATTAATATACACATAATATATTAGACCTTATGTTTATATATTAGAATAAACAATAATTATAGATACATTGGGCCAGCAAGTGACTCAGTGAGCAAAGGCATTTGCCAAAAATGTCTAGTGACCTCTGTTCAATTTCTGAAACTCATGTAAAGGCGAAAGGAGAGAACTGCCTCTAAGTCATGGCATGTGCACCATGACATACATAACATGCATACACACATGTGCAATAATAATAATCAATCTATTTAAAGATTAAAGTGATTCCAAAGAAAACGCTCTGAGTTGGGATCCTGAGGTGACTAGGATGCATGATGACATGTGGAAAGCTGTGGAGCCGAGTTAGGCTAGAGCAGAGTCTGGCTTTACTTCTCAGCATTGTGATTTCCTTGAGACATTGTGAGCCTCTCTGAACTTAGTGTCTTTCAACAGTAGATGTCCTTAAAAGTAAGAAGCTCTCTATCTACACGTTTATCTGTGCTAACATCCATCATGTATGCTATATAGCCCTGAAAATGCTATTTGTGTTTCAGCTAAGAATGTTCCAAAGTTAACCAAATTGTTAGCTCCTTGGCTGCTAGCATGGCTATGTCTTGGGTGTCTCCTAAAGGCTTATACACCTTAGTATAGTCAAATTCTGAAGAGTACAGTGTTCTGAATTTGGTATGCAGTGCCCTGGGGAACATTTTTTATTATCATTTTAAACTACCCATCTACCATCATGAATGTTAATTTTATATAGATTAAAGGAGCTAGCTCAGATCATATCCTTTGAAGTCCCTTCTGTGCCTAAATCATTACAATTAAATCCCTTTATCTGTGTGACTCCTTGTCTTGTGCAGATTCAATGGCAGGAGAAGGTGGCAGAGGAGAGGCAGATGCATTCCTTGCCTTGCTAACGAGGCAGAAATCCTTCCATGCCTCCAAGCTTGAGAAAGCACAGTTGAAATGTCAAAGCTAACAGTATGAGTCCATGAGTTTATAGGCAGCAACAAGCAGCCTCTTGCCACCCACTTGTCCAAATAGAAGTAAACTTTGTAATTTCAGATTTTCTGTTAACATACTGCTAGTCTGCTCATTTAGAAACTTCCAAGAACTTTCTTTTAAAGTACCAGTTGGAAAAGAAAACATCAACCATCAGTAACCTTTACTCTTCTCATTTTAACGCTTCTCTTCCCCTTTCCTACTTTTCTTTGTCTCCTAGTTCTGGCAGTTTCTGTGACTGGCTTCATGCCAAATGTCATCTGATATCTTGCTGATCTTGTTGTTTGTTTTGTTGAGACAGTGGGGTCTCATGTATTTTAAGCTGGCCTTTAAACTGCTTTGTAGTAGAGGTGCCCTTGAACTTCTGATTGTCCTGCCTTCACCTTTTGACTATGGAGATTATACATGTGAACCATATTGTCCAGTTTCTGCCATGCTGGGGACTAAAATCAGGGCCTCAGAGATACTAGCAAACCAATTGTGCTACATTCTCAGCCCTTCATCTGGTATCTTTAACTCATGTTATCATATGATGGTTGCAGAGCTCTCTACTCTGGTCTCTTGTCTATTGTAGCAGCTGGGTCAGGTGCTCTGGCGTCTAAACATACAGCATATTCTGTCAGCTAGCTCATTACCAAGATGTTGAGCCTCGCTTTGCATTAGGGTGGAAAGTTCTGTTAAAACTGTATAATGAACATCCCGTCCTCCTCTAATGCTTAAAGGTGCTGGCAGGGTTGTGTCTGGATTCTAAAAGGTGATTCTCTGATCTCTGGAAGATTCTGGAGGGATGAGGGAGGGTAATTGAATGTTTGTAATTTCCCAAAGAGCTAATGTGACCCCAGGTTTCATTAGAAGTACTGCATTTGAAAATGGGAGCGCTTTTAGCTACACATGCGCTATCTTCAAACTAAATTATTCATTTCTTCAACTAAAATGCATGACACCTAGTCTGTGAAAGGCACTGTGCTGTGAGAGATATGAAAATAATAAGTAGCACAGCTAGGCAGACATAAATCCTATCAAATGAGTGCTCTGTCTGGGGACTACTGCTGCTCTGGTTTGGCTCATGGAACTACCATAGATTTTTAAGCAAAGCAGTGCACAGCCCACATGCCTGTAGAGGCTTGGCAGAAAAGAGGAAAGTGGCCCAGGAGAAATGGGGCCAAATTGGAGAGGATGTGCTCGCCCTGCTTAAAGTAGGCAGCATTTGTTCCCTTCTCTTAGAGTGTCATAGTTTAGAATTTGGATCTTGTTTTGCCAAAAGTAGCTAGACATCCAGATTGTATGAGAAGTATATTAGCATAGAGATGTTCCTCAGCTTTTGATGGGGGTTGTGTCCTGATAAATTTATCTTGTTCAAAACATCCAGTTAAAAGTTCATCAACTAAACCTAATCTATTACCCGTTGTAGCTTAGCAACACAGGGTAATGTTTATTCCCCTGACTAAATGGCTAGTTGTGAAATACAGCTTATGGATACTATTCTATATCACTGGAGAGGTTTATGCTGGATTGCATTAGCCTGGGGAGAGACTAGAGTCAATGGTTTCTATTGAATATATATATATATATATATATATATATATATATATATATATATATATTCCATACCACCCCCCAGAAAGGTGAAAAGAAATATCAAAATGCCATAATTTGGATTGCTATCTGTATTGTCAAGATAGCAGCTTGATAATGTTCTTTTGTTAAAATCAGAGGAAGGGAGAGTTGAGAGATGGCTCAACAGTTAAGAACACTTACTGCTCTTCCAGGGACCTGGGTTTGTTCTTAGCAGCCATATCCAGCTATTCATAACCACCTGCAAATCCAATTCCTGGGGATCTGATATCCTGTTCAGTCTCCTGTGTGCATGTAGTGCACATACTACATATCTTCAGGCATATATACAGCACATGCACACACATACATACACATACATACACACAAAAATACACACATACTTGATACACATGCACACATACTTGCATACATTCATACACATAGAATACATAAATAAATCCTAAAAAAAAAAGACTGGGGGAAGGAAGGGAGGAAATGTAGGTTGAAAGATACAACATTCTAAATCCATAGGATGAAAAGTAGTAGAAAGAACTAGTACAGCAGAAGGCTGTGCCTTACAAGAGTGTATGTGGTCAGGACTTTTGTTAAATAAGTAAATTATACCTGTTCTTGCAAGGTGGCAAGATGGTTTGCTATAACCCATTTAGTATATATGTATCTTGTCATATGATATACTCTAAATATATAACAAAATATATTTTAAAAAGAAGAAAAATGAGTTAATTGATAAGTCTTCTCTATAGGAACAGTAAACTCAAAGTTATAAAAGCTCTTTAAGGCAACTTTCTTTGTCTTTGGGCTAACCTATGTTGATACTATAACAATATCTCTAGAGCATCACCACCAATACAAAGAAGATTATTTTCTTTGTAACATGACAAAAGAAACACATGTGACTGATTCTTAGCAGAGAAACTCTTGAAGAAGTTTTGGAGCTTACCAGTTGTTGGAAATTTAGTTTCTTGTATAATATAATAACATCCTCCAATTCTAACTCTTATTTAATGATTTGTGCATTGATGCTTGCAATGCCTTTTGGGGCCAGAAGAGGGTTTTGAATCCCCTGCAACTGGAGCTACAGACAGTTGTCAGCTACCTTGTGTTTGCTGAGAATCTAACCTTTGTGCTCTACTATGGAAGAGTAGTCAGTACTCTTAACCAGGAAGCCATCTCTTCAACACCCAATTCTTAACAGAAAGTTTTATTTTTATTTGTGTGTGTGTGTGTGTGTGTGTGTAGCTGCAGGCTTTTTGGAAGCTGAAGATTTTACTAAAGTCAAGTCATTATTCAACCAGAATTGATGTTGGGAGTAAATAAAAAACATGCTCAAGATCTTACGTTTGGTAACTTAGTGCATCAGGAGGTGAACCCAGCTGTCTTCTCTTCATAGCAAATTCACTGCAGCTATGAAATACATTCACAAGTGTTTCCATCTCAGTTGTATTAAATTTTTATTAACTTTTACCAAGAATGTAGTTAATCTGAGTCCAGATATTTTTAGCAAATCAATTTAAGTTTGGAGTTAACACTTAAGAGTTGAAGAGACAGTACAGCAAACAAGTTCCCATTACCTTTAAAGTAGGATAAAAGTGCAGTGGACACTCGTGATTTCAGCAAACTAACTGGTGCAGCTAAGTAAAAATGTTTCTCTTTTGCATAGAAATGTCCTACATGGGTTTGTGGTCTCAAAATCTGGGGTTCTTGCTCAACATTTGAATCAGGAACATGAGTAGGCATATGAGTAGAAGGTAATTTTAGATGGGTCCTTAGGATGTGATTTTTTTTCTTATTTGGGTTTTATTGCTAAGAAAAGACTTCATGATCAAGGTAACTCTTATAAAGGAAAATATTTAATTGGGGCTGGCTTACAGTTTTGGAGGTTCAGTCCATTGCCAACATGGCAGCTGGAAGGCAAACAGTGCTGCAGGAGACAAGAGTTCTATGTCTTGATCCACAGGTAACAAAAAGGGACTCTATTCTGCATTGGGTAGAGCTTGAGCACTAGGAGACATCACATCCCTCCTACAAGTGACACACATCTATTCCAACAAGGCCACACCTACTAATAGTGCAACTTCTCTTGGGCCAAGCATATTCAAACCCCCACAAGGCATTTCAACCAAACACAGCATAACAAGTTACAGAAAGAGTAGACACCAACCTGAGCTTGCACAACCCCACAGAAGAGGGGGAACAGGAAGGTAGAATTGATTTCTTTCCACTATTTAATTTTCTCTTCATAGTTTCCTTTTCAAACATTCATGTGATAAATGTAAATCATGCCCAACTTTCATTCCACTCTTTCACCACATCCAATCCTATGGAAATTCTCTTCCCAGGATGCTTCCCTCTCATTTTCCTGTCTTCATTTTGTGTACAACCCAGAATTGATTTTGGAGTGGGTGGGTTGGTGAGCAGGGGGAGAAGGGAAGGGATAGGGGGTTTTCAGAGGGATAACATTTGAATAACTAGGAAAGGGGATAACATTTGAAATGTAAATGAAGAACATATCTAATAAAAAAATCAATTAGGATGTGATCTTATCCAAAAGGACAAATGAAGCCATGGGTAACCCCTCTCCTATGCCTGGCTCTCTGTTATGTCAGTGTATGTCTGGTGTTACAGAAAATAAAATCAAATGCAATTCAAACAATCAGATCTTTATTAGCATCTGTTGCATAATGTCAGGTCAGAGCAACTTGAAACTCTTATGCCTTCATGAATACAATTGTCTTCCTTCCTTCCTTCCTTCCTTCCTTCCTTCCTTCCTTCCTTCCTTCCTTCCTTCCTTCCTTCCTTCCTCCCTCCCTCCCTCCCTCCCTCCCTCCCTCCCTCCCTCCCTCCCTCCCTCCCTCCCTCCCTTCTTTCTTTCTTTCTTTCTTTCTTTCTTTCTTTCTTTCTTTCTTTCTTTCTTTCTTTCTTTCTTTCTTGAGACAGGGTTTCTCTGTATAGCCCTGGCTGTCCTGGAACTCACTTTGTAGACAAGGCTGGCCTCAAACTCAGAAATCCATCTGCCTCTGCCTCCCAAATTCTAGGATTAAAGGTGTGTGTCACTACCGCCCATCAATTATCTTTAATTCCTTCAGTGTCCCCCAGACCAGTACCTGAAAGTAGACTATTATCTGATCCTACCTTTCTCTTTTATAGTTTAAACACATTCTCAGTTTGAATGTTCCATTATTTTCCATCTACCACTTTTTTGATGAGTAAATTATGGCATGTGTATGTATGTATACATATGTATGCATGCATGTGTATGTGTGTGCATATGTGTGTGTGTTGTGTTTGTGTGTGTACATATATGTGTACATGCATGTACATGTGTGTGTTTGTGTGTATGCATGTATATCTATGTGTACATGTATGTACACATATATATACACATGTGCATATGTGTGTGTATGTGTGTATGCATGTGCATGTATGTGTGTGCGTGTGTGTATGTATGTTTGTACATCTATGTGTGTTTAGCCCATTATTCTTTCTTAAAATACATTCTGCCCATTGTCCAGATTTTCTGTTACAAAACTCAAGGAATGAAGCCATTAAGACATAATTTGTGATATAAAGATATAGTTCAGTTGTCAGACCTTGAAATGTAAACATGAGGACCTGAGTTTGACCTTCAGCACCCCTTAACATAGTAGCATGTGATTGTAGTCTCAGCACTGGAGAGGCAGGGCCAGATGGACCTCCCAGGTCAGTCAGTCCAGCTAAACTGGTGAATCCCATGTTCCAGTGAGAGATATTATCAGAAAAAATTAGGTGGAAATGTCATGAAGAATAATATATGAGGTTGCCATGTGGTTTGTACTTGCACAAGCACACATGTACATACATATGCCTCATGCATGTACATTTATGTGAACACAGGCATGTTTTAAGGACAGATTTTGCATTTGAGCAGTAGTTCTCAACCTTCCTAATGTTGTGACCCTTGAATACAGTTCCTAATGTTGTGGTGACCCCAAACCATAAAATTATCTCATTGCTACTTCATAACTGTAATTTTGCTACCATTATCAATCATAATGCAAATATCTGTGTTTTCCAATGGTCTTAGGTGACCCCTGTGAAAGGGTCATTAGGCCCCCAATGGGGTCATGACCCACAGGTTTAAAATTGCTGCATTAGATGTTGGAGTCGAGGAAATTTCTACACTTTATTTTTGGTCTGCCTCATATACATGCTACGTGTTATTATGAAGAACTATATATATATAACATATGGTATGTAGACACATTATTCATATAACCTCAGAATGTACAAAATGCTTAAACTATAGGTTCATAAAAATCTTGAGAGTTCAAATGAGATATTCATTCAATCATGGTGGAGGTGAGGTGAGATTCTCAGAACTCTGAGTTGAAATTCAGCATGAGGAAGACTATGACAACATTGTTTTTAAATAACTTTAAAATAACACTCAAAAGCTTTTTCAGCATTGTCAAAATAACTTTTTGCCCCAGTGTCTGCCAGAATGTAGTTTGCTTTGCCTGTGATGTTCTCCAGTGGTTTGCTGTTCTTTTCCTCCCCTGTCTTGGTCTTAGATACTGTGCTGGCTAGTTTTCACGACAACTTGATGCAAGCCAGCCATCTGAGTGCAGGGAACTTCAATTGAGAAATGCATCCGAAGGATCCGTAAGATCAGGCTATTGGTAATTCTCAATTATAGACCGGTGGGGGAAGGATCTAGCCTATTGTGGGTGGTACCAGCCCTGGGTTTTATAAGTAAGTAGGCTGAGCAAGCCAGTAAGCAGCACTCCTCCACGATCTCTGCATCAGCTCCTGCCTCCTGGTTCCCACCCTGCTTGAGTCCTGTCCTCATCCTTCAATGATGAACTCTGATGTGGAAGTATAAACGAAATAAAGCCTTTCCTTCCCAACTTGTGTTTAGTCATTGTGTTTTGTAGCAGTAGTAGTAACCTTAACGGAGACAGAAATCAAGTAAGGTTGAGTTGAAATGTTAGGTTTGAAAAGACCGGCAAAAGTCATGGACTTCAGCAATTCTCACATTTGGAGTTCATTTTCCAAATGTGCCACCATCCATTACCCTCAGAGATGATGATGGTGGTGGTGATGATGATGATGGTGGTGATGATGATGGTGATGATTCTTTTTCTTCTTCCTCCTCCTTTCTTCTTTTTTTCCCCAGATTCTTCTTATTGAGTTGTTATGAAGCTCCAGGGTCTGCACAAAAGAAATGAACAAAATTTCCCAAGCACCAGTGGTGTGTGTGTATGTGTATATGTATATGTACATATATGATGTAGTCTACTTATCCTAGAACCATGAAGAACAAAGCTACATGAGATTAATTCAAACATAAGAGACAAGAGACTTCTCAGTGGGCAGTGGGCAAGGCTATTTGTTAAGCAAGCATGAGGACCTGAGTTTTTTCCCCTAGCACCCATATTAAAAACCTGGCATGGCCTTGCATATACTTGTAACTTCAGTGTCATGGGAGCATAAGGGAGGATTGTTGGGGCTTTCTGGCCATCAGACTAGCTCTAGGCTCAATGAAAGATTCTGTCTCAAATGATTAAGTAAGAGAGAGACAGAGTAGGACAGCTTATGACTTCCTCTGACCTCAGCACTCAGGTATGGGTGTATGCACCACACTTATATGTATATCAACATCATATACACATTCCATAGTATTTACCACACAGAAATAGATAATTCAAGTGTATGAGAGAATGTGTGATGAGCCAATGTGTTAGAAATAAGATTATGAGTGTGACTTTTTAGCATGAAATACTGTATAAGATACTTTTTAAAATAGAAGAGTACAATCAAATAATGATAAAGACATCATATATTAAACATACTCGATGGTCACATGTTTATCTTATGATACATACACAGGGGATAAAAAGATGGTTCAACGGTTAAAGAGCACTCACTCTTCTTGCAGACTCTCTGAGCTCAGTTCCTAACACCCACATCAGATGGTTCACAACCTGGAAATCCAGAGAATCTGATGCCCTCTTTTGACCTCCACAGGGACCACACACATATGGCATATATGCATAGACATACACACGAATAAAAATAAAAAAATAAAGCTTTAAATAATATATAAGATCATGTGCTTATTGACTCACAGACTTGTACATAGTCGTGTGTGCTCTTGTGGCTTTATTTGTATTCATATCACCAAAAACACTTTAATAGTGCCTTGCAATATGATGTCAGGACAGTGATGGCATCACTATGTGACAGAAATTATTCAGCTACATCTTAATCATGTGGGACCACCAATGTATATTCAGACAGTATTCATCTCACAATTTCGTAACAATCTCAAGAGAAATGGCTACTATTCATTTTCCTCTAATGGCTGAATTTGCTATAGTTCTAAGTGTTGGTCCAGGCACTGCTTGCCTAAGAGGCAGTACTACCTAATCTGCAGCCCTGAATACATGCCTCTCTTCTGAGATTTGCAACACCTGTGCTTACTTTTTCCATGTTTCACCAGGAAGACAAGACAATTTAACCACTAAAGATATGGATTCCAGAGCCAGACTCTGGGTTTAACTCTAGCTCTGCCTCTTTCTGATACTGTTGCTCTGAGCTAGCTCAATCTGTGTTGCCCTGATTTCTTCATTTGGGAAATGGAGATTTAAAATAGCTTCTCTGCTGAGCATTAAATGTGAGGATCGATGCGTGAATGCACATTAAACATTTAGCTTAGACCCAGGGAGGAAATAAATGCCTCATAAATACTACCTTTCATTTTTTTTTATTACTTGTCTTTCTCACTAATGAGTCATGAGAATCTTGAATCCTGAGATGATGTCTTCTTCAACCTTTATGCTTTACACTTGAGATTCCAAACTTTCTTTTTTTCATAAAGAACTTTTGATCCCAGGGGAAAGCTCTCAGTCACTCTTGTTTTCAAATATAAGAAAAATCCAAGTTGCATTTACTATTTATGAGCTCCATCTTCATACTGTCATGTGATCAGATGATGCTCTGCTTTTAAGAACCAGCAGAGGAGATGAAATTCATTATCTTTTAATGTAAAAGGGACGGTGGAAAACTCTGCCACAGTAGACACAACCAGGCTGCTCATTGTTACCCTAGAATTGGCATTAACATCTTTCAGCTAGAAATTAGTAAACTGCATGCTATATTTACAAACAACATTTGACATAAAAGCAGAATTTGTTGGAAATAGCATTTTAGGGTTAATTGCTGCATATAATTCATGAAAAGATGAACCCAGCAACATCCTGGTACTGAACTTAGTAGTCTCGTGTTCTCTCTCTCTCTCTCTCTCTCTCTCTCTCTCTCTCTCTCTCTCTCTCTCTCTCTGTCATAATAAAGAAGACCATCTGCAGTTCCCTTTACAGTTGTCATTCTATAGGATACACAGTGCCATTTTTGGCTTGGGTCATCCTACTTCTAAGTAAGAAGGAAATGGAAACTGTTAAAAGAATTAGAGGTGAAACTAAAAATTAACCTCATCACCCAACTGGTTCTAGAAGATAATTTAATTTTTATTTAAATTCTTTTCCTCTGAGTCTTGGCATGGTAGCACATGACTTTAAGCCCAGGACTTAGGAGGCAAAAGAAGGCCGATTTCTGTGAGCTTAGTACCTACTTGGTCTGTACAATGTGTTCTAGGACAGCCAGAGCTATGTAGTGAAACCCAGACTCAAAACAAACTACTCCTCCCTCTACTTTTTTTCTGAGGTAAATAAGTCTTGTGATTGCAGTTTAAAATAATGTAGCCCAGTCCTGACATGAGGGTGTTAGCACATATTCAGTGCTCTTCTATCTAAATGACCTCATTTTAGGAACTTATTTGACTATGGAGTGTTGGAATTCCTTTTGTTGTTATAGGAACAAGCCTATATTTCCTTGGGTAAGTTCTTGGCTTACAGCACCATAGAGATTGTTTTTCAATGTTAAGTTTTAAAAATATTTTCATCCCTGCACATGGGAGACCAACAGATCTCTGTGAGTTCAAGCCCAGTCTGGTCTCCACAGTGAATTCAGGCCAGAGTTACATAGTAACACCCTGTCTCAAAAAATTACCTTTTAGAGTTTTACCCTAAAATGACTCGATTGTTACAGAATTATCATATAAATTGCTAACTTTTGAAATCCATTTGATATTACTTCAGGTTTTGTTTCTGTTTCCTAGAATATTGAATATTTATTCATTCAACTATGGTCTGCTATGGGAATTGGTAAACTAAGATCTGCTGCCTGTATTTGAACTGCTTGCTGAGTACCTTTTACATATTGATTTTCTTGACAATTCAGCAAACTTTACTGATGGTTTTAGACAAAGGGCATCCTAAGGCTGACCATGTGCCCAGCTCCCATCTCATTAAGTCTAGGATGCCATCGTTAAGGAGTGAAACTTCTCAGTATGTTGGCATTCAGGGTTGGGGTATGGATTGCCCAGCAATCTAGAGCTTCCTTTTTTCTCTTATCTTCTTGCTGGAGTTGGTGGCCCCAGAAGGCCACCTGGAGGCCATGTGAGCCACAGGTCTCTCAGTGAGAATCAATGAATTTGAAGGCATAGTCATTGAGGGCAAAGTCAAGTCCAGCATCCAAGGAGGAAGAATGGATGTCATTGTTAAATTAAAGTAGTCCTCAGTATAGCTCATGAAGCAAGCCCCTTTAAAGGTCTTCTGATGTTTGCTTTACCACATTGTTGGTTCATCGTATTTAGTAGACTTTTCCATGAGGTAAAGCAGATCTGTCTGTAGTAGACACTCTGGGGTTGGAAATGCTGAATGCCATGCCACTTAACTTTCTATTCAGCTCCAAGATAAACTTAACTACAATCTTAGCCACAAGAATGTTGTTCTGGGTAGCCTCATGTTCACCATGCCACAGTTCCTCAGAGGGGCTGACTATACATGATCTTCTGGGTGGTAATGATGGCATGAAATATGGTCATGAGATCCTTCATCATATCATGAATAGTCTTGACCAACAGGACTAATCTCAGGTGGTAGTATATATAGTTCATACCCATAAAAATTATAGAGTCATCACCAGATACATCAGAGGAGGTGACTCTTGGCTCTAATCATCAAGTGGGCTTTAGCCTTCCCCACATAAGGAAGACACAAGTTGATTTCATAGACTACTCCTTACTGGCATTAAACCATTCCATGTTGGCAGGATTTTGCTCCTGAAAGATATGTATCACCTTATGTCTTAGTCGATGATCTATTGCTGTGAACAGATACCAAGACCATGGTCATTCTATTCAAAGAAAGCATTTAATTGGGGCTTACTTATTGTCTCTGAGGTTTAGAACATTATCTTCTTGGCAGGGAGCATGATGACATGCAGACAGACATGGTAGCTGAAAGTTCTGCATCAGTATACATAGGCAGCACAAAGCAAAAGATTGTGGGCTTGGGATGGATTTTTTTCCAAACATCAAAGCTGACTCCCAGTGACACACTTCCTCCAACAAGATCATACCTCCTAATACATTCAAATAGTACCTCTCTCTGGAGGCTAAGCATTCAAATTCATGAACTTATAGGGGCCATTATTATTGAAACACCAAATTCCACACCTTGTCTTGTATAGGCTTATAGCTATATCATAATGCAAAAATAGACTCAGTTCATCTTCAAAGGTTCTCATAGTACATAGTAGCCTCTAAAGTGCTTAAAGGCTCACAATTCAAAGTTCCTTCTGAGACCCAAGGCAATTTTATGCCTGTAGGATTTGCTGAAAAAAGCAGAGGCAGGAGAATCATGAGTTTGAGGGCAGTCTGGTAGATAGAAGTTGGTTCTTCTGTAGGGAGCAGGGTATTGCTGTGATATGCCTTACCTTGCTGTTTTTGGAAGAATGTGGATTTTTGGACTTTTGATTAGGAACGCAGTTGAACACCAAGTGAGGTTTAATGGGCCATACTAGAAGGAACATGGAAGACAGTAGTGCTGAGAGCAATGTAAATGATCATAGCCTGATTTAAGAGGTTTCAGAGGGGAGGACTACTAGTAAGTGTCATAGAGGTTGTTCTTGTGATATTTTGGCAAAGTATGTGGTACTTTCTGCCCTTCAAAAAAAAAAAAAAAATCTGACTGAGGCTGACCTGAATAGTTTTAGACAAATGGCACTGGCAGAGGAAATTTAATGACAACCTAGTATTGACTCTGTTATGTAGTTAACTCTATGTGCATCTGTAATGAGAAGGAGCAAGTCAGTGAGCAGAACCTCGCCACAACTTCTGCATCAGATCCTGCTTTCAGGTTCCTCCCTGTTTGAGTTCTTGTCCTGAGTTTCTTTGATGATGAACAATGGTATAGGATTATAAGCCAAATAAACTGTTTCCTCCCCAAGTTGCTTTGGTCATGGTGTTTAACCACAGCAACAGTAATCCTAAGATCCCTTTGTTTTTTTTGTTTTTTTTTTGTTTTGTTTTGTTTTGTTTTGTTTTTCGGTTTTTCAAGACAGGGTTTCTCTGTATAGTCCTGGCTGTCCTGGAACTCACTCTGTAGACCAGGCTGGCCTTGAACTCAGAAATCCGCCTGCCTCTGCCTCCCAAGTGCTGGGATTAAAGACATGCGCCACCACGCCCGGCACCTAAGATCCCTTTGTATTGTTGATAAGCATTCTATTCTCAGCCTTCATGGTGCTTTGAATAGAAGAAGCACATTGTAACATGTAGACCATGGTAGAAATGGTTGTTATTAATGTTAGTGAAGTTCAAAACAGTCCTGGTGACCAGAAGCCCTGAATAACCAAATTCTGATCTTTACTATCATACCATCATGTCTCAGGCGTAGGAGCAATTTTAACAGTATATCAAAAGAAAATGATGCCTACCTGGTGGAGTGGAGGTGGCATGGGACAGAGGGACCCTTTAAATTTTTCAAATATTTTTAAGAATCAAAGGAGTGACACTTTTGACAGGTAGAAATTATAAGAAAATCAAATGTTAGTGTCTATAAAGTTGTCTCAGAACAAGCCACTCTTTTCTGTTAAAGGGTAAGAGAACACTCACCACTGTCACCACCACCACCACCACCATCACCACCACTACCACCATCATCATTATCATCCTATCTGTGGTGCTCATGGCCATTCTAGTCACTCAAGAATCCTACTTTGTTCTCATGGCACTATGTCTACCTACACTAAAGCCATTTACTTGTTCCTAGCATGTCTATCACACTGTACTTGGTTTCCTTGGCTCTACCCAGCCCCTTTTCTGAACAGCAGCAGTCTGCCTGGTTGATCCCAAATTTCTTTCTTTCCAAGCAGATCTACAACTCTTTCAGCCTCATCTGCCTATTTGGCATCACAGATATTCTGTACCTAGCTCTTGAATGTAGATAGTGTAAAAATAAAAGCCACTGATATTTGTTTAACAAAGAGTAGTGGTCACCCTGGGACTATCTGATTTATTTGGTTTTGTTTATTTGTTAACTTAAGCTTGGATGTAGGAATCACTTTCACATTTCTTTAAAGAATTTTTAAAAGATATGCAAAGGAGGGTTTCATGTACATGTATGTCTGTGTACCATAGGGGTGCCTAGTGCCCAAGGAGGCTAGATGGACATTGGGTCCTATAAAACTGTAATAAAAAAACATGAGTGTTTGCTACCTTGTGGGTTTTGGGAGTTAACCAGGTTCTCTACAAGAGCAGCCCCCACATTCACAGTTCTTAAATCTTTCTTGATTAGTTTCATCTCTGCATTTCTGCTTTTCTTCTTGAACTTGGCTATTATATTGTTTATTTTCATGATTGTGTGTATTGTAAAGACCACCCCACAGACAAATTATAAATTTTAATATGATATGTTGATCAAAACAGTCCTGAGCATTAAACCACAGATAGAGCTTGGCAGCAATGTCTTACAGATTTTCCTCCAATTTAATATTGATCTATTAAGTACTACTTACTTGCAATGGCTTGTTTAAATAATTGTTAATCTTCTGAAGACTATGCAATTATAAGAGTATATCAACTGTTATAGGAGTATATCAAGCATTTTTAAAACCCACAGTAGAGTAAACTGTATTTCAGTCTTTCTCCTATTCAAGTAGCTTAGAGTCTAAATACAACACGCCCAAAGAATTTTGGATTCATTCAGCCCTGGTTGGTGCAAATGCCCTGTCTACCACTTTGCCTTTTCTCCCTCCATCCTTGTGGTGAAAATCAAGTGGCGTGAGGGTTATAATTTGAAAATATTATGTATAGGACCTTCCTTACGAATGACCAGTGCATTGCCAATAATAGAATTACTAAGAAAAGAATTAGATGAGCATTTTTAGTAAATTGACATCTAAAGGGGAAAAATTAATCTGTTGCAAAATGTTTACATATTATTTTTTATCCTTGTCTTTTGTGTTTTGAATGAGCCTGGTACATTGTATACTGTCCTTTTGTTCCTGACTAAAATTTGTCATCCTGTATATTTGATTCTAATCTTTTGATAAATCTTTATTAAAATTCCTATGTATTATTGGAAACCTTACAGTTTTCAAATATTCTTGGTAGCCTCTTAAGTTTTCAGGCTGTAGCAATAACTGACTTGAGCAAGTTGGCTAAGATAGTATCCAGGTACTTCTGTATCATCTCCCTTGAGCTAAAAATTCTGTTTAAAGTTAAAAGTGCAGTGTCAGGAGTAGAAACTTTTAGATAGCAGCTTTTTCTACTCTTTTATTACTTGTGTGATCTGAGATAAGTCTAAACTCACTTACGATTTATTCCTCTTGAAAAGATTTGGGTTCTACCAAATGCCTTCTCTGGCTTTCTTCTGATCCCATAACTACATGATCATAAACAATCTCATGAGTATGTGTAAGAAATCCATAGAAGAGTTTATTGCAAATATGTGTAGACCCTTTTAAAACTATTTGAGTTTGTGATTGCCATGTAAATAATGGTGGCGCATAACCTCTACAGGAGATGGATAGGAGTTATGGATTCCAAATTGTTGAGAATAGAGCCTGTGCATGAAACCTGATGTGGTCTGATTGAATATACTGCAAAAGTATGTATTGGAAAGTTAATCTTCAAAAGAACATTGCGGAACATCATCTAGATAGTGAGTGGTCCACTTTGAATCACTGTGTGTTGATGACTTTCCCATTGTCGTGATAAAATTTAATGTTTGAAAGCAACTTGAGGAAGAGTTTATGTCTCCAAAAGAATTGAAAGTCCAACATGGAGTGGGAAGGTAGGAGCAGGAATCCGACCGATCATATTCTGTATCCACACACAGGAAGTAGAAAGGGAGATAAAGCTAGAAGCAGGGTGAGGTTATTAAATCCTCAAACACCTACCCCCTGTGATGTGCTTCCTCCACAAAGACTACACCTCTAAAGGTTCCATAACTTCTCCAAACAAAATCACCAACTGGAGACCATATGTATATGAATCCATGAAGTGCACTTCTCATCCAATACACCCCATGCTGTTTGTAGTAGGAATGAGATTACAAGTTTGATCTCTTGCTTTTTTTTTTCCTTGCCCTTCCCTTCATTTCCCAACATAGGTTGAAAATACCCTTTGTAGTGGCTGTCTCTATGGTCCTGAACTTAACCATCTTCCAGAAATAAACAACCACATTTCTGTTCATCATAAAATCTCATCTGTGATATCATATTAACACAGCATAAAGAGGTCTAAGAGAAAGCCAAACAGAGAGAGGATGAAGATGGGAAAGGGTCAGAGGGATCATGCAATTTGATTTGTATTGATGCTTTAATCCTCTCAAAGTAAATGTCAGTGTAACCAATCTGTCTGCCCACCATTCTTTTGAGTACCACTTTGACTTTACTCTACTTTATTCTACTTTGATATCAGACATGGGTACTCAGTATATAATTTTATAGGAGCAGAGTAACACTCAATTTATTAGGACTTATGAAGAGAAGGGTTGCAAGGATGGGCAGAGTAATGTAGAAATGACATTCTGGCCTCATCAGCTTTTGTTTTGTGCTAAATTTGAAAGCTAGCATCTCAGATAATTTCTACCTAGTGTTTGCTTCTTAATGTTCAATCAAGGCTGATTGAGAAATAATCGGGTTGAATTAGTTACTTATTTTTCTGTTGTTGTGGTAGAACATCATTGCCAAGGCAATTACAGAAGAGTTTATTTGGGTTTATGATTCCATAGGGAGAAGAGTCCACTGTGGTGGGAAAAAAAATGGCAGTAAATAGAAGGCACCAAGAAGGAAGAAATAGGAAGATGAAAGCTTATGTCTTCCAGTGCAAGAGTGAAGCAGAGCAAACTGGAAGTAGTCGGAAGATTTATACTCTCAGACCCCAGCCCTAATATTTCCTCCAGGAAAACTGTACTTCCTAAACCTCCCTGAACCACACGGAAAACTGGGGACCAAGGGTCCAACTATTCAAGTAAAAGATGGATGTTTTTCATTTAGATCACCATAGGAGTGATAGATGGCACCAGACTAGGTACACTTTGGGGAGCACAGGAAAGTTTGTGTTTTAGGAACACAAGTCTTGGCATTAGATTCTGGACTTGCTCCCAAATTCGATGACGCGACATAAACTTAAAAAAAAAAAATCTGACTGTACAGAGACTACATGTTTTATCTTACAGGGTGGTCGTAGTTTAAAATCTTTTGTGTTTTAACGTAGAATAAACATTGCCAGGGAAATGAAGCCTTTGGGGGAGATATTAGAATATAGTTTATATTAAAATATAAGATGAGATAAAGAATAGTGGGGGTGAAGAGGTTCCAGGAAGAAGTGCCATGCCGAGAATGGTGAAACAGTGGAACAGGCGAAGTCTGTTTACCAAAATGAAGTCTGTATAAAGAAGCTGCATAGTAACCTATGGTCTAAGAATCCAAATCAAATATTATAATAAGCAGGGATAGTAGAACCAATGTGATATGAGAGGAGTCTGGGAGCTAAACATTTATGAGGGCATTCTTCATAGGGGAATATGGGAAAGGAGCAGAAGGGATGGGCTCAACCTAAACTAAGGATGTTCAAAGCAGCTGCATGAAATCCCACTAGTTTGTAAGCTAATTAAAAACACACTTTATGAAAAGAGAGTTTGTACCCCCCCACTCCCCCTAAAAGAGGAAGAAAAGTTAAAGCCTGTCTTTATTATTTTGCAAAATGAACATTATAATAATAAAACTACAGAGATTTTCATTAGAGTGAATTGCAGGCTCAGATAAAGAGCTTAGAAGAGGCGCTGGATTGGAATAAATGGCCACTGAATGCCATTCATTCTTTTTCTTAGTGCTTTTGTACTCTCTCACAGTGCATATATGTTTTATTGATAGGAATAAAATATTCCTTGTAGAACATACTTATGAGGTAATAGGAAAAGAAGTAAGTAAAAAGTTTTGAGTATTTCTAAAGCCATGGATTAAAGTTTAAAGAGCCCCTTAAGTTTTTTTGAATATACAGGACTGAGGACTGGCTTGTCCAATAGTCAATGACTTCATATTTCTTCACTTTTGAATGTAAAGATAGTTAAAGAGGTCCTTTTTTATTAATTAATTTATTTTTGCATTCCATATTTTATTCCCTCACCCCCTCCCTCCCCACCAATCTGTCCTCTGACTGTATTTTTTAAAGTCTTAGAATTTTAAGTAATCTTTGTGGACCTTAAAAAAATTATCACATCCCTTGGCTCTAATTGGTAGTTTTATCATTTAAAATTTATTTATCACTGAAGTGCCATTAATTAAATATGTAAACAATACAACAGACAACAAAATTCAGGCATTGCTGGGCTTAACTTGTGAATTCACTTTAATAGACTAACTGTATAAAAGATTTAAGTATGAAATGAAATATAATCATAAGACATTTGTTGAAAAACTTGAAATGCATACTTGAAAACATAATTCTTTTATGAGTATTTAGAAGAAAGGGGTTTTTACTGCCTATCCCTTGAGTGTAATAGACACTCTCCCTTTAGAATCCCCATTGTTTTCATCTTGCATTTACTCAGTTGAGACAGCCAACAACTGCAGGCTATAGTCAGGTGAAACAGGACACATGGGAGTGCAGACATCCTAAAGGGGCATTGGAAGCGCTAGAGTACCAAACACAGGTCCATCTGCTATTGCAGTGATCAATTATGCAAAATTATAGAGTGCTTTCTGCACACTGTAGTTGAATTAACAGCTGTTTCCTCGCCCTTCTATATATTTTCTTCTTGACACCTTCTGACAGTGAATTTTCTGTCTCAAGTTTCCTTTTTCCCCTTCTCAATGTGCATACTACTGCTAGTGACACAGTGGAGGGCTGTTGGGGAGTCTTAAAAAGAAGTAGTGAGATCAACTGAGTCCAGAGCACGTTGAAAGTGCAAGAAAAATGTCCAAAACTGCAAATGTACTAGGCAGTGGAAGGGTCTCTGTGTCCTATGTCTAAGATGGAATTACTGGACAATATACACAAACAAACAAGTGTGTCACTCTGGTAGGAAGATGAGTTAGATGCCTTGGTAGAGGGTTGTTGTTTTGTTTTGCTTTGCTTTCCTTTTGTTAATCTTAAGATTCTTTATTTTGGTAGGAAAAGATTCTAGTTCATCAACCAGCATTCTAGTGCACTGGGAACATAATACCCAGCTTATGCAAGCAGGGTAGATTTGAACAATTGAAACCACAGCCAGCAAAGATCAGCAAGACAAAGGCTTATACACAAAGCTAAAAGACCTTGGCTCCACAATGAGCCCCTTGCTGGATGTTAGGCTTTGTGTACTTTTAAGCAGCTCGCAGTGTGTCTGTTGAAATGTGGATAGGCTCAATTTTCCTTACAATGTTGGATTACTCTATAGAGAAGAGACATGCATTATTTGACTCTTGTACATTTCTTTTTGCCATTAAATTTGTGCTATCTCTATTTTCTTTGTTCATAATATGCCTGATACTTTTCTGCAACCCCACCCCTCTTTGGTAATTGGAAAATAACACTGTAGTAGAAATGACACAGCAAACATTTATTTTCCTCATAAAAGAATCCAAAGCCACAGAGTATCATAGGAAACAAATTTGTGTAACCTTTCCAAATGTTTTGACTTGTAGCATCATTATGGGGCCCTGGTTCTCACCTCCTGCCTGATTATCCATCATCACCTTGGCAGGAAGAATGTGTTCTGGTTTGTGATCTCCCTTCTTAAGAGGAGCATGAGAAGTAAAGGCCACCTGTTGCCATTTCAAAATACAGTTTTTCTCTCCAAATCCTCTTGACATTTCAAGGCTTCACATCTGCTTCTTTGTGATAACATTTTCTTTTATGGGATACATGGTTTGTAGAACAGTGTCATGTGGGCCAGAATCTAGTTGGAAATTAATGGTCTTAAAATTCCTAAGTATAAAGTTGTTTTCGGTTTGTATTCCCTGCAGGGGAAGAGTTTGTCATCATGCTGTGCACTTCTATAGAAATATATTACACGCTTTCCCTCATTGGAGCTTTGTCTATGAGCAATGACTATGCAACCACACTGTGGATGACCATCAATACACAACCAAGTAAAATAGCCTATATCTGTTTGGAATCTCTATCAATAATGAAGGAGGTTGTACTATTCTCTGCTGTTCATCCCTTTGCTCCTTGCTTTTTCTGAGTTGCTACTCCCTTCCACCTATTGCTCATTCTTTTACACACTTATCCTGATGGTTATTCTGCCCCTATAAGTTTTCCAAAATGGCATAAGTACTAGTTGCAATTTTTAAAAGCCCAGACAATGTGATGTGTGTGAGTCACAATAAATATTGTGTCTGTGGCCCTCTTCTGAGAGCACCAGAGGTGTCTCTATCAACCGGTGAGCTTTCTGGTTATAGCAATATTTGCTCTGGCATTTTCAGAGACTGGAGTAATTTTGTAGCCTGCAAATGAAGATAAGAGACAGGTTGCAGGCTATGCAGCAGTTGTGGGCAGATAAAAGCATGCTAGTCCGTGCCAGAGGTTAATGGGAAATGTCAGCACAGTGGTGATTTTCCAATCCTTTGTTCTTATTTTGACAGAGGACTCAGTCTGAGCCAAACCCCAGATCCTATTTCCAAGAACACCTGTCACTCCATGGATCAAATGGTAGAGATACGTCTCAGGAAACCTGTCTATTCCAATAGTCCTGTGTCTGTGGTGTTTAGTCTACGGTCCTGACATAAGCTTTCCCCTGGGTGAGCCTTTGGTCACCAAATGGCTAATCTTCCCTTCTGTGCATTATTTTCATGCAAAGCTTCAAATTTCTTTTTTTCTTTTTTTTTAATATTTTTTATTAGGTGTTTTCCTCATTTACATTTCCAATGCTATCCCAAAAGTCCCCCATACCCTTCCCCCCCCCCATTCCCCTACTCACCCACTCCCACTTTTTGGCCCTGGCATTCCCCTGTACTGGGACATATAAAGTTTGCATGTCCAATGGGCCTCTCTTTCCAGTGATGGTCGACTAGGCCATCTTTTGATACATATGCAGCTAGAGTCAAGAGCTCCAGGGTACTGGTTAGTTCATAATGTTGTTCCACCTATAGGGTTGCAGATCTCTTTAGCTCCTTGGGTTCTTTCTCTAGCTCCTCCATTGGGGGCCCTGTGATCCATCTACTAGCTGACTGTGAGCATCCACTTCTGTGTTTGCTAGGCCCCTGCATAGTCTCACAAGAGACAGCTATATCAGGGTCCTTTCAGCAAAATCTTGCTAGTGTATGCAATGGTGTCAGCTCTTGGAGGCTGATTATGGGATGTATCCCTGGATATGGCAGTCTCTAGATAGTCCATCCTTTTGTCTCAGCTCCAAACTTTGTTTCTGTAACTCCTTCCATGGGTGTTTTGTTCCCAATTATAAGAAGGGGCAAAGTGTCCACACTTTGGTCTTCCTTCTTCTTGAGTTTCATGTGTTTTGCAAATTGTATCTTATATCTTGGGTATTCTAAGTTTTTGGGCTAATATCCACTTATCAGTGAGTACATATTATTTGAGTTCTTTTGTGGACAAGGCTGCCCACTTTCTCCCTACCTATTCAGCATTGTATTTGAAGTTCTAGCCAGAGCAATTTGACAACAAAAGGAGATCAAGGGGATACAAATTGGAAAAGATCAAGTCAAAATATCACTTTTTGAGGATGATATGATAGTATATATAAGTGACCCTAAAAATTCCACCAGAGAACTCCTAAACCTGATAAACAGCTTCGGTGAAGTAGCTGGATATAAAATTAACTCAATCAAATCAATGGCCTTTCTGTACACAAAGGATAAACAGGTTGAGAAAGAAATTAGGGAAACAACACCCTTCTCAATAGTCACAAATAATATAAAATATCTTGGCGTGACTCTAACTAAGGAAGTGAAAGATCTGTATGATAAGAACTTCAAGTCTCTGAAGAAAGAAATTATAGAAGATCTCAGAAGATGGAAAGATCTCCCATGCTCATGGATTGGCAGGATCAACATTGTAAAAATGGCTATCTTGCCAAAAGCAATCTACAGATTCAATGCAATCCCCATCAAAATTCTAACTCAATTCTTCAACGAATTAGAAAGAGCAATATGCAAATTCATCTGGAATAACAAACTTTTCTTCTGTGATTCTGAGTAAGGAAATACCTGAAATACATTTCAAGTGAACATTTAGATAGCTTTTCCAGATCGAGCAGATAGCAAATTCACAAAGGAGTCAAAGTTTATATTTATGATAATTTTCAAGAAATAGTCATTCAGACATCCATATAATTATTCCCAGTCATCTTCCCTCTCATGTTTGCTTGTAATTCCCAATCTCAGGAAATATTTCCCTGAAACAAGAAATGATTTGTGCCCAGCACTCAATGAGTTGCAATATTTTTCAGTAGATATTTTATTTCTCTGAGTCTTTAAGCTTTGTTCATACATACACAGGTCCAGGGCTGACAACTTGGGATTGGGTATTCTATGCAGGAGTTTCTTCCTAAAAGAAACGTATTCTCCCTCTCTCCACTGGTCACCTGTAGATCTTTATTTAGGGGTGATACCATGTGGAATTTGCATTATCCCAGGTGTCCTGAGCATTCAGATCATACAAATTTTCCACTCTCCTGTGGTTTTCCTTCGACCTAAGGCATAAAGTTTATACTGCACATGAATAGCTGGTGATGGGCATTACATCATCCCAGATTTTCTACATTCTGATCAGTTCTGGATCATTGTAATAATCTCCATCTGCGGCAAAAAAAAGTTTCTTGGAGGAGGGGTGAGAGCTACACTTATCTTTGCTTTTAAAGAGAAGCAGTAAGAATTTGGTAAGAAATTAGATTAGATTAGATTAGATTAGATTAGATTAGGAGAGTGGCAGGAGTAGATTCTCTTAGGTTTATGGCTTCTTCAGCCATGGGTAGTTGGAATAATACTAGTCACAAATTCCTTTCTCTTGAGCAGGCTTTATCCAATTAGATAGCTATCAGCTACCCACAAGATGTAAGTGCCACTCTTGTGCCATTGTAGATATCCTGGTGGTCCTATCATGGTTGTGGTCTATAGGTCTTAAAACTGCATAGGAGTACCATACTCCTCTTCCTTGGCAGCTTGCATAGCACTTTCCAATACTGTCTCAGTTCCCAGTATCACAGGAAAGAGGGTTTAAGGGTAGTTCCAGCTAGATTTCTCCTAGTTCTGTGCCAGAAGTGTATAGTGTCTTCAGCGATAGAGCGAGACCTTCAAGTTCTGGAAGGAAAGCCAGAGCAATAGTGATAGCCCATGTTGTTTGGAGACACTTGTTTTTAATTCCCTTGACAAACAACTTAAGGGGAGGTATCCCACACCCAGTTGCAGGGGTTTTGTTAGGTAGTACATGGTTCTTGGAGGGAGTATCATTATTCCATGTGGCATAATTCTATTAAACACACACACACACACACACACAGTATGTATTCACACACAGAAACGCAGACACATCTATATGCACACATATATAATAGCTTTAAATAATCTTATAAAATAACATGTTTTTCTGTGGCTTTTTCACATACCCTTATTATTTCTTTCCTTTTTCTGTTTCCTCTTATATATCTTTATTCCTTTCTCCTTGCCAAGCTCTAACCCTATTTCCCATAATCCTCTTCATAACACACCTGTATCCTACTAACTCCTTTCTAGCATTCCCTATTATCCTATCCCCCCAACCCCCATGATCCCTTTCTGGTTCTCTTGATTCTTTAGATAATTTCTATTCTAAACATTTGGAGCTAGAAACCACATATAAGAGAAAACATGCAGTGATTTTTCTTCTAGGTCTGGGTTATCTTATTCAGTATAATATTTTCCATTTTCATCACTTATCTGCCAAGTCATGGCTTCATTTTTTTCTTTACAGCTAATAGTATTCCACTGCATATATGTACTGTGTTTTTATTCTCCATTGAAATATTCTTTAGTTTTCTGCCATTTTTGGTGTACTGTGAATAGAGCAACAGTGAAATGACTGAACAAGTTATCTCTGTGGTGTATGTCGAGTCCTTTGGGAAAACAACAAGGATTGATATAGGTAGATGATACCGTAGATCTACATTTAGCTTTTATGATGCTCCACACTGGCTTCCATAGAGGTTGTACCAGTTTAAAATTCCACCAAGAGTAAAAACATCATGGTAGCTTGGTAAAGATTTTCATTTGTTGAATTTGAATTTCATGTAGTAACAAGGCAGCTCGCTGCAATATATCTTACAGCTCAGTAGAAGCTGATGTAGGATTTGAACTTAGGCCATTCTCCCTCCATGCCCACTTCTGAATAAAGCAACAGGACTGTCTTTCATAGGGTTCCATGGTCTTTTTCAAATTCATCTCTTAGTTTTTCTATTTCTCTGAACTTGCCTCTGTCCTTGAATATCCTGAAGGTATCCTTAGCAACCTTATTGCTTATCTCCTACCCCGAATTTCTCTCTTGGTTTCATGACTCCTCAATAGAAGTTAAGGCCTTTTGAGTATGTCCTTTCTACTGTCTACCTCCATTCCATCACCTTCTTCTGTTTCAAAGAAATAACCCCTTATTGAAGTTCTATTGAATATTTTTCATCATGTTTCCACATAATAATATCTCTGCTCCAGGAGAAGTGAATTTTTTATCATTCACCATAGGTATTCTTAAACTAGCAGAGTTCTCTCTTCTCATAGGCTCTTTGCCTATGAAATGAAGACTTTCATAAGCCTTCTTTTCAGTCAAGAAGCCTTCGTTTTCATATAGCATGTGTGAAGAGCTTCTAATACTTGTTATATACTTCCAAGAACAGTGTTGTTCTTATTTATAATAATGACTGACTATGTTATCAATGTGACGCTATTCCACATGGAAGACTCTGAATACAACCCATCCTTTCAAAAGCTCAGGCTGACCTACAATTAAATATACTTCAGAGATATTGCTCTGCAGCATCTGATTCTGTGTGGAACATGACAGTCCTTGAAAACACTACTCTCCTGGTCTGCACAATGTGAAAGAACAATAAAAAATCAACAAAACAAGATGTTTTGTTGCATTATTTCAATGTGAAAAAAGAGAAACCTCTTAAAGGTTCATTATACTTAGCAGGAGCTTTGTACATCTTATCTCAGTCAATAGTCCTAAGGATTTCCTAAGGCTAAGAAGAAACCCAAAATCTCAGGGAGGTTTTCTCATCTTTTCAGGAGAGAGAAAATAATTCTTATGCTTCTCAAGGCCTCCTGGCCTTCTTCTTTCTCCTTTATGAGTTCAAGGATCCCAGCCCTTCCCAGGAAGCTGTACTCACGAAGGTATGCTTCCAAATGGGCTGAGAAATAATCATGAGTTACTGGCACTGACCAGAAACATGGGAAGACATTACTGTTCTGTCTCATGGGTTATCTGAGAGAGAGAATCTTCCTTATTTTTGAAGAAAGAGAAAAGATTTTTTTTTTTTACTCAAAGCAAAGGCATAAAAAGTGATCTGTTTTACATATGTGAATTCTCCACTCTGAAAGGCTTTCCCCAGCCAGGGTTATCATTCTGTAAGCTTCTGCTTCCTCTTGCTTTGTCTCTCCCCTCCTACAGTGAAGTTTTGTGTACAGTTTCTTTTGAAAGATCCAAATTCCCACTGACTCTTTTTACTTGAAAGTGTTTACTGTACAGCAATTGATCAATGTTGAGTTAAACAGGGAAGAAATCATCTGTATAGTTACATTTCTTTAAATCTCTCAGCACATGTTCGCCTATTTTAAATACTAACATGGCAAGCTATGTTGGATAAGCATTCTGGGGTGCCCATGTGTTCCTTATTTTGCAACATTAAAAAAAGCAACATAGGAGAACCATTTGTGTTCTTGCTGGATCAAGTTAATACTGTTGGCAAATGAATATTGATAATTTTTCTTTGAGGACATGTGTGTGTGTTCATATGTATTTAATATGTAGCTACTTGCTACCTAGTTTGACTTCTTTAGCAAAGGACTAGCTGATGCTTATAGTCAAGGTTAAGAGTATCTCAAATCAAGAAGGGTAAGCTTAGGCTTTATTTTAACTTTAGTTTTGCAGCTTGGTAAGTTCTTACTTTCTGTGTACCCTTTTCTTGCTTTCTTCTCTACAAATGAAGATATTCATAGCACCAATTTTAAAGTTATTTTAATATGAGGTATAAATGCTTGATCAGGGTAAAAACTCTGACCAAAAAGGTGAGGATGTGATGACTCCACAGTTTATGTTTTGATATTAATTCACTTGGAAAATAAATGTGATGAAGCTGGCCAGAGCTTGGAAAAGGATGGTGACCTGTGAGCTCTAATTACTGCCATGTCTCCATGGAAACAGCTTAGAAACTTAAGGTAGGCAACCTCTGGTAGGATGCTTTTACAGCATTCTATATTATTTAATATAGAATACTTTAAATAAATTAATTGTTGGGTTATCCATTTTGGCTGTGATAGTGATATGGGGGGAGGTGAATATCATATTTACTACCAGATGCTCAGTTCATATTCCAAAGTGCTTGAAACAGAGGTGTTGTTTAAAACCAGTTACTAAATTAAGTCTTAGTTACTTTTCTATTGCAGTGACAAAACAATCATGACCAAGGCAACATATGAAAGAAAGATTTTACTTGGAGACACAGTTCTGGAGGGTTGGAGTCCTTGGTCATCCTGGCAGGGAACAAGGCAACAGGCAGTCCAGCTTGGTTCTGGAGAAGTAGCTAAGATTTTCCATCTGCTCCACAGTTCTGAGGCAGGAAGGTGGGAGGAACACTAATTGTGAAAGTCGTGGTCTTTTGAGACCTCAAAGACAGCCCCCCTACCATTAGTAGCCTCCTCCAACAAGGCTATGTCTCTCAATCCTAACCAACTAGTTCCACCAACTGAGGACCAAACGTCCAAATGTATGCATTTATGGAGGTCATTTCTATTGAAACCTCCACAGAAGGTAACCTCTACAAGAGATAAAAAGGTCTCCATATGCTTGGCAAAGGACCTTTGTAAATGGATGGATGGATAGATGGGTGGGTGAGTGGACAAGCAGCCAATTGTGTAGATAAATGGTTAGGTAGTTGAATACCGATGGTATTAGGTAATTTTTATGGGTGGGTGATGGTGAGTGGATAAGCAGGCCTATGGATATGTAGGTGGCAGGCCAACTGGCATGGTAAATGGATGGATAGGAGGATGGATGGACAGATGATGGATATGTAGACATATGATTTCATTTGACTTTTTGGCACCTTTGTTCAGTGTCCTCTGTTAAGTTTTTCTCCTGTTGCTCAATGTTGAATTAAAGACATTACATTAGATCTGAAAGTTAGGGTATGGATGACATGTTATTCTACTTATCCAACTGAGAACTGTCTTTCTTGTGACTTGGAAATAGAGAAACCTGGTTCTTGGTCCTATTGGTCACATCTCTACCTTATATTTTGTACTTTTAAAATCCTCAGTTGATGATGGCTTCTACAAACATGCTATGACTTGAGGGAAGTATGGTGCTAGCTCTGGGATACTGATGTTCAGTAGAAACACCATACAAAGAGTCAAGGCAGAAACCAGAGAAGCTAATAGGGTTGGGTTGGTAGTAAATCAAAATGAATGCCCTATTCTAGAGCAGCGCTCTTAACCACTGAGCTGTCTCTCTAGTCCCTGGGCCATTTTTAGAAGGGAAAAAGACTTAGAAAAAATATGTTTTCTTTTATAAAAAAAGGAGTTCATTTTAATTTTTTTTTTTTTGCAATTTTGCTCTAACATTACTCAGTTGCCCTTTAAATATGATTTTCAATTTACGTTTCTCCATATTAAAGTAATGTCAAACTGTGGTTGTGTGATCTTTGTCACAAACCTTATTATAGTGTCACATAATGCCAATCGTAATAGAAGCTGTTCTGAGGGTGCTTTCTCTTCAGTGGAGTGATGCTTAGATACGGTCTTCATAGGGTTCTGTTGTTCAGCACATGTGGGCAAATAACCCTGGTATGTTTGACCAAACCTAGTCCTGAAGCTATTCTTAACTATCATGCAAACAACCTCTTGCTTCAGGTGCAGGATTTCTGTGTAAGCTGTAAAAATCTATTTAAACATACCATTGATACACAGAAAAATGCACAAGTGATATACAGGAAAAAACTGCCTTTCCAAAAATAAATGCTTTCTATCTCTTTTGTATTGCTAATTCTCCATGTGACATCCTATAGCTCCTTTAAATAATTTTTTTTTTTTATTAATCTTGAAATGCTCCATCTGGGTGGCTTCTGCATCTGCCCGGGTATTAATAGCCAGTTCTGATCTGTCTCCATTTATGGAGAAGCTGTTATTTATACCAGAGAAGACTCAATGATTTGGCCTGAAACCCTTAGGAAAAAGAAACAAAACAAACAACAACAACAAAATAGACCCAAAGGTTTGGTGACTCAGACTTACTGAAACCAGTGACCACAGTCACAGGCAATTCTACTTTATAACTATTTTTTAAATAGAAAACTTACCACGGATGGCACTATACAATCCCCAATTCCAGCTTTTTTTTCTTTCAATAGTTAATAGTACTGATTTTGAAAGAGGCCCCATCTTATTCAGAAACTATCAATTAACCAGTTTTTGAATATATACCCATACTAAATAACTATATGTTGACCAAAGTTATATTGTGAACATGGAAGGCTTTTTATTGAGGGTTCTGTGTTATGATTCTAATTACTTTTGTGGAAAAATAGGGGGATTGCTCTTGGTGTCAAAAGTTCTCATTTTAGATTCCAGTCCCACTCTCTGTGAAACTGATTAAAGTTCAGTTAAATTTATTACCTTTTCTGGGCTTGTTTTCATCCTTACCTATAGCTAAAGAAAGCAGACCTAATGGAGTACAATATAGATTCCTTTACATAAAGTGAAGTTTGGCAAAATGAGTTCTGAGCAAAATGAAGAGTATAGAACATGCTACCCTTATACACCTAACAAGATTGCTAATTATAAAATGAAAGCTACTCATTGAAGGGAAAGATATTATTTTTCACAAAGTATCTTGGGAGGTATCATTCTGAAGTCAGGGTGCTAGAGGAGGTTTCTTTCCGGGGGGAGAAGATTTATATTGGACTTTGAAGCAATTCTAAAAATTTGAGAAAGCAAAGATGCCAAGGCCACGAACCCCTAAACATTCTAAGACCTAGTCAATCCAGCCATCAGACTGTATGTGAAATTCATGATGGGGCAGGAAGGTGTAAACCTGGTGGAGTGGAGTGGAGATAAGTGGTGGAGAGTCCTGATATCTAAGGGCTTTAGACTGTGGTCATGAGAAGGAGACGTTAAGGACTCACAAGTCAGTTTTGAATGCTTAACTTCCATTAACTTGGAGAACATTTGTTGATAAGCAACATCTTCATTCAATGGCACAAGGTCACTTGCTTTGATTCTTGATAATTGCCTAATCTTTGTTTCTTTTTCTCTTTTGTATCTGAGTTGCACACCAAGACACTTTAATGACTTTCAGATAATTGTTTCTTGTGATCCATGAAGATGTGTCTGGGAAATATTTCCCTTTTCTTTACAAAGACAAATATTTCCTTTATCTTTTCAAAAGCAATTTCTAGTGCTATTCAAACCCAGTGTGGTGGGCAGCACGCCTCCCTCTTATTTTCTGCTTTCTTTTACAGATTGAGCAGTTTCTCAATCTGTGTGAGAAGACGTTTCCCTACTGCCCACCATGCTGCTACAATCCTAATGCCCAGTAAGTACTGGAGCTTGTCTACCTTTACCCTTCTATCCATAGGCATGCCATCATTAGCGCAGCACAGTAAGTGTCCAGGGAAAATTTGTTGGAGAGTTGAGCAAAGGAATAAAGGAGAGAAGGAGATGCAGATGGAAACCTGGCTGGCACGGAAAAGGATGAGCCCACCACATCTAAATGCAGCAAATTGCAAACGCATCCCTTACACCACATTTAGGCTTGGTTCTTTATGATTGTGGAATAGTGAAATCAATAAGAAAGATTTATCTTGCAAAGTTACAGAATGTTTTGAGCAATGCCTTGTAATAGAAGGCCAGTGGGGAATTTCTAATGGACTCTATCTTCTTGGTCAGTTTCCCATCCATCGACTTGGTATAATGTAATTTAAAAGGGCCTGGGCAGCTTAAAGCAGGTTTAAAGTAACTCTGAGTGGTGACGTAACCATAGGGGAGGTGGGTACTGGTGTCTGTTGGTTGGTTGAAGCTACAGATTGATAGTGGGTGTATGCAAAGTCGCAAAGCCATTTTGCTTTTCTTGTGGCTTGCTAACTTTTTTCCTTCATCAAAGAGAAAGCCTTTTGGTCTATTTTTAGAAGAAAATGAGTACAGAAATGCAAGTAATAAATAATGCTGATCTATTATTTAGAAACATTAACAAGTGCTTTTGTGTAGATACAGCTTTGGATGGGGGAGAAGATGAACAGAAGACTGCATCAAGAAGACTGAATTGAAGGGTGACCTTTGAAGTGCCTTTAGTGCGTCTCCTCTCTTTTGCTAGAGTTAAATCTATTTGGGAGCAGAGGTATTATTTAGCTATAAAAGGAGAAAAGTCACCACTTTCTAATTTACCGGTAATATCCCCTGGAATGATGATATCCATTATATTAGCCAAAGCCCTACATGGCTATTACACTTAATATAAATGAATTAAAATGACATAAAATTTAACATTCAGTCCCTCACTTACATTAGCACCTAAACAAGTGCTCCGTAGTCATTTGTGGCTAATGGCTGAAATTCTGGACAGTATAGAGAAACTTGTATTTTCATTGGATGTTCCTCTGAGCAGCATTGCTCGGGAGCTGAATTCATTGGGTAGCTTAGTGTACTTGTAGGAATCCTAGCAGTAGAAGTGGGGGCTGTCTCTGACTCCTTTGCCTACTCCTGGGACCCTTTTCCTCCTGCTGGGTTGCCTTGTCCAGCATTGGTGTGATGGTTTGTCCCTGGTCTTTTTTTTTTTTTTTTTGGTTTTTCGAGACAGGGTTTCTCTGTATAGTCCTGGCTGTCCTGGAACTCACTTTGTAGACCAGCCTGGCCTCGAACTCAGAAATCCGCCTGCCTCTGCCTCCCGAGTGCTGGGATTAAAGGCGTGCGCCACCACGCCCGGCCTTGTCCCTGGTCTTATGGAACTTTGTTATGCTGTGTTTGGTTGATATCCCTGGGAGGCCTGCTCTTTTCTGAGGGGAGGCAGAGAGGGAGTGGATCTGATGAAGAGAGGAGGTGGAGGAGAGGCTGGGGGTGGGGTGAGGAAAAAGGAGAAACTGTGTTTGGTATCTAATATATGAGAGAAGAATCTTAAAAAGAATACAATTAAAATAAATAAACCATATATACAATGCTTTAAAATGCTTTAAAATCTTTTTACTAATATCTTTTTTTCTCTTTGTATTATGTTAGGCCATGAATGTGTTAAAAAGTAATCTTTCTGTGAGCTACAGCCTCAGCACTATTATTTGGTGATTTTATTAAAATATTTTAAAATTTAATTACAATATAAGAGTCATGTTCCCCTTTCCCTTTTACTTCCAACTTCTCTCATGTCTGCCTCCAGACCTGAGTTCCTCCCAACTTCATGGTCTCTTCTTTAATCGTTGATATATATATGCACATACATACACACACACACATAAACATGTAAGTAATTTGCAACAAAAAAGTATAAAAAAGAAAAGACAGGGCCTGGTCTGGGGCATAGCCCTTAACAATCAGAGGTTCATGGTTCCAGGTCTTCAACTTGAGATATTTTTGCTTTAATTTCATTTTTGTCATTTCTGTGAATAGTGACAATTTTACTGAGATTATTTATAAATCCTGGGATGCTTTGCCAAGCAAAAACAAAGAAAAGGCTTGTGTGAATTACACCTAGGTATTTATATTTTGCTGTGTAAGTGGCTGGGAAAAAGTGCAGCTAACTAGCGCTATTGTTTGGTTGTGGTTCAAGTGTGTCTTGGAGTCTTGGTCTCTAGGGTAGAGAAATGGGAGAGTGTGTGGGTAGAGGTGTGGCCTACTGGGAGCACTTTAAGTTACTTAGGAGGCACACCCAACACAAACCTTGTAAGCCTCCTTCTGGCTCCCTGTTCTTCCCGGTGCTCTCTTCCTGTACCTACTTATACCACTGCCATGAAATGATGTAGCCAAGGTGGGAGGCCCTTTACCAGGATGCGTGCCTGACTGTTTAGATCTTCACTTATCAAAACTGTGAGCTAAAGCAAACTTGCTTCTTCCCCCTTTTAAAATGAGGAATGTTTTAATTATTTAGTTTTGAAACTAGCGTGCCAAACATTAGATATCTGCATGACAGTTTTTATTTTAAAAATATTTTCATTTATTATTTTTAAGTCTCTCTCTCTCTCTCTCTCTCTCTCTCTCTCTCTCTCTCTCTGTGTGTGTGTGTGTGTGTGTGTGTGTGTGTGTGTGTGTATACAGGACTTGGAACTGGAGTTATAGGTAGCTGTGGGCCACCTGATGTAGACGCTGAGAACTGCGCTTAGGTACTCTTAACTACTGAGCCATCTCTTTAGCGCCAGAATATAATGTTTTGGTTCCTCCCTTCCATCTTGTTTGAGACACAGTGCCTTGTTATTTGCTGTTGAGTATAATAGGATGACTGGACCACAGGCTTCAAGTTTTCTTATATGTGCCCACCCCTTACACCCTATCTGCCACTGGCTCCACTGGGGTAGCAGGTGTATGCTCTTGTTCTGAGATCCAAACTCAGTTCCTGATACTGGCATAGTTGGAACTTTACCTGTTAATGTAGTGACTCTCATCTTCCTCATCTCCTGCAACCCCTGCTACTGACCTCTGATGTCTCTTTTTATCCCTTTCCCTTTTTCATGATTCATGTGTCCTTTTGCCCACCCATTATCCTCCCTCATCACTTAGCTTATCCTCTTTTGGCATCCTTCCTAGTTTCTTATGTTTTACTCACACTTACACTCAAATTACACACCCATCTCTACACACCCATCTCTCCCTCTCCCTCTCCTTCTCCCCCCCCTCTCTGTCTCTCCCTCTCTCTCTTCCTCTCTCTCTCTCTCTCTCTCTCTCTCTCTCTCTCTCTCTCTCTCTCTCTCTCTCTCTCTCTCTTCCTTTTCTGTAGCATGATCCCAGCCAGTTCTGAGGCTGAGGTGGGTTTATTTTTTTCCCAATCTGATTTCATACCATTTTAATTACATGCAAGTAATAAAGTCAGTTCTAGGTTGAAGAACAAGCAAGGCAATAAACAATGTCCTGTGATCACTCCTGTGAACACTGTTTCTAAGAACTTATCAGGAGGACCAAGAAAATCTGAGCCTACTTCCCTGTCCTAACCCAACATCATATATCTATTTCTAATATCTCTATGATATTGATAATAAAGTTATTGAACTTTTTTAGATTTTTCTCTATTGAGATGATTATATGACTTCTGTCCTTACAGTTATTTATATTACAGTTATAGGTTTATATATCTTAAACTAAATATGGTTCTCTTGAATGAAGCCCACTTGGTCAAGATGTATGTCCTAAATTCAATGACCAGATCTCTCTCTCTCTCTCTCTCTCTCTCTCTCTCTCTCTCTCTCTCTCTCTCTCTCTCTGTGTGTGTGTGTGTGTGTGTGTGTGTGTGTGTATGTGTGTGTGTGTGTGTGTTTTGAGACAGGGTTTCTCTGTGTAGCCCTGGCTGTCCTGGAACTCACTCTGTAGAACAGGCTGGCCTCAAACTCAGAAATTTGCCTGCCTCTGCCTTCCAAGTGCTGGGATTAAAGGTGTGTGCCACCACAGCACAGCCAGATATTTTCTTGAGAATTTTTATGTCTGTAGTCATCAAGGAGATTAGCTTTTAGTTTTCCTTATTTATCTTGTCTCACTACTTAAAGGTACAGACCATCATGGTCAAGTTTTAGCAACAAGATCATGAGGCATCTGCTCACATTGTACCACAGTTGGGAAGCAGAGATCAAGAAGCATTCCGGTTCAGCTTGCTTATTCTTTTGATTCAGCCTGGTACCCAAGCTCAAGCAATGTTACCAGCTATATTTTGAATATGTTCCCTCATGTCATGTAGCATAATCTAAGAAATCTTTTCCATACATTTTTCATATTTGTTTCCAGGGTGATTCAAAATCCTATAACTTAAGTGACCTGCTACAATCACGAATACCATTGTACTTTCAGGGCTTCTCTATCATCTCATTCATTATCCTCACCAGTTACAACTTGCCAATTCCTGATGACTCTTTATTGAGACTATAGATCAATGTTTTCTATACATCTCCAGAGCCTAACCCAGAATAAGATACTACAATTGACAGGTAATGAATATTGGTAGAATGTCTGAGTTAAATACAATTTGTCAAAATCACAAATCCCATCAAACAGAGTGGAACAACTTACATTTTTGGAGAGTAGATAGTTTCTAAAATTATCCTGGCAGATTAATACCATGGGCCATGTATAACAAGATGAAATTTAAGAGGGAGAATATGATGAAGAAACAGATGGGGAAGGAGTGAGTTTTAATTACCTGTCGGTTTAATATGGTCTCAGAGCGGTGTGGCAGGAAAGCTGAGGCAGCCTCTGTCTGCAATAATTGGAACACACTCTCCTCATGAGAGAGGTAGCATAGGTTCCCTCTCCTCTGCACTCCTGGAAGATTGCTCCCAATTCTGGGATAAAAATATGTATCTGAAAGAAGTGAGTCTAATGAGGATAGTCGGAAAGATGTGTGAGAAGGTATATCTACTGTCCTCGGGTGATTTATAAAGCACATAAGTTTATTGAGCTCTCTACTTTGGAGGCTGAGAGGTTCAAGATCAGGTGCTGGCATTTTTTTTTTTTTTTTAATTTTTGGTGTCACATGTGAAGCTTCTCATTACATCATACCTGGCAGAGGACATCACAAGGTGAGATAAAGCAAGTGGATTCACTCTAGGCTTCTCTTGCCTCTTAAAAGCTACTGATGTCATCATGAGGCCCCCTCCTCATTTAATCACCTGCATCTCCCCAGCCACAATACTATTAACATAGGAATGTGAAGATTAGTTTTTCAAAATAGGAACTTTTGAGGGGCACACTTAATCTACAGGAAAGAGCAAGCCTTAACCTCAAGGAAATAGCAGTGTTCATCACAGAAAGGAGTCAGTTTGGTCGAATGGTATGGTAGGTGTATGAAGTCAAGATGGAACTCTAAATGTCTCTAGGCATTGTGATTCTCTTCCTCCTCCTCCCTCCTCCTCCTCCCTTCTCCTCCTCCCTCCTCCTCCTTCCATCTTCTCCTCCTCTCTTTTCTTCTTCTTCTTCTTCTTCTTCTTCTTCTTCTTCTTCTTCTTCTTCTTCTTCTTCTTCTTCTTCTTCTTCTTCTTCGTCTTCGTCTTCTTCTCCTTCTCCTTCTCCTTCTCCTTCTCCTTCTCCTTCTCCTTCTCCTTCTCCTTCTCCTTCTCCTTCTCCTTCTCCTTCTCCTTCTCCTTCTCCTTCTCCTTCTCCTTCTCCTTCTCCTTCTCCTTCTCCTTCTCCTTTTCTTATTTAGCTCAGGCTAGCCACAAGCTCTCTAAGTAGCCAGGGATAAGCCTGAACTTGCATATTCCTGCCTTCACCTCCTGAATGCTGGGATTTGGGGAATGTATTACCATAACTGGTTTATATGACTCAAGACTAAAAGCATATTTTTGTACATGTTTGACAAACATTCAACCAACTGAGCTACAACCCTAATCATTGGTATTACAAATGTTTTAATAGAACATGTTTCAAAAGTGTTTGGAAATATAAAACATGAGTTACTATTTGAAACAACAAAAGTAATACCAAGATTCTAGAGTAAAAATTACATTTAATAATATACTAGATTTATTTTGAAAGGTCTAGGAAAAGCCCATAATTAGGGAGAACTGTTTAATGATAATTATAGATGTCTTGCAATGTATAGGTATGTGCCTATATACCCACCCTCCCACATGTATATAAAATAATAAATGAACATATTTATTTTTAAGTGAATAAGGAGCAATAGTGTTTATATGAGTTATAGGAGAAAGAAGGCTGAAGAGGCTGAATATAAATAATTATTAGAACAATGTAGCTATTTCTTAAAAATAATATTATTTGGGTCTTGAGAGATGATTTAATGGTTAATAGTATTGAGTGTTCTACCAAAGGCCCAGGATTTAATTCCTAGTACCCATATGTTATCTCATAACCATCTCTAACTCCAGTTCCAAAGGATCAAATGCCTCCTCTGGACTGCACAGGCACCAGGCACACACATGGTGCATAAAATTCCATGTAGGCAAACACTTATGTACATAAGTTAATAGAATAAAAATTGACAAATGCATTGCTGGTTGACTGATTGTCTGTGGAGGGGGTCATGTAAGTATCTCAGTGCTCAGAGGAAAACTTGCAGTTTTTCTCTTGCCAAATGAGTTCACAGACTCAATTCAGATTGGCAGCAGGCATCTTCCACAGTTGTCCTGGTACAACTATTTTACCTGCCAGGTATAAATATATAAGTGGATACTTTTATAAATTATAGATACATGTCATTATTGCACCAATTCATAGAATATAGGATATCATAAGAGAACCCAAATGTAAACTATGAGACTATGTGCTATAGAAATATGTGTATTCATTTACTGTAACAGACTTGCTGGCACAGATGTTGGTAGTCAAGAAGATGGTAAGTGAACTCATGCAGGGTACTTGTAAGCACTGCATGTTTTGGCTTATTTGGGGTGGATCTAAAATTGTCTTAGAAGTCTGGATTGGGCAACTGGATATAGTGCAGTGGTAAGTGGATATAGTGCAGTGGTAAGTGGATATAGTGCAGTGGTAAGGTACTCCCTGGGTTTAATCCCTACAACCACAACAAACAGTGTGCTTCTTTCAAAGGTAAATTGTCATATCTATTCCTAAGAACTTCTCATTTTGTTTTTCAATTTCAAACTTAGAACTTCCACTCCATCTCCTCTTCTCCTCTCCCTTTTATTCTCCTCTCCTTGTCCTCCTTTCTCTATCTTTTGTTCAAACAGGTTCTCAATCTGTAAACCAGGGTAGCCTGGAACTTGTTTTATAGCTCAAAATGCTCACCAAACTCACGGCAATCCACCTGTCTAAGCCTTCTAGTGTTGAAATTATAGGCCTGCACCATGTCTGTCTAGAGTTTCTATTTTTAAACACTGACCATGACTCTCCAGTTTTGTTACATGTTAAATAAATCTGTTGTAGTTTTACTGAAAATATGGGAACTCCATCTTCAGTATGGGTACCAAACTCAGTTAAGGCTCTCTGCCAATTGTCAGTCATAAAACCTAAATTTAGCCATTAAAACATTTGAGATTTATGGATGCAAACCCATGTGTTGAGTCTTAGGGTGGATTGTCTTCAGGAGAAAGGCAGAGGACTGTGAGGATATAAGACTTTAATATATTTTTCCTCCCTTAATAAACACAAATAGAGAATTGGCTTCCACAAAAGAAATGTGAACATTTTGAGCAAAGAGGAATAATATCTGACTCTCCAGCTGTCAGTTCAACTCACATTCTAGAACATTGATTTACAAACTTCAAAAGGTGGATTTTTGTTTTCCATGTTTCTGAAACCCATCTTCTCCCAGTGACCTCCCGCCTGAATTTAGAGTGTGGGGCTGGGAGTCTTCTGAGGAGTGTCTTACACTAGAATGAAAATCCTGGAGGAGGGGGTGGTGTTCGGAGCAGTAGCAGTGGGGATTCTGAGACCTTTCCTATCATTCTTTAATTCAACTCTGCCCCAGGCCAGCATTTTCATCATCTGCGTCTGTTTGATGTTTATCTAGTGACGGTTCATGCAGCAGAGGGAAGGTGCTATCTAGACCCTCCATTCTGATCAGCATTCTGACCCACACTGAGAAGGGTTTCCTAGTAGGGGAATTGCTCAGAGATTGCTCTTGATATAAAGAGAAATGAAGTCTGGGTTTTCTAATATTCTATAAGAAAATGGACTCGGAAGGGAATGTTTTCATTAAAAAGAGGGAAAAAAATCTAGAATGTTGAGTGTCCTAAAAACAAGGGAAAATCTTGAGCTCAGAGACTGAAGGTTTCCCACCAGGGGAAGGGAGCCAGACCTACCTGGTTCTGTAGAAATCAGCCTGGTACACTCAGCTTTAGAATGTATTTCAGGCCCAAGCAAGTGGTGGGACAGGTGTTCCTCCAGGTCCTTTCTGGGCAGCAGGGCACCTTCTAGCTGAAAAGCTAATCAGATTCCTGTTGTGAGAGGGTGAATCCTTCCCTTATCATGTATTCATTTGTGAATAAAAGTGTCTTCTGACTTTATATCATGGTCTACACAGAGGAGGTGAAATATATCTTACTGTTTCTTTCCTCTTCCTTGATGCTAGTACTGTGGACTAGGTAGGAGTCAACTACCAATTCCACAAATCAAATCTCCATAGTAGTACAACTTGAACATTCTCAAGGATGCAACAGTAGAGAGAGACAATGCTTAGAAAGGCAAACCTGGGTTGGACCTGCTTAAACATAAGCACCCCACCAAAGACTTAAGCTTTACTACTTCCCCTGACCCCCAACCTCTGTCTGTGATTCCAGAACAAAAGCCATCCTTCCCTAGGACTGTTTCCCTGGACATGCGTGATAGGGTTTTCTCCTCTGGTGTTGCAATAGCTGTCACTGCGTTCTTCCAGAAGCTCTCCCTAGCTTCCTAACAGCTGGCTTGGAGCAGCTGTAACCCATGCGTTCAGCTGTCTCTACACTGCTTATATTTTCTTACAGCAAGCTGTGGAAATGTCTCACACTAGACAGGGAGCTCACCAAAGATTGAAACAGGATTTGTTTCATGCTTTTATCACCAGTGCTTAACAACTGCCAAGTGCATACTTGTCGATAAGGAAATGTTTCTGGATGAGTGAATGAATGAATGAGTGAATGAATGGATGAATGGATGAATGGATGAATGAATGAAATACTTCCCTGTTTTGCTTTGCCTAGAGTTTAGACATACTCAGGAATTCAATCACCTATGTTGATTTAACTGAGAAGAATTCTGGGGTTGATGAATGTGCCTTTATACCCCTGCAATGTGTCTAATGGTGGCCTGCTTCATGCCAGCATCTGTATTGTGGACTTGGCCCGAGGTGTTTCACATTGCTTTCAAATTTGAAATTATTTTAAATTTATTCCTTAAATCATATAAAAATACACACAATGTACATTTTTTTCTGTCTTAACAAATTTTAAAGAATGCAGTTCAGTGGTATGCTGTTCTCTTTTGCATTATTATAATGAGATACCAAATAATAGTTCTGGTGGCTCAAGGTTGAAAGACTGTATCTCCCAAAGGGCAACTTATTAACAGAGTCTAGAGGTGATCCAGGTCATAGTGTGTCAGGAGGTAGAGAACACTCACACACATGCATGTGCATGCTCCAAAGGAGGCTTATTATCACTTTACAGATAAGAGAACAGAATGGAAAATATTAGATAACTTCCTTGTGGTTTCAGAGTCTATGAACGGGAAAGATAAGGATAAAATCCACATATACCTGAATATGAAAGTCATATTATTATTAGTGTTTGAAGCTATCTTCCAGTATTATAAATATTTATCTGTATCAGCATGGTTGATGAAAATTGTTAACATTGCATGCTAGGGTTTTTATTGCTTTAATTTGGGGATAATCTAAGAGGAGGCGTTCTTAAACTTTTTAAAATTGCTCCAGTGTTTAACCTGTAATGTTTATCTACGTGCCGAGAATATGGTATTTATTCAAAGTGATTTTATCATACTGCAAATAGGTGGCAATATGAAAATAAAAATAAACTTTATTCAAAGATGCAATTCTTTGGTGAAGAATATAATAAAAGCATCAATTTATCATGTCAAGAAAAATATGTCCTTTCTAACTGATGAAAACCACTTCCTACCATAGTGCTTCCTCTAGGAAGCAAAACCAAAAAATATGGAGCATCAAGGATATATATCACTACTTTAAAGATAGTAAAAGTATTTAGTGCCTTGAAGCTGTGTGTCAGGCACTGTGTTAAACTCTTTGAATGCTGTGGTCCTTTTTGGATGAGAATGGTAGGCTCATATATTTGAATTCTTGATCATTAGAGAATGGGACTATTTGAGAGAGATTTGGAGGTGTGGCTTTGTTGGAGGAAGCATATCACTGAGGTGGGTTTTGGGGTTTCAGAAGCCCAAGCCAGTCCCAGTGGCTCTCTTTTCCTGGTGACTGCAGATTTGTATATAGAACACTTAATTAGTTCTCCAGCTCCACATCTGTCTGCATGCCACAATGCTCCCTACCACAATGACAATGGGCTAAACTGATGAAACTATAAGCAATCCCCAAATGCTTTCTTCTAGAAGAGGTTCTGTGGCTGTGGTGTCTCTTACAGCAGCAGAGCACCGACTAAGACACATACATTATAAGACTTAATCTTCCCACCAGCCCTATGGTATCAGTGTGGAGCCATCATTCTGGAAAGAAGAAGCAGGGAAGAGAGAGATCAGCTAAGTGTTGCAAGGTATTTCAGAGTGTGGTTTTGTTTAAAAATGTGTTTATAGAATATTCCACCAAGTTTATGTGAGGTCATTAGGGTGGGCTCTACTCAGAACGACTGGCATCACTTAAAATGAGAATTTGAGACAGGCTAAGTGAGGTGATGAATTAGACTCCAAAGTGTACAGATAGTCACACACTGGGAAAAGACAGGGTGATTATTAATCTTTATTGTCAACTTAGGTTTTAGAATCAGTTCTGGAACTATGGTAGGTAGTGTTTATGACAATATGTGGCCATGGCTAGGAAGGGTATTCTAGATAAGGTTAACTGAGGTGGAAAGACATGCCCTCACTGGAGGTGGCATTTTTCCAGAGTCTGAGGTTCCAGACTGGATAATAAATGAGGAAAAGAACTAAATACAACACCTGTCACAACACCCTGCTTTCTGACTGTGTGTGAATGGGACCAGAACTTCAGGCTACTGTACCTAGCCTCCCCTGTTGTATGATGAACTGTACTCTGGCAAGATAAACCTTTCCTTCCTTCAAGTTGCATTTGTAGGATGTTTTGCTGTAGTGATGATAGGAATATCTAATAGACAGCCATGTGATAAGATACATGTATGTATTGACCACGAAATACTAAGAATTACAAGCAAACTCTAGAAGATGGAAGAAGTAAGTGAGGTCCTGTGGCACCTTGGTTTCAATGTTTTATACCCTCCAGAGCTAAGAGGCAACAAATCTCTGTTGTTAACATTATTTGGTGTTTGATACTTTGTTCCAGAGGCTCAGAAGACTAGCACAAAGTCAAAACCAACAGCAAAGGGTAGGGTTGATGTATAGACACATGTATGTATGTATTAATAGCTCAATAACCATAATCTATTATATTTGTAATACAATCAATGATATTCACCATTGTTATTAGCAGCTAATTATCATTGTCCTTTCTCTCATTGTCTGCCTATTCTGCTATAGCTATGTCATAATTGTCATGCCTTTAAATTTTAAGACCATTGACCTTTCTCAACACCTAATAGGAAGCCAGTTACTTACACATGGGTAGCTTGGCAAGAACAGACAATAGCCTCCACTAAAGGGAAGTATATTGTTAAGAGCATGCATGAGCCATCTGTGGGACCTTGTTAGGGCACATTTATGAAATGATGCCCAAATACCTGCCTGTAGTATTTACTTGTCTTATTGCTGCAACAAAATACCAGGAAAAACAACTCAAGGAAAGCAAGGTCTGTTTTGACTTATAATTCCAGGGCACACAGCCCTTTATGGCAGCAGGAATAGAAGGCAAGTTGTATCCATAGTCAGAAATCAGAGTGATAAATTCTTAGGCTTTCTTGGTCCTTTTGATTCAGTATGGGACCACAGCCCATAAGTGGTACTATCTGTATTAAGGATGGGTCTTTCCCCTCAGTTCTCCTAGTCTAAGTAGCACTTCACATACATGTCCGGAGGCTTATTTCCCTGGCAATTTTAAACTTCTTAAATTGACAATCAAGGTTAACCATCTCACTGCCCAAACCTTAATCCATGGTGCCCAAGCTTGTAATGAGAGAGAAGACTGACAGCTAAAGCCCTGTGTTTTATGAGGGTTCATCTGGAGAGGATCATTATGACGCTCAATTCTGTGTCAGTGCTGGCCATCTGCATGTTTATCCACAGAAATGTAATTTAACTCCTTAATTTTCCAGATCTGCAGATAATTGGCTCCATAGAGACACAAAGACTCATGTTCTTAATCCCAACGTCAGAAATGCTGCTTACTCACTCCCTTTGAAGTTAGAAAAAATGGTGTGTATGAGGGAGAAGGATGCAGAGGGAAGACTAGAACTATTTCTGGGTCCTTTATCATAACTGCAGAGGATTACAGCTGTTTTAAGATAAGTCTGACAGAACAGATCACGTTCCCCTACTTTCTTCCACTTTATACCTCGGCCAAATTCTCACGTGTTCACATGCAGAATTATTTAGTAGAAAGGCAGTAGACTTTTCCTATTAAATAGATTGCCCTCCTACTTTTTGGCAAACTAGGAAGAGCAGAATGAAATAGCCTTGTGGATAAGCCATGGATAGGACATTAGGAGATCTGGTTTGTGGTTTGTGTTTGCCATTGACCCACTTTGGAATTCTAGCAAGTCACATGATTGCTATAACCTTGGTTGGTTATTTGTGAAAGATTAGACAGATCTCAAATCTATGGTGTGGGTTTTTGGAAAGATGACTGTGATAGATTTTTTAAAAAAGATGGAGTCTTTTAAAAAAGCGAAGGGGACTATAAGGAGCCACTTGTCCTTGGATTTCTTTGCAGGGTGTAGTGAAGTTTCTAATTCTTAGCATGTTTGTGAAGTTAGGCACTGTTGGGCATTGGTTTATATCTGTTTTTGCATATAAGCTTTCATCATAGTTTTAGAGTCAAAATAATTCCACAAGTCTTCATTATGTTTCAGTGACTCTGGCTACATCTAAGGGTGAACAAGTCAGAGCTGAATAGTTACGCAACCAGCCTCCGACAACTCAGGCATGAGTTGGAGAGGTAAGATTCATGGCTTTATCCTGGCTTGACCTCCAACTTCAAACTAATTTCCCCAAAGCTGCACTGCCCAGGGTTTTGAGATTGCTCTGTTTATATCCCTTTATCTTGGCATTGGATAATAAATGGTTAGAATTTCTTATTAAGCTCGGATCCTGTCTGGCTTTTCTCCCCTTGTTTGAGAAGCTTAGATCCCAAACAATTGATCTTGCATTTTCTTTACAAATATCTCTAGATGATAAACCATTAGTGTTAACATGAGTTCCTTAAGGTAACCCATCTCATTCTTAGTATTAGACTTCGGCAAAGGGAACCAGAAGCTTGATTTTCATGTAACAGTGAAAGGACAACCAGAGAGATTGCTTCCTAAATCCAGATTAATAATAAAGCCTTAATTGTGTCTCCTTCTCAAAACTGCCATTTACCCTCCAATCCTGTCAGTTTGTGCTCTCTGCCTTTAAGCTATTCTAAAATGCAGTCAAGTGAAAAACAGGCAGTGTTTGTTGTCTCTCACTGTTCTGAGAGTTGGCTACACTCTTCTGAGCTAGGTTGGCTTTGCTGAGGCTGGCATGTCCAGGTTGCTTTTATTCATATGTCTGAAGGTGGATAGGCTGGTTTGTCTAGGAGCTTTGGGGGCATAGCTTACCTTGGAGTACCTAGTCTCCAAGCCTCTAGCAGACAAACAATGATTTGTTCACATGTAGTCTCAGGGGTTCTGGGCACAGCAGTAGAGAGCAGGCACCCAACATACGTCCTGGCTTCCTGTCAGCATCTTGCTCTGCTGAAATGCTTTTCTTCTTCTTACCAATGAGACAGACTGATCACGAAACAACAAAAATAGTTACATTCTTGCAACCTGCCTAGTGTGCTGGGTGTCAGAGAAAAGTTGAATATAACTTAGGCTTCCAGAAGCTTGGAGGATATTTGTCATTAAAGAGCCAGTTTAAAATTCTACCTCTTTAGCTCCTGTTTTAAGATTTACTTATGTACTTTTTAAATTATGTGTTATATAAATTATATGTTATAGTAAATTAAATGTTATGTGTACAAAAAAATTATACGTTTCTGTGGAGCTTAGGTGGGCAGGGGTATATAGCTTATCAACCCTGGTGCCCTCAGAGTCCAGAAGACAGCACTGGTTCTGTTACAGGTGACTGTGTTGTCGGGAATGGAATTCAAGTTTTCTGTAAGAGAACCTAACCCCTTTTCCTAACCACTGAGTCATCTCTCCTGTCCCCTATTATAATCCTCCATGGTACCTTTTTAGGTAAAGGTAATTCTACCTCTTACCAAACTCCCTTGATAATTCCATGTCCCCTTTCATGGTTCCACTTAGGTACTTTGTTGTATTCCATGTATATATCAGTATTTTATTCAATACTTTTTTCATTCATTCAATAAGAATTTATCAGACACCAAATATCAGCAGCTCTCCAGGCATTTACAATACAACTGTAAACAAAACTGACAAACTGTTTGGAAAGAGGAGAGGGAAAGGTGAAATTATGTTATTCTATTACAATCTCAAACAGTGAGAGAATTTTTGGACACATAACAAATTCCCTGCTCTCTTTAGCCTTCATTTTAGTGGGATGGGAGCATACATAGGAAACATAATGAGGGAATTATATCACATGCTCTCAATGATTGAGTAGTAGTAAACATATATCAATCTATCTTGGAATCATATAATGTACATAGACATTACTTTGGAGCAGTAGTTGAGGAAGCCTGTGGGGTGGAAGCAACACCTTCGAGTCTAATCTTTGGTGACGTCTCAGGTGAAAATGGTCCATGAGTGTTTGGCAGTAGCTTTGCTGCTAAAGGGAGTCTGTGTCCATCTGCTATGAATCCTGTCATGAGCCTACAGGTTGGCTGTGAGGATGAAGGACTCTTTTTTAATAGTTTTTGTGTTGTTGTTGCCAGCATTGTCATTGTGGATCAAGAGTTTAATTAGGGGTACATACAGTAGTCAAGGGCCATTAACAGGAACATGGACGATCAACTTCCCAGTGACTACACAATGACGACATTACTCAGGAAAGTCTTCCTCTCTCTCTTCAGGAATCATTAACTGCCTGAAAATGGTCAGGGAAGTTCAGGGTCTCATGGGCTCAGGCCCCTTCCACATTAGAGCTCTGGGGGTCCAAACCTTATGGCAGTTGCTAAGTGTTCAAAAGTGCAATGATCATGACATACCCAGATGACAGCACCCCACAGACCCCACATCCTACTCCAGCTCTAACATTCTCTCTACACTGATGGTCCTTGGACCTGGGAGGACTTGATACAGGCACCTCATTTATTGCTGAACATTCAGCAGTCCCCCCTTTCTCAGAAATTTGACCAGCTAAGAATCTCTGCAGTAATCACCACATTCTGCGAGATGGAACTTCACTGTCTAAAACAGATAATAGCCGCGTTTTGGGAAAATAAATATAAATATGTGAAGGCAATTTGGCCAACATATCATGTCTATTTATCAAAATAACATCAATAGCTTCCTCACTAGGGCCTATGACCTCTCCATCCATATGTTTTTGATCAAATTTCCAGTAGCAGACATGAATTCCCATCTGTGGAATGGGTCTTAAATCCAATAAGAACAACTGTGCCACTATTACGCCAATGGGTACAATCCTGTTTGGCAGGTTGGTAGCTCAAGCTGTCCACGGGTCCACAGTTGAATAAGACTATTAATAACAGTCCTCATCCAGGGACCATGTGTAGCACCTTCTGGTACTAGTAACAAGTAGGGAGGAAGCTTCTATCACAATCCGGGCACTATTTCTTCATGTCCTGTGAGCAAATCTGTGGCATTTTCTGCAACAAGATTTTATCATCTAATTCTGGTAGACAACCAACGTTGGGGGGGGGTGTCAAGGAATTTACATTTTAAAATATATATATTGCATATGACAAGCTTTTTTATGAATTATCTCAAATAGGTCTGAAGCCTGACAGAAGTCTTTATGATATTTAGTCCAAGTATGGTGTGCTGAAAAGAGAGGAAGATACTTTAAGATAATTCATATTTGTATGTATTTGAGATCCATGACTCCTTCTTGGTCTCCTTTACAAGTAGAGTTTTCTCCACCACTCTTGTGACTAAAGTCAGGCTCATATGAGAACTGGTCTCTTCTGGAGAATATCCTTGTTGCCAGTCCAATGAGGTTTTTGATAAGATGGTCTATTGGGAACCCTCCAGGGACCTGGAAATGCCTATTCTTTTTCTTCTGGAATTATATAGATTCTGGCAAGAAAGAGATTCCTCTTTAGGTCTATAGTAGTTCTTTCTATGTAGCAAGTAGGGAAAAATTGGCTTCATTGACTAGTAATATTGTTACTCAGTTAGATTCCCCCGAATTATCATCAGCATTTTCCTTATTTATACTCCCTATTTCCAAAAGAGTATCTTGGAGAGTCTGAAAATATACCCCTGCATTCTGTCTTGTGGTTTCTAATAAGGTATCTCTTGAGATTATCAGGGACTTTGCTTAAGAATTTGTTCTTAGGAAAAGGGGTATCCTATCCCTAGATGAGCACATGAACTATGACAGAAAGTTTTCTGTAATTTTCTGTCAGATTTCCTACTAATTTCTATTTCTGATTTTTGATTACCAATTCTCTTTCAAAGCAGACTTGTCCCTGCAGTGTCTGGTAATAATAAACTTTTCAAGGATTGGCTGATAAATAATTTCATCCTTGCTATGCTGTTCTGGTTGCAGCCAAGAGTAAAAAGTCTTACAGAATCTTTGGAGTTTCTGCCTTGCATGCGTCTTCTTGCTGAGTTTTAATGAGCTGAGTTGAGTGTTTGAGAACTCAAGAGGTTTACTCTCTCTTCTGGACAGTGAATCCTTGGGTGGATTTAAACTCCAACTTTCTAGATTCAGCATCATTCCACAATGGTTCACCCTGAAAGGAACAGAGATTAAAGCCATTCTTAGCAAGAGTTCTTGGAGTCAGCCTTAGCAGTTCAGCATCTGGTGTGTTGCATCTCTAGAGGACTGCTACAGCAGTTGGTGGATGCTTCAAGGTGGTAAGTTCTTTTTCAGTTGAAGTTCAAAGGCAGTGGCCCCAGGCTTCATGGCAAACTGTTCTATGACTGGCTTTCTGCCTATCATCTCTTCAAGCAGTATTTAATGAGCACTGGTCATGAGCTAGGCAATGTGCTGAGACCCAGAGATGTAGAGAAACAGGTACTACAGGTGCTTTATTCTTTGCCTGAAACATTCACTGTGTTAACAGTATAATACCAGTAGTGAGTTGGCCTGCCTTCTCTCAGTGGATGCCAATGATGTTCTGTGCAAGTTCGCATGTTTCTATGCCTGAGGGATTTCAATGAGACAGCCTTTCTAAGAATCAATGTCCCCTACGAGCAACATCCCCTTAATACTGGATAGAAATTAGTGAATAGAAAGCTCAGCCTTTCTTCTCATTCAGCCATTATTTCATCAAGTTATGGATACACTAGAGGAGATAAGGAACTTGGCTCCATCACATCTCTGGTGTGGCAGCTAGGCATGCTGTCCCAGGGGACTGTCATAGGACCAAACTTCAGTTGCTCACTCTCATAGCTGGCTAGGTTATGCATTCATAAATTGCCAGACCTTTCTTGTGCTAACTGGCTTCTCCACATCTTTTCTATGATTCTGGGCTTATGTACACATGAACTACTAGTTGACAAGCCTTGTCTCGGGCCACACATCCTAAGCCAAGGAACAAATATGGAGGTTTCTGCAGCTGTTCATTAGTGGAAAATTTAGATAGAATGGGTAATTACAGTACCACATAAGAGCTCACATGTATTGTGCAGTCTCAAAGCATTTCTAATAAAAGTAAGAAATATCATCCTCATTTGCATAAAAGGAAACCGAGGCTTTTAAAGGCCAAAACTGGTCCAGGGACCATTTAAGCCATTAGTGACAGGAGAATTAAACCCAAGCCTGGATGATGGAGTTCTTCCATGCAGTTACCTGTCTCTCTCTTAGTTTTTCCTTCTCTCTTAGCAGATGGCATCAGAAGTGTTTGATTTATTAGAAAAATCTTAACAGGGACTGAAAGCATGAGTCATAAACATGACCAGGTGTCTAACTAATGGTTGTCATCTATCACTTGGAACCCTGGCATGAAACAGGAAGGCAGGCAGTGGGACCTAGTACGGCCTCAGGCTGAAGACGCACTCACTCCTTTAAGCCAACTGGTGGCTTCTAGCAGCTTCTCTTTCTTCACATTCGAGCCAGGCCCTGGGATCACAGGAGTTGCTTTGCAAAGCATAGCCAGTGGGCCTTGGCATCTTGAATAACAGCAGCTGTGATTCTCTTCTTCCCAGTGGCCAGGATCTCATCCTTCCTAGCTGGTTGCTTCACTGCTGTAGCCTAAGATTGGGGGTGAGGTGCTTCCATGTCCTAGGTCACTAAAGATACCAGCTCATCATTGGCAGCTATTTGCTCTTTTCTCCAAGTGACCCTTTTATCCATCTCAGGTCACCTGGGCACACTTTCCCCATGGGAAGCCAAAGAAAATGAGAGGCAGCTCATTACTGAAGCTACTGAGAGACACTCACTGTTCCAGGGAGCAGCACCAGGCACCTGGGGAGAGTAGGCAGAACAGTCCAGGCTAATGGACCACTAGTGGAGCTGGCAGAGATACCGCTCACTCTCAGGATTCTGCAGCAAGAGGCCAGCAGACTCTTGTACTTTCTCAATTCACCCATCGAATTAAAAACAATCAATAAGCCACCAAAACAATTTCCTGGAGTTCCATGGTAAAATTACTTCATTCTGTTCGATCTAGATCAGAACTTCCAGTCCCAGGAGCCCAGGCTGTGTGACTTTGGGCCAATGGTCTCATTTCTTCCAATCTCAACTCTTCCAGCAATCAAACACAATGAGGAATTTTCTTTTAGGCCCTGAAGACACTATGGCATGGGTAGGATCTTATCCCTTGCCTTTTGTGATACCAAAACATACATTGTTTCTTTTTAGACAGAGAAGTGTATAGCAAACACTTAGTAACTTAGCTGCTTTGTGAGACCATGCTACCACACTGAAACCGTGAAGATGATGTGGACAATTTGATATACATTGCTCTTAATCTCTTCATTGCTGTCTCTGCAAACTATAGCACAGAATGTCTCTTTGACGCTTGCTTTTTCAGTGAAGCCTGGAATTTAGATTCAGAAACCCAGAAATCCTGAGATATGATTCTAGTACTACCACTTAGTAGCTGCATCAATTTGGATCAATTTGGTTATGTCTACTTTCTGTTTCTCAATTTTTAGAAAGGACTGGTTTAGAGGATCTGATTAAAATTGTGTATTGCTTAAAATATAAATGCAGACTCAGACAGTTGGGAGTGGATCTTTAATTGGCCTAAACCTTCTGTGGGTTACTTGAAAATTTGGACTAGTCTGAGCCACCTACCTTGTAGATATGGATGGACAGGTGCAAATGAAACAATTCTTAAGATGGTACCTGAGCTGTCCTGATTAACTGTAATAATCCTAACATCAAGTTCTCGCATATAGGATCAAGTAGATGAATTCCACTAAGCCAGAATTCCTTTCCCAGGTAATATTTGCTTTATAAATTCCTGTCCAAGGAATTTCAGTAAGGGAGAAGCACTGGGGGAGCTTCCACATTTCCAGCAAATGATGCCACTTGGGCACCTGATTAGGCAGACAGTCTGTAAAATGTGTTATGTGGAACAACCATGGAGTGGGGCCAGGAAATTGTGGTTTTCCTGCAGGAACTCTTTGTAGAATATTAGGATCTACAGTCCAAAAATCTACAACAAGGGGGGGGGGAGAGAGGGAGAGGGAGAGGGAGAGGGAGAGGGAGAGGGAGAGGGAGAGGGAGAGGGAGAGGGAGAGGGAGAGGGAGAGGGAGAGGGAGAGGGAGAGGGAGAGGGAGAGGGAGAGAGGGAGAGGGAGAGGGAGAGAGGGAGAGGGAGAGGGAGAGAGGGAGAGGGAGAGGGAGAGGGAGAGGGAGAGGGAGAGGGAGAGGGAGAGGGAGAGGGAGAGGGAGAGGGAGAGGGAGAGGGAGAGGGAGAGGGAGAGGGAGAGGGAGAGGGAGAGGGAGAGGGAGAGGGAGAGGGAGAGGGAATGGCATAAGAAGCCAGTCCTGGTCTGACATTTTCTTTTCAGAAGAGAGAAAGCTTCCATTAGCCTTCACTTTCTTTTGGCTCTGCTTGGCATTCTTATTCAAATCAGACCCCAATCAGAGGGGAGTTCACATCAGTCAGTCAGACATGCTTGCAAGTGTGGGTTTTAATTACCCTGTGCCTTCCAACCATTCACACCCAGAGGAAATCACTGCAGTGGAGGATCTGCATTGTATTCTCAAAGGATGCCTCCAGCGAATAGGAAGTGCAGAACCTGTGAAATGTGATGGAAATCAGCATGCAGTCATCGATGGAGACAGGCTGAGGACACTCAGGGAGACTGTGGGAACCAGAGGAAAGCCCAGGCTCTGAAGAATGCCATGTTTTCCCAGGAGTCTCTGATTCTGTATATTTGAAAAACTTGTTATTTGTCAGTGGTTGAAACAGTGGTTGAAACCTTTGAATGACAGAAACAGAGAGAGCCTCATAAGGTTCTAGGGGCAGTTGATCTAATCAGCCATCTGAAGTTTATATCTCCATTGCATTGGTAAGTGTTCTTCAGAGAAGCAGCCAACAATCAGTGTCCTATAGAGACCCAGAAAATGGATGGATAGTTAGCTACATATGTAGATGAGTGATTGATAGATACATGAAAGACACATGAATAGAAAAATAAAGATACACATAAAAGATATATGATAGGAATTCATTCACTTGGCAATAGAAACCATCAAATTCCATGGTCTTTCATTCTCCGGCTACAGAATATGGAATGACAGTTGTAGCATTCAGTCTGCATCTGAAGGCTCAAGAATGGAAGTTGGCATTACGGTAGCTGTATAAATTCAGGTTTAAGCTGAAACCCAGAGAACCAGAAGGATAGAGCTTCAGCAGAGGATGTACAGTCTCTCTTCCTTTTACGCTTTTGTTAGTCTGGATGTGCCTGCCTATCTTGGGTGAGAACAACCTTATATACTGATTACTGTGTTGATCCCACTCACAGACACACCCAGAAATCATTTTCTTACAGTAATAATCCTAACATCATGTTCTCGCATATAGGATCAAGTAGATGAGTCCCACTCAGCCAGAATTCCTTTCCCAGGTAACACTTGCTCTATAAATTACTGTCCAAGGAATTTCAGTAAGGGAAAAGCACTGGGGGAGTGCCATGGACCAGCCTCAGTCAGTCCTAATTGCCTCTTATGCCCTAATTTCTCAATCCACGGGAAAAATTAGGGTTCTGGACAGGTGGGCAAGGAGTTGACGAAAAAGGTGACAAACACACAAGGGAGTGCTGTATCTGGATGCTATTTGTCTCAAAGCGAGCACCAGTCTTATAAGTGACTTTTTCACAAAACAGAAGAATGCATACAAAAAGCTAACAGGAACCAACTGGGATAAAAATCAATGTTAACAACTGGGGTCAAAAGCAGCCCCACCTAAGGTCAGTTTAATCTTAGAAGCCAGGGGCAAGGGCTTCACCCTTGCAGTAGTTCCAATTCTATTCCATTGTAGAGTCTGCCTTCCCCCTAGGCCATTGTAAATTCCTGTGTATCTTTGTGATCCAGCTATCTACAGTTCTAAGTATTTACTCTCATTCCTTCTTAGACCACAACCTTCCTTCTTCCTAGGTCATTGTAAATTCCTGCATATGGGAGTAACTTGACTTCTCTTTTAAGTATCTGTAGGGAATCTCCAGTTGTCAGACGAACTCACCAACTTTCTCCTAATATGCAATGTAGTCTGCCATACCTGACTGTAATGAAGATTCTAAGTATACTTTGCTAAGCTTGTCCTAAGATTTCTAACTCTATGTAGTAGATAGTAATTGCCTGATTTCTTTCACTCTCTCTCTTACAATACAAGAGGCAATTCTGAATGTCACTGAATAGGCATTCTTACTGAATTCCAAGCCCAGAGTCAGCTCAAGGACTACCTAGGGCATTGGTGAAGGCCAGGAAGAAAAGTTCAATTTTGCTTAGGTATTTGGCAAGTCATTGCTTGGAGACTCCTATAATAAAATACTGAGAAAGCACACAGATCCATTCGCAAGGACACGTTTTGGACGTTCATTATACGGGATGCCATGGTTCCAGGAGGCTAAGTTTCCATGAACTTTTCTTCTTGAGACTCCATCCAGGTTCCTAGGCCTGTCATGAGAGTCACTACTGGAGTGGATGTAGCAGGGGAGCTTCCACATTTCAATTGCCTGTTGTCCCCAGTCCAGTCAAGTTGACACCAAAGGACCTGTCACACCCATCACCTAGATTCTGTAAAGAGCTTGGTCAAAGTGTGTTTGTATGCTTCCGAGAGAGCAGGCACTTCCCTTGTTGTACTGTTTGTTCAGCTTTGTTTCTAAATGTTTTAATAGCAACATATGCTTCCTGTCACTTCCATATCTTGTTTCTAGACACTCTTTGAGATGTTCATTATATACATCTGAATATTTTCTCAAATTCTATCATTCATGTCCCATCCTTTTAGTAGTACAGGTAATATTTTTAGTTTTAGTTAGTCTGCCTGACATTTTTAGTTTAGTTGAACTGACTTTAAAAAAAAAAACTTAAATACATTTTAGTATTTTTTCTCTAAGAGAACTTAATCTGAAACATCTTGAGGTCAAAGGGAAGTAGTACTGGATTTAATACATATAAAAATAAGTTGACTTGTGTACAATCAGATAACTTACAATATGCTTGAATATACACATTGCTGCCTTGTTTTATTGAGTTAAATGAAGTAAACTGGGACAGATATTAATGTATACTGTGTATTTAGTATATGCCAGACATATAGTATCCCTTCATCTGTTTTCTCAGTTAGTACTCTGAAGCTCACAAAACTTTCTGGGTTCAGTGTATGTTTTATAATTATTTTCTAAAAGGAAAGTTTCAGAGAGTCTTTGCCTGAAGTTAGAACTCAGTGGTTATCAATGTTAGGGCTTGAGTTCATATCCTCATGCTTTCAAATGCCAAATTTTGCCAACTGGGCCACAGAATGAAATATTCTATTTGTCTCAGAGGAAGTTACTACTTCTGATGGCTTGGATATGTGTGTGTGTGTGTGTGTGTGTGTGTGTCTGCAGTAAACTTTTTAGAGACAACAAATATGTAGTTTGGAGACAACAATATATAACCGTTGTCTCCAAACAGCTTACTACTGATTAGAACAGCTGTTTCTTCATTGGTAAAGGCACTTATGCACTCTCATCAGACAGCTATGTTGACAGATATCATGTGGCAGGTGTACCATAACTAAAATTCCTTTCTCCTGAGAAATGTCTTGGTCTGTGATCAAGCATGAGCCATGCTAGACACAAATAACAGATATAACTATAAAAGTCTGGGACAGGTGGGGTAAATGGATAAGAACAGTTTCTTCTCTAATCCTTTAAAGCCTTCATGTACTATTTAAAAAGAGTATTGTATATCAAGCAGGGAAATGAGGGTGTAACTGAGGGGAAGGTGAAGGAAAAGGAGTTACTTGCTTCCTTGGGAGGGTGGAAAATCTGCAAAGCCATCTAGATCCTTTGGCAAGCCATGTGATATTCTCCTTACCCTTTTGTCTACAAAGTTTCAATATAGCATTTTCCAAGGAGATCTTTAATGACTAGAAATGACCTATAACATCTTTTAAAAACAGGTTGGAGAGATATCTCAGCCACTAAGAGTGCTTACTGCTCATCCAAAAGACCTGGATTTAGTTCACATAACCTCCTTCATGAAGCTAATGGCTACCTATAACTCCAGTTACAGGAGGACCCAATGCCCTCTGGCCTCTGCAAGCTCCTGTACTCTTGTGGTAAATGTAAATCCATCCAGGCACACACATACACACATAAATTAAATAAATAGACATTCATTTGATGGATATAAATAAATATAAATAAAAATAAAAAAATAGAAGGATAACATGACCAAATAAATAGTCCATATTATATATTCTCCCCCCTTTTGAATTTTATTTTATTTTATTTTATTTTATTTTATTTTATTTTATTTTATGTGTTTTTTGGTGGATGCTCCTGAGTGTATGTGCATCAAGCACATACAGTACTTGGAATGACTGAAGAGGCTATCAGATCCCCTAAACTAGAGTTACAGGCAACCATGAACTGCCAAATGTGGCTGAACTCAGGTCCTCTTCAAGACAAATAACTGCTCTTAAATGTTGGGCTATGTCTCCAGCCTTCTTCACATAGTGTGTACCTGGCCTCATGTGGCCTATCTTAGTCATGACTCCTGACTCTGGTTCCCCTCCTAGTTCATCACTTTTAAATTAGACTGTAGATACAAGCCTCCTTCTGGGTTCCAGGATCCTGTCTTTTTAATGCTGGTGGGTCCAGTAATGAGCACAGAATTCAACAAGGCTTTCTGGCTAAAGATGTGATCAGGTTACTATGGCCTATCTTTAAAAAATATTATTGATTCTTTGAGAATTTTACAAAGTGTGTTTTGATGATATTAAACCCTATTTCTTCTATGTTTAACTCCACCGTCCTATTACTCTAACTTTAAATCCTTTAAAAATTAATAACCCATCAATCTCAATTTCTAATCTCTATATACACCTGGGTATAGGGTCATCTACTGGAACATGGTTAAACTACTAGGTGTCATGCCCTTAAAGAAAACTGACTCTCCCTCATTCTTGAACCACCAGCTTTCCATAGCTCCCTAGTTAGGGGTTGGGGGTGGTCTTGAACTCCTTCCTATTCCATACTAAAGTCTTAACTAGCTTGATCTTCTGTAGGCCTAGGTAGGCAGCCATGGCTGTGACTTTGATGAATGTAGTTGTCTTGTTATGTGCAGAAGATGATGCTTTTGCTATGGTCCTCCTGAGCATTGCTTCTTCAATATTTCACCCCCTCATTTGGCATGGTCTATACACCTTGGGTGAAGGATGGAGAATAGATAGCCCAATTGTGCCTGAGCCCTCACCACTTTTATATACAGGGTTTTGAGGTTTTCCTTGAAATATACTGACTCAGACTTGCCCCCTGGAAGCTATCTTCTTTGAGGAAAGCTGTTTATGCAAGTGTCTTGAAAGCATTTCAGAGGAGAGACCTGGGTACTCTATCTAACCTCTCCTTCCTCAACCATCCCTAAAAATCTATCTCAGCACTCCAAGCCTTAGGTAATAACTTGAAACTAATGATCTAAAAGACTTTACTTCAAGGTTTATTTTCTCTGGTAATGAGCAAGATTTTCAGCATGTGGTAGTGCTGAAGCTATCCCTATGCACTGAAGGTATCCATATTAAGTTCCCAGACCTGTGAATGTACCCTGTTGCAAGAGTCTTTGCAATGACCCTAGGTTACTCTGGTTGACACCAGCTCCATAAAGTATCTCTAAGAGGATGAAACGACAATTCAGACAGGTGAGATAAAGATGTGTAGAGGAGATGACAGAGACTCTAGTGATATTGCCATGTACTGTGTCAGCCATAGGAGTTGGAAGAGGCAAGGAATAGATTCATGTGTATAGGCTCTGGAAATAATATTGTTCTGCCAGAATTGATACTCACCATCTTCAGTACTATGAGAGAAGAACTTTTGGTTGTCTGAAACCATCAGGCTAATGGTAATTTGTTATAGCAACCACAGGAAGCAAATATACCATGTAATTAAAAAATCATCTTCCAAGATATTAAAATAGTCCTGTTGCTATTCTCTGTGAAAACAATTGTTGACTATTGTCATCTACTTCCTCTGGGAAGAAAATAGTCTCAATGCTAACATCAGGGTAATCATCTAAATGAAATCTGAAACTTCCCTCATTTTTCCCCTGTGGAGGTGGAGTAATGACTGTTATTTCAGCTGGCTTGCCTTTTTAGATGCTCCTCCATCAACTTGAGTGTTGGAAGGACTGCTGTAATTGGAAAGCTTAAGGTAGTTTCCATGCACACTCGGCTTCTCCTCTCACAATTTCCCCTTCGAGTGCTGCATGTTATTTCTGAGCTCCTAATCCTTTTACCTAAGTTTGGTCTTGGAGAGATGGAAATTCAAACGACTTTGAAAAAGGGAACCTGGCCTGTTTTAAGAGATAATGTACCTTTTTTTATTTTGTGGAAATTAAGCTATTATGGAACCCACACAACATAAATATTTAAGCACTAAATGGAGTTTTATGCAAACTGATAAATAAGAAGGAAAAAACCATTTGCAGAAAAATAAAAGCAACTTTATGAATCTAGAAAGACCAGTTGTAGTCAATATTATTGTAGGATAATCAACAGGATGGATCTATACCATACAGTTCAATAAACAGTCTCCACTATGTACATTTGCTTGAGGCCTAATATTCCTTAGTATTTTTGTGGTACTTTACAGTCTACAAGTTGCTTTTCTATCATTCCATCTTACCTCAGCTTAAATCAGAACTGTCACTTGTGTCCCTTGAAAAATGAAATGTGTCCCTTCAAAAATTCATATGCTGGCTTGCCAAACTCCAGTATTTCCAGTACCGCAATATGACTTTTATTTGTAAATAGAGTCATTGTAGATTTAGTTAATTAAAATGTGATTGGCTTATACTGTAATATTACTACTGTTCTTATAAAAGTGGAATGTTTACATACAAATGCAGGAAGAAGGAAGATGAGTTACAGACATATGGAGATGTTGGCCAACTGTAAGCCAGGGATAGCCGTAGATTACCAGTTCGGAGACTTCTGGGAAAGATCCTTCTCCCATAGCCTTCAGAAGGCTTCTAATCTGCATGAACTTGGATTCTGGCTTCTAGTACCATGAGATAATGAGTTTGTGTGTAGGTTATACTACCTGGTCATGGCAGCCCTAGAAAGTAATATAGCCATGGGCTTTAGCAATTGATTTCTTAGACCACCAACAGATTGGGAAAGGATGTTTACCTATCCTAAATCAGATAGGGGACTAATATCCAATATATATAAAGAACTCAAGAAGGTGGGCTCCAGAAAATCAAATAACCCCATTAAAAATGGGGCTCAGAGCTGAACAAAGAATTCTCACCTGAGGAATACCGAATGGCAGAGAAGCACATGAAAAAATGTTCAAAATCCTTAATCATCAGGGAAATGCAAATCAAAACAACCCTGAGATTCCACCTCACACCAGTCAGAATGGCTAAGATCAAAAATTCAGGTGACAGCAGATGCTGGCGAGGATGTGGAGAAAGAGGAACACTCCTTCATTGTTGGTGGGATTGCAAGCTTGTACAACCACTCTGGAAATCAGTCTGGCGGTTCCTCAGAAAATTTGACATAGTACTACCGGAGGATCTAGTAATACCTCTCCTGGGCATATATCCAGAAGATGTTCCAACCGGTAAGAAGGACACATGCTCCACTATGTTCATAGCAGCCTTATTTATAATAGCCAGAAGCTGGAAAGAACCCAGATGCCCCTCAACAGAGGAATGGATACAGAAAATGTGGTACATTTACACAATGGAGTACTACTCAGCTATTAAAAAGAATGAATTTATGAAATTCCTAGGCAAATGGATGGACCTGGAGGGCATCATCCTGAGTGAGGTAACCCAATCACAAAGGAACTCACACAATATGTACTCACTGATAAGTGGATATTAGCCCAGAAACTTAGAATACCCAAGATATAAGATACAATTTGCTAAATGCATGAAACTCAAGAAGAACAAAGACCAAAGTACGGACACTTTGCTCCTTCTTAGAATTGGGAACAAAACACCCATGGAAGGAGTTACAGAGACAAAGTTTGGAGCTGTGATGAAAGGATGGACCATCTAGAGACTGCCATAGCCGGGGATCCATCCCATAATCAGCTTCCAAACACTGACACCATTGTACACACTAGCAAGATTTTGCTGAAAGGACCCGGATATAGCTCTCTCTTGTGAGACTATGCCGGGGCCTAGCAAACACAGAAGTGGATGCTCACAGTCAGCTAGTGGATGGATCACAGGGCCCCCAATGGAAGAGCTAGAGACAGTACCCAAGGAGCTAAAGGGATCTGCAACCCTATAGGTGGAACAACATTATGAACTAACCAGTACCTGGGAGCTCTTGACTGTAGCTGCATATGTATCAAAAGATGGCCTAATTGGCCATCACTGGAAAGAGAGGCCCATTGGACTTGCAAACTTTATATGCCCCAGTACAGGGGAATGCCAGGGCCAAAAAGTGGGAGTGGGTGGGTAGGGGAGTGGGGGATGGGGGTATGGGGGACTTTTGTGATAGCATTGGAAATGTAAATGAGGAAAATACCTAATAAAAATATATTTAAAAAAAGAGACTGTAGCAGAGATCATGTGAGAATAGATTGAGGGCTAAAATCTTAATCTTCTGATTTCTAGTACTGCGTGATGTAAAAATTACATTCATCTCAGTGTGGATGCTAGAACTAGCCTATAAGAAATAAGCCAGTCCTCTGTGGCTTATAAGTTTCATAAAAACAACTGTGATGGTGGGCACTAAAACAAACAAACAAACAGACAGACAGACAAATGAGCATTCATATGTATTTAGAACCTGAAGCTCACTGTTTTCTAGGTAGCAAGCCCTGACAATCCCCCTGCCTCTACAGCCCCCAAGTAGTGAAGTTACAGGTGCATGCAGCAATGCTCAGCTTTTAAGTAGGTCCTGGGAATCTGAACTCAGGTTCTTCTGCTTAAGCACAAAATTCTTTCACTGCCTAGAGTCATGTCCATAGCCTTAAATCTGGACTCTTAATCATTAAGCCGTATCACTTAGAAATGCTTATCTGTCTGTAATCAATGCAAAAGAAAGTAAATGTTGGCTGTCTCCAGGTGTACTTGGAGAAGCAATCTCTCCATTTATATGAGTTGTTAGTCTAGCTTATAGAAACGCAGCCTGCATGGCTTTTTGGAGATGGTCAATGTGGAGTAGATGCATACTTCTACTCACTGAGACTGTGTGTGGACAGCCAGAGAATAATGAACATGGCGGCTCACAGCCTTAGCTTCTTGGTTTATGATTGCTTTGTAATAGTTTTATGACTAATCAAGGGCTTAGAGGTGTGCTCTGTTTTGAGATAATACAACAAGAACTCCTTAAGTGATTTTTTTCAGGGAAATCATTGACCAACAGAAAACAAGAAATGGAGTTTGTTTAGAAAAGATAAGCAAATGTCACTTACATTTCTACTGGATAGTTGTTTGCTGGAGTGAACTTGTTAGTTCACTGGAAGAAGCTCTTTGCAAGCTTGAATCCCTTTGGTCACTGGTAGGAAGGGATTGAGTGTCAAATTCCATTTGTGCCTGAGACCATGTGTGAAGCTCAAAAATGTATAAAAATAGCTTTTAATTTGCTTCCACTGTAAGCGGATTATATAGAATTTGATTTTCACGTTCTGAGGATCATGCTTCTAACCCAGGCACTATTACAAGAGCCGTCGGGGTGAAGGGGGGGTGGTGGTGCCATGTTCTGCAAAGTCAAGTCACTGTGTTTCGTTTGAGTTTAACAGCAACAGACAACAGAAGCACTTCCTTCACATACTTGGCTTGCAGTCTGGAGTGGACGAGAGATATCTCACAACTCTCTAGTTTTGAAAATAGACCCCTGTGGCGTCTTTATTTGTTTGATAACCATTGGATGAGATGACAGGATGTGTGCTGGGATCAAGCAAACAGACCATTTCTGAATGCTGTTGCAATGAGAATAGCCAAACTTGTCTCAAAAAGCAGGCTAGTCTAAATAGGTGGAGGCATTCCTTAATTTTTTTTTGTCTTATTTTTAAGATTATGTACTGGCTGATTTTGTGTCAAGTTGACACAAGCTGGAGTTATCACAGAGAAAGGAGCCTCCCTGAGGAAATGCCTCCATGAGATCCAGCTGTAAGGCATTTTCTCAACTAGTGATCAAGTGGGGAGGAACCCTGTGGGTGGTACCATCTCTATGCTGGTAGTCTTGGGCTCTATAAGAAAGCAAGCTGAGCAAGCCAGGGGAAGCAAGCCCATAAGAAACATACCTCCATGGCCTCTGCATCAGCTTCTGCTTCCTGACCTGCTTGAGTTCCAATCCTGGCTTTCTTTATTGATGAACAGCAGTATGGAAGTGTAAGCCGAATAAACCCTTTCATCTCCAACTTGCTTTTTGGTCAGGATGTTTGTGCAGGATTAGAAACCTTGACTAAGACAGATTATAATATAATTATATAGTTTCTTCATTTCCCTTGTTCCTTCCAAAGCCTCCCATACAAACCTCTTTAGTTTCTTTTAAATTCATAGCTTCTTTTTGATGCATGTATATGTGTGTGTGTGTGTGTGTGTGTGTGTATACACATACATCCCTAAATACAACCCTATCATTATGTAAAATGATATGTGTATACATCTCTTTATCGGGATGATCATTTGGTTTTGGATAGTCAATCAGTATGCTCTTCATAGATAACACTCTTTCTCTCACTCTCAGTATTCTTTTGTAGCTTCTGGTTCTTTGTGTAGGGTTGTGACCACTGGGTCTTTCTCTTGTCCACTTTAATTTGTTTATTTTTATTATCCTTGTTCAAGTAATGTTTAAGCAATCATGCTGGTAGGGTATTATGTGTGTGTAGCTTTTGATATTGTGGGGGACACTGCCTCACAACAAACTACATGATTCTCTGGCTCTTACAGGATTCCTGTGTTAGTTGTGGTTTCTATTGCTACAATGAAATGACGTGACCTAAAAGCAAGTTGGGGAAGAAAGGGTTTTCTTGGCTTACACTTCCATACCACTGTTTATCATCAAAGGAAATCAGCCCAGCAATTCAAACAGTAACTTAGAGGCAAGAGCTGATGCAGAGGGTACGAAGAAGTGCTGCTTAGTAGCTTACACATCATGGCTTGCTTAGGCTGCTTTCTTAGAGATCCAAGGACCACCAGCCCAGGAATCACACAATCCACAATGGGCTGGGTCCTCCCACCAACAGTCACTAATTAAGAAAATCCCAGTAGGCTTGACCATAGCCTGATCTTATGGAGGCATTTTCTTAATTGAGGGTAGAACTATCAGTTGCTCCTTTCCTTTTGCAACTTTGCATAGACCATTCTGGTATGAGGAGAGGCATTGAAGTTAATCCCACCTCAGGGGCCTCTGGACCATTGTAGCATGAAACATAAATAAGGTACCATGCCATGCTATCACCTGTTACTCTCTGGCCTAAGGTATCTCGCTGCCTCCAATCCTAGCCCCATGCAGCAACCGCCCATCTCACATTCTCTTGCTGTGGATTCTGCTCACATTCCCAGCTATCTGCCCCTTTTGTTAATGGTCACAATTCCCAGTTACCTGGTAAATTCAAAACTCTATAGGCTTGTAACTTATCAGTCAGATTTATATTAATAAATTCTCAACCCACAAAACGCCCGCACAATTAACGCAAAACTCAACTGATAATAAACACAAGCTACACACCGAGATGGGGCAAATACACCCTACTTATTTTTGAATCATGGTTCTAAGATATCCCCAATACTATGGCTCCCAGGACTGTGTGGTTCTGGCTCCTCTTCCTCTCCTATAGGCTCCATCTTATTTCTTCCTCTCCTTCCTTCCTCTGTCTCACTTTCCTCTCTGTACTCTAAATTCTCATTCCCCCTCCTTTTTCCACTGCTCAATCACAGGCTCTCACCTTATCTTGTGCGTGCCCTCACCTGCGTATAGACAGCAACCCCCAGCCCATGTGTCTGAAGTCCATGGTGTCTTCAACAATCGGAACTTACCTTCCATCTCTGGAGACAATCAAGGGCAGTAGAAATACCCTGCAATGTCCTCCTGACCATAAAGTCAAAATGACATTCCATGCCTGGTATTGGTGTTTTTGTTAGGTGTCTTTAGCTCTTGGACAGAGTGCTTGGAAGAAATGTTCACTGAGAGTGTATATGTATATTTTTACACACAGACTTATGTGTATTGTAAGTTTTCCGTAGGTAATCAATACTATCTATGATTCCTTATGGCCTTTTCAGACATCCTTATTGTTGGTTTACCCTTTTCCCTCCTTCCTCTGTATATATCTTTTCATCCTTAATTAGAGTCTTCCTCCCTTTTCCCTGTCTCCCTTTTCAGATCACTTTGTAGCCTGCTATTGCTCTTTCTATTGCTCCTTCTCCCCACCTGCACTCTGCAATTGTCCCTTTTTATATTCCTGGTTTCTTTGGTTACTTTCCTCTAAATACTCACACCTGAAGATATGAATCTAAAGGACTCAGGTAAGAGACAACATATGACATTTGTCTCTCTGGATTTATACTTCTATCTATCCATTTTACCTGAAAAAAAAATCTCACATGATTTTATTTATTTTATAGCTCAATAGTACCCCATAATGTATATATACCAGATTTTTATTATCCCTTCACCAGTTGAAGGATATTTAGGTTCTTCATTTCCTAGATATTTTAACCAGAATAGCAATAAACATAGCTATTATTTGTAGAATAGGATGCCTAGTTCTTTTGACATATGCCAAGATATGGCTAGGTCATATGGAAGATTTATTTTCCCTTTTGGAGAACTCTCCACATTGATTTTCATAGTGGTTGGACTGATTTGCAATCCTACCCAGAACGACTTTTCCTTTTCCAGTTATAGCAAGATGAAATTACAAAATCATTTTGATTTGTACTTCTCAATTTGCTAGTGATGATGAACATTTTTTGAGATATTTCTTTTAAGAAAGTTATTTCTTTTGCTTCTTTTGAGAATTATCTATTGGGATTCCAGGCCCACTTATTATATTTAAAAAAAAAACTTTTTTGTGTTTCAAGTTCTTTATATATTCTTGCTATTTATCCTCTTTCAGATGTATAGCTGGCAAAGATGATCTCCCATTCTGTCAGCTTCCTATTTACCTTGTCGATTGTATCTTGAACTGTGCAAAAGCTTTTGAGACCTAGGAAGTCACAAGGGTCAACTCTTGGTCTTAATTCTTGGGCAAAGGGAGTCCTATTCAGGAAGTCCTTTGTCACACCTATATTGTCTAGAGTACTGTGTATGTCTTCTAGCAGTTTCAGATTTCACATTCAAATCTTTGATCCATTTAGAGTTTTTATGCAAGGTGATAGATACAAGTATAATATCATTGTTCTACATTCAGATATCCAGTTTTCTCAGCACCAGATGTTGATGATGCTTTCTTTTATCCAGATTATGGTTTTGGCAACTTTGTCAAATACTTAATGGCTGAAGTTATGTAAACTCATGGGTAGAGCTTCAGTTCCATTGTTTTGCATGTCTGTTTTAATAATACCACATTGCTTTTATTCCTAGGACTCTGTAGCATTACATTTGGAATGGTAATTCTTCTAGTATTGTTCTTTGAGTTCATGATTGTTTTGGTTCTCTGGGGTCTTTTGTGGTTCCAAAATGAATTTTAGCATAGTGGGGTTTTTTTTTGGGGGGGATGTTTCTATTAAAAATGAGATGATGATTTTGGTTGAGATTCCATTGAATCTCTAAACAGCTTTAGATAAAATTAATTTAAGTGAAAATTAACATCTCACAATATTAATCCTACTAATACATGAGGATAGGTGTCTTCCCATTTTCTAATGTTTTTCTCCATTTCATTCTATAGGTTCTTCATTTCCTTGGCATCTATTTTTAGGCTAATGTGAATAGCAGTGTAACCATGATCTCATTACGTATATGTTTGTTGGTGGTATATAGAAAAGCTACTGATTTGTGCAAGTTGATTCTGTTTTCTGCCACGTTCCTGAATTTATCATTAATGGAAATTTTCTGGCAAGTTTTTTTTTTAATCTCTAATATGTAGTGTCATGTTGTTTGCAATTTTAATCCCTTAATTATCGTCTCTTGCCTTATTACCCCTGCTGGTGCTTCTGAGTACAATATTGAAAAGAATGGGGATAGTGGGCATCCTTGTTTCTTTTCTGATTTCAGAGGGATTGCTTCAAGTATTTCTCCTTTTAGGATAATGTTGCCCGTGAATTTCTCATACATAGCTTCTACTATGTTGAGATATGTTCCTCCATCTCTATATTCTCTAGGACTTTTGCCACAAAGACATATTTTCAAAGTTTTTTTTTTCTGTGTCTATTGGGATGATCATGGGATTTTGTCTTTTTATGTGTTTATTATGTCTCCTGACTTATACACATTGAACTATCCCTATATTTCAGGGATAATGATAACTTGGTCATGGTAACTAATCTTTTTGATATATATCTGTATATATTCTGTTTGCAAGTAAGTTATTGATCATATTTGTCCCTATGTTTATCAGATATATTGGTATGCAGCTTTCTTTTTAGCTTTTTTCCGTGTGTCTTTCCTGGTTTTGAACAAGACACTGGGTGGTAATGAGTCTTGGGGTGATCTTTCCTCTTTCTCTCATTCTTATTTTTGGTTTAGAAAGACTTGACTGGAACTTTTCTTTGAAAGTTCATAGATGGCACAATTTTCCTGTGAACTTAATTCATCTGGCCATGGACTTTTGTTTTTTAAGCAGGAATGCTTTTTATTATTATTTCAATATCTTCATTTCTTATGGATTTGTTTCCATTGTTGATCTTTTCTTGGTTTAATTTTGGTGGTTTGGCTGAATCTAAAATCTCATCCATTTCTTTTAAAATTTCCAGCTCAGTGGAGTACAGGTTTTTAAAGTATCCCATTATAATTCTGAATTTATTTGGTGTCTATTGTAATGTTTCTTTTTTCCTTTCTAATTCTGTTAACCTCTTTTGTGTGTGTGTGGTTAATTGGACCAATAATCTGTCAATCACGTTTCTTTTCTCACAAAACTAGTTCTTAGATTGGTTGGTGCTTTGAATTGCTTTCTTTGTTTCTATTTCATTGGTTTCTGCTCTGATATTTATTATTTCTTGCCATTGAATGTGTTTGGATTTGGTTCTTTTTCCAAATTTTGAGTTGGATCATTAAGTCATTTATTTGTAGTATTCTGATTTTTTAAATATAAGCATTAGAGATATACATTCCTCTTATAAGACTGTTTTCAATGTGTCCCAGAAGTTTTAGTGTGCCATATTTTCATTTTCATTTAGTTTCAGGAAGTTTTTTTCTTTCTATTTCTTCTTTGACTCATTTATCATCCAGTACTGAGTTATTAAATCTCTTTGAGTTTATTTATTTATTTATTTATTTATTTATTTATTTAGGTTCTGCAAGACAGGGTTTCTCTGTGTAGCTCTGGCTGTCCTGGAACTCATTCTGTAGACCAGGCTGGCCTTGAACTCAGAAATTTGCCTGCCTCTGCCTCCCAAGTGCTGGGACTAAAGGCATGAGCCACCACTGCCCAGCTTGAGTTTATTTTTTATTAGAGATTTGTTTGCTATCAATTTTCAGTTTTATTGCATTGTTGTCAGAAAAAAAAGATACAAGGAATTATTTCAGTCCTTTTGAATTTATAAAAATGTGTTTTGTATTCCAGGATACGCTCTATTTCAGAAGCTCCTTTGTACAGCTGAGTGGAATGTGTTTGGTGTTTGTGTAGTCTATTCTGTAGATATCTGTTGGTCCTTTTTATATATTATGTCAATGAGTTCTTATTTTCTCTGTGTAATTTTTGTCCAGATCACTTGTCTATTGGAGCAAGCAGAGGTATTGAAATCACCTACTACTAATGCTTTGAGGATAATTTGTGTCTTTAAAGCCATTAGTAAAATTTATAATGGAATTAGATGCTTCAGAGAATGGTGCATATATAATCAAGTTGGCTTTATCTATGAAGTGCATATGTTTTTGGAAATGGCTTGGGTGGAATGAAGTCAGGTGGACAGCAGGTCCTGGGCTCTTGTATAGGATCTATCTACCAGTTCAAGTCTGGGATGTAGAGGTAGATGTGACTATGTGAAAAGGTTGAATATTGCAGGAAAGAGGCTTGTGGTTTGGGGGATAGGTAGGGAGGTTTCTGACAGAAGCCTATTGATTTCAGGTTTGACACAGGAATGGTAGGCCAGGCTAAACCTAGATTCTGGCTGTGGGCCCTGCGCTCAGTCTGGCAGGTTATGGAGGGTATGAGGATGGGGAGTATTGGGGGACTTACAGGACTAAACACCCATGAGTGGTGCCAGGTAGGGTAGGTTCTGGTGGAGTCTAGAGTAGGTTGAAGTGCTGGTTGGTGGTCAGGCTAGGCAATGGAACTGGATGAAGTTTGTGAGCTAGACCTGGTAGGTTCAGAAGAAGGCATGCATGGGGAGAGTCAGGAAAACCTACCAAGCTAGACCCTGGAGAAGGATGTAGGTGATTTGGTTGGGTTAGGAGGTTGAATATGGTGCAATTATTTTTGACAAATAACTCATCTTTACAGATAAAGCCTAGAAGTTAAGGCTAGGGAAAAAAAGAAGTGTGTGTGTGTGTGTGTGTGTGTGTGTGTGTGTGAGAGAGAGAGAGAGAGAGAGAGAGAGAGAGAGAGAGAGAGAGAGAGAGAGGAGAGTGTAATTATCGGACAGTGCTGGCCTAAATTCTTCAGAGAATTTTCACAGGGTGGATCAAATCAAAGGCTAGAATCATATCTAACCAAGGGCTGTGCTGTTGAGATACAGTCTGCACACTATGCCCAAGGTTCTTATGATGGAAAGCATTCATTTTCTTTAGTTCTAGAAGGGTTTTGGAACCTAGACATCTAATCTCAGCTCTGTGAAAAGGCATTTTATTTATTTATTACATTCATAAAAAAGAAAAAGAACACCACAACTTGGTCCCAGTTAGCCTCAGGATGTGGTAATATTGTTTTTAAAAAACTAATAGAATTGATCCCTAGGTTAAAAAAATCTTTCAAAAGCCCTCAAATTTTCTAGCATCATGTTATCTTTAAATGTGTAGTCAAGAAACAAAGCAGATGGAAAGAAAAAAAATCAAGAAAAACACCAATGATAGGGGAAGAAAAGGGGGAAAATGCAGGGTAATAAAATATATCTGATTTCAATGAAGAAAGAGGATTATTTGGAAAGATGGAGATCAGGAAGTGAGGATGGGGAGACTGGAGAGAACAGAGGGAGATGGGGATGAATTAGGACAAAATCCAATGCTATATGTGCATGAAAAAAGCATAATAAAATTTATTACTTTGCATGCTAATATAAAAACATAAAAAGGAAGGAAGGAAATCCTTCAAAGCCGTTGCCAGTGGGGAGTCTTACTCCCTGTATGGACCTATGTTGAGCACTTCTGCTTGCAACACAGTGTCTGGTCATTAAATATTTGTCTTTTTTTGAAACTGTTGAGCAACCTGCAAATTAAGTAGCAAGAAGCAGAGCATTAACTGTTATTTATAGATAGTCTTTGTGAGTTCACAAGGCAAATACAACACTATCACATCCTGGGTTTTTTTTTTTTTTTTCTTAGTAAATGTAACCAGATATGGAAGGTCAGACCACATGGGACCAGGGAGGTTGGTTCTTCATGGGTAATAACCTCTAATTATTCTTTGGTTTCAATCATGGCCCTTCTTACTATCAGTTGTTAACTTTTAAAATAAGAATTTGAAAAGAAAGTGGAAAATAAAAGTATATTTCTTAGACAAACAAACTGATGTAAATAAAGTTCCTGATTTCTGACTGGTAAGGAGATAACCTGTATAGTACCCGTGGACCTGGCTTAGAGACCTTGACCTGATTCCAAGTAATCAGTATATATTGGAATGGTGAGAGATTACAGAGGGTATTCAACCCATAAGTGTTTAATGACTCAATGAATTGAGCCTTCCATTTCTACAGTTTTAAGGTCATATCTTTAGTACTTAGAAGTATTTTGAAAAATATCAACATAAAATATTAAACTTGGGTCAGAGTTTCCTTCTGCTGCTGTTTTGTTTTATTCTAAGCAAGTGAATATTTATGGAAACCAACTCATTCAAATATTTATAAATAGCTCTGTGACCTTGAGCCAGCTTTGTCTTTGTTACAGTCAAGATGTTATTTCCATAGTTTGAGCCTCAGTGTCTCAGTTTCTTTCTCTGTTGCTGTGATACAATGCTCTGACTACCACAACTTAAAGAACAAAGGGTTTATGTTAGCTTACTGTTCTCGGTTATAGACCATCAAAACAGGCGTGTGAAGGAAGCAGCTGGCCACATTCCATCTACAGGTGAAACAAGAAAGGAATGAATGAATGCATGCATGCTGCTCCCTTTCTATAGTCATACAATTCAGGATTTGAGCTATACTCGGTGGGCGAATCATGTTACATGAATTAATATCATCAAGACAATTCGCCCAGAGGCACATCTTCCACATGATTCTAGATCCTTCATGTTAACAGTTAAAATAATCCATCCCACCCACTATCAGTAAAATGTTGAAGAATGGAAGATTACACATAAGTAAATTTTCATTCAAAAGACTCAGGCATTATCAAAAGCATTCTAACCTACTGGTATGGTGCAATGAAAAGAAAGAATGCACTTGCTGATCATAATGGGGGAAGATATAGGAGCTGCTGAATACTTCTCAAAGTTTGGCCTTTTGTATAAGCAACATTTTAGCATGATAGATTATTTTCTTAAGCAGCTATTGAAATATAAAACAATAGATAGGAAGTCTCACTTGTAGAGCTAACATTGGTTACTTACACACTCATCAGGACTTGTGCTTTTCCTAATGTTTTCTTCTCCCATTGTGATGTCATCCTACATATTATTCCAGATAATGGCAATGATGATGCTTGTTTGGTCTGAGACAATCTAAGGTCTTTTTGATTGTTCTTTGTGGCTGAGTGGAAGCTGATGTCCTTAAGGATATTGCTTAAATAATTACAGTTATTAAAAGTCACCCTCCCATGAGGAACAAAACTCCCTCCTGTCTTTCTTTGTACTGCCTGCTGTAAACAACTTTACCATATGATGGACTTGACTTCAAGTTCAGATTCAAGTTCTACTCTTTTGATGGCTCCATGTTTATGAACATACAGTGTTCTTATTTGTGAGGTCAGGTTAAAAACTATTTTCCTGGAGTACTGTTAAGTTTAAATATAACTATCTCTACCAGAACTCAGTACCCTGTTTGAAGGAAGAATTTTATAGCTGTTCGGTACTTTTCTGGTCTTGCTCTTGCTCTTTCTGACTCTTATTGACTGAAGAATGCTGTCTGAGAATCTAGTTTGGTTCTAAACAGGGCATGAGCACAGTGGCCTAAGCCAGAAGACTTCCTTCAGGGATGCCAGGTGACCCTTTAGTCATTGAGGGAAGAACTTAGCTATCTGATGTCCATATGGTCCAATAATTTTCAGGATCCTTTGAGGACATGTCTTTCCTTCTAGGTTGGGACAGAGAAACATTTCATCATCAGATGACTCCCCAGTCTTCAAAGAGCAGATGACAGAAATTATGTCCTACCATAGAACTCAGAAAGAGCTCCAAAGCCCTTAGCATTGCCTCTCCCTGTAGCCTCTAATGCTTCAGCTCTGCTCAGTCAGGCTTCACTTACTCCATCCTAGTTCTGCAGGTCTCCAAGTTTCATTGCAAATAGTTGAACACATTTTTTTTTTTTTTTTGTAGACAGACTGCTGCATCAGAAACCTTAGGGTCTCCTGTCCACCAGGGGATTCAGCTGTGCTTCCTGCACCCCTGCAAAGCACATTGCCTAATGCTCAAAGAACGCCACCTGCTCCAGCGTAGCAGCCAGCTTTCTGTCTCATCCTGGCCCTTCTGTTTGGACCAGTACAAGGGGTTTGCCAAGATCCAGTTGTGTCACTGCCCACTCCATTTGCTAGGACATTAAAGATTTCAATGAAATGTTTCCCACACAGATTTGATGCAAGTGCAGAAAAAAGAGCTGTTGGTTCTGTGAATGCTTTGGAGATGGCAAGTCTGAGCTGCTAAAAAGTGACTTTACACTTGATTTGGATAAGGTAACTCCACCATCTTTGGGATGGAGGAAACTACAAAATGAGGCAGAGTCTACATTCAGGTCCATAGAGGACTTCTGCTTTAAAGCAGTTAAACCTGTGACTCAGAGCCAGTTATAATCTGAATTGTTTATGTAAGGTAAATGCCGATTCCTGTACCACCTTGTCAACCACACATCAAAGCTTTGGCATCAGGACTTACGTTATTGCTCAGGGGTAGCAGACACATGCATGAGCTTCAGTCTCAGTATGAAGGTAGGATGGGAAGGGAATATTAGCTCAAAAATTTCTTCATTTCTCTGCCTTTACTAAAGACTTTGGTGTTAGTGCCATTAATATATTTCATTATAATAAAATTCATTACATATGAATCTTTTAAAAGTAGTTCCCAATTTGACCACTATTTTCCATTAACTGATCACTTACTTACCCCAACACATGGAATGAGGAACAGCATAACTTTCAAAATGTCCAGGTAGCCATCTCTCAAATTGGCTTGGGCATTTGCACTGTGCGAAGCTCAAGCTGTAGAAGGACTAGCTAGTGATGACAGTGGGCTGGGTAAATAAGTTCACAAACTCTTAGGTTCCTTTGAGTTTGTAAAGTGAATCAATTACTTATGGCTTAGAGTGTAGTCTATGAGAAAGAAATATTTGTGAATAACATTCTATACTAGCTAGATTTGTGGATGATTTTTCATCCATTGTGTTCAGTTTTTCAGTAGCCCCTGTGAGGTAAGAATTATTGTACCTGTTTTATAGGTGAGGCTACTGAGGTTCACATAAGTTAACTTTGTTATCATTTTTGTCTAGGCTCTGCCCCACAGTTACCTGGCAACATCTAGGTGTGCCTGACTCACTATAAAAGGGGCTACTTGCTCCCTTCGAGCTCTCTTGACTTCTTGCTCTTCCTCTGTCCTCTCGCCCCTTTCCTATCTCTCCCCATTTCCCTTCCCCCTCTCTCTTTATGTGCTCATGGCCAGAGTCTCTTCCTCCTCCTCCTCCTCCTCCTCCTCCTCCTCCTCCTCCTCCCCCTCCTCCCCCTCCTCCTCCTCCTCCTCCTCCTCCTTCTTCTTCTTCTTCTTCTCTCTCTCTCTCTCTCTCTCTCTCTCTCTCTCTCTCTCTCTCTCTCTCTCTCTCTCTCTGTCTCCCTTTCTCTGTCTTTACTACCCTCTCAACTCCCCTCTTCCTGCCCTGAATAAACTCTGTTCTATGCTGTACCTTCGTGTGGCTGTCCCTCAGGGGGAAGGGATGCCTCAGCATGGGCTCGAAGAGGTACTTCCTTTCCCCACACCTTACCACACCTCTACCAACCATATTCTTTCTATCTTTTTATAAAACGAACTTGGACCCATTTATATGCCCATGAGAAGCATACCTCAAGTTTATCCTACACCCAAATCCTATGAAAATTAGTGATTATTGGTTTGGATGGAAGCATTAAGTGATCTACTCTGTACTAATATCCAAACTCTGACGTTATGTTAGATGATAGCATTGTTAGCTTTTGGATTTGCGTCCCAAATGTTTCACACGAAAGTCACAAGGATACTAACTCACACACAGAGGACAATGTCTATCCATGGGGCTAAGATAGCCCAGCATAATAATTTGTAGTTAGGCCTCAGATCTGCATCATTCTAACCTCTCTATAAATCACCGAAGTTCTAATCAGCTTTTGTAGACTCATTGAGCATGTGTGTCTTCCCAATAACAAATCCACTCTCACATGAATATTGTCAACCCACTCATGAAGGCACTACCCTTGCCCTTAATAACATTTTAAAGGCCCCGGTCCCTAATGCTGTTACACTGGGTGGGATTAAAGTTTCTACCCAGAAACATTAAAGCACACATTCACACCACTATACCTTCCAAGCAAGCATTTATCAAACCACACAACTCTTGACGATCTTCAGCACCCCCACCTCTAACTGGCTGTGTTGCAGGTGTGCTGTGAGCCAATGGACACACTAAACAATTCAGAATGGGCTGCCAAAACTGGAGGGGACAGCTTTTGGCAGCACATGTCATTTGCATTGTTGTAACACCTGCTTGTTTTGATGCATGATAAGGGTCTTGTCAGAATTTCCATATTTTCTCTATTCAAAGGGAAGCCATTTGGCTGACTCTAGTCCCTCTGGTCTGCAATTTGGGACATACTATGTCAGCTCAGCTAGCACGGCTTTATCATTAAAATCATTGTTGACCATATCAAGTTAGTTTTGAACCAAATACATATGCTTGTATTTTGCTCCCCAGCCTATTAGGGGAAAAAAACAAGGGAGACAGAGCTTTCTGTTTGATTAGGTTAGGGGAACCAAGAAACATTATGGCAGCTTTGGTCAGTATAGCCTAATTTTCCTGTAATGAACCAGTCTCAGACTTACCTGAGTGGTCCTTTAACCACATGCTTTTCAAGATCTTACCCCTTGGCTCTCAAGAACTGGAACTAGGGACCACAAGGCTTAGCGTCACTTATTTAAATGAACGATGTGGAACAATTTGTGCCTATGTACCCAAGGGCTGCTGTAACCAACTATGACAGAAATAATGTCTTTAAACAAGAGTCATTTGCTTACACTTTTAATGGTCAAGGATTTGAAGTCTATGGGCAGGACTATTCCTTTTCTAAAGACTCCAAGGCAGATCTCTTCCATGCTTTGCTTCTGGTATTGTTGTCTAACTGGATACTCTGACACTGGAAAAATTGTCCCATCTCTGCCTGTATTATTTCAAGACATTATTTCTCTGTGAATGTTTGTTGTTTTTAACGTATGAACAATAGTTTTATGTGTAGGAACCAATCTTAAAGAGTTATGATCTCATTTTAATATAATGGCATCTGCAAAGATCCTCTTTCCCAATAAGGTGATCATCACAAGTATATAAGTGAGGTTTTGAAACCATATGTATATAACTGATGGTTTTGGCACCAGATACATAAACTGGCATCATGACTGCTCCAAGGTATGGTTAGGTTGGAAGATTTTGATGTAAAACAGATAAAAGCATTTAGAAGAGTCCAGAGCAGAGATAGAAAATAGTAGGCCTACCATGGCCAGCAGACTAGACGTAGCCATAAGAGGAGGCAGGGAGAGGTGAGACAGAGGAAGACAGAGAGGAGCAAGAGCTAGGACTAAGAGAGGGCCAAGAGAATGATTAGCCAAAATAGCAGGGTTATAAGGAGAAATGAGAAGCCTGGGAGCTGGAAAACTTTACTGGAGGGGAGGGCCAGGTTGCTAGCAAGGGGTTTGAAATGTGTAACAGGTACTTGGGATGCCAAGGGAGAGGGAAGGACTGGTATGCTGACAGGTAGCACAGACAGTCATTTGTTCCTTCTGAGATGGATAAAGAAAAATGGTTCCTATTGTTAGGAGGAAAACTGCCTCACAATTCCTAAGGCATGCTGGCCTTTCTCTAACCTCCAGAATTTGGGGTAGACAGAATTTCCTTTGGGCTTGACAACAAGGCACTGCTAATTAGGAATTATCTAAACTCTTTTGAAGACTCAATTCAATGCCAAACAATATGCACTTTCACCTTTTGCATCCTGATATGAAAATCTACCAGGGTTTATGAGAAATAGCATGTCATTCAAATTAGATATGTGTGTTGGTTGGTTTTTTTTTTTTTTCTTTCTAGTTTTTATTTCAGGATAGCCATTTGAAATTCTGAAACCTTATTTAAAATGTGCTTTGGGTCATGGAACTTCTTTGATAATAAATAGATCTTAGATGTCCTAATTTTGACAGTAACTTTTTTACTAACTGGAAAATTGTGATGTAGGTCCTTACTTTGCAGCATATCCTAAAGGTAAGATGCTTTTACTATCAGTCTCTCTTATTTATGTATCACTCCATCTCTTCTATCCTAGGCATTATTTGGGGCTCTGAAGATATACAAGCAAATGCACCTCAAGTTCTTATCACTGACAGATTTGCATTCCAGTGGCGAAGAATGATAAGCAGATGAGATATTGCATATAACCTGGCAAGCGTTATGATCAAAGTGAAGAGCATTATGGGAGAACATAGCAGCAGGGAGAGAGATAAGATGCACATAGAATACTTCCTGAGGGGACTAGCTTTGATGAAAGGTTGGAAGGAAGCACAGGGAGACCTCTGAGAACCAATGAAGAATCAGCAGCAAGAGGCATAGCTAGTTGTGATGAGAAATGGAAAGGTTTCCTCAGGCTATCATTGGCTGAATTGTGTCAAGCCAGTGCTCATATGGTTAAATTCTGGGTCCCATTGTGGTCATTTAGAAACAAAGGAGTTACCTAGGACTAGATTAGGTGGTGAGCATACGTTCTTCATGATGTTCTGTAGACAAGAAGGCTCCATCCATCTCTCCTCCCCTGCATTTCTCCCTTCTTCCTCCCTCCACTCCTATCCTCACTTCTCCCCTTTATTCCTTTTCAAGCCTATACACCAAGGATGATGTGAGCCCACAAGGTAAGAAGGCAGCCAACTAAAAATGTAACACTAGAAGGTGGAGTCTTGAAATGGGTAGGAATTGAGAGTGGCATCCTTATGAATGGGTTTAATTCCCTAAATTCCAGAGGCCCAAATAGGTATAGGGTTAGCTCCTTTGTCTATCTCTGGGAAGAAATCCCTCACTGGATCCAGACCATGGCTGCAGCCTAATCTTGGCTTTGAGTGAGTTTAGAATGGAAAGAGATAAAGTCTCAGTCTCTGAGCCACCTTGTCTCTGATAATTTTATTTCAGGAGTTCATGCTGACTGAGATAATAATGAACCATTAAGAATCTTTTTGTATTTAGGTGTTTCGTCTGATTTTTTTCCTCTGGAATGGGGTCTGGTAAAGGCTGAGTCTTATGCAATATAGGAAATCTTTAAGAAAAGAAGAAAGGAAGAAAGGATCATTTTGATTAAGTACTTTCTAACTGCCACGAATGAGTACACATTTCTCCTTGCAGATTCACAATGATTTCCTACTATTAAAGGTTCTAAAGTATTTTGTAGAAAGAAAATCCATATTACTTTAATTTAGCATTCTCAAATTTCTTTAGTAATGAAACTGTGGCTTAGAACTATGAATCCCAGGGTTTCCTGGGCATGCACTGATATAGCTTGAGGGCCATTAAGCACTTCTTCGTATTTGGGTGTTTTGTCTGAGTTTTTTCTCTAGAATGGAGTCTGGTAAAGGCTGAGCCTTACACAATATAGGAAATCTTTAAGGAAAGACAGACGGAGAGAGAGAGGGAGAGGGAGAGGGAGAGGGAGAGGGAGAGGGAGAGGGAGAGGGAGAGGGAGAGGGAGAGGGAGAGGGAGAGGGAGAGGGAGAGGGAGAGGGAGAGGGAGAGGGAGAGGGAGAGGGAGAGGGAGAGGGAGAGGGAGAGGGAGAGGGAGAGGGAGAGGGAGAGGGAGAGAGAACAAAAGAAAGGATCGTCTTGATGAAGTACTTTCTAACCACTACAAATAAGTACACATTTCTCCTTGCAGATTCACAACAATTTCCCACTATTAAAGGCTCTAATGCATCTTATAGAAAGAAAATCCATAGGAAGCAGGAGACCTAACCTGGGTACTACCTCCCCACGAAGGGTCAGGAAGCACTCCTTTCACAGTCCTGAGTGAGAACATTTATGAGGCTGGTGTTCTAAGTTAGGCCAAAGAATCAGAAATGATAACAAAATATTATATTGAAATGTGTATAAGTTCCTAAGACAGGCTTTTGTAAAAAATAAAATTTTAACTTAAAACAAATTAGAGTTTTCAAAAAACTATGTATTTATTGTTAAAATAAAGAAAAGGGTTTGACAAGATGGCTCAGTGGAAAATGGAAATTGCTATGCAAGCCTTGTGACCTGAGTTCCATCCCCAGAACCCATGTAAATATAGAGAGAGCCAACTCCACAAAGTTACCCACTGACCCTTACATGTCCTGTGACACACACTAGTGATAGTAGTGATTACAAATTAATAAATAATATATGAGTATATAAAGCAAAATATGACCCATTTCATCCATGTATATCTATTAACATTAGATTGTACTGTGGTTTTGTATGTCCTTTTTCATTGAACTATGTAGTTTAACCATGCCTTTATTAAGGATATTACTATATATCACTGGCATATCAACATTAATTTTTGCAAACCAGCATATTTATTATAATCAGTTGATTTAAGCAGTGCTGCAGCAATGATTTCCCACATATGTCTTTGATACCTACATGGTTTGCTTCTAGAGATAGATGTGGAGATCTTGAGTTAGATCCTCGGCAGAGATTCCCAAGGGCCACAGTACTCACCCTTGCTTTCTTTAATAGTCTCCTTTGCTACTAGAAGCATCACTCTAGGTAGAAGGCTAAAAACTTTCCTCTACTTCCTTTATAGAAAGCTATGGCTATGTGACTTACTACTAGCCAATAAAATAGGATATTCTTTTGAGCAGTCTCCTTTCTAAGAAAAGTAATGTCCTTCTTTCTTCCCTCCTTGTTCATGCTGATAGAATGTAAATCTATATTGGATGACAAAGTTACATGTTAAGGATACAAGTATAAGAGTGAAGAAGTCTAGGCTCCAGACATCTCCAAGAGATCCTATACTTTCCTGTGGACTTGTTTTACAAAGCCATAACTTGAGTTTCTATCTTGTTTAAGCTACTGCAGTTTTTTTTTTTCCTTTCATATGATCTTAAATGAAATTCTAGCTTGTTTAAATGGAATGCACATTGAACAATTTGACAAATTAGAACTAAATGTCCTGAAAGGGGCTGTACCGACAGACATGCTCATCAGCAGTGAATGAGATTGCCTGGAAGAAAATTGAACTCATTATAAATGATGTGGTCTTTATCATTTTCATTGAGGGAAATTTTAAGTATTTTCAGAACCTTTGCTTGATGCTCCCAAATCTATTTCACTCATCAGAAAAAGAAGTAGAATTGTATAGAATTCTCTGTACACCTTGACTTGGCCACTGAGCACCTCTGTGATCCTGAATTAATCACAATCTAGACTTTTAGATCCCCAGCTTCTTAATTTGTAAAATATGTTAATCACTGAAGCTCTTGATGAGGAATAAACAGTGCCTGTACCATATGTATCAAGCAGTATCAGCTACTTCAATATGAATATCAGTTATCTGGCTTTGTGGGTTGTTGTGGGGGGTACAGTAATGAGAAAACAGTGTCTGAAAGTGAGTAGTTAAATAGACATGTTTGGATAAAAGGCATAGCCACAGCCACCTACAGTGAAGAAATTTCCCCAAAGGAAAAGAAATTATCACAGGGATTAAAGGTAGACAATGTTGCTTCTGTTAGGGGATAATATCCAGAAATTCATTGTAAACGATTGGATGAATGGAAAATTTCCACCTGTAGAAATACCATTGGACTTTATTTTAAATTGACAGTAGCCAAATGTTGGGTTAGGAAGGTATGGTGACTTAAATGAGAAATCCCCCCCACTCCGAACACTTGGTCCCCAGTTAGTGGCACTGTTTGGGGAAGGTTATAGAACCTTTAAGAGACAGAGAGTGGCTGGAGATGCATGTTAATGGGGGTAGGCTTTGAGGGTATATAGCCTTCCCATTTCAAGTTTGCTTTCTCTGACTCATGCTCGGGTTTGAAGATCTGATCTCTTGGCTTCTTCTTCTTCTTCTTTTTTTTTTTTTTTTTTTTTAAGATTTATTTATTTATTATATGTAAGTACACTGTAGCTGTCTTCAGACATTCCAGAAGAGGGCGCCAGATCTCGTTGCGGATGGTTGTGAGCCACCATGTGGTTGCTGGGATTTGAACTCTGGACCTTCAGAAGAGCAGTCGGGTGCTCTTACCCACTGAGCCATCTCACCAGCCCTCTCTTGGCTTCTTGCTCTGGCTGCCTGCTGCCATGACTTCTCCACAATTGTAAACACAAATAAACTTTTCTTGTCCATAGGTCACTTTTGGTCATAGTGCTTTGACACAGCAACAGAAAGACAAGTAAGATAGAGGATACAGAGGAACTAGTGAACCAGTGACTAATGTACAAGGCACATGTTGGAATAGAGTCTGTTTGGCTACAGCAGAAAGAAAAGGTTAGCTCTCAAAAAGATTGCACCAAATAGTTTGCAAAGATTCTTAATACATGTGGGAATCTCTTGAGGGCCTTGGTTTCAATATGACAAAAAAAAAAAAAAAAAAAAAAAAGAGAGATAGTCAAGACTATTCTATGACAGTCTACCAGTGTGAAACATGGACTGGACTTTTTATACAGGATGTATAATGTAGTGAATACCACCTAAGGGTTTGAGTCATCATTGGAATGAGAAGGAATATATACTCTGCATAGAAATAATGTTGTTCTAGTTATCCTTCAGGGAAACCAAGAGCCTGGTGTCTTCCATAGTTTATAAACTAACCAGAAATTGAAACTACTATGAGGCACTTTTGCTCATTATCTATAGGGCAAGTGTGTTTCTTATCAATACATGTTGAACTTGGAGGCATTCAAAACTCTCTGTGAATGTCTAAAGCAAAGTGGAGGGAAATGAGAGCATTGCATAAAAGGAAATGTGCAGGTTGGGTGTATACTCACTGGTCATGAGCCAGATGGTCAAATCATGGAAAGCCAGTGAAATTGAACAGCAGGAGAGTTGGTATTGTCTCCAGAAAATGGAAAGTTCTCTCACTGCCCTGCCTTGCACTTTTAAAAAAGGCATTGTATTATTTTTTTATTCATTTATTGTGTGTATGTGTGTTGGCAGAGTGCATATATGTGTGCACATATGTGGTCACAAGTGTAAACAAATAGTATGAAGAAGAGAGGTTGATATCAAGATGTCTTCCTTATTTGTGTCTCTACCTTAGTTTTTTATGGTCTCTTAATGTTCGTGGGGCTGCTTATGCAGTTTATCTGGCTGACTTTTGAGTCCTTGGTGTACTTTTGTCTCCAAGTTCTACTACCTACCTACCTACCTACCTAACTACCTACCTACCTACCTACCTACGTACCAACCTATCATCTATCTGTTTTCCTGAAAACTGTAGTGCTATGAGTCAAGGAAGTTTTTGACTCATCTATAAGATTGCCCTCAACCCCCAGAGTCTGTCTTTAGTACCCCGTTTCCTGGTCCTCTTTAGAGACAGTTATAATGCCATATCTTATTCCATTGAGGCAATCAATGAAAACACAGACACTAGAAAAAGTTTTCTAGGAGTCTTGTATAATATGCCAGCCACCTTAGGAATGATCTATTTATTCACATGTTGTTGGCTATGAATGAACCAGACCTCACACACACACACACACACACACACACACACACACACACACACACACAGGGTTAGGATATTATTAAGATTACACAAAAGGTGCTTGGTTTTTGAATAGGAAGCTTTAAGAATGAGAGCTGGGTTTCTAGCCTGGGCTTATGGAGTCTGATTCCATTATGACACAAAAATGAATGGAAGAAATTGATATTTAAATTGTTGTTAAATGATATTTAAGTTAAATAATATATGAACTACAATACATTATCCAGGTGAAGGAACTTTGTGTCACAGTTCTTCACAACTTCAACAGATGTGTTAGGAATTATATTAAAATACTCTTGAGGTGGTGGGTCTCAGGTTGGTAGTTGGCATCTGTGTTTATTACAAACTTCCAGTTAGCATAAGTCATATTTCAGTAACACACTGGAGTGGTAAGTTTGGAATCAATTAATGTCAACAGTTTCATTTATGAACCACCTAAGAAATTTTAAGAAATCTACTCTTTTTCACATCTATTATTATCATCATATTTAAACATGTGCTTAAGGGTAGACTTGCCAGTGCTGTCACTCTATACATTATAATGTGTGACTTCATTTCTTTAAACATATCTACAAGTTCACCAGTCATATCTACAGATTCATCAGTCATATCTATAGATTTATCATCATTGGGGATTTTTATCAGTGCTAATTAGCAATATACTTTATTTTTTTCTTACATAGCCCCAAATGTAATTGTTGCTTTTCCCTGTTGAACTCACATTTCCATCCTATGTTTCCTATAAAATTTTTATGCCAAAGAGATACATATTTGTACTGAGTTTTCATTCCCCATTTTGCTTAACTACTTCAAACATATACATATGGTTTAAACTTTTAAAAGTCCAGAATTTCTTGTGTTCATAATATCTCAGTGTTACAATTTCTTCTTAGATTATTATGAACATTAATCCTTGACAAGTGGCTGAAATAATACATGATAAAAATATTTTAAAAGATGAAATACAAGATAATAGAAATGGATCTTTTAGTGAGATATTTGGAAGTGGCTTTCTTCTTTAATCAGCCTATGCAACAAGAAGAAGACGACACTTCATTGTTGGAAAGAGAGTTAGAGGCAGTGATGCTGTCATCTCTTTTCTGTTCTAAAATTTTGAAATAATAGTTATTTGATTCCATGATCGCCTTTCTAGATATAGACTAAGAGTTACAGAATAACCTCTCATTAAATAAATGCATTGATTAACATGTTCTTTTAATTCTCTTTCACATGTTTTAAAGGCAAAGGATTGGAGATACCTTGATCATCTTGATGTAGCAAGGACCAATAAGGTGAGGGATGTGCTTCTCTTTTGTTAGAAGGGAGGAAATGGGGACAAAGAATAGAAAGAAAATTGACAAAATTCTGACCCCAGGCACTGTCTAAAGTTACCAGCTACTAAGGCATAGTACACATTGAAATAGAGGATTTGTAAATGAGGCTTGGGTCTACATGAACCTACACACTCCTTCGAATGGTTATACATCAAGTCCAACTATGCCATTTTGAAGGCTGCCATTGTAGAGAACTGAGATCCTGTTGTGCTCTGGACAGAGGCCAGGCTGATGGGGAAATGAAGGGCTGCATAGACAGAAATTCACACATATGGCATGAATACTGCATAGACTCTGCTAATTCAGACTTGTGGAAGTAGAGAGTGTTTATTAAAGAATATTTTGTTCTATATGTGGAAAAAGAGAAAAGGGACAGGTTATCAACACAGGATACATGGGGGGGGGGGGCTAAGAAATACAAAAGTGGGTCAGGCCCTTGAGGATACCCATGTGCACACACGTTGCTAATTCACAGCTATACCCCATGCTTGTCTGAGTGTTAGAGTTGACTCCTGGCTCAGCAGAGCTTTGTCAGATCAGTTTTCACTGTTCAGTATACAGTGTACCTGGGTTAACAAAATTCATCACTGTAATGATGGCCCTTTCACTTAGTCTGGTTGATGCTAGAGGTTTCTTTCAACACTAAGGTGTTTTGATTCCATGACTCAGTGACATTTTAAAGGTATGTAAAACAGAGTGATAGCCCCAGCTCTCATTTATTCTTTCTTTCATTCTTAGGCTTGAAAAGGCCTGTTCACATGGCTTGAAAAGCCATATGTGTGCTTCATTTATTTTCACTGGGAGGTCACTTAGGAGAAGACTTTTACTATTAAATTGGTTGTGGAACTCTCTTTGTTTGTAACTTTATCAAATATTCAACAAGAAAATGCCTGTAGCCCCATGCTAGGGAATGGCTGCCTGAGTCGAACAGGCAGATAGAAGGCAAGTAGAGAATTGCGGGGTCATTGTGAACTCCTGTGTCTGACACCCCAGATCCATTATGTGCCTGCCTCTTTGATTTCTTTCCCTGTCTGGACTGCAGGCTTTTGTCTGCTCTATTGATATCTGAATATGATCAAATACCCTGTGTATTAGTTAGGGTTTTACTGCTGTGAACAGACACTATGACCAAGGCAAGTCTTATAAAAAAACAACATTTAATTGGGGCTGGCTTACAGGTTCAGAGGTTCAGTCCATTATCATCAAGGTGGGAGCATGGCAGTATCCAGGCAGGCATGGCGCAGGAGGAGCTGAGAGTTCTATGTCTTCATCCAAAGGCTGCTAGTGGAAGACTGACTTCCAGGCAACTAGGGTGAGGATCTTATACCCACACCCACAGTGACACACCCATTCCAACCAGGTCACACCTATTCCAACAAGGCCACACCTTCAGATGGTGCCACTCCCTGGTCCAAGGATATACAAACCATCACATTCCACTCCCTGGTCCCCATAGACTTGTTCAAAAACATTAGTCTATGGGGGCCATACTTAAACATAGCATAATGCAAAATGCATTTAGTGCAACTTTCAAAGTCCTCATAGTCTATAGCAGTTGCAACAATGTTAAAAGTCCAAAGTTCAAGGTCTCTTCTGAGATTCATTCAACTTAATTAACTGTAATCCCCAAAGCAAGGCAGGAAACCAGCTGGGCAAACTCCAAACTCTGCATCTCCATGGCTGATGTCAAAGTGGTCTTCATATCTCCACTCCTTTTTCATCTTTTTTGACTGCAACAAACTGCTTCCTCCTGGGCTGGTTCCACTCCCTGTTAGCAGCTTTCCTCAGCATGTATCCCATGGCTCTGGCATCTTTAACATCTTTGAGTCTCCAAGGCAATTTCAATGTTACAGCTTCTTCTTTCAGTGTCTGGGATTCTACTTGATCTTTTGGACTCCTCCTAAGGACTGGCATCACTTCTCCATCTCTGTCCTCTGTAGCACTCTATGCTCAGGTTGATCCACTCCATTACGGCTGCTGTTCTTGGTGATCATCCCATGGTACTGACATCTCCAATACACTGGGGTGTTCCACTCCAACTAGGCTTCACCAATAGCCTCTCATAGGCTCTCTTCAGGGTGCCAAGCCTCAAATCCTTTGCATGACCCCTTCAATCCTGGGCCATCAACTACAGCTGAGGCTTCACCTTCTCCAATGGGCTTCCCTGGCCTCTCACAGTGCTAAGCCTCAGCTTCTCTCCATGATCCCTTCATTCCTTCACAAGCAGTACCACCTGAGTGACTCTTACACATTACCAAGTCCAGCCGCAGCATGAGGTACAACCTTGGGTATCTCTGGAACACAGCTTCTTTGTGCTCCCAGAAAACAGTTTCCAGAAGATTTCACCTCAACAATGCTGGTCTCTTCTTAATCATCGCTAATTCCTTAGCTCCAGCTAACCAGCATCAATTTTCCCAGTAGTTCCTTCCATTCTTAACTCTAGAGCCAGAGCCACATGGCTGAAGCTGCCGAGTTCTGCTGCTTACAGGAACTAGAACATGATCCCCTTGTATTATTACATTATCACTAGCTTTATGTTTTCTAAATCCTTCACTGCCTAAGCTTGGCTATCCTGGTTCTTGCTCTGTACATTGACCTTGAATGTAGAGATCAGCATGCTTGTCTCATGGGATTAAAGGTGTGTACCAGCATGCTTGTCTCATGGGATTAAAGGTGTGTACCAGCATGCTTGTCTCATGGGATTAAAGGTGTGTACCACCATGCCTGGATCTAATTTAGCTGGGTAGGATCTTGCCCCAAGGTCCTACTCCCTTAATCTTTATCTCCTAGAACACAAGATTTTGCTCCATTTCACTTCCTGGTACTCCTTTAATACTCAAACCATATATTTTATATTTTTCCTTTCTAAGCTTGCTATGCTTGTTCAAACTTTTCTTCATAAGACTTAACCAGAGAACAAAGTCTCTGCTGGGCTTTTTTGAAACTTCTTTTGTCAATGCAATTAATCCAAGTCTCTTCACCTTAGCCTCAGGCAAACTTTTCAGACAAGGGCAAAAAGTAGCCACATTCTTCACCAAAATACCACAAAACCAGTCTTTATGCCAGATTCTGAAAGTCTTCTCCTTTGAAATCTCTTGGGCCAGGTCAACACAGTTCAAATTACTCCCAGCAACAAAGTCTTCCATATTCCTACTAGGATGACCCATTAAGCCCCATTTAAAGCATTCCACTGCTTTCCAAATCCAAAGTCCCAAAATCCACATTCTTTCAAATAAAAGCATGGTCAGGCCTATCACAGCAATACCCCACTCCTGGTACCAACTTCTGTATTAGTTAGGGTTTTACTGCTGTGAACAGACACTATGACCAAGGCAAGTCTTATAAAAAAAACAACATTTAATTGGGGCTGGCTTACAGGTTCAGAGGTTCAGTCCATTATCATCAAGGTGGGAGCATGGCAGTATCCAGGCAGGCATGGCGCAGGAGGAGCTGAGAGTTCTATGTCTTCATCCAAAGGCTGCTAGTGGAAGACTGACTTCCAGGCAACTAGGGTGAGGATCTTATACCCACACCCACAGTGACACACCCATTCCAACCAGGTCACACCTATTCCAACAAGGCCACACCTTCAGATGGTGCCACTCCCTGGTCCAAGGATATACAAACCATCACACCCTGTGACATTTAAGCTTAAGCAGCAAGACACTCCTGAAAACAACCGTGGCTCAATATTTTCCACAGAACTTATAATAATTCTGCCTCCTTCACAACTATAAAGAGCAACTGACGCCTCGTGGAAAATGTATAGGAGACTGGATTTTCTTAGAACCTGAGGGCTAGAAAGGCTCTTTGTTCCTAGGAGTCTACATACATAGGTTTTTTTTTTTTTTTTTTTTTTTAACTCCCTATATCCTTAGAGACAACTGAGGAAAGGATCATTTATAAAATGTTCTAGATCCTTGTTTAGACAGTTGCCACATCTCCTCTTCCACCTCTGTCCTAGTTTTCTATTCCGGACCTAACCATATTCATCTCTACCCTTACCAGCTAAGTAGGTTACAGCAGCTGTGGATGCTATAACACAGCAAGCCAACATGGACAATAAGTGTGGATCAAAACTTTGCTTTGTGGGAAACTTCAGTGTGGAAAGGCAAAGCTTTTTTTTTTTTTTTTTTAATCTAATACACCTTTTATTTGCTTTTTCATCTGCCCAAGCACATTCACCATATCAAGGTACTTGACTCTCAAAACTGGATGCAAAATTGTATCTCTTTACCCATTTCCTCTACAATTTTCATTAGGTTCTTAATGAAAAACAAATTCTCTCAAGGGTAAAGAACCATTAATATGATGGGCTGGTTTTCTTTTCTTTTGTTTTGTTTGCAATGGCTTGAGTGACTCTCATGGTTGCTCCAGTGGAGAGCAGAATTCAGGGCACTTCCTAACCCTATCTTGTGATAACTGAGTTCAGCTAAACAAATGAGTGGACAGAGAAAGATAAGCAGTCAGAAAACTGGCTTCAAGAAGGGAGTAATGTGGTGAGATCCTGAAAGCTTGGTTTGCCAATATTCCTTTAGTTATCCACATTTGGGATATAATTAGGACAGCTACTTAATACTTCTTCTACCAGATAGGAAATTGTTACTTAAAGTATTCACTTATTTATCACTGAGGCTAAAATAACAGATACAAAGATAATAAGAAATAGATGAAATAATAAAAAATAATAGATACAAAGGGTTTTGAGTAAGGAAATAATGATTTGCTTATAATACTTATAATTTCAATGATAATAATGACACCATTAATATTAGAAATAAAATACTGGTGTAATAACTCATGAATAAATTCAAAGAAGAGACCCAAATGCACAAATGAACCCAGTTTCCTTGGTGGGAATGATCAATCAATCACTTTGACTTAAAGATGCTCTGACTGGGAGCAGTGCTTTCTTTATGCTGCAGGTTTCTCTTTGATCCCATCTCAGTATTCTCTTCCCATCTTTCTTTCTTACCTCTCTCTCTCTCTCCTTCCTTCCCTCTTCTTCCCTGTTCCTCTGCTCCCCCTCCTTTGGACCCCCATCCCGTGGATTACAAAGACATCAGTGTGCCTGGGAGAGTGCTGAAGGGCTGCAGTGGGAGATGAAGATAAGTTTTAACAAACTCTGTCTCTTTGCAGCTGCTGTTTGGAAAGCAGGCTTCCTGCCATGCTGAGGCTGAACCTGCCAAGTGCCTTATCCTGGGCTGAGCCCCAGACCTCAGCCACAGACTATTTTCTATGGCTTATTCCAAATGCAGTCCCTCGGCTGTGCTGCAAGCAATAAATATCTCTTTCTGTAATAGGGATCTGGGAACATGAAATCTACCCGTTCATCTTTCACAGCCTCTACCCGCTGCCTCTTTATTTTCGCCCAAGTTGCATTATTGCTCTTTAAGATAGGATCTTGAGGCATTTATCAAGGGCTGGTATACCAAAGTTCTGGGTATTAGAATATTCTCAAATTCTTCAAGAGGGAGATCAATTGACAATTGTAGTCACAGACTTATTAGCAAGATAGTAGGGAGATATTTTTCTTTCTTAGAGACTATAGCCTCCTGAACCACGTTGTTTAAACTTCTTGGTTCCTCATTATTATGATAATAACTCAATATATAGGGTTAGAGAAGTTAGATTTATTTTTGTTATTATGTTATCTAATGTTTATGAGTGTCTTGCCTGTGTGTATTTATGAACACCATGTGTACATTTTTGGTGCTGGCAGAGGCCAGAAGATGGCAATGGCTGCCCTGGAACTAGAGGTACAATTGGTTGTGAACTACACTATGAGATGCTGAAAATGGAAACTGGATCCTCTGGAAGAGTAGTCAGTGCTCCATCTCTTTAGTTCAAGACTTAGGGTTTTGTTATGATAGCTTGTTTGGGGAAGGGGTTGTTTTTGTTTGTTGTTTTTGAACATGGAAGTGTAATGTGACAGAACAGACAACAGTTATGGCTACAGCAGCATCAGTTATTATGGTTTATGCAAACAAATTTTGGGGCCAGACAAAATGCACCCAAGTTTTTATTGTATATCATTTCAATTAATGTCCTCAGATAGACCTGCAAGATGGTATTCACTGACTGAAGAGGTAGGAAAATAAAAGTGAAAGAGTTTAACCTTTAGTGTTCTTAATATTGCTCATCTTAAGTTAATGTGCTGAATAATAGGCACCCTTATATGTACAGTTAATAATATACATTTTCATTATGAATTGAAACAGTGAAAACATAGCTTGGCCCTTTTTCAAAAAATGTAAACATGCATACATACAATTATGTATGTATATTTGTACCTGGTTTTTATTTAGGCAAAGTGATAGACTAACATGCCTTTGAGGAGGTACTGGAACCTGAGTGAAAGGGGCTTTTATTAATAACTTCATGCTAATCTAAAGTTTCATTTATCATTTTATTGAGGAGTTTTACATCTATGTTCATAAGAGAAATTAAGTTTGTAGTTTTCTTTCTTGAGTCTTTATATGGTTTGAGTATCAGTGTGACCATGGCCTCATAAAATGAATTGGGCAATGTTCATTCAGTTTCTATTTTTGTGGAATAATTTTAGGAGTATTGGGTTAACTCTTCTTTGAAGCTTGGTAGAATTCTGCACTAAAACTGTCTGGCTCTGATCTTTTTGTTGTTGTTGTTGTTGGGAGTTTTTTTGATGACTGCTTCTATTTCGCTAGGGGTTATAGGCCTATTTAAATTGTTTATCTGATCTTGTTTTAACTTTGTTAAGTGGTTATCTTTTTACTTTTTAAGTGGTTATCTTTTAAGAAAATTGTCCATTTCTTTTAGACTTTCTAGTTTGGTGTAGTACAGGTTTTCAAAGTATGTCCTTATAATTCTCTAGATTTCCTTGTTTTCTGTTGTTTTTTTTCCCCTCTTTTATTTTTTTTTCTGATTTTATTAATTTGGATATTCTGCCTCTGTCTTCTAAGTTAGTTTGGATAAGGGTTTGTCTTTCTTGCTGATTTTTTCTCAAAGAACCAACTCTTTGTTTCATTGATTCTTTGTACTGTTTTCTTTGTTTCTATTTTATTGGTTTCAGCCCTCAATTTGATAATTTCTTGCTGTCTGCTCCTCTTGAGTGTGCTTACTTCTGTTTTTTTTTTTTTTTTTTGTTCTAGGGCTTTCAGTTGTGCTGTTAGGTTGCTAGTATGAGATCTCTGAGATCTCTCCACCTTTGTTTTTTGTTGTTGGTGGTGGTGGGTTTTTTTGTTTGTTTGTTTTGTTTTTTAAATGTAGGCATTCAGTCTGGCCTTTGTCTTCAGAACCAGGAGAATTAACTGAAATAGTGCAAGCAGGATGGGAACTGACTAGTTTGAATTTTGAAATCGCTGAATCACAGGGTCAGTGATGAGAAGAGGGAATTTCCAGCCAAGAGTTGGTTCAAAAGGGCTAGGGAGGTGGTTGGTGCTGTAGGCCCAGTGAAAGCAATGGTGTTCTAAATCCAAGTGGCAACAGGGTGAGACTGGTGGTCTTAACAAACACATGAACTTATTGCTCTGAGTTCTACACAGGAAAAGCACACACAAGAGATCTTAGAAAATCATGAGACTGGCTTATGAATAATAATGCATCTCATTGTGCTACTGCAATGCATGTGTATAATGAATGTTGGTCATAATTATCTCCCTTTTATCCATTCTCTCTCTTTCTCCCATCCCCCTCCTGTTTTTCTAATAGTTCTACTTTTTCACCCATGTCTTTTCCCTTTGATTTTATACATAAAACAAAACATAAGGAACTTGTCTTCCTATATCTGCCATATGCTGATGAATGAAACTACCCAGCTTTACCCAGGTTGCTGAAAATGCCATGATTTTATACTTTACGGTTTATACTTTACTCCTTTGTGGGGTATGCTTGTATTTGTGTGTGTGTATGTGGGGGGGGGGGAGCTTAGAGGCCAGAAGCATGCGATCTCTAGCTGGAATTATGGAATTATGAGTTATTGTGGGCCAGCTAATACAGGTGCTAGTAACTGTGCTCCTATAAAAGAACAGGGAATGGTCTTAATCATTACAAATCTCACCAGCCCTTGGGCCATTTTGTTAGGGAAAAATAAACAATTACAGCCATAGGGATGACACAGGTGGGACTCGCAAGGTCATGTAAGTGTTAATACTGCTTGGATGTCTGCTTCTTGCAGAAAATTGCTCATAGCAGCACCGGGTTGTCTTCACATGAATGTACCACATTTTCTCAAAGAATCATTTTTAAATCAAAGTTTTTCAAATCAGCATTCTAAGTAGTATTCAAAATTTGTTCAAGGTTGTCTTTCATGAAAATATGTCTGATGTCTTGTTATTTGGGAGGGGAGATTATTTCAAGAGTGTTCTTACTGACTAAGCAAGTTCCCTACAGCTTTTCCTTGCTTCCAGATATCAGGTAATCTAAGCACCCGAATGGCAGAGCTGGATGAGTTAAATAAAGTTCCAAGGACAGGCTGAGACGTTCTGAAGACTTTAGTTTATCACATGAGGTCAACTGAGGGGCAAGGGGCGTGTTCCTGCTGGACTAGTAGAAGTTTGCTTTTGTCATGAATGCATGCACAGATTAGGTTGCCATGCCAGGACATTGGCTGTGCTTTTGATTTTTTTCTCCTCTCTTAAAAAAGGACACATTGACTATGAGAAGAATGGAGGAGATGAGCCCCCCCCCGCCCATATTATTAGTGCACGTGAACACCTGATATGCAAATAGCCAAAGTGGGTGGAAAGGAATAGTTCTTAATACTTTTTTTTAAATCATAGCATCAAATTATCTTTAAAAATGAACTTAAATTGGAAATTTTCATTTAACATGTGGCAAAATCTAATTTTTGTTTTTCAAATTGTCATTTTCTAATTCCAAACAGAAAGGTTTTATATGGTCAAACAGACTAAAGTCTCCTCGGGGTGGGTTAGAGATCTGGGATGCTCATATTTTAGAGAAATGGATTTGATTTCCCTTGGATCATCCTTTTTTTTAAAAAAAATAAGAAAAGTATTACCAGTGTAAGCCAGCCTCAGAAATAGGAATTTCTGAGGGGCTCACAACATTATGCAAGCACTCAACTTTGTCCCAAGAGAAAAACTATCCTGGGATTTTGCCTCTTATAGAAATTGCTTGAGACAGTTTCTCCCTGATTCCCCTGCTGTTCTTTTTCTTCCAGCTATACCAATGCAGTGGGCTGTGACAATCAGGGTGACCTGCAGAAATGGAGGAATTGATAATAGTTGAGAAGTGGGGACCTGGTCAAAAAGGAGAGAGGTCAAGACAGGAGAAAGACCTGCTAGGGGTATAGGCAAGAAGAGCATCTGCCCTGAGGAGTATCACACTTTAAATCCTTGACAACTCAATCCAGAATTGCAAAGGTTTGCTGTACAATGGCACTGTTGAACAATAATAATGTGAAATTCCCTTATAATGCCCAATCACGCTTGAAATATCGAATCAAAAGAAGCTTTTGTACTTGGCCTTGAGATTACTTAAAGGGTTTAATAATAAGAGCATCCATTTTGGGCTACTTGAAAAGAAATGCTGTAAGCAGACTGTCCTCGGAGAATGCGTGAGTTGATTTCATTTAACCACCGGGGATGTTAACTCCCTGGCCTGCCCATACAGTGGCTGGCATAGCACTTATCTCCACATGCCTGATTAGACAATTGTAGTTATTTGCTTTCTGTAAAATACATCTGGATTCATTGTAGACACCTGATTTCTGTTTATTCAGGACACCAAAAAGAATCAACTTAAAATCAGGATGTAGTTGTTTAGGATAATGTGTGTGTGTGTGTGTGTGTGTGTGTGTGTGTGTGTGTGTGTGCTGAAGAAATGGATCATTTATTTTTTTAGATTTATAATCATCCCAAAATGACCACTTTAAGTTCCGATTGATTAGAGTTGCATTAAGTTAAAGCATAACATCTGATGCTGAAGAAACTATAATCTTCTTGCCAAGCCAGTTGGAGGAGTCACTGGGAGCCGGGCTACTCTCATTGAGGCCCTGTTACTTGCTAGCTGGTTTGGAGAAACCATGTTTCCTCTCTGTGCCTTTTCTTGCAGTGATGAGGATATTTCCTCAACAGGAATGTTTTCAGAGTTATATGAGTTTTGTCTAATAAAGGTTTGCTTGAGGTATAGGCAAGTAGATTTATAGAGAGTTTAGAAAGGATAATGAAAACAGATAAAAGCCTAGGATAATATTCATTATCCTGCAGCTACAATTATAAACAGTAATGTCCTTTTCTGGACTGCTTCCCCTTTAGACTGTTGATTGACTCATTGGAGATCAATACCAAGAACAGTGCATGTGGATCTGGGGATGTTCAGTGGTAGAATGCTTGCTTAGTATGCATAAAGTCTTGGGACAGATCCCTACCACTGCCTTCTCCAGCATCTCCTCCCACAAAGTATAATGGTTGACACAGACCTCTCAGTGTTCCAAGTTCTTCAGTGGCTCCCCATGTCCTACATGAAGGTGGTTTAGATTCAGCCGGCCATTCGAGTCTCTTCATATATTTTGCAGGAGTATATATTCCCCTGAGACTTTTTTTCACACGAAGAGAAACTTAGAATTACTTTTCACTGAAAGCTACATAGCATGTTTGTCCTCTAATGACTTCATAAGCAAGGGACTTGAGTTCTTCAAGAGCTGACTTACATCAAACCTATTCACTTCCTTTTGCAAGTCACTACTTTTGCTTAGAACCCACCCAGCCTTCCATGTCTTCTTCTTTGAGAGATCTTCTTTCTTTCCAGGTATTCACACCAATATTCTATTTCTTCCAGAAGAATCTAATGTCATTTCCCTGTGATAGAAGCTAAGTCCAACAGATCTCTGATTCCTCAGAATACTTGTAAAACACTTTACCCCACATGAATATTAATAAAGACATGTTAACTGTGCATATTCTAGGAAATTACTACAGAGAGAAATTGAAAGCCAGTCTATCTATGTGGGAAGAGACTAAACCATACCATGGACTCCACTATTCAATAAAAATATTTCCCAAGCAGATGTGCATACTGCGCAGTTTATTTTGCTCTTCCTAGAATTTTAAAATTATCTAGAGACTGGAGATGAAGCTTGTTTGGGAAAGTGTTTCTCCTGAACCACATAAGCCTTGGCTGATGCCTGATGACAACTGTTTTATAATCTCAGCACCGGAGGTCGAAGCAGAAAAATCTGGAATTCAAGGTTACTTTTGGCTACAAAGTGAGGTCAACATGAGACCTTGTCTCAAAGAACCCAAACAAGTGGGGCACGGTGGCACATTCCCTTAATCTTATTAACCAGGAGGGCAGAGAAAAGAGGAGCTTGAGTTTATTCATTTGGGGATAGCCTAGCCTACAGGAGTTCCAGGCAAGCAAGGAATACACAGTGAGACGACATCCAAACAAACTCACCAAAAGCAACAAGAAAACCCCAAAATAAAAAACCCAAGACAAAAACAATCATGTCAAATTGTACCAGTTATGTGATTTTTTTATATTGGAAAATTTGGTTAGCGATAAACATTCATGTTATGCATATTGAATGCCAGGTACACAGTATGAATATGGTTCTCGAAATAGATTTCATCTTTGCCCCTAGGGAGCTTATGTCTGGTTGGTAAGAGAAAGATAAATATGCTACAAAGCAGTTAACTCCTAACAGGCCTGGTAGAAATGAAGAGATTCCTGTGTCTCTCAGTTTGATTATCTGGCTGTTTAAACAGTGGACTTTAAAGGAATGAAAACTTCCCCAAGAGTCTCAAGCTGACAGAAGAAAAAGACTTCAGCTAGTTCTAACAACTCCTCAGATCCCTTCCAGGAGAAGGCTGCAGGCCAAACAACAAGAAGTTAGTGACGGGCTGGACCACACCGTGACTCTGACCCTTAGGTACGTATATTCTTGACACTCTATTTAAATGTATGTCTCACTTTAGAGACCCAAAGATGAACTGGGGTTTACTTTGGCTCTCTTTGTCCATCTTCCCAACGTGACCACACCAAATAATTCACCGTGTTCTGCTTTCCACGTTTATCAAGTAAGTATACAGGTAGCCCTCAAGTTCTTTAACAAATCATTTTTCTTATTTAAAAAAAAAAAAAAAAACTCTCTGACCCAGAATTGTTCCTGTCTAAAAGAATTACAGGGACAAATGGAGAAGAGACTGAGGGAAAGGAGGTAAAAATAAAAAAAAAATTCTCATATGTATTATATCCTGACCACAGTTATCCCTTTCTCCTCTTCTCCCAGTTCCCTCTCCCCATCCACTCCTCCTCCATTTTCCTTCAGAAAAGAACAGGTGTCCCTGGGATATCAAGGAATGTCAAGCTGTAGTCAGACTAGGCACATCCCATCATATTAAGTCTGGATGAGGCAACCCGGTAAAAGGAAAGGGTCCCAGAAACAGGCAAACGAGTCAGAGACAGTGTCTTCTCACACTATTAGGAGTCCCATAAGAAGTCTAAGGTACACAACCATAGCATATGCAGAGGGCCTAGGTCACACCCATCCAGGCTCCTTCATTGTTGGTTCAGTCTCTGTGAGCCCCTACAAGCCCAGGTTAGTTGATTCTGTGGCTTTTCTTGTGGCGTCTTTGACCCTTCTTGCATCTACATTTCTTCCTCCACCTCTACTGCAGAATTCACCAAGCTCTACCTAATGTTTGGCTGTGGACCTCTGCATCTGTTTCCACCACTTGCTAGATGGAGCCTCTCTAATGATGATTATGTCAGGCTCCTCTCTATGAGGATAGCAGAATATTATTAGAAATCTTTTTTTTTCCTGTTTTCTTTTTTGTTCAGTTCTATTTTATGACAAACATTGTCAGAGACCTGAGCTATCTGGCCTATGGTTCCTGGCCTGCCAGGCAGTATCAGGGATGGGCTCTCTGCTGTGGCATTGGTCTCAAGCTGGACCAGTTAATTGGTTGACTGCTCCCACAGTTTCTTTGACACCTTTGTCCCACAACACCTTGCAGGCATGACAGATTGTAGTTCAAATGTTTTGTGACTGGGTTGGTGTTTTGACACATGGCTCTAATCACATACTTTCTGTTGTGTTCTGCCAGAGCAGGTACTGAGCACTTGGAGGAAAATAGGGAGGTGGGGTAGGGAATGAGCTATATTGCCACATAGCTCTCTCTGACTATGCCACATACCAGATAGAGGATAAATCCCTCTGCAAACTTCTCAGCTTCTGTTAGGCAGTTTGTTCACTCAGTGCCTGTTGACAGCTTTGGTTTCTTCCACAAAGTTCCTATAATGGCTTTTCCTTTGAGTCTCCTAGGATGTAAATGGGAGTGGTTCTTCAGTGTTGAAAGCATTGAGGAGATGTTGAAGTACCTTAACTCTTTCCCTGCATGAGTAGACCTTGCTGAAACATCAATACAAAAGAACTGATAAAGTTAACCCTTGGTGTAATTCCACAAAAACTAACAGCTTCTTCTGTCCTGCGTGGTTCTAAGTACTAGGGAGTCTACTATCAAAGGCCTCCTCTTTATCATGAAAGAAAATCACATGATTAGTTGGTTTTAAGTGGAGAATGGCCATTTGAAGGTGTTTTATACTCAGGTGACAGAGGAATAGAATAAAGCAAAAATGGACTATGTCATTTTTATCATAAAATATTTTTAGAACCAGATGCGTTATAACTGTTTTTCTGGTCTAGAGAAAAATTCCAAAGCATATCGAATATAAACAATCTTTCCCTCATGAGTACTTATGAAACAAAAGAGTGAGGTTTGCACTCCTGGTACACTGCTAGCTCTTCCCTCCACCCCCCTCTCATCTGAGGGCATTGCCATTTCTAATCTCTACCTACATCCTCCCTGTCTTTGCCTTGGCTTCTAATTCCTGAGCCATTTTTCATTTCAAAGCACTTGAGTGTTTAGAGCGAGGATGGTGAACTTATTGATTTCAATATTCTCATTGTCACAGTCAGAGGGAAAGGTGAAGAGGGCTGAGACAGATGGAGGTGAAGTACATGGTTAAGGACTTACCACCAACACTAATCCGCCAGGAACCAGAAGCAATCTGAGAAGCTGCAGGCTTTGAAAGACTTCCAAGCTTCCCTCCTGTGCTTGTGAGCTTGCTGGATGCTGCTACTGACTGTGAGGCTCATAAACATCCCGTGGGGGTCTGATTCATCCTCCCTCCCTCCAGCACCAGGGAAAGGCTGAAGTGCAGGGGGAATTTTTCCATCTGATGTATTGGATGATGGAAAAGAAGCCTCCCATTCAACATGAATTTGAATATTACAGCTTCTTGGTTTATCAGAGTCATTATGAATTGTTTAGAGCTAAATTTAGCATTAAGATTTTAATAATAATAATAATAATAATAATGTTCATGCATGGAGTAATTCCTGTATGGAAAGTATTATCCTGAGCACCATTTATTGGCTAAATTAATGCCACAAAGTAGATGCTATTCCAGTTGTTGATATATTATTACTTGCACAGGAGAGACACTGAGAGAAGAGGGTTGATCAAGGTTCCCACATACTGCAGGAGGTAAGTAGCAATGATGTCCCAGGTCCTGATCCTCATGCCAGCCTTGTGCATTACTTCACAGTGGGCATTTAGTTTTCCCAAGGTTAATGCTCTCTTTATTTGTTTTTTGTTTTTTGTTTTTGTTTTTTCTGTTTGTGACCTTTATCATTTTAGAGTTCCTTCATTTCCAAACATGAAGTCAAATTAATCAGGGGGCAATCTGTAACCTCTGGAAGCGGGACCTTCAACCCAGAGTCTCAGGAGCTTCTAAGCATAAACATCTATTTTCTCTCAATAAATATCACTGATAGGTATAAGTAAGAAAGCAGCATGTATGTCGGAGGGGAGGAGATTAGTGAAGAATTTAGGGAAATGAAGTGACAATGTGGGAGTTGTCAATGTACACGCTGTCACATGGAAACTTCCCTAGATGCAAAGATACTGTCAGTATGTGCAGAACTGAATGGTTTCCTGTGTTATGTCAAAACTCAAAAAGTTCTTCACAAACCTGAATGGATGAGCCAGTCTCTTGTTTATACATTGTGTGGGCTAGAAGGCATTCCTTTCTCAGGCATTAAGATTAACCTTACCTGAATCCAGTGTTTCGTTATTTTTGCTTTCTCTCCCAGTCCAGTCTTCTTGCCCCAAGACACTTTGGGCCATTTCCATATGCTCACTCCCGAGTTTCCTCCACATAACACGGTAGGGCAATTGCACATATGAGCTTACCGAGGTTGTGAAAATGTTCACAAGATTTTGCAAACTGAAGTCAATCCAACATGGAGAGGGACAGTAAGCAAAGGGTCTCTCTCTGAGCAAGGAACTCTTGGCTACTGGTAGCTGCTGGGAGAGTGAGAATCTGTTTTTTTTAAGAGTGTTGACCCTAGTATGGTACCACACTCTAGTGGATAGGAGTATGTGTATATCACAAATTGTTCTTTATGTGTGAGTGTTGTTTTGTTTTGTTTTATTTTGTTTTAAATAAGGACATGAAGGTGGGTGGATAGGGAAAGGAGAGGTGAATCTTGTAGGAGATGGAAAAGAGAGGGATTATGATCAAAATACATGAAATTCCCAAAGAATTTTTAAAAACCAAAACTAAAAAAAAAAAAAAAAAAAAGAAAGAAAGAAAGAAAGAAAAAAAAAAAGCTATTTTTTAGACTCCATTTTCCACCCATGCAAATGTGATGTCTGGGTAACTGTAGGTGTTTGATATAAGCTTTCAGTGTGACTTGTGCCACTGGCTTTATCTATGAGGGAGTAAAGGCACCTCATGTCTCAGGGGCTCTAACTCCGTCTCTTCCTTGCGTGTGCTTTTCCTGACGTGTCTGGCACATGTCAGTAGGATTTGGCTTGGTTTCTCAGCCCGCTTTGAGGCTTTCATATTCCACATCTTTTAGCTTCTACTTCCCTTCTGGGTCCTATTGCCTACCTGGGGTACTGATTCCTCTCTTTTCTCCAAGAGAATGAAGTCTTACCTGACTTTCTTTAGTTTTCTGTGGAACTAAATTTATCTCCTGATATCTCAGTACCTATAAATTTCCAGCCTCTTGCTGTCTGGTACCACCTTCATATCTTCTGGTCAAAGTCTATGTGAAAATAAAGTATTTTTTCCATATTATCTGTAAGAAGTATGGCCAAGGGTTTGACAAATTGATTCCACTGGAAGCTATAACTATGTACACAAAATACATAGGTATTTACTTCAGCAGTGAACTTGATCATAACTGAGGGGAAAAGGCAGGGCTCTAATCACTGACCTCTCTATAATCTGGTATTTTAAGTGTATTAATTAGCAGCCTTCATTCACTTTCTACATTGTCTGGAGCACACTTACTTAGCTTAGATATCTGTTATTACCTTTGAAGTCTCTCCTGACCCCCCAGGTAGATCCAAGTTTTCCTCTTCTGGGTCTCTATAATGGTGAATTAAACTTGACATTATCATCTGTAGGAGAGTTGGCTAGTGTTAGCCTCATGTTCTTTGGCCACTTTCCTTGCAGTTGTAATAGAGAGTCCTCCTGCATGACAATGGCTGCCCTCTCAATGGCTATATTGCTTGTCTTCTTTGCCTAAGTTTATTTTTCCTATATACTTCCAACAATTTCCTTCAGTCAACATAGAAGAACTTGACTGATGAGTCCCTTCACTTCCTAATTTCATGTGGGACAGTTCCTAGGAACATTACATATACAGTTCTTCACATGCTGTGGTGATCATGGATACACAGAGTAACACCCTTATTTGTGTTTTCAAGGTCACCATCCAAATAAATCTCCCAAATTTATGTCTTTGTAACAGGGTGTGTTTGGGAGAAAACCTAAAGAGTTCACATGCATGTATTTATATACTGTTACAACTTAAAAACCTCTCTGTAGGCTCGTAGCTGGGTACTTGCTTTCCAGATGATGTGAATTTGAAAGTGATTGGGTTCTGAGGGCTCTGACCTAAACAAAATGTTAATCCCTTGATGGACTTTAAAGATGATTCATTAATGGCAGGTGGTGGAAAATAGGAGGTGAGGACATATTTTAGGGAAGTAGGTCTGTTCCAACTTGTCCTGGGGTGAGGGGTTCTATCTTGCCAAGTTCTTTTCTTTGTGGTTCTCTATCTTCTCCTTAGCCACCTGTGCCTGCTTCCATGATTTTCTGTCCAAGTTCATGGGGCTAAAATTCCATTGACTGAATCCTCTGAAAGGATGAGGTCTTTCCTTCTCCCAAGGTGTTTGTGTCATGTATTTGATTACACCCACATAGATGTAAATAATACAATATATATGCATTGGATTACACTAACACAGATGTGCCTAGTAAACAACATCTGTATTTCTCCTTTCAGGCGAGACAGGATTCCTTCTGTAAGGTTGCTTTTGTACCAAACATGTAGCCTCATATTGTTAGGCACTCAAATAATATTTGTAGTGTTAAGAAAATGAATTTTTCTGCATTTTTAATGACATAATGGTAACTCTAAAGCACTGTCAAATGGAAAAGCATAGTAAAATGCTGACATTTTAGAATTGTGAACATTTTAACAAAATAAAGTAAAATTATTTTAAAACTAAGAAATCTAATTTTCCACGGGACTTCAATTTAACTTTCTTTTAAAATTAACCCAATGGCTCCATATGTCTGTCTGTCTGTCTGTCTGTCTGTGTATCTATCTATCTTAGAGACATAGTCTCATTATTGCTCTGGCTGGCCTGGAACTTACTATGTAGACCAGATTGGTTTTGAATTCACAGAAATCCTCCTGCCTCTGCCTCCTGAGTGTTAGGATTAAAGGCATGGACCACCAAGTCCAGCTTTCCATTCCTTTGAGCAAATTTTCTCATTGTTTCTTTCCACTTTGCCTGATTCAGGCAGGGTATCACTTGGTCTCTTTTTCTAATAATGGATTGGCCTAACATTGACGTCAATCATATTTAAATGACACAGGGAAACTCCTAATATATTGAGGACTCTTTTTTTATTCAATTTCAATGTTTTTAAATCAATCAGACCTGGAGACAAATTCACAGTAAAGTATCTCCTGGGTCTAAAAATCTTTAAATATTTTTTATTGGTGAATTAACAAATTCTGGTGATTGTGTGTCATTTTGTTAATATTTCCAGAAAACTGGCAGTTCTCAGGCAATACCAGTAGCAAATAATTTATTTCAATTTCCATCGGGAATAAATAAGCAACATATTAGCCATTAGTTAAGTCTTTCCTCAACCTATTTTCTGCTTTGTATTTGACTGCTTAGTGGCCACAACAAGAACGCAGAAATCTTGTAGAAGAATGACTATACCACTTGGCTTAGCAAAAATAGCAGAAAAGACTGACGGGAAATAATACAAACTAAAATTAGATGCACAGATTGACCAGGGAACAACCTCTCATGAATATTTATGATCTAAAATGTCACACATTTCGATTTATCATATGAGTCCCATACCAGCATAGGCAATACTGTATTCACAATGGCAATAGAAAGGCTGAACTTACAAGAAGAGTTTTAAATAATTTATCTTAGAAACCTTGCTGTCACAGATACTGTTTTTTAACAAATCCTTATGATGTCATTGAAGCTTTGGGTGCCCCATTTTTTCTTTAGGCAATGTCTCATTATATAGTGTTGGCTGGCCTGGAACTCACTGTGTAGTAAGGGTCTTCTCAAACTCAGAGATCCACCTGCCCCTGCCTCTCATATACTAGGATTAAAGGCATGCATAACTTTTCCTAAAGGCACCCTATTTTTATTTATTGAAGTATATTATGAGCTAAATGTAGAAAAATGGTAGACTTGTTAGTGATTTAAATATAAAAAATAGTTTTAAAGAACACAAAACTTGATGTGGAGTAGTTTAATAAACACAAGAACTAAGCAAGAAACTCACTATTTTCTTTCTATAAGACTCAAAGAAGAAGAGTAACATAGTCAAGGCTTATAGCATGGTAAATTAGATGAAAAGCAAATTAACTATTAAAAAACTTTTGGATATTTTTTATTATTTATTTATTTACTTTTTATTAGGTATTTTCCTCATTTACATTTCCAATGCTATCCGAAAAGTCCCCCATACCCTCCCACCCACTCCCCTACCCACCCACTCCCCTACCCACCCACTCCCACTTTTTTGGCCCTGGCGTTCCTCTGTACTGGGGCATATAAAGTTTGCGTGTACAGTGGGCCTCTCTTTCCAGTGATGGCCGACTAGGCCATCTTTTGATACATATGCAGCTAGAGTCAAGAGCTCTGGGGTACTGGTTAGTTCATAATGTTGCACCTACAGGGTTGCAGATCTCTTTAGCTCCTTGGATACTTTCTCTAGCTCCTCTATTGGGGGTCCTGTGATCCATCCACTAGCTGACTGTGAGCATCCACTTATGTGTTTGCTAGGCCCCGGCATAGTCTCAAAAGATACAGCTATATCAGGATCCTTTCAGCCAACGCGTGCTAGTGTATGCAATGGTGTCATCGTTTGGAGGCTAATTATGGGATGGATCCCTGGATATGGCAATCTCTAGATGGTCCATCCTTTTGTCTCAGCTCCAAACTTTGTCTCTGTAACTCCTTCCATGGGTGATTGTTTCCAATTCTAAGAAGGGGCAAAGTGTCCACACTTTGGTCTTCGTTCTTCTTCAGTTTCATGTGTTTTGCAAATTGTAACGTATATCTTTGGTATTTTAAGTTTCTGGGCTAATATCCACTTATCAGTGAGTACATATCATTTGAGTTCTTTTGTGATTGTGTTACCTCACTCAGGATGATGCCCTCCAGGTCCAACCATTTGCCTAGGAATTTCATAAATTCATTCTTTTTAATAGCTGAGTAGTACTCCATTGTGTAAATGTACCATAATTTTTGTATCCATTCCTCTGTTGAGGGGCATCTGGGTTCTTTCCAGCTTCTGGCTATTATACATAAGGCTGCTATGAACATAGTGGAGCATGTGTCCTTCTTACCGGTTGGGACATCTTCTGGATATATGCCCAGGAGAGGTATTGCGGGATCCTCCAGTAGTACTATGTCCAATTTTCTGAGGAACTGCCAAACTGACTCTCAGAGTGGTTGTACAAGCTTGCACTCCCACCAACAATGGAGGAGTGTTCCTCTATCTCCACATCCTCGCCAGCATCTGCTGTCACCTGAATTTTTGATCTTAGCCATTCTGACTGGTGTGAGATGAAATCTCAGGGTTGTTTTGATTTGTATTTCTCTGATGATTAAGGATGTTGAATATTTTTTCAGAGCTAAACAAAGAATTCTCACCTGAAGAATACCGAATGGCTGAGAAGCACCTGGATATTTATTTTTATCAGTTCGATTGATCTGACATTGTTCCTTCTTGTAGCTTAAGTTCCTACGAGCAAGATCTTCACATCATTCTTGGTAAATGGACATGATAGAATTTCAATGTTTTGAATGAATATTATTTATCCCTTTAAACACACACCACACACACACACACACACACACACACCACACATCTGCCTTAAAACTTGCCATGGAAATACTTTTGAAAAGATAAAAGTAGAATTAAAAAGGCTGTGATTTATCCCAACTCAAAGAAACTGTCTTCTACAACAAACATGCCATTAATATTCAGTTTTCCCTAAGAAAAATAGATTGCTATATCCAAATATAGTAGAACTCCAACAACTGAACATATTGCTTCCAAATCTATTGATCTAAAGTCAATAACAATAATAAATATTTGTCTTGTTAGTTTCTTTGAAGAACTGTACTATTTCTTGAAAAATTCAAACAGTTTTGGGTAAACCACCAGGTTAATCTTTTGTCAAAGTGCAAAACTAAGCAATGTCTGCCTTGTGATTTGTGCACATTTGAATGGAAAGTCTTGCTATAAATTCTGTTTATACATTAAAACTCTTGTCAGGAAGAAAGGGAAGCCATCTGCAAGGGAGACTCCATTTCTAAACCAACAGCCTGGTAATATTTTAATGGTGTTATGAGGTTTTTAAAGAAGCATTTCCTTTTCAGGACTCCTTTCATCTCCCATTCCCTTGAACAAATTGCTCTTCTTCTTTTATTTAATCAGGAGTATTCATTGCTCCAGATAAGAGGTTGATGTAACAGAAAATCAGAGGGACTACTCACATTACATTTAAAACAAAGCCCTTTGAGTCACAAAACCTATAATTCATTTCAAAATTTGAAGGTCTAAAGAATTTTACATGATTAACTTACACACCACACTGCAAATACAATAGCCTGAAAAGCAGGATACACTCAGTATACTTAGTTCTCAGGGATTATGGCAGTGTGATCTGAGCTCTGCAGCATTGAGAAAAGACTTTGACAAAGCTTGACATAATGTCCTTGAGGAAAATGTCTGCAAATGATAATGACTTAGGGATATTTAAAGGCTTATTGATATTTGGGTATCATCATTGCTTTATTTCATCCAATAATATTTTTAAAGATTTAAAGAGTTTGCCAGTGAGCTTTGTAAGAGGGTTGAAATTGGAGGTGCGAGAAACCATGTTAGGAAATGCCTGGCCAACTTAAATGAAACCAGTGAGGCAGGCACAATGAACCACACTGAACATTATTAAAAATATATATACATAAGAGTGCATGTGTGTGCGTTGGGAGGTGGGGGGTGACTCAGTAGGCCAAGTGTATACCTACAAGCGCGAGAACCTGAATTCAATTTAGCAATGAAATTATTTTAACATGCTAGGCGCTGTCCTTGGTACTGAAGACAGAGAATTTAACAAGAGTTAAACATGGAGTTTCTGGTAAATGTGGAGATGATATGGGGTCTTTGCTGGCTAACATCATTTGAAGAGCTGACATGTAGAAGAGTTATATCAGCACCTTATGACTCCAGGGAATTGGCAGAATGAATCGGGATACAGATTTTGATTTCCACATATGGTCCCAAGCAAAGAGCACAGGCAGGGTTAAAGTATTTTGCCATAATGCAGCCAAGTCAGGAGTGTTCCTGTCAGGGAAAATGATGTAAGGGAATACTTAGCACAGTACCTGACATGTTACAGCTGCTCAGTGAATGGAACAAAGTGGTTGCTTGGGGGAGTCTTATATCTTTGGTGAGCGAGTGATAGATGATTCTTGAATTCTAAGGGAATAAGAATTCTTAGTCATGGTTTTAGTCTCTGTGACTGTCTTTGAACTTAACAGGTTGCTGGTAATCTTTGGATGTCTAACAAAAACATAGGTGAGTGAGAGGTTTATGGAATTTCCAAGGTTGAATGTTAATTAGTGTGATGTTATACAGCGGTATACAGTTGGTGCTTTAATGGTTAAAAAATTGCTGGGTTGAATAAATAGCATGTAGAGTTCAGATGGATATTTCTGATTTGTTTTGTAGTGCTAATATGATTTTGATTTTATATCATTTTCAGCATCCTTTCCTTTTTCTAGTTATTAAATACTACCTCAGTTCTTGAAATTTAACATTTTACAGAATGTCAACATTAAGTATCTTGTGGATTTACTGAAATTCTATAGAGGATTTGTGATTCCCTTTTTTAAATAGATGATTCATTCCAGGCCTCAGATCATGCTGTTTTAACCTATATTATTATGAACCGTGTAGTGTTTTTCTTCCATTTATGAAGTTCTTTTGCTTCCCGCGTTTCCTCATTTATCTCCTTTGTTCTCCAGATGGATACTAATTTTTCTTGATATCCTTTCTAACCAATCTTTATTCTCATGAAACTTATTCTGGAAATGACTGATATATCCCACTTCTCTCACAAGCTGAGTGAGTCCTCCCTGTCCCCTAGTAACTTCCTGTTCAGAGGTCTGCTGTGTTATGTTTAATGCACATACAAGTTCAGCAGGTTTTTGTTATTCCCAATGTACAGGTGAAAAATGGAGACTCAGAGAGTAAGTTTTGAACTCAGTACTACTCAGCTTAATAGTGAAGGTGCTGGTCTATGTTTGTTAAATCTCTGCACATGAGTATGTGCCCATTAGATATGAATTCAACCACAACAATGTGGTTGAAGGACAGTAGATAACTTCTGGTGTTGGCCCTCATATTCTACTTTGAGATATGGTAAGCCAGTGTAGACTGCCCAGGACCTTCCAGGGATTCTTCTGTACCCAGATCCCATCTGCCTGAAGAATCCTTGAGATTACAGACTCTATCCAGTTTTGTGTGGGCTCTGGGCATCTTAACTTAGATTCTGCCACGCCCACAGGAAGTGCTTTACCAGCTCTCCATCTCCCCACTTTCACGTTTTATGGACCATGTAAACCAAACTCTTAAAGAAAAACTACAAACATGAAAAATAGAGAAAGGTAAAAATAAGATTTGTTCTGATTTCTCAAAAGGGGTGCATATCTCTTTATCATAGTTAATCATAAACACTGAGAGGTTTATGATCTGGTTATGTGACTCCACTGAAGCTAGAATTTTGAGGCCAGTCTCTTTGTTTTAAGATACATTGTCTCCTTCAAGGACACATACTTGATCAATAATGTAGTGGAGGCAGGACCCTAGACTTCTAGAACTTACAAGGAAATTATGGATACCTTCCTCCAATAGATAATGTATCCAATCACTACACAAGAGTAGAGATACATTTTGATAGCTCCACAATGAAAACCAGTCTTGATTTTTGGATTAAGCAAGTGTTTGGAAAGTGTTTCTATGTCCCCTGGAGGAAGGTACTTTCTAAATAAAAGTTTCATTTGCTCTTTTAAAAATGTTTATTTTAGACATGCATCCTTTTGTAAAATATTTACGCCCAGCCTCACAGCAAACATTCACATTAGTATTGCTAAAGATCTGAAATTTACTTAACCAAAATTGTTTGCTTTTCTGGGTCTAACCAGCAGGATTTCCCAAAATCCAAAAGAGATAAAGGGATTTCCTTACAAAGCCTGTTCAAGAATCAGATAGGCATTTGGAAAGGGCAATCCTAAAATAAGACCCCTTTAGATTAAGAACTTCCTTAAGATCTTGACTTGAAGAGTCTACCTCAGCTCAAACACCTGAAAAATGAGCGAATCAGCCACAACCTCCCTAGGACATTTATGCCAGGGTCCCACTAATTCTTATCACTGTCAGGGACTCGGTGTTGGGGGTTGGGCAGCGTGTTTTAGCAGATTTCTGGGACTTCAAAAGAGAGGATAGATACAGGGATTGCCTGATTTATCAAAAGAAAACAGATGAAGAAAAGCAATTAGAGGTGAGTCTGAGATGGTAAAATATTATTCCTGTTGGCAGCAAGCTCCGTGATAGAGGTATTTTGAGTAGCAAACAACCCCTCTTGCTCCTTTGAGCATATTTTGACTAAATCTCCTGGGAAATCATAAGAAGCAGTTTCTTTATGATAAAAGGAAAGCTCGCTGGGAAGAAACCCCACAGGGAAACAGAGCTGGCCTCAGTCTGGGTAATCAGGAGTGCTAGCTGTGGGATTCAGTGCCCGCCTGCATAAGCAGCTTGAGATACACCAAACACCCAGTCTGGACCTTAGTTTTTCCCTTTCTAATGATGCTCTGATTTGCCATTGACCGACATCCTCTCTTAGTGGACTGTGGCTCTTTCCCAGACTTCCCTCCTGCGCTCACCTTCCAGAGACCCTGCATCTTTATGAGCCACCATTTCTTTCTAGCCTTGTAAATGATATTTATAAGACACGTGGCACATATATAAATTCATCACGTTTTTAATCACTTTTTCTATGCGTCTAAAATTATATCCAGTAAAACCTACTTTATTGTGACCTTATCAAAATCTTTCTTTGTTCTCTTTCAGAAAAATAAAATAAAACAGGTCATTAAAGAAAAGTCTTTAAGCCAGGCTTAGAGCTAGGATGGTTTGATTCTTTAACTCTTTAAGCATCACAGTAGTGGTAGCCAGCTACCTCCTACTGATGTAATAATGGCATTTTTAAATGTATTAATTTTGGCATGGGTAACAGTGTGGTAGCCTTAGATGTGTAGTGTATGATTGGAGATAATTAGGTCCATTTCTTTAAGAGTTTTCTACATTTGAGGTTCTGTTATTTTTTTTTAATGTTATTTAAGTCTTTCAACCCAAATTAGCCTATATGATTGAGTAAAAGATAAAAAATTCTAGTTAGTTACATTAAAATATATACCTAATACTAACATATTTTGGCTGTAAATATGAATAAAATGCTTTTTAGCTTCTGGACCACAACTTATTAACATATTGTGAGATCAGCATATTGGGTCCCAGCCAGCATTTTAGAAAAATTAAATAGGTCAGAATAGGAATATCAACTATCTTATAATAAAAGTTATTATTTACTTGTGAAGATTTATATGCACACACATACATGTGTATATTTATGTGAGCACACACACACGTGTTGTGTATATATATATATATATACATGCAGATATATATATACATATGAGTATATACATGTATACATGAGTATACATATACACATGTACATATATACATATGAGTGTATATATACATGCATATATGAGTATACATATATATCCATGTATGTATGTGTATGTATATATATATATATATATATATGTATATATATATATATATATATATATATATATATATATATATATGAGTTTGTGTGTGTATGTGTATGTATGTATGTTTAGGTACACTCATACTGCAAATTTTGTTTTTCTGGGTCTCTTGAGAAGATTCATCTTTGGAAATGGACTCTGAGGTGAGGATTTGTGTGGATTGAGTTTATTAGAAAATACATTGTGTGAGTGACACAGAAAACAGATCTCTGTGCTACCACAGACAGATATGGGAAGTGCCCAGTGGAGAGTTGCAGACTGTCTCTTTCACACAGTCTGAAGGTGCTATGCTGTGAGTTACCAGAGCTTGTACAGCTGGAAAAATACAAGACCAAATTTTGAAGGAGATCATCCAGAAGGTTCCTGCAACTTGCACATAGCTAAGACCTAGAATTCTTCCCATCATAGAAAGCTTCATCCAGGGAAAGGTTCTTGACCTCATCATTATTGAAATTTAGGGATGTGAAAAATCTCTGCTATGGACACCATCCTTTACCTTGTAGGGTGTAAGAAAAATCTTCCTTTTTAATGGATGACTACTGACAACTTTCAAATCCCATCACCCCACCCCATTTTTCTTTTCTCAAGGAGACAAAACCAAAAATAAACAAAACCCTCAAACCCTTGAAATATTTGAGAGCCCTTTATTGTATCCAGTGGGAAGTTCAAGTCAGGCAAACCCTAGGTCCATGGTGGGAGTCTTCATCTTATCAAATCTTGTAAACACAAAGAAATTCCATATCAGTTATAGGCTGTCTTTACCATCCATTTGTACCTTCCATTTGTTCTCTAGACAGACTGATTCTGGGAACCACTAGATTTTTCCTTAAGTTATTGGAAAGTGTGGTGAGAGAGAGAGAGGAAGAGGGAGGAGGAGGGGGAGAGGGGAAGGAAGAGGGGGAGGGAGAGAGGGGAGAGGGAGAGAAGCAGCCTTAATTGTGGTCGCAGATCATTCAGCATCATCCCTGACTTTTGCTCACCAGCGTCCCAAACTATAATACCAGAATATCCTCATATCTTGCAATATTCTCTGGAGAGGCCAAATCACCTCTGGTTGTGAACCACCGTTCTGGGATATAAAGGAACTTTTACTGGATAGATTGCCAAAATTAAGATTTAAGCCCAGTGGTCTTTCTCTAAGTATTTTTGTATAATGGTTAGAAAAAAATCTACAGTAGCCCTGATATTTTCCTGATTTAACAGATTCAGCAAGATCATTTTGTGAGTTCTGTCTAAGAAATTAGGATTCCTGATTTCCTCCTTCTAGTGTAGCTCTGAGATTAGAGAGGGTGGTCTGGTGATGGACCCAGCTAGAGGCGTTAAACTTAGACTGTTTTATTTACGGGGCACATCAGTCCCTTCTCTGGAAAACACACAAAGTCATTTAAGCTCCAGCAAAACAGCATCATGGGCAGATATTCACTTGGCTGCTATTTTTAAATTCTGTTTTATGGAGGAGGAGTAAAGGAGAATAGCATATTTGAATTTTAATCACTAGAATTTCAACCTCCCTGCCTGGAAACTATTAAACCATTGCAAACACTGAAAACTACACAGAGCAAAGAAATAAAAGCAGCTGAGCTAACGGAGTGGTGTTTATAGGTAATGGCTCAGGACTTTTCTTCTGACAATTAGATGGTGGTATTCCACACTTTGTTGCCATTGCCTTAATTGTTAAATTCATGCTTGCTCTAAATTACACAGGTTGAAATGAACTGGAATTGGGTTTAGCAATTGCGTAAGACCCTACCAATAGTTACTTTTAAATACGTGTTTGTGAATAAATTCCATGTACCTTTTATTTTGATTTGAATGTGACATGTCCCCAACAGATTCTGGTGGTTTTCTTCCCAGACTAGTAACACTGTTTTGGAAGGCTGTGGACCCTTTAGAAGTGGAATCTTGCTGAATGAAGTAGGTCCTTAAGAATGGATCTTGAGTTTTATACCGCAGTCCCTCTTCTTTTTTATTCTTATTTCCTGATTGTTGTCTTAAATGATGCCTGCCATATCATGTCCCTACAGCCTTGCCTTCCCTGCTTGTGATAAACTGTGTCCCATCTTAAAATGTGTATCAAAACAAACTTTTGCCCCTTCAACTACCAAAAGTGCTTTGGTCAAAGCCCTGAGAAAAACAAATACCGCTTTTATAGGCATACATCTATGTTCTTTGGTAATAAGTGCTATTCAAATGATTTGAAAATTAGAAACCTTTCTACTTCTGTGGCAACATTTAGGATAATACAAAAAATATGATTTTAAGTAAACTCATATATCAGTTACTCTTTTAAAAATTATGTGCGATCCGGCACCCTTCCAGCCGGAGGACAGTGATCTGCCCTGCAGGGAGCACCATCTTGGTTCCGGGACTCCACCAAACTTAGTCTGCAGAGGTGAGAGTGAGGACCACAGAGGCAGACAGCTTCTGGGACAGGCGGGAGCCACAGAGTCGCTGAGGCAGCACCCTTTTGGGGCTGCAGACATCCAGCACCCTCCCAGCCAGAGGACAGTGATCCACCCTGCAGGGAGTGCCATCTTGGCTCCGGGGCTCCGCCGAACTTAGTCTGCAGAGGTGGGAGTGAGGACCACAGAGGCAGACAGCTTCTGGGACAGGCAGGAGCCACAGAGCCGCTGAGGCAGCACCCTTTTGGGACTGCAGACATCCGGCACCCTCCCAGCCGGAGGACAGTGATCTGCCCTGCAGGGAGCGCCATCTTGGATCTGGGGCTCCGCCGAACTTAGTCTGCAGAGGTGAGAGTGAGGACCACAGAGGCAGACAGCTTCTGGGACAGGTGGGAGCCACAGAGTCGCTGAGGCAGCACCCTTTTGGGGCTGCAGACATCCAGCACCCTCCCAGCCGGAGGACAGTGATCCACCCTGCAGGGAGTGCCATCTTGGCTCTGGGGCTCCGCCGAACTTAGTCTGCAGAGGTGAGAGTGAGGACCACAGAGGCAGACAGCTTCTGGGACAGGCGGGAGCCACAGAGCCGCCGAGGCAGCACCCTTTTGGGACTGCAGACATCCGGCACCCTCCCAGCCGGAGGACAGTGATCTGCCCTGCAGGGAGCGCCATCTTGGATCTGGGGCTCCGCCGAACTTAGTCTGCAGAGGTGAGAGTGAGGACCACAGAGTCAGACAGCTTCTGGGACAGGCGGGAGCCACAGAGCCGCTGAGGCAGCACCCTTTTGGGGCTGCAGATATCCGGCACCCTCCCAGCCTGAGGACAGTGATCTGCCATGCAGGGAATGCCATCTTGGTTCTGGGACTCCACCGAACTTAGTCGGCAGAGGTGAGAGTGAGGACCACAGAGGCAGACAGCTTCTGGGACAGGCGGGAGCCACAGAGTCGCTGAGGCAGCACCCTTTTGGGGCTGCAGACATCCAGCACCCTCCCAGCAGGAGGACAGTGATCCGCCCTGCAGGGAGCGCCATCTTGGCTCTGGGGCTCCGCCGAACTTAGTCTGCAGAGGTGAGAGTGAGGACAACAGAGGCAGACAGCTTCTAAGATAGGCGGGAGTCACAGAGTCGCTGAGGCAGCACCCTTTTGGGGCTGCAGACATCCGGCACCCTCCCAGCTGGAAGACTGTATTCTGCCCTGCACAGGAGTCCTCTGCCTCAGGAGCAGGGAGCACATCTTGGATCCAGGACTCCTCTGAACTTAGGAACGTAGTCTGCACAGCTGAGAGTGTGCACCACAGAAGCTGACAGTTTCTGTGACCTGCCAAAGCAACACAGCATCTGGGAAAGGTCCTGTTTTCGGCCTTCTTCTTCGGCCAGGAGAAGGTCCAAACACCAGATATCTGTACACCTTCCCTTTAAGAGGAAAGCTTGTCAGCAGGGAGTGCTCTAACCACTGAATCTCAGAGGAGAGAGCCTGTCTCCCAGGTCTGCTGACAGACGATACTCAGAATCACCAGAAGAACAACCTCTGAACAGAGACAACTATAACAACTCCAGAGATTACCAGATGGCGAGAGGTAAACGTAAGAATCTTACTAACAGAAACCAAGACCACTCACCATCATCAGGACCCAGCACTCCCACTTAGCCCAGTCCAGGGCACCCCAACACACCTGAAAAGCTAGACCTGGATTTAAAAGCATATCTCATGATGATGATAGAGGACATCAAGAAGGACTTTAAAGAACTACAGGAGAACACTGCTAAAGAGTTACAAATCCTTAAAGAAAAACAGGATAACATAATCAAACGGGTAGAAGTCCTTAATGAAAAACAGGAAAACACATCCAAACAGATGATGGAAATGAACAAAACCATACTAGACCTAAAAAGGGAAGTAGACACAATAAAGAAAACCCAAAATGAGGCAACACTGGAGATAGAAACCCTAGGAAAGAAATCTGGAACCATAGATACGAGCATCAGCAACAGAATACAAGAGATGGAAGAGAGAATCTCAGGTGCAGAAGATTCCATAGAGAACATCGGCACAACAATCAAGGAAAATGTAAAATGCAAAAAGATCCTAACTCAAAACATCCAAGAAATACAGGACACAATGAGAAGACCAAACCTACGGATAATAGGAGTGGATGAGAATGAAGATTTTCAACTCAAAGGACCAGCAAACATCTTCAACAAAATTATAGAAGAAAACTTCCCAAATCTAAAGAAAGAGATGCCCATGAACATACAAGAAGCCTACAGAACTCCAAATAGACTGGACCAGAAAAGAAATACCTCCCGACACATAATAATCAGAACAACAAATGCTCTAAATAAAGATAGAATACTAAAAGCAGTAAGAGAAAAAGGCCAAGTAACATATAAAGGCAAGCCTATCAGAATTACACCAGATTTTTCACCAGAGACTATGAAAGCCAGAAGATCCTGGACGGATGTTATACAGACACTAAAAGAACACAAATTCCAGCCCAGGCTACTATACCCAGCCAAACTCTCAATTAACATAGATGGAGAAACCAAAGTATTCCACGACAAAACCAAATTCACACATTATCTCTCCACGAATCCAGCCCTTCAAAGGATAATAACAGAAAAAAACCAATACAAGGACAGGAACCACGCCCTAGAAACAACAAGAAGGTAATCCCTCAACAAACCTAAAGAAGACAGCCACAAGAACAGAATGCCAACTTTAACAACAAAAATAACAGGAAACAACAATTACTTTTCCTTAATATCTCTTAATATCAATGGACTCAACTCCCCGATAAAAAGACATAGACTAACAAAGTGGCTACACAAACAAGACCCAACATTTTGCTGCTTACAGGAAACTCATCTCAGAGAAAAAGATAGACACTACCTCAGAATGAAAGGCTGGAAAACAATTTTCCAAGCAAATGGTATGAAGAAACAAGCTGGAGTAGCCATTCTAATATCTGATAAGATTGACTTCCAACCCAAAGTCATTAAAAAAGACAGGGAGGGACACTTCATACTCATGAAAGGTAAAATCCTCCAAGAGGAACTATCAATCCTGAATATCTATGCTCCAAATACAAGGGCAGCCACATTCATTAAAGAAACTTTAGTAAATCTCAAAGCACACATTGCACCTCATACAATAATAGTGGGAGACTTCAACACACCACTTTCACCAATGGACAGATCATGGAAACAGAAACTAAACAGGGACACAGAGAAACTAAGAGAAATTATGAATCAAATGGATCTGGCAGATATCTACAGAACATTCTATCCTAAAACAAAAGGATATACCTTCTTCTCAGCACCTCATGGTACCTTCTCCAAAATTGACCACATAATTGGTCACAAAACAGGCCTCAACAGATACAAAAATATTGAAATTGTCCCATGCATCCTATCAGATCACCATGGACTAAGGCTGATCTACAATAACAAAATAAATAATAGAAAGCCAACCTTCACGTGGAAACTGAACAACACTCTTCTCAATGATACCTTGGCCAAGGAAGGAATAAAGAAAGAAATTAAGGACTTTTTAGAGTTCAATGAAAATGAAGCCACAACATATCCAAACTTATGGGACGCAATGAAAGTATTTCTAAGAGGAAAACTCATAGCTCTGAGTGCCTCCAAAAGGAAACTAGAGAGAGCACACATTAGCAGCTTGACAACATACCTAAAAGCACTAGAACAAAAGGAAGCAAATTCACCCAAGAGGAGTAGACGGCAGGAAATAATCAAACTCAGGGGCGAAATCCACCAAGTGGAAACAAGAAGAACTATTCAAAGAATCAACCAATCAAGGAGCTGGTTCTTTGAGAAAATCAACAAGATAGATAAACCCTTAGCCAGACTCACTAGAGGGCACAGGGAAAGCATCCTAATTAACAAAATCAGAAATGAAAAAGGAGACATAACAACAGATCCTGAAGACATCCAAAACATCATCAGATCCTTCTACCAAAGGCTATACTCAACAAAACTGGAGAACCTGGATGAAATGGAGAAGTTCCTAGACAGATACCAGGTACCAAAGTTGAATCAAGATCAGGTTAATGATCTAAACAGCCCTATATCCCCCAAAGAAATAGAAGCAGTCATTAATAGTCTCCCAACTAAAAAAAGCCCAGGACCAGATGGGTTTAGTGCAGAGTTCTATCAGACCTTCAAAGAAGATCTAATCCCAGTTCTTCACAAACTATTCCACAAAATAGAAACAGAAGGTACTCTACCCAACTCATTCTATGAAGCCACAATTACTCTGATACCTAAACCACAAAAAGACCCAACAAAGATAGAAAACTTCAGACCAATATCCCTTATGAATATTGATGCAAAAATCCTCAATAAAGTTCTTGCTAACCGAATCTAAGAACACATCAAAACAATCATCCATCCTGACCAAGTAGGTTTCATCCCAGGGATGCAGGGATGGTTCAATATACGGAAATCCATCAACGTAATCCAGTATATAAACAAACTCAAAGACAAAAACCACATGGTCATCTCGTTAGATGCGGAAAAAGCATTTGACAAGATCCAACACCCATTCATGATAAAAGTCTTGGAAAGATCAGGAATTCAAGGCCCATACCTAAACATGATAAAAGCAATCTACAGCAAACCAGTAGCCAACATCAAAGTAAATGGTGAGAAGCTTGAAGCAATCCCTCTAAAATCAGGGACTAGACAAGGCTGTCCACTTTCTCCATACCTATTCAACATTGTACTTGAAGTCCTAGCCAGAGCAATTCGACAACAAAAGGAGATCAAAGGGATACAAATTGGAAAAGATGAAGTCAAAATATCACTCTTTGCAGATGATGTGATAGTATATATAAGTGACCCTAAAAATTCCACCAGAGAACTCCTAAGCCTGATAAACAGCTTCGGTGAAGTAGCTGGATATAAAATTAACTCAAACAAATCAATGGCCTTTCTCTACACAAAGAATAAACAGGCTGAGAAAGAAATTAGGGAAACAACACCCTTCTCAATAGTCACAAATAATATTAAATATCTTGGCGTGACTCTAACTAAGGAAGTGAAAGATCTGTATAATAAAAACTTCAAGTCTCTGAAGAAAGAAATTATAGAAGATCTCAGAAGATGGAAAGATCTCCCATGCTCATGGATTGGCAGGATCAACATTTTAAAAATGGCTATCTTGCCAAAAGCAATCTACAGATTCAATGCAATCCCCATCAAAATTCCAACTCAATTCTTCACCGAATTAGAAAGTGCAATCTGCAATTTCATCTGGAATAACAAAAAACCTAGGATAGCAAAAACTCTTCTCAAGGATAAAAGAACCTCTGGTGGAATCACCATGCCGGAACTAAAGCTTTACTACAGAGCAATTGTGATAAAAACGGCATGGTACTGGTATAGTGACAGACAAATAGACCAATGGAATAGAATTGAAGACCCAGATATGAACCCACACACCTACGGTCACTTGATCTTCGACAAGGGAGCTAAAACCATCCAGTGGAAGAAAGACAGCATTTTCAACAAATGGTGCTGGCACAACTGGTTGTTTTCATGTAGAAGAATGCGAATCGATCCATTCCTATCTCCTTGTACTAAGGTCAAGTCTAAGTGGATCAAGGAACTTCACATAAAACCAGAGACACTGAAACTTATAGAGGAGAAAGTGGGGAAAAGCCTTGAAGATATGGGCACAGGGGAAAAATTCTTGAATAGAACAGCAATGGCTTGTGCTGTAAGATCGAGAATTGACAAGTGGGACCTCATGAAACTGCAAATCTTCTGCAAGGCAAAAGACACCATCAATAAGACAAAAAAACCACCAACAGATTGGGAAAGGATCTTTACCTATCCTAAATCAGATAGGGGACTAATATCCAATATATATAAGGAACTCAAGAAGGTGGACTCCAGAAAGTCAAATAACCCCATTAAAAAATGGGGCTCAGAACTGAACAAAGAATTCTCACCTGAAGAATACCAAATGGCAGAGAAGCACCTGAAAAAATGTTCAACATCCTTAATCATCAGGGAAATGCAAATCAAAACAACCCTGAGATTCCACCTCACACCAGTCAGAATGGCTAAGATCAAAAATTCAGGTGACAGCAGATGCTGGCGAGGATGTGGAGAAAGAGGAACACTCCTCCATTGTTGGTGGGATTGCAAGCTTGTACAACCACTCTGGAAATCAGTCTGGCCGTTCCTCAGAAAATTGGACATAGTACTACCGGAGGATCCAGTAATACCTCTCCTGGACATATATCCAGAAGATGTCCCAACCGGTAAGAAGGACACATGCTCCACTATGTTCATAGCAGCCCTATTTATAATAGCCAGAAGCTGGAAAGAACCCAGATGTCCCTCAACAGAGGAATGGATACAGAAATTATGGTACATCTACACAATGGAATACTACTCAGCTATTAAAAAGAATGAATTTATGAAATTCCTAGCCAAATGGATGGACCTGGAGGGCATCATCTTGAGTGAGGTAACACAATCACAAAGGAACTCACACAATATGTATTCACTGATAAGTGGATATTAGCCCAAAACTTAGGATATCCAAGATATAAGATACAATTTGCTAAACACATGAAACTCAAGAAGAATGAAGACCAAAATGTGGACACTGTGCCCCTTCTTAGAATTGGGAACAAAACACCCATGGAAGGAGCTACAGAGACAAAGCTTGGAGCTGTGATGAAAGGATGGACCCTTTAGAGACTGCCGTATCCAGGGATCCATCCCATAATCAGCTTCTAAACGTGGACACCATTGCATACACTAGCAAGATTTTGCTGAAAGGACCCAAAGATAGCTGTCTCTTGTGAGACTATGCAGGGGCCTAGCAAACACAGGAGTGGATGCTCACAGTCAGCTATTGGATGTATCACAGGGCTCCCAATCGAGAAGCTAGAGAAAGTACCCAAGGAGCTAAAGGTATCTGCAACCCTATAGTTGGAAAGACATTATGAACTAACCAGTATCCCGGAGCTCTTGTCTCTAGCTGCATATGTATCGAAAGATGGCCTAGTCGGCCATCACTGGAAAGAGAGGCCCATTGGACTTGCAAACTTTATATGCCCCAATATAGGGGAATGCCAGGGCCAAAAGAATGGGAATGGGTGGGTAGGGAAGTTGGGGGCGCTATGGGGGACTTTTGGGAAAGCATTGGAAATGTAATTGAGGAAAATATGTAATAAAAAATATTAAAAATTAAAAAAATATGTGTATGTTCACATGTATGGAATTGTACATGTATGTATATGTGCATGTGTAGGACAGAGAACTTCCTCAGTTACTGTTACTCAAGTGCTGTTTACTTAATTTTGAGTCAAAGTACCTCATTGGTTTGAGCTCACCAATAAGCCTAGGCTGTCTGGCCTGCTAGTAGTGAGCTCCAGGAATCCACTTGTCTTCACATCTAGATCCGGGATTCCAGACAGGCACCAGCAAGAACTTTTAAATATGGATTCTGAAGAGTGTGTTCTGGAGATCAAACTCATGTCTCCATGCTTTTCAGGTAAGCACTTTAGCAGAAGGAGCCATCTGTTCACCAATCCATTGTTGTTGAAAGATACTGTTATATTAGCCTTGCTTATTTGAGGTACTCAACTCAGGGCTGATTTTCCGGATAAAAACATAGATTTTAATGGAGAGATTACTCACTTATGAGTTAATTACTCTTCAGTTCTTGGGCCTGGATATCCTGGATATACTGAAGGTAAATTCAAACACAGATATTCCTCAAACTACAATCAGGTTATGTCATAGTAACACATCATAAGTTGAAAATAGCTTCACTTGGAGATGCATATACTATGCCTAACCTACGGAATATCATAACTTTACAACACACTGAACTAAGGAGGGTCTGTCACCTGTCCCAATAATCTTGGAGCTGAGAGCAAGAGTGTGAATCATGCTGCCATGGATATTCGTATGCCAGTCTCTATAATGTCTTTGTCTTGAATAATACCTAAGAGTAGAATTGCTGGTCATTTGAAAAATTACCAAATTCTTTCCCCAAATGAGTCAACCATTTTGCATCCTTACTAGCAATGGTTCAAGTTTAGTGTCTCTATTCTCATGAACACCTGGCTCTTTTGGTGTAGTTTTCCTTATACACATGGTATGTGGTGTTAGTATGGATTTGAATTGAATTTCCTCAGTGACTCTCAATGCTCAGAATCCTTCCATATGGCATCTGTCCATTAACTCTTTGCAGAAATGTCCATTCATATTTTTGTCCATTATTAAATTAAACTACTTACACTTTTCTTTATTGAGTTGTACATGATTTTATGTACCGTGGATAGAAATCCCTTATCAAAAATGATTTTTACATCAAATGTGTTTTATTTATTGCAGCTATTCTCTAATGAAGATATTGTGTGCAAATTGATAACATACTTTATCTTGGTTAGTCTGTGTGTGTGTCTTAGTGAGATTTAATTCATATTTAAAATACTGTATGATAAATATTATATGTATGAGAACTTCTGGGGACACAGAGGTAATCAGTTCCTCAGGAGATGATATAACAATAATAATTTATAACAACATTTGAATGGTTGTCAGTTATAAAAATTACTACATGGCAGATATGGACTTTGTATCTGAAAATTAAATTAAATGTAATAGTAATTTTCTAGAAAACCTGTCCTACATTTTCTAATTGAAGGATAATATTTAAATTATGTGTAATTCAATGTAAGTCAGGAAATAAATTTTGACTATGTGCATAGAGGTCACAATGGGTAAGAATAAAGACAGAGTTGGTCTTTAGTCTAGGAAAGGAAAAGATGTAAGCACAAAGTACTGAATACTGTTCTATAAAGGCAGACTAGAACTCTAACCCCTTTAAAAATGGTAAAATAAAAAAAAAAATTGAGGGTAATGATAACTTTTGAGGTTAAAGAGCTTCTCTAAAAGGAGATAATAATTATACTTTCTTTTGTAGTATGGGGAATATTCTTGAAGATAAAAATGAACATTGGTAAGTTGATAATTTATTTATTATTATAATTTTATTATTATAATTATTTATTATTATAATTGAATATCATGTTTGTGTGAGATGAATAAACTGGAGTTATATTGGAAAATCTGGAAGTAAAACCTTGGACATTAGAAGATTCCTTTTAGTGTAACAGGAGAAGAAAACAATAGCCAAAATTCATAGATGGAATAGTCTATTTTGAAGGGAAATAACATATACAAGAACCTTGTTATGCTTATTTATTTAGAGTCTTATCCTTAGGGTACTTTTCTAGTGGGCTGTGGACTTTCTTCTTGAGTGGTCCAAACTGAAATTTCACACCAATTTCCGATGTCTCCTATTTGAGAAAGATTAAAGGGCTAATGTTCCTCGAAAGCAAGAGGAGATGGGGACTTTAGATATCCATGGTCAGAAGGTTGGATGCTGGGTTATCATTTCATCCTCCCTCTCACCTTCAGGCATGACCTGCTTCCTCTTGTATGCTATTTTCTTGATTGTTAAGGTCTGACCTATCTTTCAAATCCCTCCCCCTTTCCTATCCTAGCTTGTAACCTTCTTCCATCCCCAATTAAAAGACAGGTCTGGAAATTTCTTCCACCACCAGCTTCTATCAACTAATTATTGAGTCCTTATTTCCAAGTGAATATAAGCTAAGGGATTATGGTGTGTTACAAAATGGCCATACAATTATTCTTCTGTTTGTATTTTACAATGTAACAAGGGACATGTTTGGTTTTAGTGAAATCCCTATGGTTCAGTTTTAAAAGGCAGACTCTCAAAGAAGTAGATAAACTAAGTTTAAACAAAAAACATTTAATGTATAATATATAGCAAAAGAACTAGCTATCTATAAATGAGGAATTGTTTTGTTTTGTTTTTTGTTTGTTTATTAGATAATTTCTTTATTTACATTTCAAATGTTATTCCCTTTCCTGGTTTCCCCTCCGAAAACTCCATATCCCCTCTCCCCTAACCATGCCCACCAACCAACACACTCCTGCTTCCTGGCCCTGGTATTTCCCTACACTGGGGCATAGAACCTTCACAGGACCAAGGGACTCTCCTCCCATTGATGGCTGACTAGGCTATCCTCTGCAACATATGCAGCTGGAGCCCTGAATCCCACCATGTGTACTCTTTGGTTGGTGGTTTAGTCCGTGGGAGCTCTGGCCATACTGGTTATTTCATATTGTTGTTCCTCTTATGGGGCTGCAACCCCCTTCAGCTCCTTGGGTATTTTCTCTAACTCCTACACTGGGGACCCCATGCTCAATCCAATGGTAGGCTTCGAGCATCCACCTCTGCATTTGTCAGGCACTGGCAGAGCCTCTCAGGAGACAGGTATAACAGGCTTCTCTGAGCAAGCACTTGTTGGCATCCACAAAAGTTTGGTGCTTGTATATGGGATGGTTGACCAAGTAGGGCAGTCTCTGGATGGTCATTCCTTCAGTATCTTCTCCACACTTTGTCCCTGTAACTCCTTCCATAGTTATTTTGTTCCCCCTTATAAGAAGGGTTTAAGTACCCACACTTTGGTCTTCCTTCTTCTTGAGTTTTATGTGTTCTGAAAATTATATCTTGGGTATTCTAAGTTTCTGGGCTAATATCCACTTATCAGTGAGTGAACACCATGTGTTTTCTTTTGTGATTGGGTTATTTCACTCAGGGTGATATTTTCTAGTTCCATCCATTTGCCTAAGAATTTCATAAACTCATTGTCTTTAATAGCTGAGTAGTACACCATTGAATAAATGTACCACATTTTCTGTATCCATTCCTCTGTTGAGGGACATCTGGCTTCTTTCCAGCTCCTGGTTGTTGTAAATAAGGCTGGTATGAACATAGTGGAGCATGTATCCTTATTACATGCTGGAGCATCTTCTGGGTATATGCCCAGGAGTGGTATACCTGGGTCCTCAGGTAGTACTATGTGCAATTTTTTGAGGAACTGCCAAACTGATTTCCAGAGTGGTTGTACAAGTTTGCAATCCCACCAGCAACAGAGGAGTGTTCCTCTTTCTGCACAACCTTGCCAGCATCTGCTGTCACCTGAGTTTTTGATCTTAGTCATTTTGACTGGTGTGAGGTAGACTCTCAGGGTTGTTTTGATTTGCATTTCTCTGATGACTAAGAATGTTGAAATTTTCTTTAGGTGCTTCTCAGCCATTCAGTATTCCTCAGTTGAGAATTCTTTTTTTAGCTCTGTACCCCATTTTTAATAGGGTTATTTGTTTCACTGGAGTCTAACTTCTTGAGTTATTTGTATATATTGGATATTACCCCTCTATCAGATATAGGATTGGTAAAGATCTTTTACCAATCTGTTGGTTGCTGTTTTGTCCTATTGATAGTGTCCTTTGCCTTACAGAAGCTTTGTGATTTTATGAGGTCCCATTTGTCAATTATTGATTTTAGAGCATAAGCTATTGGTGTTCTGTTCAGGAAAATTTCCCCTGTACCTATGTGCTCGAGGCTCTTCCCTACTTTCTCTTCTATTAGTTTCAGTGTCTCTGGTTTTATGTGGAGGTTCTTGATCTACTTGGACTTGAGCTTTGTACAAGGAGATAAGAATGGATCGATTTGCATTCTTCTCCATGGTAATTGTCAGTTGAACCAGCACCATTTGTTGAAAATGCTGTTTTTTTTCCACTGGATGGTTTTAGCTCCTTTGTCAAAGATTGAGTGACAATAGGTGTGTGGGTTCACTATAAATGAGGAATTAATAAGATCTGAACATGTGAAGATAAGCACAAAGATAGTGTGTGTGGATGTGTGTGTATACACGTGCATGTGTGTGTGTGTGTGCGCGAGTTTCTAAGAACACTCTTCATATTCTTTTCAGAAATAGAGTCTCTCATTCACCTGAAACTCACAGAATGGCGGACGAGCAAGAACCAGGAATAGAATTAAGAGCTCATGAGAATGCATCACCTCATGCTTGTTCACATGGGGTCAATGGATCAAAATTCAGGTTTTCATGCTTGCCTGACAAGTATTTTATTAACTGGATATTTTCCTCTGCTCAGGGATTTTTAATAAATAAAAAAGGGATGAGGTCTAGAGCCATGAATCAGTGGTTAAAAACAGTAGCTGCTCTTACAGAGGACTTGGGTTCACTTCTAGTGGTTCACAAATGTCTGTGGCTTCATTTTGAGGAGACCCAACACTATCTTTGGCTTCCATAGGCACCAGACACTCACATCATGTGCAGACATACATGCAAGAAAAATTCCCATGCAAGTAGATTGTTTAATGATTTATTTTTAAGGTAAAACAGCTAAATAATCTTCCCTTATTTTTTTACTTTCCAAACTCTCCCATATGCCCCTCCTTGTTGTTTTTTTAAGTTATGATATCTTTTATCACTAATCATTGTTACATACAGATTTATATGTATGCACATGTATATTCCTATATACATAACTACAACCTTCTCAGTCTTTGTGTTACTTGTATGTATATTTTAAGGGTTGACCATTTGGTGTTTGAAAACCAACTGGTGTCCCCTTAGTTGCCTATGTTTTTTCTTTTTTCTTATTGGGGTAATTTTTTCTTTGTTGTTGTTGTTTGTTTTATTGAGACAGGATTTCTCTGTATAACAGTGGCTCTCCTGGGACTGACTGTAGACCAGACTGGCCTCAAACTTAGAGATCCTCCTACTCTGCCTCTTGACTTGGGATTAAAGGCATGTGTCATCATTGCCTAGCTTGTAATAATTTTTGTGTTTATGTAGGTTGAGGCCTCATGGAATATCCACTGTGCACTTTGACATGTCTCTTAACATTATTTTCACTTAGCTCATATTTAGGAAACTGTGTTGTTGAGACTTCATGAGTATAGTCTCTGACATTCCTAGAATGCACATGTCTCAAAGAAAACTCCTTGATCCTTTATCTCTTATAATCTTTTGTGGCTTCTGCTACAATGTTTCTTGAGCCTTTGATATCAGAGTTGTTTTATAGACATACCTACTATGGTTGGGCTGTACAACTCTGCATTTTGATTGCTTGTGGTCTTCTGTAGTGATTTTCTTCTGTTGCAAAGACAAGTTTCCTTTGTGAGGTCTGAAAACTATACATATCTGTGTCTATAAAGACAAATATTTGAATGCACTTAGGGATTAGTGTAGATCAGATCCAAAGACCTTTTAGGTTTGCGTGACCTGGATGGAATAAAGATATGCCCTTATTACACAACTTTAACATCTCTTTTTTTTTTTTTTTTTTTTTTTTTTTTTTTTTTTGGTTTTTCGAGACAGGGTTTCTCTGTGTAGCCCTGGCTGTCCTGGCACTCACTTTGTAGACCAGGCTGGCCTCGAACTCAGAAATCCGCCTGCCTCTGCCTCCCGAGTGCTGGGATTAAAGGCATGTGCCACCACGCCCGGCTAACTTTAACATCTCTAACTCTTGTCCTTTAGTATACATTTTTAATCCCAAGTAATGTTATCTACTTAAGGGGCAGTCGAAGTGATGAATCAGAGACAAATTTAACAGAATGATTCAGAGACAGAATATGCCTAACTCTCAGAAGAAAAGCTATTTAAAAACAGTGCAGATAGAGAGTGTTCAGTTTGACATTGAATTTGGGAGTCAGTTCAGTTGAGTAGAGTTGAGTTTGGTACAATCAGTGGGGAGTCAGTGCAGTGAGTACAGTACTGTAGAGCTGAGTTCTTGCAGTTCAATGCAGGTGAGCAGAGCAGATGAACCCAGAAACTAAGAAGGAACCAGAAGAACAGAAGAAATTGCCAGAGTTAGTTTGAGGCCAAGCAGAGTAATTCAATGAGAAACTGATAGAAGCCAGACTGATCAGTCTGCTTGGAGAGGATTTTGAGCCATAATAGTTGAATAGAAACAGGCAGCCAGAATTCAGAAAGCTAGAAAGGGTGAGCTTATCCAGAAATAAGAGATGACAATTTCAGGAGATTAAACAGTGCTTTTACACCATAATAAAGCAGAGATTTAGAGTCTCCTCCAAGATCCATGACTTCACCAATACTTGGTGTTTGGCTAGGTTCAGAGTGTCAGAAATGATTTCTCTCCCGATGAACATGTATTAAGGCCAAGTAGAAAGCTACCGGTTACTGCCAAGGCATGAGTACCACCACTATACTTTAGGCTTATTATGGTACTCTGATTGCTATATTTCACATACTTCACAAGTAACTATAGAAACAAGGAAATAAGAAAAGAGACTATTGCTTGGGGTGGGGTTTGAGGGGGCAGGAGCAAGAGGGATAGCAAGATACAAGTAATCTGATCCAGGGAATGGGAAAAATGATATGGAGGCTCAAATTAGGTATGGAGACTAAGATAAGTACAGAGAAGAAAAAAGTAGAATATAATAACAGTATGTTAAAAATCATACAGAATCTACTATTAACTAGCCACTTAAAATCATAATACATGTAAGTGTATATATAGTTATAGATATATAGTTTAAATGAAAATTTCCTATATGGACTTAAAATGCTTCCTCTAAGAACCAAAGACTATCGAACAATATCTCCAATACCAGGCATGAGAAGCCTTCTTTTGAGTTGTTTAGGGTTGTCTAAGAGAATCCCTTTACAACGGTGCCTATTGGTATTGTTCTTGGTTACCTACCAGTGGTGGGAGGCAAGCCCATGTTGCTGAAAGGATGGCATGTATTTCAGACACAGGGTGTAAAGTTCCCTAAATAAAACTGATCCGAATGCCTCATTCCAGAAGATAAGGCTTCATGGTACCAGAAGTACTATACAAACTTCTAAAGGAGGGAAGCAACTGCCAGGCCTAAGATATAAAAGTTTTTCAAAAATGAATACATTGTAAGAGGGCTGAAACATTTTAATACAGTTTTATTTATAATTTATATGAGAAAATAGCAGGCAGCATCATAGTCTTATGTCTAAAGAGTATCTAATATAAGAAAGCTGCAGTTATAGCCTTCTCTGCAACTTGTGACCTTACATAGATGTCTTCCACTTGACCCACATCTTGAGAGTGATCATATCAATGCCTTTTCTCAAAAGGTTATATAGGCCCTCATCATGAAGTATCAGTAACAAAAGTGCAGATGGGAGGCCAAGGCGGAATGTGTACACAAGGGATTTGCTAAAAGATCCTGTCTGGAAGTTAAAAGCCTTCTAAAATTATGGATGTTCTACAAAAGAACCTTCAACGTCTATCGGCATTTCACACTGCATAATAAAATATAATGTTTCTCAAATTTCTAGAGCCTACATAACCATCCAATTTTCATATAAAATATTAATATTAAGTAACTTTAAACTACAGGAGAACTTTGGTTTCATGGGCTTCCAAAGCAATTTAATAAAGATTCCATTTGTAATAAATGGGCAACATTTCAAAAATACTCACTAAAATTCTCCAAAAGGAAAGGTAGTTATCTTTATATACACTAAGCTCATTAAGAAGAACTTAGTGATTTAAGGTTATTTTCAATGAATCATAAGTTAAACTATAATCTGGAACTTGAAAGTTGCGGTATGCTTTGACCTTCATCTATAAGCTAGATGGTCAAGCCAACGTTAGAGAATACTTACAGTAGTTTATCCAATGAAGAGAGCTGGGTTTGGTTTGGTCCTGTCTAACATTTATCAATGAAGGAATGAGACTCACTTAAATTATTTATCTAGGATTGTATTTGAGTTGACACAAAACTAGAAGCCATGTGACAAGTAACTATGATGAACTAGCAGGAAGTAGAATTCTTGAGAAGAACATGGTTAGTTCTGATTGCTGGGTAAAAACTTTTATAGAAAGGTGTGTGTTTAATTAGTGATGGATGGCAAGATATCTCTCTTCAATTTACAAGATATTGACAAATAACTAAATAACTGTGTTAAATTAGTAATAGATGTGGAATAGTAATGAATTGAATGGTTGGAGTATTTTTGGTCATTGTTAGATTCCAAAGAATGGAAGAAGTTAATGTAAACTTACCTGACATACCACAAAGCTTGGGCCTGAGTCTCAATCCTAAACTGTACCTATTTCTTTGAACTTCATCAAAGCACACTGGGCTGCTGAATATAGCTCACTGGTAGATGGCTTGTCTATTATGCATGAGAGTTCAATCCCCAGAGAGAAACTTGATAACAGTCAATATTTTACTTGTAAAGTGAAAAGATTAGACCCCAGAGATGACTCTGTGGACAATATAAACAAATGAATACAAGATAGTGCTGACTCTAGGGACTGGTCCCATGTATAAAGTACTGGCCTCATCTGAACGTTATCCTTCTTTTGAGTTTAGCAGAGAGTTTCCACTTAGGAATGAAGATCTGGTATTCTTTCATTTCCTATTTTTTCAAAAGAAATTTAGATTTCTTTTAACCTTTGCAATGTCTCTATTTTCTCATGTCAGCAACTCATGTAAAATTAAAACTGGCAAACAAAAATGCCACCCCACCAAGAATTCACATGTTTCTATGGACCAGATTTGACCCATGTTTTAGTAGTAGCTTACCTCCAGATCATCAGGATTCTTCCCTGAGCCATGCATTGCCTAGACTAAGTTTGGTAAAGTTAGGAAGCCATGTCAATATGTTTTGGAGCGACAATTGCTTTTCCCTAAGACACATCTCTGCCTTCTTTTACGTATGAGCCATGTGGCAGTCAGAGTTTGATGCAGACAATATAACACTATCAGAGTGATTTTTGAGAGATAATTACTATTTGAAAACCATGCTGTGATCTTAATTCCTGGTAACTGCAGAGGGAATAAAAGAGTTTTTCTTTATTTAGTTTATATTGCAGCATTTTATGGACCATTTTTTCAAAGAGCATGCCCTTAATTGAATGCTGACATCTTAGAACTGACTGGAAGAGGTTTCTTGGCTTTCCCATCATGCTTTCCTCTTCTGGTATCTGTTTCCATTTTCAATGAGTTAGCTATTTTAGAACAGTAGATGCTTTTTATTATTGCTGACATAGATCTCGAGTGTTTTCCCCACATTTGTACTGTGTAGATTGATTTCTTTTATGTTTATTCAGCTAAATTTTGCATGCCTGAGAGAAGCTGAAGTGATATGCTATTTATCACTTTACCTGGTCCCATCTTCAAATAAGACCTATTTCTTTTTAATTGAATGTTTAAAAATAATTTATTTATGGAATTTTTCTTAAAGTAGCCTATCAGCAATCTGCAGTATCTCCTGTCTGTTGACCTGATTCTATCCTGTCTAGTGTGGTTTTGAGGGAGAAAGTATTCATAGAAACTTTTCTGCTTTCCTGGACATATCTACTTGCAGTCATTTGTCTTCCATGCAGGTTTATTTGAGGCATTTTAAAAACTAAGCAAAGAGAAAGCAAACTTCAGTATGGAAAAAGAAACTACGGAATCTAAGGTGGATTATGCAATTTGACTTTCATCTGTTTCCATTACTTATTCACTAATTGAACTTGCTCAATCTTTGTGATGATCAACAATGTAGCTCTTGTGCCAGGACATGATGCTCAACAGCAGGGTGTTCACCTAGCAGGTGTTAGTGTCAATCCCCAGCACAAAAAGAAAAAGAAAATTAAAAGCACCACACCCTGAATGGAAGATTCTAAGGAGTGAACTGACAGTTAATTGTATACAATACATAATAATTATATAATAACTGGTAGTTAGTTTATTGTTGCTTAAAAATTTATTAGGAAGCATAGTGTGAGGCTACAGACAGGCTACCTGTAATATTTATTTGTAATATTTGCAATGCACTTTCCAAAAAAAATGTACACTTTTTCGTTTAATTTTGCCTCCCCTTATCTCATTCTCTACACTCTTTCTATTTAATTTATCCATTGTCTGATTTATTATGCACTAAGGACCAGGTTTGGAGAAAGACACTGAGGAGAGAGGGATGATTAAAAAGAAGAAGACCCTCTTCAGCTTGTAGGTGTAACTTCTGGACTCAAGGTAGCCTCTAAGCCAACAAGCTCATGGCTGTACAGTTGTAAATTCATAGTAAGTAAGCAAAACTAATGAGGACTCAAATAATTCTTACCTGAAGGTCTGTGAAAGGCAATAAGATCATGCATATTTTTGTGACATGAACTAATTTATTTGTGTGTCTGTGTATGTGTGTGTGTGTGCTGGGGAAATAGGAAAGATATCATAGTATGCATGTGGAATCAAGAAGGCATTGTCTTAGAGTGGTTCTGTGTATTAAACTCAGGTTCTTTCAGGCTAAGTGGCAAGCATTTATATCTGGTGAGCTCTTGTTGGATCCTCTAATACTAACTATGCTAACTCTGAATATAACTCCCTGATAAACTAAGAATTTATAAACCTGTCTGACTTATGTGGTGGGTACATAAAATACCTGCTTTTCAAGTGACTTGTGTTCAAGTGCTGTCTTTGAAGCCCAAACCAATCTCTATGCTTCTGTCCCTGAGGACAATAGTTGTTTGGGCTCTTAACTGTTGTTCTAAGCCCATACAGTTCCTCCAGTATCAAACTACAGATTCCAGAGAAGGTGAGACTATATACCTAATTCCTGCCCAGATCCAGGTGCCAGCCTTTATACCAGAGTTCCTGATGTGTGCCCACAAGCACATGTGGACACGGACACAGACACACAGATACACACACACACACACACACACACACATGCACATCTGGTTTTCTTTCAGCTTAAAGTGACAAAAAGTTAAGAATATAAAATATCCATCTCTCTTTAGCAGAGTTAAACTTCTTGTAGCATCTAAGAATAGAGTTGTGAACCATCTGACCAGGGTTTGATCAAGTAGAAACTCAGACTTGTGTGTGCAGAGGGTTTCCTGGGCCTACGTCTATGATGAACTTATATTTTTACAGGTAAGAGTAGAAGTCAGTCAACAGTCTTGGATACATACTTGGTGGGGGGATTTGGAGATATAAATGTATTTTCCCTAGAGCTAGACATCTAAGCAGCATAACATGTTGTCATTCTTGCTTGAAAATCAATGTGCTTTTAACAAAAATGATTCTATTTTGTCATAGCATCAAACCTCATCAGCAGTCACATAACACCAACAATGAACCTCACAGATTAACTTTGAGTGTGTTACCAGCTCCATCCTTGAGAATGCTTAGTGATTACTCAGTTAAACTATCATAACTTACTGCCCATCATTGGTGCTAAATAGAGTTAGCACCCTCATCATAGGGGAGATTCTGCACTCTCTTCTAACAAACTTGTTCATGAGACATTATAGAAAAAGAAAAAGAAAGCAAAGTTGCTCATGACATCTTGCATTTCAAAGATCTTTAATCCCATACCTCTCTAAAGGAAGCTGGAACATGGCACATGGCAGAATAACTGTATCCAAAAATGTCCATATTCTAATTTTTCACACACTGGCTAGATTACAATTGGTGACAGTGTCACCTTACACAATAAAAGGGAGTTTGTATATATAATGAAAGTTGAGGACTTTATGATGGAAAGAGTATCCCAAATGATCCTGTTGATCACAAGGTAAGTATATGAGTGAAAATACAAGGGAAAGGCACTAGGATTAGCCTTCTTTCTATAGGCAGCAAGAGAACATGAACTGAGCCATTGCAGAAGCACAGGAGTCAATGTGGCCAACAGCCTAAATGAACAAGGAAATGTACTCTTCAGAACAATGTACAGCTCTTCCAACCTAGACTATAACCCAAGTAGACTTAGGTATGGTTCTGGCATGCAGAAATGTGAGAAAAGATATCTCTGTGGTTTTAAGTTTCTAACTGTGGATGTTACAGCAGTAGTGAGAAACTAGTACAGACACAGAGAGGGAAGGAGACATAGGTAGTGTTACCCAGTTGTGACCCAGCTAGGAGCCATCCTGGGGCTTCTGACTACTTGTTGGTCCCTACCTAATTATGTTGTTTCTTATAACTTGGCTTGCTGCCAAGGATAGACACTCAAAGAAGAAAGGCACTTTGCTTTCCTGGGCACTGTGTTTTGCTTAGATGTGGTTACAGTTACCAACTGGTGTTTAATACAATGCTTGAAGGATGGGGTATAAAAGCTTACCTCCAGGTGAAAATGAATAAGTACTGTGTCAAAATGGCTGAGAATGAAACCAAAGCAATAAGTCATTCTTGTAAATCCAGCACTTGGGAGACATAAGCAGGTGGGTCATCATGAGTTCAAGGCTATCCTCCTGCTATAAAGTGAGTACCACACTAATCATGACAACTTAGCAAGTTGATAAAGCTGTTGAGTTCAACAGAATTTCATACATTCTTTCTCTATTTTCTCAACTTTCTCAAAAATGAGAAATCCTGGGGGCTGTAGAGATGGCTCAGCAGTAAAACGTACATGCTGCTCTAGTGAAAGGCTGGGGTCTGATTTCCAGCACCCATATTAGGCAGCTTACAACTCCCAGTAATTCCAGCTCCAGGGTATCTGATGCAATCTTCAGGTACCTGTGTGCATGTGCAAATACACATGTACACACATATAGGCACACATGAAGAAAAATGCAAATAAAATATTTGAAAAGTCCTTTGGGCAGAGGGAGCTGAAGAGATGGGTCAGTGGTTAAGAGAGGCTGTTGCTATTGCAAAGGACCTGGGTTCAATTCCCACAATCCACATGGCAGTTGACAGTCTTCAGTAACTACAGAGATCTGAAGCCTTCTTCTGACCTCCATGGGTACAGAGGACTCATATGGTATACATACATCCATGTAGGCAAAACAACCATACACATACAGTAATAAAGTATATAAATCTAAAGAAAAACTATTTTCGAAGAAAGGAATCCTAAGGTTTAAAGGTTACAAGTCCCATTCTTAGCAAACCCAGTGGCTTCTGAACACTGGTATGTTCCATTCCTAGTTCACTTTGGATAATGGTCCAGATTGTCACACTCTAGATGTGCCATGGAAGATGGATGCTACACAAGGAGAGTATAAACATGGGCACTGACACCACCAGTGTGTATGTATCTCTGAAAACACTGAGGACAACTCCTGTCCTAGACTTTTAATCTCTCTTTCTCTGTTAGATCAAATGGCACCTAGACAAGCAGGCACTTTAATGTCCTCTCAAGCAGAGATGCTAAAGTACTTTAGAAGGAGCAGGATGGGTCTGTCTGCATCCTGATTGTTCAGATCTGGACTGAACGGACTCAACTGCAATGCTTAGACCACAATATTTCTACGCCTTGTTTTAGAATGTAAATCTAAGTGTATCGTTAAAGTCTATCATTGGATGGGCCCAGTTCTTTTTCTGTTGACTTTTTCTGACCTCTACACAGCCTAATTTTATTTATTTATTTTTAACCTTCCTGACTTTGTTCTTTATACTAGAGAAGAATTTGGGATGAAATGATTTCTTGATTGTCAGTTTCATCTGCATGAATCAGTTGATAGTCTTCCGTAGATAGAGGAGGAAGAGATACCAGTTTTGAATGGACACATGACTTAGATACAGAGCACTTCTTCTGTAGCCATCTAGGGTTTTCCTAGAGCATCTCATGGGGGGTGGTCTCAGGCAGTCAGGAGCAGCAGGCTGAACTGCCACACTTGGGATATGATTTCTGGTTAGAGCATTTCCCTCTGATTTTTATGTTCTGCTTTATTTTTATATGCTGGCTGCATCTCCTTCATTTCCCTGAACCAAAGTACCCATTACTTATCAAGGCCAAGGATGGATGAACTAGAACATTTCAAAACTGAGAAATAAATAGACCCACAGAGTCTATGGACAGATGGGTAACACATCAACTTCTAGCCAGGAGTAGTTAGAACCTTATTGCTCTTTTCTCCTTTTGCATCCTGCCTTGTCATTTATACAACTTCCTGGTGCTCTCTTCTGGAAGGTCAGAAGGTGAGTCAGCTTTATCCCCTGGGCTCTCTGAAAGCACAGCTTGTGTCAGGCTGAAGTCATCACTCAGCATGGAGATGCAGACTGCTGCATCCCAGCATTTTGGGTACTCCTGCCTGCTCTGTAGAAGCTGCATGTACAGCCAGGTTCCCAAGGGTGAAGCCCACAAATCAAATTGACATTTCTTTCACAGGCTTAACCCAGTCAGGCACTCCCAAAAGGCAGCCATTTCTAAGAGAGCACTTTCTATTCTGACAAAACCCATGAGGCAAGTATTTTGTGACTAGATCGAATCACACTTTTCCATGAGGAAGAAAATTTGCAAAATTATACACTAGACAGTACTGACATGCATCAAGTGGGCCCTGGTTTTCTATATGGTTTTTCTGGTTAATTAGGTTTACCACCTTGGGAAAATATCTTAATCTTTCTTGGTCCATGTTTTTCTCCTACATAATGAGAAAGGATGGAATCAAGGGGAAAGGAAGTGGAGGTTTGGAATCTGCACTTAGTTTGAGTATGTATTGTATTAAACTCTGAGCTTTTATCATTATTATTATTATTATTATCTTTGATTGTTTCAAAGAAGTAGGAATTTCAGTGTCTGACATTGGGGCAATGGGCAACCATGTTCTGTAACTGTGGTTTTCCTTAAAATCTGTCTTATTCCTTTCTCTTAACTGTTGGATAGCTGAAATACTTTAATTGGCAGCACCTGTCTGAGATGATATTGATGCGTATTTCTGGTTTCAGTTGATAATCCCCCAATGCTAAGCCATGTGGTACTGAGAAAAATAAAGAGATGAACTAGATATTTCAGGCATGTGTTTATCTGGATGCTATCCATGCTCTAGGATACTCATCACTGGTCTGACTTCACATGGCCCAAGTCTCTGTGTCTACTGGGAACTCTGATTAGCATTTTTGTTTTGGGTAGGAGTTTGGTAAATGACTCAATACATCATGAGAAAGAGACTGGGGTTAATGGTGGCCAAGGAAGTTGAAAGCTTTGGCAATATTCAATTTGCAGAAAGGAAAAAAAGTTTGGATGAATGGCAGGGTGCTTATACAACTCTATCCTGCCCAGATCAGTTACATCATTCATTATTGTAACAAGATGCTCTGCACAAGCAACCTAAGAATGCAGGGTTGATTTTGACTCACAGTTGGAGAGTCAAGTCTGTCATGGTAGAAAATGCAAGATGGTAGACACATGAGGTAGCATCTGTGGTCAGGAAGCACAGAGATGAAGGCTCAAGCTCAGCTCCCTTTTTCCTATTCATTTAGTCTGATACCCTGAGCCCATGGGATGCTGCTGGCTAAACTCAGAGAAAAATCTTTCTTCTTCAGTTAGGGTCTATTGAAAACATACCCAAAGGACACAACCAGAGGCATGTTTTTATGGGGATTCTAAATACAGTCAAGCTGACAATAAATATTAAGTTCGTTGCCACTTTATACATAATTGTGATGTCATGAGTATACAGAGGTGCCAAACAAAAGGGAGAGTATTTTTCTACCCTCTTGTCTTTGGGCCAACTTGTGATTTCTTTGATCCATACAATGTTGACCAAAATTTCAGTTCTTCTTTTTTTTAATATTTTTTATTATGTATTTTCCTCAATTACATTTCCAATGCTATCCCAAAAGTCCCCCATACCCTCCCCCGCCACTTCCCTACCCACCCATTCCCAATTTTTTTGGCCCTGGTGTTCCCCTGTACTGGAGCATATAAAGTTTGTGTGTCCAATGGGCCTCTCTTTCCAGTGATGGCCGACTAGGCCATCTTTTGATACATATGCAGCTAGAGTCAAGAGCTCCGTGGTACTGGTTAGTTCAGAATGTTGTTGAGATCTGTTATCCATTGTGAATAGATTGTGGTTTCAGGATGAGAGCTATGGATCTAGTCTCATTCTTCTACTTGGAATGGTTTAGTAAGGAGGATACCTTTTATCTAGTGTTTCTGAAATCCTTGTTAGAAAATAGGTAAGCTATAACTATATGCATTTATTTCAAATTCCTATCTCATTCTACTGATCTACGGGGTAATATTTGTACAAAAGATCATGTTATTTTGTTACTGTGGCTCTGTAATACAATAGGAGGTCATGATTTACGCTGCCTCCACTATTACTCTTACTGCTAAGGGATGGCATCAAGAAAATAAATGATAGTAAGAATTGTGGCCCAGGCCTTTAGTCCCAGCATGCAGGAGACAGAGGCAGGTAGATCTTTATGAGTTTGAGCACAGCTTAGTTACACTGAGAACTGTAGGCTAACCAAGATTACACCATGAGACCCTGTTTCAAAACACTAAATCATTAACAATGATAATAATAAATAACAGTAAATGTTTTCAAAGATGTGAGGAGTATAATTACTTGTGATAATACAAATTTATGTTGTCACTATGGAAGTCAGTAAGGAGGTTCTTCAATAAACTGAAAATAGAACTTCCATGTGGCCTACATATACCACGCTTGAGTATATTCCAAGCCAACATACCATAGTAATTCCTGCATAGCCATACTTCCACCTGTGATGTTCACAAGAGACAAGAAATGGGACTAGCCTATATGTGTATCAGCACATGAATTAATAAGGAATGGAGAATGCATATACATAATAGAATTTTAGGCAGCTGTAGAAAAAAGACAAAATTATGGCATATGAAAGAAAATTGATATAATGGAAATTCATTCTGTTAAGCAAAATTAGCCACACTTATGATATATTACATATATCTCATGGGGAATTCAAATGTGGCCTATTGGGAAGGCCTCAGGTCCTTTTGTGTATATGCCCTTGAAGAACCTACCTCCCCACTAAGTCCCTCCTTCCCTTTGCTGTCTAGCTCCAAAGTGAGTACTTTCGTTTCATTATGTGCTTCCACTGTGTTCTGCTGCTTCCCCATGAGCCCAGTGCAACAGGACCAATTAATTGATCATCTACTGAAAAATCTAAACATGTGAATCATGAGAAAGCTCACACTATTAGTTAGTTCTTAGGTCTTCAGTCACAGTAACAGAAAGCTGATAAATACAGACCTGAAATGTTCTCTGGTAATAACCAAGAGGATTATTGCTCAGATTTCTGGAGTAGTAGGTAGCAGTATTTCTGGGGTGGGTATATAGTGATCATTGCTATGAATTGTTATCCTGATATGAGCCTGAATAAGAAGAATGAGGTAGCAGCAAGAGAAGGATCAGATGAATTTTCTTAGACAGCAGCAGTTGAATTAGACTCCTGATTTAGTTCATTTTAGGGAAAAAAGTTTTCTTCTCTAGGCCATGATATGAGTAAATTCTAAAAAGTTACATACCACTCTTATTTTTTGCTCATCTAGGGAGAAATTGAAGAATTCCCTTGAAAACTTCAGATATACTAAAATAACTGATGGCATGATTTACAAGTTTGAAATAATGATTAATGTTATGTGTTGTCTTTTTTTTTAATTTCTTTTTTTTAATTAGGTCCCAAAAGTCCCCCATAATCCCCCCCACTCCACTCCCCACCCACTCCCACTTCTTGGCCCTGGCATTCCCCTGTATTGAGGCATATAAAGTTTGCACGACCAATGGGCCTCTCTTTCCACTGATGGCCGACTAGGCCACCCTCTGCTACATATGCAGCTAGAGACACGAGCTCTGGGGGGTGGGGTGGGGGGGTACTGGTTAGTTCACATTGTTGTTCCACCTATAGGGTTGAAGATCCCTTTAGCTCCTTGGGTACTTTCTCTAACTCCTCCATTGGGGGTCCTGTGATCCATCCAATAGCTGACTGTGAGGATCCACTTCTGTGTTTGCTAGGCCCCGGCATAGTCTCACAAGAGACAGATATATCAGGCTCCTTTCAGCAAAATCTTGCTAGTGTATGCAATGGTGTCAGCGTTTGGAGGCTGAATATGGGATGGATCCCTGGATATGGCAGTCTCTAGATGGTCCATCCTTTCGTCTCAGCTCCAAGCTTTGTCTCTGTAACTCCTTCCATGGGTGTTTTGTTCCCAATTCTAAGAAGGGGCAAAGTGTCCACACTTTGGTCTTCGTTCCTTTTGAGTTTCATGTGTTTTGCAAATTGTATCTTATGTCTTGGGTATTCTAAGTTTCTGGGCTAATATCCACTTATCAGTTAGTACATATCATTTGAATTCTTTTGTGATTGGGTTACCTCACTCAGGGTGATGCCCTCCAGGTCCAACCATTGGCCTAGGAATTTCATAAATTCATTCTTTTTAATACTGAGTAGTACTCCATTGTAGGGAAATGCAAATCAAAACAACCCTGAGATTCCACCTCACCCCAGTCAGAATGGGTAAGATCAAAAATTCAGGTGACAGCAGATGCTGGCGAGGATGTGGAGAAAGAGGAACACTCCTCCATTGTTGGTGGGATTATAAACTTGTATAACCACTCTGGAAATCAGTCTGGTGGTTCCTCAGAAAATTGGACATAGTACTACTGGAGGATCCCGCAATACCTCTCCTGGGCATATATCCAGAAGATGTTCCAACCGGTAAGAAGGACACATGCTCCACTATGTTCATAGCAGCCTTATTTATAATAGCCAGAAGCTGGAAAGAACCCAGATGCCCCTCAACAGAGGAATGGATGCAGAAAATGTTATGTGTTGTCTTACCTGTCACTGTTGTGTTTTATAAAAAGCTAAGGGAGAGAAGGAATATGGTGGATGTGTAGTCAGGTATGGGGAAAGGAGGTACCTCTGTGAGCCCATGCTGAGGCATTCCTTCACCCTGAGGGACCAGCCAAAGGACTATTGTATAGTATAGAATACAGTTTAGTTAGGGGATAGGGAGGGGAGTTAAGAGGGTAGCAGAGAGAGAGAGAGAGAGAGAGAGAGAGAGAGAGAGAGAGAGAGACAGAGACAGAGACAGAGAGAGAGAGAAGACTTCTTGTTCCTTATGATTTCTGTTGAATGAATTTTGAAGACACACACACACATACAACATAGCATAAGAAACTGGTAGTTTATTACAGAACAACATGGATCCTCTCAATGTTGGTGATGGGGACAGTAACTAAAAAGTCCCCTGTGAGTAAAACCTTCTCACAAGGCAAGAGTACACAATAACTAAAGAGACTATGCAGTGACCCACATGTTTAGGTAAATTTTATAATATTCATTATAGTTCCTAGAATAGAGCATTTTTCTGTTCAAGTGATTTACCTGGCAATTTGGATTAGCTCTTAAGGAACAGGCATAGTGGAATGTCTTTATCAGCAAGCCCCTTGCTATGCATTAACCTGATTGTCCCTATTGGTGCTTTAGAAAGTTAAGTATATACCCAGAGCCAGAGATAGGATTCAAACCTTCTTCTTTGACTAGTTACCTTTTTATTAACACACACACACACACACACACACACACACACACACACACACACACACACACACACTGGTGTTTTGCCTGTATTTGTGAGGGAATCAGATCCCCTGGAATGGGAGTTATAGACAGTTGTGAGCTGCTACATGGGTGCTGGGAATTGAAACAAGGTTCTCTGAATGAGACAGTGCTTTAAACTGCTGAGCCATTGCTTCAGCACTGTAATAAAAATTTTGATGTTCTATTATTTCTTGATTTTTATAAACTGCTGATTGTGAGGGAGGAGCCTCTCCTCAATGGCCTTTACACCTGCTGTCTGATTATCTTATATTAAGACTAAGGTTTCTCTGAAAGATCTAATCAGGGTCTTCTTTCTCCTGTTACTCTTTGTTCTTTAGAGGTAATTCCTGCCCCTAAATAGAAGGAACAATGAGTAAAACAAATCTACAAGGAGTAAGAGGGAGTAAGGCTGAGTATGCAAGCTAAAACACATGGAAAGATTACTGGACGTGGTAGAACTGGGTTGAGTGTTGAATGAGAGATGTTTTAATGGAACAACAACAAAAAGGGCCAAGAGCATCACAGAGAATGGACCGAACAATTCTGATTTGACCCCTTCTCACTACGATGCTCTTCTTTATATAGGACATGACAGGTAGAAACAAAATATGAGAGCTAAGTATCTTATCTTCATACCCATAAATGTATGGCATTATTGTAGAGAAAAATACAGTGTTGCATTCTAGTTTTAAAAATATTATAGTATAGACTTATTTCATCAACAAATTAGTGACATAATACACATAATACCCGTCCATGTAGTATGGTGCAATTCCCTTCTTTCTACAGCACGGTTTTTGTTAATTATTTCTGTTCTCTGCTTCTGACTTTGCTTTCAGAGTTTATTAATTCAGTGAAGATTGAGGAAGAAGCCAGAAGCTTTTTAGGGAATTACAAGACAAGGTGGTAAAAGAAAAAAATGTTTCAAGGTATTAATTACATAATGTGAAGAAGCCATGAAGGGGTTGTGTCCATCAGGAATAGAAGAATACACAGTGTCAAAATGAGAATTGTAGACTGATAAAGTTTCTGAACAAATGGTTTAGAGATGCCCAGGCCAGATTTCCATTACACCTGATGTCTTCTCAGCCTCCAACACGACAAATGGACCCTTGTTACATCATTAAGTTTTCACATAAAACCAAGGAACATAAGGACTGGAAGTGAAGAAATGAAAGGAAACACACAAAAAACATTCAGAAGCACATGTTTATATTTGAGGCAAGAGAGGTCACACACAAATGCTTTCAAAATGCCTGCCTTCCTCTCTCTCTCTTCTCTCTCTCTCTCTCTCTCTCTTTCTTTTTCTCACTGCTTTAATTACTTTTCTAATCCTGTGAAGAGATATTCTGACCAAGGCAATTTGTCAAATAATGCATTTAATTTGTGCCTGGCTTACAGATTCAGAGTGTGATTTCATGGACATCATGGTGGGCAGTTTGGCAACAGACAGGCAGGCATGGTACTAGAGCAGTAAGTAAGAGCTTACATCTGATCTACAAGCCCTAAGAAGAGAAAGAGAGAGAGAGAGACAAACAGAGAGACAGAGAGAGACAGAGAGAGACATACACAGACAGAGACAGAGCAAGACAGAGACAAAGAGAGACAGAGAAAGAGAGAATGCTAACTGGAAATGATGTGGAGTTTTGCAACCCCTGGTGACATACTTCCTCTGACAGGGCCACACTTCTGAATCCTTCCCAAGTAATTCCAATAACTGGGCTTCAGGTATACTCATGCCAATGAAGGCCATTCTCTTTTAAACCACCATACTCCCTAATTTTAATTTTTAAAAATGTTTATAAGTTTTGCATTAGACTGATCAACTTTGGCACGAGAAATTTATTGTCCCATCTTTTCAGGAATAAAGGACATTGGGAAAGTTATGAGATCCTAACTATCCAAGTATCTCCTCAGTTTGTCTCTGCTTCAGGTTCTGCCCTTTCCTGTTATTTCGAAGAAGGAAATATTTAGAATAAAGGTCATCTTTCATATTAATTAAATTCATCAGCTTTGATTCCAGTGGGTTTTGTTGCTGTTGTTGTTTTAGACAGCATCTTACTGAGATAGCTTTGCCTGGTCTCAAACTCATAGAGATTCATCTGCTTCTGACTCACCAATGCTGGGATTAAAAGCATACATCACCATATCTGACGATTCCAGAGTTCTTAAAGACCAAAGGGAAGAACATATTGGGGCAGTGTAAGAAATATCTTTACTAGTGACTCTGTAGTAACTCTCTGTGCTACAGGTGTTCTGAACAGGTCTGTGAAATTTCAGGTCCATCTTTTGAAGTCTCAGCTTCATTTCTAAAACATTTTTATCCTAAGTCATGCATATAGCATCCACTTAGATACAGCAGTTTTTTTTTTTTCTTCCCCCAGACCTATTGTTTTCTTTCCAGGTTTTATCTTGCTGTTCCTTTCCCCGCATGGCATGGAAACTCAGTGTGCCTCTTGCTTCTGGGCAGAACGGAGCATAACTGAATTGCTGCCCTGTTGGTGTGTGGCTTCCCTCTGCACATCTCTGGCTGACTGATTTACTGAGATGGTGTTCACAGTGGCTGTCCTGGGGCCCATTAAGACTTTTAAAGGAGGGGATTATGGAGAAGGAATGGCCCAGGCCATTTCCATGAGAATTTCTTTATACTCAGGAGAGGCTCTGAATTTCCTAGGATGGCAGGATCAGGCAGAAGCAAGTTGTGGCTTTCTAGACCATAGCATTTAGGAGTCCCCAGGTATAGCTTGGAAACACTGGGTGGGAGCAGATTGGCAACAAGATTGTAAGCCATTGGTGGAGGCCCTCAAACAACAACAAATAAGTATGACGTTTGTCTTCCAAGAAGGTAAAGTCTAGACAGTTATGGTTCACAGAAGGCATAGGAAGGGGGGAAAGAACTGAGTTATTAAAATAATGTTTGATAAATGAGTGTCACAGGCAACAACAGTAAAAGAATTCAGAGAGGAAAACCTGCTCTCCAGAAGGTTTCAGAAAGTATGAAATTGCTTGGAATTTAAAACTCAGCTTTAAGTCAACTTAAAATTAAAAACTTGCTAACAAGAGATTTCAATGTAAAAATCATTCCAGTGAAACAAAGCCATAAAAATGTGTTATGGAGCCAATGGATTTTTTTCCTGTTTTATTTTTAGACTCTGTATTTCAGAGTTCTAATACAATGCAAATGCTTGGGTGCTTTCACTAAATTTTTTTTTTAATTAGATCCAGATTTTTTCTATGTATTTCAGTTTGGCCTCTAACTCATGATCCTCCTGCCTCAGGCTCCCAACTGCTGGTGGTACAGGCATTGCACTAATGTGCCTGACTGATATTGTATGTTTTTAATTTACATTTTTAGTTTCTTATTGAGCAATAAGAACATTTTTTTTTCTTTCTTTGTATATTTCAAAGTGTAAATACATGCTTGGCCATGCCTTCAGTGACAGATCTGCTGAGTTGGCCCTGTGAATAACTCTAGGTGCAGATTCCTATCAACTGCAGTTTTAAAAACTTATGTTGGAGGTACCATGGCAGGTATGCTAAAAACATCCATGTGTAACACTCGTCCAATTTGTTGTTTTTGTTGTTGTTGTTTACCACCACTCCCCATCTATTTATTTAGTCCTTTCTCATTGGTAACCATATAGCAATCTCTGTCCTCTTCAACCTTCCAGTTAAGCAAATTTGAACCTCTGGTCATATTATAAAAGGGCCTGTTTTCAGGTGGTAGAGGTGTTTTTAAGAAAAGGTGACAGTCCCCAGATGCTGTTCTTGGTACTAACATGCTTTTATATAAACAGAATGGCATAAGCCACCGTGTCTTCAAAGGCCTGATCAGTGGTGCCAATTCTTTCCTTTCTGCAGTCCAACCTTTATTTTCCATAGAAGCAAATTCTCTTCTGCTGTCTAGTTCTTTCTTCAGATATGCTAATTCCATTAATTAAGCTGATTCTTTTGTAGACAAACTCTGATTACATTTTTTTCCAGTTCTTTGCTTTTTCCCTTTGGCCTAGGAAGTATCACTCCCAAAGGATTGAAGACTGGAACAAGTACAGTCATGAGAATTTTGCTGGTAACATTCTCAGTGATCATGGGGTGTTTTTACATTTGTCCATATGTATGTGTTCAGTGCTTCCCCAGGCTCCAAATCAAGTGCCAACCCTGAGCAGGAACAATGTGATCACTGCCATTAGGAAACTTGAGGTTGAAGTCATTCCTGCCCCCAGGAAACCTGACTTTCGGGAGTTGTCATAATTCATTGTTCATTCTGCAATAGAGTTGACAGAGTGCTTGCCCTGCATATGCAGAACCCTAGCACTGCAAAAAAGGGAGGAAATATTTGAGATCCTAAAATTACTTAGTGTGGAGGACAGAAAAGTGTGTGTGTGTGTGTGTGTGTGTACAGAGTAGTAACTGGTCTCCTTGAAATGTGATTGCCATGTTTGGTAGTATTTTCCTTTTGTATCTGAATCATTCCTTGGGGATATACATCTAGTTCACTGACCTGTTAAAGAGACCTCAGTTGTCCTTCAAACAGGAGTCCTCCTGATCCCTGAAACAGGTTACAAACAGTCATCAGCTGAAAGATCTGCTTCTGCTTTTCGTCAGGTAGGCATCCGTCAGCATCAGCATCGTATATGGTGAATATAATGTGTAATTTTTTTTTTCAGTTTGAGCAGGGGACTTTTCATTAGGGTTCCCAGAGAACACAGAAGAAATCCTTTTACAGCAGAGTACACCTGCTTAGCCTGCAGTTCTTGAACAATATTTAGTCAGGCATAAATATATATTTTACCACTACATAAAATAGTAAGTCATAAAGAGTAATATACTTATTTTCTTTCCAAATTAAGTTTTCATGAATGCCCATGGCTTCTGAGGAATGACGTACAGCCAGGACAGACATTTATTTTGTGAAAGCTCAAAATAAAAATTCAGCTGTCCAAAACATAAAACATAAACCAGAATAAATGCAAGGTTAATGTCTAACAAGACATACTGTATGTAATTAAACTCAACTTTATCAATTCTAGCATTCATTAATGGTTTCAAAGCCTGAGGAGCTATGAAGTTCTTTAAGAAGCAATCAATAACCTATTACAATTGTGACACACACTCTGAACCTAATTACCAGCAGCAGAATACTTGTGGTCCATTTAATAAGATAGAGGTATTATTAGAGGTGAGAGGGTGCATGGGGGTTAATCAACATTGGCTTGTATTTCACCCAAATCTACACATTAATTTTTCCTTTATAATACATCTAGGAAAATGCTAATTAGAGCTGTTCATTACACTTTTTTCTTCTTTCTAAACTTGAACTTCAGGCTTGTTCTTTCTGAAAATTTGGCTTTTGAAGTGCTCTGAAGAGTGGAATCTTTAATGCTCTGGTATCTTACAAGATTTTGATGGAAAGGTTCTCATTTTCAGCCGGTTAGTGGATTGTGGTTAGTGTTCTTTCTTCTACTGGTTTTTAATTTGGGGCTGATGGCCTATTGTTCTCTTCCTCCAGATGTTTTCATCTTGATCTTGGAATTGGCATGAACACCCTACATCCAATCTCCTGCTTACCTGTCTTTCTCAAGAAAAACAAAACAAAACCAACAAAACAAAACAAAATGAAACAACAACAAAAACAGATACAAAACAAGAAAGAACCACACCATATATCCTATCACCCTACATCACTGCTGTGTTCATCATACGATTCCTGAGACTGGATCAAATGTAAGTAGCTCATCTAAGAAGTAAAGGAAATCTCTAGTAAGAAGGGAGAAAGTAATGCAGAAAAGAAATGGATTTAGTTCTTGTCCTGAGTTCCCAGTACGGTGATCCTAAAATCGGTTGGAATTTCCTGAGTATTTGAGTCCATTTTTAATTCTTATGACAGACTACAATAGACTGGACAAATTAAATTTTGAAGTTCATTTGCCTTTTGATTCTGGGGATCAACTTTAGGTCCTCACCTTAAAGAGCAAATGCTTTCACCTGCTGCCTCATCTCCAGCCCTTTTTCTTCTCCTAGTACTATTACATTGGCAGTTATATTTCAACATCGGGTTTTGAAGGGAATCAACATTGAAACCACAGTACTTAACTCACTCTTTTGTTATTTATCCTGAATGCTTTGTGGTCATACCAAAGTTTATGTTATGAAAAGACTGGGTATTCCTGAGTGGCTTCATGTTTGGGCTAGACACCAAAAGCATGGAGTGATTAGAATATTAGGGTTTTCATGGCTAGCTTCTGACCTCTGGGAAGGACATAAGAGGGGCTAGCGAGCACAGTGAGAAACTGGAAGAATGCTGTGCACAGGAAGGACATGGATGCTCTGGTCCCTCTTTCTCTACATCTCTATGCATATTTCTTATCTTCCTACCTGCCAGTGGCTGTACCATATCCTGTGTTCTAACCCTAAGTAATCTTAAGTAAATAGTTTCTCCCTAAGGGCAAATTCCAAATTCTAATAGCATGCTTAATCCAAAAGGCTCTTCTACTTGTTGGATAACAATAAGATCACCTAGTAATAACTCTTTTGAAAACCAGGGAAACTGAGTCTGAAGTAGAACTTATAGGTCAGAGCAGTCAGAAACACTAGTAAAAAAAACCAACCAACCAAAAACAAAAAACAAAACACCATCTTGTTCTTTGTGCCTGCCTTCAAATACTAAGAGCCTCAAGCAGACAACGAACTGAAAGATACAATCTTTTCACTCTGAAAGAGTGAAGAATTTATTTCAACCAAAATTTATTGAACACCTATTAGGCACAAAGAAGTGAGGAATGTGGGATGGAGGAAAGATCAATGCAAGATGAATGTGTCCTTTATAAGGGGTGTGAAGTTTCAAAACACAAGAAAAACCCAATTATGTTTAATTTTCTAAGAAAGTCAAAAGAATACAGAGGCTGATTGTTTTTAATTAGCATCCACAGGACTGCTGCATATAAAATAAGTTCTGAATATACTGACGATCCTTGAGAAGTAAAACAAAACAAAACAAAAACCAAAAAACAGTATGAATAAAAAGAAATTTCCAGATTCAAAATGATCCATGAGATTCCATATTTGCGTGCAAATGTGTAATATACTCTATACACGTCCCTGTGTAGATGACGAAGTAAAGCATATGAACATAGGGATAAACACCAGCAGTCCTAAAGAAAAACACCTGAAAATCTCATCTTGAGGAGCTAAATCTACTTTTTTCTCGCTCTTAACTCCATCTGGAGATCTAACCTCACACATGCTGATTTTTTTCCCTAAAATAACACTGCTAGGGAGAAAACTGAGATCACAGGAAAACCTCCTGGGTTATGTTTAAGATAATCAGCTGAATCTTTATGGATTCCTTCTGCTTCTTCATTAAAATAATAGCCTTTATTTGGAATCTTTTTGTCCTTGGAGACAATTCATGGCTTTAACATTGAACCCAAAGAATAGTGCTTTAAGACAAGAGAAAGAAGAAGGATCCCTGGGTTGCAGTAAGGCGTTAAACCTAATACAAAACAGGAACAAAATTAATTCTCCCTCTATCTCCCAGGGTTTTCTTATGTTCCATGCATCCCTTGGCAAAAATGAATTCAAACACATGAACACACATAAGCATACACCCCTCACCCAATCTAGTCTCAGGCTGTCACAGTATTCTGATCTTTGGGTGCTAACAAAAGTCAGCAAATGACTCACTTGTTTAATGCTTTATGCTGTTCTTGATGGTTAACCTCTAGAAATTTCTAGGGGCTGTTAGTTCCTTCTCTCCTTTTTGCACATTATCATATTTGATTACCTTTCCTTTCAAGACCTTGCCAGTTGTATTTTCCTAGTTCTCTTCAAACTCATTTATTCAGCTACTAATACTCAAGGTAAGTCTTAAATGTCTGCCAGTGTAAGTGTTTCTAGGAATATAAGATTCTAACTGAAGCCTACAGACTTTTAGTATTAAAGGGAGTATGGCAGGAAGTGCAAGATGATGCCAGGATCTGGATGCGTTCTCATACCTCTCCTCTTGCTGCATCTGTCCACATTGGCATGCTTTCCAGTCAGTTGTCCAGTACTGAAAACATTCTGAGCTTTGTGCACTCAGTCACCCAAGTAGCAGATCAAAACTATCAGTGGACAATTGCACTTCAATCAAAGATTAGCAGGAACTGGAGTATAAAGGTCTAGCTGTCTTGCCCCTAGGTAGCAAATTCTAGGGTGTATATTTCTTTCTTTGCTTCTGTTTTGCCTACTGGACTACGTTCCAGTGGCCCATGGCACATCCAACTATGTGACATTTTTATTGGCTGACATTCTCTGTGCTATTTTCTAAGACCAGTCAATTAGCCAAAACTCTGACCACTAACTAGGTACCTTACAATCTAACTACCCTAAGTAGTGAAGGCAGAGTTCACAGCCTGGAGATTCATTGCCACAAGACAGCCACCTGCCACCCCATCCCCATCCCTTTCACTTTGGAAAGTCAATCCGAAGAAGTAGAATTTCTGGCTCTCCCTACTTCTTGCTGGCTGGATCTAAATCAGGGAATTAGACTAGATGAGGGATGCTATGCTGTGTGTTTCTCTACCTCTCTTTCCCTATCCTCTTCCCCTCCCCTTCTCTCCTTTTCTTTCTCCCTTTCTCCTCTCTCCCTTTCTGTAAATGTATATGCCAGCTGCCCCTCTTGGGTTTGACCATTGGCCAGGATGACTCAGCTACAGACATGATTCTGCTTCCATTTCGTTCTCTCATTAGTGTTTATTCCTCACAGGGACTGCAACTTTACTTTGGATTCCACTAGTGAGTTGGAAACCTCAGCATCTTGCTTAACCAGGCTCCTCCTGGGCAGCTCTTTTTTTTCTGAACTCCATCCTGGAGGAGCATGTGGAGATTAATGGAGTAAATGAAACTTGCAAGGTTTAGGAAGTAAACAAAAGTCACAAATCCCAGTAAACTCATGGGAAACTCTTGGAATTTCTAAGATTGACAAGCTCCTTCTCAAATTGCTGAAGGAGAGAGACATTATGGCCATCTTATGTGTTTGCAAGTTCTGTAGGGGGCTCCAGGGATGCCTCTATGAATTGGCACACACTGGGAGATAGGTTTCTCTATCATGAAGGGGTCTTCAGGTGGACTGTGCTCTGGTAAGCAGCCCTTCTGTGTCCTCTGCAAGTAACTTAGTAAACCAATTGTTCCACTAGTCTAGATGCTGGTGGATTAATTTGTTTGGTCTGTTACTGGTAAATAACAGATGTCTCTTCATGTCTCCGTAGGATAAGCTCCTCCCCCTCAGAACTGCATTAGAAATGAATAACTGAAGAGCACTGCCTCGGGTTGTTCTGTAAATGCATTTGTCATCCCAAATCTCACTTCTACCAAATGCATGACCTGAAGATGTTTCTATGACATAGTCATTTATTCTTACTGTATCCTGATGATTAGATTTGATCAGCTCAGTGGTCTGCTTCCTTAGCCATATGTGTATTCATCCACTTTGTTATTTACCTATTCATTCTTCAACCCTTATGTGGGAGTTACTCTGTCCCAAGTATGATTTCAGAATAAAGAATACTTTTTGGACATGCACATGGTTTATCTGCCACTACACTGAATGTCAACTCTATACCTGGACTTTCTGCTCTGAGATATCACCTAGACTTAGCTCTTCCTCAATCCCCATCATCTTGTCCACAAGTTTCCTAATTTTAACACAGGCTCTTCTCACTTTTGTCTTTGTGTACTCCATCTCTTCTTGATGAGACCCTGTTTTCTTTTCATATCTCATATAGAAGTTGTGGTTAATAACTGAGACTTTACGTCTTCACTGGAACCGCAAAACTATAAATGTTCATTAACTAGGAAAATTCTATTAGATACCTACAATCCATCAGGTGTACTGAGATACAGTGAACAAAAGAGACAAATCTACTCTTTTTTATGAAGCTTATAATTTACCACGAATAATGCTTTTTAAAGCAAGCTGATTTCTCTTTATTCTTAGATTCTGTATTTGAGGTTCATCTACCCTCTAAAGTTTATCTGTAAACCTCAAGCCTCAAATCAATATTCACAGCACTTTGAAGTCTGAGCTCAGCCATGCAGAGAGCAATGGAGAGTTGGAGTTGCCCAAGCTGCACATTTCCAGCTGAGATTGAACAAGACTGTACTCTGCCTTCTTTTATCAGCTCTCAGATAACAGATAAGTACCATTTTTATGGCTTGTTTTATGCCACATTTTCTGCATTTTTGTGCTTTTTTTATTGGCAGTTTTTCTGTTTAAAATGACCCTCAAGTATAGTCCTGAACTGTTGCTTCATGTTTCTAAGTGTGGAAATGCAATGGGGTGCCATATGGAGAAAATATATGTGCTGAATCTGTTTCACTTAGCAATGAGTTATAGAGCTACTGGCAATGATCTCAATGCTAATGAATCAATAAGATATATTAAAGAAGGGATCTTTAAACACACACATCAAGCAAGGTTATGAGCTGAACGATTGATGAAAACATGACCAAAGACACTTAGCAACCTAACCTGGTTTCCTCCTAGAAGTGTAACAATAGAGTGTATAATAGGAGATTAAAGAAAGGTTTGATCTGAGAATGATGCTTTAGGTGTGCTGTAAAAAGATGTCAGGATTAGTTGAGTGAGAGTAGGAGGGAGAGAAGATTAAGTGAAAGGAAGAGTCTAAGGTGGCATCAGTGTCAGAGGTATCCAGGTAGGAGTTGCTAGCAATTACATTATTACCTTTGTTTAAAAACTAGTGAGGCTACAAGGGAAAACAGCAAGATAGATTTAAGACTGGCCCTGCAAGAGTTGCAACTCTTGGTGGCCATGGTACAGTGAGGTGTTCTCTACAGAGAAGAAGGTGTTGGCATGAGTGCATAGTATTATGGGAACCAAAAGAGAACCTTCCAGGAGGAGCTATATGTTTAATCGGAGTCTCAAAGGCTAACAAAAAGTCACATGGCTTTTAAGAGAATTCTTATTGATTTAGAAGCATGTTCATTATTGGTGACTCTTTGGTGTAACTCTCCTAAGAAATTTAATTTACTTTTAACAGTACTGATCATAATTTTAGTTTGACTCTTTTAGCTATAACTGGTATTGTGCTTAGCTTATGCATGTCTTATATGCTTTGTGATTTAGCCATCTTACTTTTGGTGCAATTCAATCTTAGAGGAAGTTAGATGAGTTCACTAAAACTATTCATATCGTTGGTTACTCCATCACTACCTCTTCATCCCATTTAATTTACTGTTTCAAGTCTACTGAAGGAAAGAAAAAGCCACACTGTTATTATCATTGTTGTTTCAGATAGGGTTTGTTTTGTTTTGTTTTTTGAGACAGGGTTTCTCTGTGTAGCCCTCGGCCGTCCTGGAACTCACTCTGTAGACCAGGCTGTCCTCGAACTCAGAAATTCGCCTGCCTCTGCCTCCCAAGTGCTGGGATTAAAGATGTGCGCCACCATGCCTGGCAGATAGGGTCTTGTTACATAGCCCAAAGTGACTTTAAAGTTGTGATAGTTTTCTTGTCCAACCTCCTGAGTGGTAGGATTATAAGCATCAGGTACTATATTGGCTTGAGACACATTATTGCCAATTATTTTAAGAATGATAATGATTACTTTCATGTCCTGTAGGTTTTCAGAGTTTATACATTTTAGAGGGTACAAACTGAAATACTGATCAGCAAACATTTTTGTCTCATACATGTTTTAAAATAATCTGAATGAGAAGGCAGTAGGGAATATAAATGAGTCTGTGCCTGCCTTGCATTGGTATTTAATACTGTAATGATGGGCAGAGAATCTCTTGTCCTATATTGCTTATATTAGATAAATATTATGAAATAGCAAACAAGATAAAAGTAGGTGTCCTATTGAAATTTTGAGTTTTTCCAAGTACTTAAAGGTACATGGGCTTCATATTAGCTGTTTTGAAGACTCAGAAAGTTTTTCTATCTCATATTTAGCTCGAGATTGTTCTGAGTAGCTTTATGTCAACTTGACATATGCTAGAATCATTTTGGAAGAGAATATCATTTGAGACAATGATACCCCAACAGAGTAGCTTGTAGGCAAACCTTAGGTGCATTTTCTTGATTAATAATTGATGTGGGAGGACCCAATTCAAATCCCTGGGTGGTGGCCCTGGGTTCTATTAATAAACAGGCTGAGCAAGCCATAAATAGGAGAGCAATTAGTATTAATCCTCCAGGAATACTGGCACATAGGTCAGTTCTTGTCTCCAGATTCCTGCTCTGACTTCTCTGGATTATGGACTATAGGCCATAAGATGAAATAAACCTTTCCCTCCCCAAGTTGCTTTTGTTCATGGGGTCTCATTACTGCAATTGAGACCCTAAGCTAATATTGTACACAAATGGTCACTGGATATAGAAGAAAGTTTATATTAAGCTATACTCTAAAGCCTGCAAGTAAGAAATGAATTCTCCAATTCCAATTTACTGAATAATCACTCACTGGCATTCATCATCATCCTATAGGCTTAGAAGCATTTGTGAGATGACAATTAATTAGCAGAACAGCTTTCTAAAAATGCATGTTGCTTTTAATTGCTATGGCCCATTTTCCTTGTTTAATACCAACTTGGAAGCTCTTCATGTATCAGAAATCTTCCTGGATTTGCCCTTGCATGGTTTCACAGACATTCCCCCCTGGAGACATGGTAATTTTGCAACTTTTAAATATTCAACACAACTCTAATTATAAATAGTTCTTTTTCAAAAGCAATAGCCAGACTCCTGGCACAATCCACCTCTTGTTTCATTGGTAAGGATGACAGCATAATGACAGATGATCAGTCTTAGATTCCTTCATTTCTTCTAATTAGAATATCCCCTACATTAACATCCTATGTAACTATCTGGCTCATTCCTGACAATGGTTATTGTGATTAAGAATGGTCTCAACTTTGGATGTCATCTGTAGGAATATCCTGGTCAGTCAATCTATGATAGCCTTAACATACAGAGGGGGAAAAATGTGCCCAATTCCTCCCACATTTTCCATTACATTGAGGTTGGGCTGTTCATAAGATAAATAAAGAAAACAAGAACATGTGTTTGCAAGAATAGAGCAAAAGATACAAAAAGGAAGAAGACAGTGGCCTTAGCCTAGGAAGGCACTGGGAAGGTTACAGAGGGTGACCATATGGAGCCATAAATCAGTAGCTACCCAGGCAACAAAGCTGGCTGTGTACATCTGGCCTGTGGCTCACCAGTTATTTATTGAGCACCTGCTGTGAGCACAACACAGCCATTGCCACTGTGTGAAATTCAAAAGACTCCAGGGACTTTGCCCCTGCATTCCATTCTGGTCAGAGGCAGACATCTATGGTTTAATGCCCTACTTGTGGGCAAGCACTCATGTCTTTGATTCACCCTCATATCCAATTGCTTGTCACTAGACTTGGCTCTCAATAGTAACCTTCAACGACTGGTTTGATGAAGAATGGATGGTTTAGTGTAGTTTGCAGTTTGAATGGTTTAGTGTAGCTCTCAGTTCCCATCAGAGAAGTCTCTGTGCAGCAAACAAGGTTAATACAGAGACTCAGGGAATATTGAAAATGAGGGGGGAGAGATATCGTAAAAGCTAGAGGTAAGGGGGTCTAGGGAAAGCTGTGTCTTTTGTTTATGATAGAACTGTTGCTATAAAGTGAATTATAAGTATTCTGTATACATTAATTAATTCTGGAAATTAATACAGTGTCAGTTATTCCTTAACCAGCTAGTTCCCCAAATAACCACCCAGAGACCCTTTAATATTTCAGAGCTTAGACTTTGACTGGTCAGACTTGCAGCTCATCTGAGTTAGCCCCATCCGGCCAAGTGGCTTCCAGGCCTGTAGTCCATGCCTGTCTCCTCTTATGTCTCCTGGCAAAAAGGGCTTTTCTCTTTCTTCTTCCCTGAGTTCCTTTCTCTCTCTGAGAAAGTCCCACCTTACACTTTCTGCCCAGCTAACCAGCCATCAGATTTTTTTTTTATTAACAACAATCAGAGAATGTTTTACATAGGTGAGGAGGAACAGAGACACAACTTCATATAGAGCACTCCAACATGTTGTACTTATGAACTCATAGCAGGTGTGCTTATCAGCAGAGGACTTACAAAAATCAAGCCAATCAACATTGCAGCATAGATGGGGGATCAGTTCCTGAGTCCCCAACTGAAGAGCTATTAACAGTTGATGGCTACTAGGGGAAAGAGAGACAGTTCTCTTTAAGGGTATCTGGCATTTTCAGTTGACCATGCTCCAGTAGCATATCCCTACCCAAGTATATGTGGGGCTCAGTGGGTCCTGAAAGGGGAGGAGCATGGAAGTAGATGAGATGGTAAGAGTTGGATACAGTAGAAGTAGGAGAGGGGAAGAATGAGGGATAAATAAATACTGAAATACTGAAATACTTTTGTATAAATGTATGAAATTCATAAAAATGAATATACATACTTAAAAGAATGATTCAGTGAATGAATATAACAAATGTGGCTGTAGTTATGAGCCTGCTTCAGGCCACAGGGGACTCTGTCAATCTAAACCTACAGGAGAACAGTTTTGAAGACCGAGAAGTTCAAGAGCATCTGGTAAGAGTGCTTGTGTATTATCATTCCAGACCAAAGGCAGACAGTCAAGAGAGAGCAGGGGCTCAAGGGTGAGAGAGCAAGAGATGGAATCCCCAGCCTTGAGCCTTGCACAACCAGTAGAGCCTTTCCGCACCACCTCCCAAAGGTTACACCTCTTAATTTTGGAGATTAAACTCCCAACCCTTGAACTCTCTAGGGGACACATTCAAACTAAATCTTCAAGGAAAGTCAAGGCTAGCCAGTGAACAGTCATAGCCAGAAGACACGAGGAAAGATTTATTCCCTAGAGTTCTCTGAGAGCAAGAGCAAAGCTCTTTTGATATGTTGATTTCAAACTTATAGGTCCAAGTACTGTGCAATAATACATTTCTGTGGTTTTATGTGCCCATTTTCAGCGCTATGTTACAGCATTGTTTAAATATACATATTCATATAAATATATTATTGTTTTCAGAACTATATAAAGGACAGTTTATAAAGGTAGTGTGTATAGCCACCAACTACAGGATAACCAGGTATTATTTTAGGCTATCACTGGAATGATTTAAAAATTGCCACACCAGTTAACTCAGGCTTCTATCCATTGAATGAAAGGCCCACTCTGAAGTGCTAAAGTGACTTCAGTGGAAAGAAAAAAGATGCTAATAATTTAAAACATTCAGGCAAGTGAAGCATAGGGTTAGCATTCAAAGTGGGATTTCCTTGGGTTGCCTTCTAAAAGATGCCAGAATTTCAGTAAATAAAGTAGGAAGCGCTTATGAGCTGTGTGAATAAACATAATTATTTCCACTAGATATATTTCTAGTCATAGCAGAGAGAAAGACAGAGAGAGACAGAGACATAGAGACAGAGAGACACAGAGATAGAGACAGCGACAGAGAGACAGAGTCAAAGACAGACGAAGGGAGGGAAGGAGGAGGGAAAGAAGGATGGAGGAAGTGAGAGAGGGAGGGAGACAGAAAAAGAGAGAGATTCTTGAAGGTGTGATTAGGAAATGAAATGCTTGTGCATCCGGATTTTCATGGATAAGAGTTCAAGGTGAATCTTTGGTTTCCTGTAAGGTCCTCTTTCCTCCATCCTAGCTTTTTCTGCTTCCAAGAATAGACTAATCACAGCCATCATTTGAACCCTTCAGCATGCCCTGCTCAAGATACTAGTCCAGTTCTTCTCTAACTTCCTTTTATATATTTCCTGGAAACTGTGGAGATTAGTAATTGTATCAATCATACTGAAAAGTCATCTTTTCTGAGATTTTCATTGAGGAATCTAAGTAAATAATTCATTTTCTTTAAAACTGTCCAATGTTACCAACAAGTAGTAATAATAAATAATAGGATCTACTATTTTCAAAATGGCCAAACATCAAGCACTATGCTCACAACAAAACAAACAAAAATTGTAGAGAATATTATAAAGCATAACAGAAAAAGAAATGATAATCAAGTCTGTACTGATGTCAAGTATGTACTGAATAAAGCACGTGTAATGATGATATACAGCCTTGTTTCTAGAAGCTGATTGTGCCATATACAACAAGAAATGTAGCTTTATATTAGCAGTCTGAACCTTATAAGATCCAATCAAATGTGGCCAAATGCGGCCTCAGGATTTTTTGACAGGTAAGAGCATTTTATCAGTAAGGTAAGCAAAGGATTTAGTGCTGTGGAAACTTGTCTTACTTGTGCTAGAACATTCTGGGGTTTGTTCTGCTCTGCAGAGCATTAGGGGTTCTATTCTCTCTTGACCTCAGTATTCTCATCTATAAAAGGAAACTTTTTCTTTAAAAAAAAAATCAGAAGGGCTGGAGAGATTACGTACAGTGATCAATGGTTAAGAGTGCTGCCTACTCTTCCAGAAGACCTAGATTAAATTCCTAGGACCAGTATGGTGGCTCACAACTGTCTATAGCTCCAGTTTTAGGAAATCTGACAGTGTCTTCTGGCCTCCACAGGTACAATATAAGCATTTGGTTCACAGGCATACATGCAGAGAAAACACCCAGGCACATATGACAACAACAACATAAAAATGAGAAATTTCTTTGAATTTCCCACTCTAAACTTACTGTCTATACAGACTCCAGTATCCTCCAGCATCTAGATGTCAAGTCAAGCATATTACTATCTGAATGTGGCTAAGTGAGGATGATCTTACCCAAGCGTTACCTTCTGCATCTGAGAACCCTTGCTCCAAACAGCATTAATAAATGCCAACCAGAGCTGTGCCAATTAGGAAGCTCTAAAGGTAGATTACTGTGCAAGCAGGTCTTGGGGTTATGTTAATAAGATCTCTTTCTAATCAGGGAAATCTTGTGCATATCAATCATTTATTCCTTGGTGAATGAGTAAGTGTTTTGCTTTGTGAACCTGCTTATTGATAATTTGATCAGTTTATAAGTACCCTCAGATTCAGTGTTGTATCTTTTAGATATAGATTACATGCTAAGGTCATGCTAATTTCCTGGATTTTACAACTATCTATGTGGAGTTACCCACGTGGTTCAATAAGATGTAAAGTAGCTAATGAAATACCATCAGTCCTTAGGAGAACGGTGGCATTCCTTTCTCTTGATTTGTTTTCCTCTCTAGGAGGGAGTTCAGTACGCATTCTTTTTCTACCTATTTGTCCTTCTTGTGATCATCTAGCTATTTGGGTGGAGGAGCTAAACTCTAAAAGCAGATTCAGATATCCTCACATAGTTTGTCTCTGAGATCCAGGCTCCAGGAGTAAACTAAAAAATTGATAATATAAAATCCTAGCATATCCTTTAAAACAGTTTACCAGGACCCTTTGATTAGAGAATCATGGTGTGTTTGCTTAGCCTTTGGAAAAACTGATGTGTGTTCGGATTTTCACCTAGTGGTTAGGACCCAAGTCAGGTGAGGCGGTGAGTCTTGGCCTCCTCCCTCCCTCAGCCTTACTGTGTGTCAGCATTGCAGAGAAGAGCTTGCAAACTCCTGACTCTGTCTGCCTCTTCAGACAGCCTCTCTTTGCCAGTTTTCAAGACACATCTCTCTGTGTGTATCCATGCATACGTTTAAAAGTAATCCTGTTTTAACTAGCAGAGCTGCTACTTTTTATGTGTTATTATAAAACAGTGCTTCAGCTGTCAGCATGCTGTTCTTCCTCCATATGCTTCCCTGGCCCTTCTGACACGGCTGGCTTTCCCAGGGCCCATGAAAGACAGAGGGGGTCTGGGTTTGTAGGCAGGCGTGCCTGCAGGACAGTGCAATTCTGAACAGCACTGCCTCTCCCTTCGTGTGTTTCAGACTCCCCACTGGTGAGTAATGAAGACACTGCCATATCTATACTTCTTTGTACTTTGGGGCATGGAGCCTGGCTCCAAATCTCCACTCTCATAACCCCATGCTGAAATTGCAGGTTATTCCATTTTCTTTTTGTAGCAGAAAGATAGGGAGTAGATTGACATTTTCTATCTTCTAAGTGGGAAAGCCATCATGCTGTTTGGACTTATAAAAATGCCTGCACTTCTCTGGAGCTTATGTTCTATATTTGTTATATCCACCAAAGCTCAGGACACTTGCTCATCACTACTTACCAATGAGAATGGTGATTGCCAACCATTCTACTAGGCATCGCTGAACATTTGTGTATAAACTTAGGAGTTTGAAGATGGGCTTATTGCTATCATGCTTATTCTGTTTAGTTATTCACTAGTTATTTCCATTATAAAATGAGAAATTGGAGTAATAGAATTAAGTGAATTTACCTCACGTCATCTAAATAGTGAGCGAATGCAGCAAAACCCTCAAACCTGATGTTTTTATTCTAACTATAGTGTGATCTCGTCTTCCGTTCTAATTTGTTGATGAGTTGTAATTTTCAACCTTACCACTTCTTTTTGGAAAGAATTGTTTTAAAATTTCTGCATGTGTAGAAGAACTAACACAACAAGCAAGTGTTTATTGAATACCTGAAGGTTCTCATGTGCTAACATAATCAATGAGTGTGAATTTATTAACAATAAAATTTAGATGCAATCATTAATAATCGTAAGTGGAAAGAAATGTCTTTAAAAAATGTAGCAACCATGGTGGCTAAGTTCATGAGTGCAGTGGCCCTATCATGTCTGGAAGACTCTGCTTTGTTCTCCTCTACTTCTTTCTTTTACAAACATTCTGCCACCTCTCCCTTCATGGTTCCTGAGCCTTGGGGAATAAGTTTTGTCTAAATGGTTCATTTGTGGCAAGCACTCCACAGCCAGTTACCTATACTTTGAACTTCAACTACTTGTCAATTTCTGATGAGGTCTCTGAGCCACACTAAATCATAAGCTGAAAACTGTGAATTTAAAGGGAACATTGATCTTATGTTTCTCTAGCAAAATACTAGTAGGTTAATTAACCCCTGGAGTTTGCAGGCTCCCCAATAACTGCTTCTTGGATAGATTTAAGTACCAGGTATGCATTTCTTACGATGGAATAGGCCTTAACTTAATCAGAAAGCTATTGGTTATCCCAATAACATTTGTGTCACTATTACATCATGAGCAAATCTTGTCACACCAGTCATTGTTACAATTTGAAACATTCATAGCTGAATGAAATTGGTGATGACAATTCCTAGGGATATTTATAGTATTATTTATTCTATTCTTATTCCATTTTAAAGCAAGTATTTGACATTTTCTAATGTTTAATCATATGCTAATAATACTATTATTCTGTATATTATATATTTACTATGTATTATGTAGTGTATATTTATTATAAATTATATATTATACATAAACTTTATTTTTAACAAACACATGAAATATTTAGCTTTTAGCTCCACACATGGCAAGAGTCCTCACTAAATAACGCTGTCTACCTCATGACCAGGGAACATAGAAAGGGTCCAGGGTCCCACAATACCGTGTGAAGGCATTTACTCAATACCAAAATACATCCTATCAGACTGAGGCAGATAAACTCTACAGATAGTTTAGTACCCTGAGACTCTCATTTGCTTTGGGGGTATGCATAAACACCTTGTAATAATGTACTAGATAGCCCTGCTCCTTCACCTGTACCTGCTTAAACACACACCCCTTTTCAAGAAATGTACCTAGCAACTTCAGAGCCCTTGAATCTCTACCTTCATTGGCCTACATGTACTCTCACCTCTGAAAAATAGTATAATTTCCCCCACTCTTGGTAACAATAAAAGATAGTTTTTATTTAAGTGTATTCCCATCATATCCAGGTATAAAAAGATAGAAAAGCTATCTGACCTGAACTGGCTTGTAGGGGTGTGCATGTGCAGTAAGGCAAAACTGTGTCCTTCATTAACTTCTATGAGAGAATTTTCTGTTTAATATCTTCTGTCCATCCACAGGTGGGCATGTGTATGATCAAAGTCAGATGCAATATGGAAAAGGGTACACACAGTAGACAAATGACTACATAATGTAATCAGAATAGAGAACCACCCATACGGTAGCCTTAGTAACTGTAGTAGTCTGAATAAGAATGACAACCATAGGCTCTATATTCGAATGCTTAGTCACCAAGCGGTAGAACTCTGTGGAAAGATTAGAAGGATTAGGAGTTATGGTCTTCTTAGAGGAAGTGTGTCACTAGTGTTTTGCTCTGAGGTTTCAAAATCCCATGGTAGGCCTGCGATCTCTCTTTCTTTCAGTCGACGGAGCAGGATGTAATTTTTAGGTTCTGCTCCAGCACCTGCTTGGATGCCACCATGCTCCTGCCATGATGATCATGGATTATACCTCTGAAACAATAAGGAATCCCTAAATTAAATGTTTCCTTTTATGTAAGAATTGCCTTGGCCTTGGTGTCTCTTTACAGCAAGAGAAAAGTGACTAAGACAGTATTCAACTCCTTCTTCTCTTAAAGTCCATAAAACAAAAGTCAAGGGGCCCATCATGTAGCCTCATGTATGTAGCCTAATGTCAATGTTGACCTATATCCCTCTTTAATCTGTAGTATCTCTTTGCTCCAAATGAAGTAATTTTACTTATTTTCTAAGTCTGTGTAAGCCTTTACTTTCAAACATTTAGGTAAGAGGCCAAGAGCCTGCAATCACTCAGCCCAGCCTGAGTAAAACCTCACAGCAACCCCAACCATCAGACACAAATTCTAATCTTGTAAAGTTTTTATTATAATTGCACCAAGCTGAGACCCAAGCATCTACTACACGCTCTTTGGAGGAAACTTACCTAGACACTTAGTAACTATTACTATATTTTCAAATAATAACTAATAAAATAGAGAAAGATTTAGCTTATAATATAATATGATATGTTATGGCTTCAATATGTCCCTCAGAAGTTCTTATCTTAGAAATATTTTTGTTTAAACCATATATTAATGATATTTGAGTATATACACACCTTTAAGATGCCATTAATGTTGGATGAGTTCATGAGGTTGGGCCCCCATGGTAAGCTTAGTTTCTCAAGAAGAGGACAGAGAGCCTGAATTCACACATGCCTCCAATAATGTGATGCCTTCTGCCATCATGCCAGACCAAGAAGGCCCTCACCATCTGATGACATCTTGATATTGACCTTCTAGCCTCCAGGACTGTGAGAAATACATTGCTAATATACCAGAGTTGGAGACATTCAGTTATACCAACCAAAAAATTTACTAAGACCATACACAGTCATAAATGTGAAAGAATTTCTGGCTTAAAAAGAAGTCAATAATGGCTATGTGTGGGGGCATAGAATTTAAGGTAACTTCAATATAACCCATCCTATATATTCATATTTTCAAATTTTTCCACAAAAACTATGTGTTAATGTTTTATTTTTGGAAGACAAATGAGGAGTTGTCTTTTAATTAAAGGTATTATTTTATGCATGTATCAAAATGCTTAATTAACAAAGCAAGTAATCATTAAGATTTCTTTTCTCTGTGAACCTTATTTGCCTAATATTATACAACTTACCATATTTTTACTGTGAATTTGCCACCTGATATTTATACTTTTACATCCTGACATTTCTGTGTTATTAATGATAGTTAAATATTATTTCATACATTTCCTGGACATTATTACTTCTACTAAATCTGCAATGTGAGTCTGTTGTATGAAATTTTGTTCCATCTGTTTCTTTCACTATCCTTGTACCTCATAATATATTAATTATATAATAGGTAAATGTATGAAATATCTCAGTATCTGGTAAGGTTAAGTTATTATTTCACATTCTTTTCCTTTTCACCTGCAAATTTGTCTTGCTTTTATTTCTACGATATTCTCAGACATTTATTTCCTTTAGGGGATTTTTGTTTTAGCATGTAAAACTCATTTTGTGAAATAAACTGTGATGTTTATGACTGTGTTGTTACTATAGCTTTAAATATATGTTTTAAATATATACATACATATGTTACTAGTCTCTCATACACATATGTGTATATACACACAGAACTGCTTCTGCAAGACCACTGCTAAATAATTTTAGTCAAGATTCAGATCATCTTGTTACTTAACATGAGTATGAACCTAGTGAATATCCCAGACTCTAGAACTACAGGAACCCAACAAGTGATAAAATGTAAAAGACCCACCTTTCTGTTCCTAGAGTTGAAGTTACTAGGCATACAGTGGTTACATGACTCAAAACAACAACAACAACAAAACACCATCAGTTAGTGGTTGTTAGATGGAGAAGCATGAATGAAATACCCCGTTTAGGCTGAAGTGTAAATATGGTGGTGGGGTCTGTCTGCGAGAAAACATGCCAATTACAGGCTGGAGAGGTGGCTTAGAGGTTAAGAGCACCAACTGCTCTTCCAGAAGTCCTGAGTTCAGTTCCCAACAACCACATGGTGGGTAACAACCATCTATAATGGGATCTGATGCTCTCTTCTGGTGTGTCTGAAGAGTGCAATGGTGTACTGGTATAGATAAAATAAACATTTTCCTCCTGAAAATTTCCACGGGCCATCTTTCCTTTGACCTAATACAGTACCGTTAAATGTGAAGTCCAGGAGGAGGAATACCTGGAGAGGATGACATCATCATCATCATCTTGTTGTTGTTATTTTGTGCTAGGGTACTTTTTGCTTCTATTGGGCAGAGGCCTTGAAATCTTCTAAGTAGCATGTAAAGTTTAGGATAGCCCTAGTAACAAACTGTTTGAGTCAAAATCTCAATTGTGTTGAGGTTGAAAGTCCCCAGCCTAAAATGATAAATAACTTCTTTTATTTAAAAAAAAAGTCATTTAGCAGAGAGAACAATAGTTCTATTTGAAAGGCATTACTCATCTGTCATTGTTGCTATGAGCCTCCAACTAAGATGGTCAATAATAGGCAGGAGAGAGTGAGCGAGCGAGCGAGCGAGCGAGCAAGAGAGAGAGAGAGAGAGAGAGAGAGAGAGAGAGAGAGAGAGAGAGAGAGAGAGAGGAAGATTGAAAGAGGTTGCTTTTCCTTTTCCTGCATTGGGCACTTGTTCCTGGAGAAGGGTGCCTGTGCTTTTTAGACTATCACGTTCTATAGGACCCCAGAGACTCTGTCCCTACCCTGTGTCTACCTAGCCATATGTCATGAAGCCAGTAATCTTTGGGGTTTAAGTTATAGCAAGGATGTAGTGGAAACTCTAGCATCTGCTTCTTTGACTTTAAGGTGCATGTAGACATCTGTTCATCTTGCGAAAATGCAGGCTCAAATTCTGCAGGCCTAGGCAGAATGTCAGCTTCCACATGAAGTCAGGGCTGTTGGTCCTGTCTTAACAATGAACAGTGAGGGCGTACACGATCATCTGCTCCCTCAATGTTAAGAGCATCAACTGGAATGTTCACAAATTTAGCCAAAAGAGCTTCGAATACACAGCAGATGGTCCCATTTTCCTTAGCTTTTTGATTATTTATTGAACCATGTGTGAAGGTTTAAGATCCTTACTCCTAATAGTGAGCCCTAGTGCCAGGGGCAGTTTAATTTTATGGACTTATAAAGGAGAGCATTAGTTTAGAATGGTGAGCATGTTGCTGGAACAGACAGGACAAGGTTTATAACTTGAAAACATTTTTGTTTGTTTGTTTGTTTGTTTGTTTGTTTGGGATTTTGAGACAGGGTTTCTCTATATAGCCCTGGCTGTCCTTGAACTCACTTTGTAGACCAGGCTGGCCTCGAACTCAGAAATCCGACTGCCTCTGCCTCCCAAGTGCTGGGATTAAAGGCGTGCGCCACCACCGCCTGGCTAATGAAACCTTTTTTTTTTTTTTTTTTTTTCTGTTTGTTTGGGTTTATAACTTGAAATGCTGGTTCTTTCCCCGCTTTCTTCACTGACTGGGTAACCAGGAGAGTACAAGTCACCTGGGTCTTATGTTCCTCCAGTACTAATGCCTGTTTCTTAAGAAAGATGGTTTGTGACCTTATCTCTTAATTTTACATCCTGCTTATTTTAAAGCTTATCAGGATTATGACCATGTGTTACACCTGCAGGCGAGTCTGACTGTTAGTAATCATTTTCTATTCTAACCTTTAGATTGGAGTGAAGTAGACTCTGGCAGGACAGGGGACCAACATTTTCTGATCATGTCTAGGTGGACCGTAGAGGGTTCCCATCATTTTGGAAAATAGACTATTTTTTTTTTAAACCTCTTAATACGGCTTCTTGTTTTTTCTGAGTCCTAGTTTGTCCATTGTTTTGATAGAGTCCTAGTCTTTGTTTTCATGTGCCCGCAATAAAGCTGGAAAGCAATCACTGGTGCTAAAGTGACTGAAATTGAAAACTGCTATCCACACAGAAATGCCCCATGGTGCTGAACAGAGGTTGCTTATATGTTTGGTAGAACTGGCTGATGGCTCACTTTGGATTGATTGAGTGATTAACTTGTTTATAACCTTAGAACTACACTTCACCACCCTTTGGTTCCTGACCACAAGTGCACACATAGAAAGAGAAGTATCTTTTTCACTATCTTCCCAGTTCTTGGATCAAATAAAAGAGAACAATGAACTAAACAAAACTAGCTTCAAAAAATAGGCTAAGGCTGTGGGTGGACTTCAGTGGTAGAGCACTTCTATAATCTATCCAAAGCCCGGGGTTCAATCGCCAGCACCTAAATTTGAGGGAAATACTCCCATTTAGAGAATTTAGAATCACTTCTCCTACCTTTATTAGGTATTTTCTTCATTTACATTTCAAATGCTATCCCAAAAGTCTCCCATAACCTCTCCCTGCCACTCCCCTACCCACCCACTCCCACTCGTTGGCCCTGGCATTCCCCTGTACTGAGGCATATAAAGTTTGCAATACCAAGGGGCCTCTCTTCCCAAAGATGGCCGACTAGGCCATCTTCTGATACATATGCAGCTAGAGACACGAGCTCCGGGGCGGGGGGTGGGGGGAGGTTACTGGTTAGTTCATATTGTTGTTCCTCCTATAGGGTTGCAGACCCCTTTAGCTCCTTGGGTACTTTCTCTAGCTCCTCCATTGGGGGCCCTGTGTTCCATCCAATAGCTGACTGTGAGCATCCACTTCTGTATTTGCCAGGCACTGGCATAGCCTCACAAGAGTCAGCTATATCAGGGTCCTGTCAGCAAAATCTTGCTGGCGTATGCTATGGTGTCTGCATTTGGAGGCTGATTATGGGATGGATCCCCAGGTGCGGCAGTCTCTAGATGGTCCATCTTTTCATCTCAGCTCCAAACTTTGTCTCTGTAACTCCTTCCATGAGTGTTTTGTTCCCAATTCTAAGAAAGGGCAAAGTGACCACACTTTGGTTTTCGTTCTTCTTGAGTTTCATGTGTTTTGCAACTTTTAACTTGGGTATTCTAAGTTTCTGGGTTAATATCCACTTATCAGTGAGTACATATCATGTATTTCTAAGTTGAATTTCTAACTGCCCATTGGGGCTGTGGGATGTTACAGCATTTGGAGGCAGAATCTTTCCAGAAGTAACAAAATTAAAGTTGGGTTCTTAGCTTATTTCATAGTAAAGAAGAAGGATGTCTTTATGAGAGGGGCATCAGGACCCTGGGCATATGCAAACACAGAAAGGTAAGTCATTTGCATGCAAGTGGAAAGCCCTTAGAACAAACCAACCCCATTGGCTCCTTGATCTCAGGTTTTCAGCTTCCAGAATTGTTAGAGAATCAGTCTCAGCTGGTTAAGCCACCCAGTCTGTGGTATTTTGTTCTGGCAGACCTAAGAATCTCATACAGATGGGCCATTTTAAATGTTTCTGTCTGGAGAGCCACAGAACATAAAATACACATCTGGTGCTCTGACTTCAAGATCCTGAGGGTAATTCCAGCAAATAAAACCCGGCTCTAGAAAAGCTTTGTGCATTCATTATCTGCTCTTCTAGGACTTTTCATGGAGCATAAGAAAGACAGCCAAACTCTTATCAACTTAAAGAGAATAGTTTGAGGGTGCTGCAATAAATGTTCAATGCTTAGGTTCTAGAGGAATTCTCCTCCTGCAGTCTCAGGGAACAACAGCCTTTGCCTTCTGTGGACAGCATCTGTCACTTCTGTGCATGTTCAGCCTTGAGGCACTGTGCCCTGGTTGTTTGGAAAGGTCTAACGTAAACCAAATATGCGGTGTGTTGCTGATGGTGCTACAAAATGGAGACCGTAGGCCACAAATGTTTTGTGTTTGTCTCGCCCAAGTTGAACAGATGAGACCTAACAGCTTTTTGTTACTCTCCTGGGATAATGGTTTGTTTGACTCTGGGCCATCTTCCTAACACAATGCATCATGTTAGGTTTCTGCTTTCCATTCCAGGGTAGTCCTCCAGCAAGGAGCTGAGGCACACTCTTCTACTGTGTGTGGCATGTACCTGTGTGAGATTGCAAGCCCAGGGCAGGGCTCTTGCTGGGGCCAGTTAGCATGGGTGAACGAGATAACTCTGTCATCTCCTTGTGGCATAAATTTAGAAAAGTTAAATACATTTTAATTTTCCTATGCTTTAACTTCCTTACCTTTGTAAAAAAGATAATCCCAGCATCCTCACCAACAGTCATGTTGAAGACTGAAAAAGTTAGTAAATGCTAAGCTAATACAATGGTGCTTGATAGAGTAGAAGGCAGTCAGTCAATGTTACCAATGTAAATGGAATAGACAAGATATTGTGTATGAGTTTTTTTTAACTCATATATTGCAAGAATAAAATTTACCTAAGAAGACTCTTTGTCATGTAAATATTGTAGTCTATTTGTTACCCTTGACATGATTTAAAAAAAAAAACTCTATTTAATTGAGGGTTACTATGTGGAAGACACGATGCTAAGCAAATCTTCTGTTTTATTTTGCTAAAGCTTTATATCACTGCTGAGATCAGTATTACAGACAAACTAAGGTAAGAGAGTTTGCACTGTATTAGTGGTTTGTGTACCTTAGGAGAAGGATGGACTCACCCAAAAGATGCACAGACAAGATTCTAAGCTACAGAGGTCTTCTGTACTAGCCAGGATAATACAGGTTGCACTGTATTAGCAGAAACACCAAAGGCATACAGTGGAATGACAAATAGTGATAAAGGTAGAGCCCAAAATGCCATGGAATGCCAGCAATGTCAGACACTAGGAAGAAGTGAGTATGCTTATCTCCCTAGATAGAGGAAGCATGGCCCTCACAAAACTAGGTATGATGTGAAAGCATTTTCAAAGAGGCATAGGCGAATGCACTAGCTGTGAATGGTGGGTAGCACCATCTGTGGCTCACTGTCTGGGGCTGAATCAAAAGAAGAAAGTGTGCAGCACCCAAGCATTATTCTCTCTCTGTTTCCTGCCTATGGCTACTGTACATTCCTGAGGACATGCCTTCTCATCATATGATATTGCACCTGCAGACTGTGATCCAACATAAATATTTTCTTAGTTGTTTTATATCAAAAATTTTACTATAACAATAAATAAAGTAACGAATATAACATCACCAGAAGCCAAATGCAAATTCATCACAGAGTCATGTGTTTTGGATTTTCATTTTTTACTAGACCATTGGTACCTTTAAACAAGCTTGGCCCTTCTCAGGGACTTTTTCCTTTCAGAAGCTGGGTATGACAGCTGTGTGCTATGTTATGTGCCTTGGGTCTGGAGTACCCTGAGCAGAAAGTAATGCTGGAGAGGCACTAAGGAGATGCTTTTGACTGAATGTGCTAGAGTTATTTTTAATTCCTTGTTGTATTTTCCTCTTGTCATTTCATCTAAACTTAGGCATCTTGGATTTCTGAGAGTATAGAATATTTATTTAGACTTTGAGGGTTCCTGACTGTCTATCAGAGGATGCTTCATATGTTGGTATGCTTTGAAAGTCTTGAATATATAGGACATTTCTTCACTTCATATACAGTCTCTTGATGTTTGATCCATTCATATCTCTAAGTGTCAATTCTCAAAAAGAAGACACCAGATAGCAGATCAAATTTTGGATCCATGATATATATTGGGCAGTGATACAAATGAAAAGAATACAGTGGTACTGGACTAAAGATGTCAGATTGCAATGTAGTTTCAATATGGCATTGGTCTTCCATGCTGACAAAAAGTCCTGGAAAAGCATCACCAATTCAAATATCTACTTAAGGCAAGAGTGCTTCTGACTTCTGACTGAGAAGCCCCTTTCAGGGAGGTTTAGATCTTGGAAAATGCAGCTGTGAAGTTGAGGCTGACCTCAAGTGGAGATCATTTGCTGATTACCTTATATGAGAGCAAAATTTCCAATTAAAAAGTACACACAATGATTTGTGTATAGCAAACACAATTCGTGTATTAAATAATGGTACCATTAAATGATTAGATATTGTCCTTGTCATTGCTGTTTTATTTTTTATGTTTATTTATTGAGACAGAGTTTCACCATGTAGTCTTTGCTGGATTGGAAACTGCTATGTAGTCTAGAGTGGCTTCCAACCCTGCCTGCCTCTGCATTCCCAGTGCTAGGACAAAAGGTGTGCACCAACATACTTGCCATGATATAGCTTAAAGAGGAAAAAGGGAAAAAATATCAGATGGCAGACCCCTTTCCTCTGAATGATTTTTTTCATCAGTTTCAAAGGGGGCAATATAACAAATGTTGTGACCAGTTATGTGATTCATTGTACATAATTCCTATTGAACTAATAGTCAGTGGAATTACAAAGAAAGCCCAACTTTCTTAACTACTGTGCCAGAAGAATAGCCTATGTGAGATGTGTTTTTGGATGGAATCAAAATGATCTTCCAATCTAACATGCAGAAAGTTAAATTTACAAATCCACCAAGGGATGAAGGTTGAAAATATGAAAAATAGTCGCCTTTTTTAAAAAATCCTGTTTCATGACTCATATGGTATTTTTTTTCTGCCTTTCCTCTGTTCTTCATCTTCACCTAATAACATCCTCTCTTGGTCTCATTTCTACATGACCCATGCCTCTCTTTGTCCACCAGGCTCCATTTCACCCAGTATTTCTAGTGTAGCATCCCCTCTGAAGCATCATCCCCAAATACAGCAACCCCATCAGATACTCACAGGTTCCCTTTGTTCTCTACCTCTATGCCTTCACATTACTGCCAAGTCACTCTGGAATCAATCTCTGTCTCTGTCTCTCTGTCTCTCTGTCTCTCTGTCTCTCTGTCTCTCTGTCTCTCTGTCTCTCTGTCTCTCTGTCTCTCTGTCTCTCTCTGTCTCTCTCTGTCTCTCTCTGTCTCTCTCTGTCTCTCTGTCTCTGTCTCTGTCTCTCTCTCTCTCTCTCTTTCTCTCTCTCTTAATAAATCCATCTTTTTTCCTCCTCTTTAGATAGTAAGACTTTGGGATGATTTCACGGAACCCATACCTATTTCTACTTTAGAAACTTTCAGCCTGGCAACATCAGACCCAGTGTTACACACCCCATCACTTCATATAGTGTCCAAGCCATAAAGTGATTTAAAATTAAAATTCAGTGCCACTTATATCTGTTCGAGAGCCTGATATAGATAGCACATCGATCCATGTTGGAAGATGATGACATATTGAAGTATAGAATATGAGAAAGAAGGGAACATGCAATGTCAAGAGAGGAAAAGTTGACTGCTGTGGAGTTCAAATGAAAATGAAGTATTCACTATCCTACTCCACTTGGCTTCAGACTGAATAGAGTCAGTGTCCCATGAAAACCAGCTTTAACAGATCATTTCTTTGAGACTTGTCAACCCACAGGGGAATGCAGCAGAAATAAATAGGAAAGATACAACAGGAGAGACACACAGAAAGATACAGAGTGAATGGATGGACTCTAATTTGTAGAGGGGAATGTGCTCTGTCTTTTTGTTGGGATTAACATGATCTTTAAGCTCTTAGTTCAAGGTTCAAAGGCTTCATGTGCAATGTTCCAGCTTCAAGAGCTTTAGATGGTCTACTGGTCATCTTTGTATAGCTTTGACTTCTTTGACCATTATCTCAAACTGTTTCAGTCATTCATTTGAGAATTAGCCTTTTTCATTGGTATACAGTTCTTCAGATCTGCTGTTCTCCAAATACAGTGAATAGGGTGTTTTGTTTTGTTTTGTTTTTCGAAGGGAAGAGACTTGGGTCACCAATCATACCAGGACTCATCAGTTTGAGAAGAAGAATCCTGTGTTTGCCTAGTGACTAGAGAGATAGTAGGCAGACAGAGCTGCTGCGGCTCACAGGAAGACCATGAAGAAAGATCCTGGGACTATGCCAAGGTAAAGAAGATTAGAGTTAATATTTGGACATAAAGTGTCCTTGGAGATAATATCACAGCTCCAGGATTTAGAATTCTTAGAGTTAGCATGAACTCAAGTTTTAAAATTATGAAGGAATTAATTGCCCCATCTATTTTGCTAAAGCTAGTGTATAAAATTTTCAGTTCTGGGCTATGGTGAAAAATACTAATTGTATAGATTTCAGCTGATGTTGTGATACATATGTACATTGTGAAACGATCACAAGACTCAAACTTCTTCCTAGGTACCATTCATTTTTGATATGGTAAGAACACTCAAGATCTCTTTCCACATTCCAAGCAGACAGTGCAGCATGTAGTCACCATAATGGCCACTAGATATTCAGAAATGATTAATCCTATAAAATCCTATAAAACTAAAACTTTGGACCCTTGTCTTATCTTCTGTAGTCCAATTCAGCTTTGAGGAATTTATCTTAGATGGCACATGAAGTAAGATCAAGCAATGCTTGCACTTCTCATATATTCTATGTAATAGAATGTCTTCCATTATATTAAAACATCTGCATTCATCTGCATTGTCACAATAGTAAGTACTGACTTCTTTTATGGCCTTAATAATATCCTTCACTGTGTGAATATATGTATGTATGTATGTATGTATGTATTTATGTATGTATATAAATATGTGTGTATGTATGTATTATGCTTGTATTTACTACATTTATTTTATCCATTCATCTGTGGATACTTATTTCCTGAACTTTTGATTGGTGCCTCTCTGATATGTAGAAGATGCTAACCCAGAACCTATTGCCCATCCATGTGCCATCTTTTGACAAATGTCTATGTAAGTCTTTAGCCATGTATCAGGAATATAACTGGATTCAGCTTGTTTATATTACATGGAGTGACAGGAGTCCTCCTCTGTCTTTTCTCTTACAAGAATGACAGAAATAGACTTGGGACCAACATGTTCCACTCTCTCTGAGTATGCTAGACAGAACTAGTAAATAGAAATCTTTATTTTGTATTCTCTAGAAGGTGAATTTTATTCCTGAAAAAACCAAACATGTCTCTAACCTCAAGCAACTCATAGTCTAGCTGGGGAAAGAGGCTGAGCATGTATCAAAACAGAGCTTAGCTCTTATTGTCCAGGGCAGAGTTTCTTACCTCAGAGGACATTGGTTTTCACCTTTTGATAAGAATGGCAGTTGACCTACAAAGCTTGTGTTTCTACAATGTTTGGCAGACTTTTCCATCTGGGGTGATGAGTGGTGATTCCCTTACCATGCTAATTAGATTTTTTCCAGCCTGGGGCAGAACAGAAATTAACAAAATGGTGAATTACAGTGCCTTGTTTGGCCTTGTCCAGAAAAACTTATTTCCTTGAGGATAGATTGCTTACAACTTTGGCTTTGGGGCACTGGAATGAATCATTCGTTGCAAACATCATTTAAGAAACATGCAATAAAGCTTTGAGAGGCAAAAAGGATGGCTTCATTTGGGAAAGTTAATACAATATAGTAGGAGCTTTTGATTTAGCCTCATATATAAAATAGCTACCATGTATTATATGTAACAGTATGTATACTATGCACTATACAATGTTCTTTCCCTGGGTCATTCTATTTAATTCTCATAGCAACTAATATGTAGATTCTATTCTCCTAAGTAGATTCAAAATGCAAATTCATTTGCCTAAAGTGATAGAGCTAACAAATGTAACAGGTTTGATTGGCAGTCAGTTCTAGAACCCAAGAGCTTGCATTACATCCACTGCCTTGAATGGGTAAAGAGTATTGCCATACAGAATCTGTGCACTGTCCAGACATGCACCTTCACAGGCAGCTTGATTTGCTTTGGAACAGAGCTGAAGATGTCTGTTCTGTTATGATGGCCAGGGTACAGGAGATGAGATGACATGGAGAGATTTTGCAAAGGTGCACTGCAGGATTTATATACTTGGTGAAAAGAGGAAGAAGGAAAGAGTAAAAATGTATGAGAGTCCATTTGAAACCCAACTATGAAATGCCAACATCTAAAATAGTAGCTGTCAGGCAAGATTCCTGCTCTGCAACAGTGTATTCCCGGAATGTATTGAGTTTTTGTAGCAGAAAGCTTTGTCAAGGGAGAAACTGTTCACACACACATTTAAAGGAGACTCATTCATCTGTTTAATGTATTTTTAAATTTTTAAACACAATTCACCACAATTATGCCTGGGCATGTATACAGAAGAGGGGAGAACCAATGTTAAAATTTCAAATATATGCCTGTCTCTTCCTTCATTTTATCTTTTCCATAAGATAAATGAGAAAACAAAACAGGAAAAAAAAACCTGCAGCATGGAGTTATTCAGAAAGTTTAGAGAAAGTTTCATAGATGCTTCTATTTGTTTTCCCTCAAGATACAAGTTTCTTAAGCTAGCTCTTCATCAGTTGCATGTTGACGGTGACCCACATTGTGCTTATTATTTTTGAAGATGGATGCTGCAATAGATGAATAGGAAGAAACGAAGATTGGTTTCCATAAGCCTGCAGGCTGAGATAAGGATATTACAGAGAATGTCCATTCAGTACCAGGGAAGAAATAGTACTCAGAGCTTAGCTGATAGAGAATACCAGCTACAAGGTTCAAAAAGCAGACCAGCCCAAATGACAATTCTGAGCATTTTATACAATATACTGCCCTCAAAATACTGATTGCATTTAATACAAAACAAATGCTGTGTAGCACTCTTCTCCAAGCTTAAAACCTTCTGTTCTGAAGGGAAGCTCTTTAAGACACAGAATTTAACCAGGAGGTAGAACAACAGGGAATTTTTTTTTTAAGACAAGATTTTTAAAAGGAGGACGAACAACAGTATAGTCTAACGCAGTGGTTCTCAACCCCATTGAGGGTCACATATCTGATATACTGCCTATCAGATATTTACATTATGATTCATAACAGTAGCAAGATTACAGTAATGAAGAAGAACTGAAATAATCTTGTGCCTCAGTGTCTCCACAACATGAGGAACTAACTCTATTAAAGAGTCATAGCATTAGAAAGGTTGAGAACCACTGCTCTAAGATGAAGTGGGATATTTCCTCCTGCATGGGAGCCATTACACTCAGGAAAGAACTTAGTAGCTTCAGAAAGTCCCTGAAACTGACCAGATTCACTATCTGCCCAAGCATATATAAGCAATAAGGACTGCTGTGAGATACCCTCAGACAAGCTGAGCTGCCTAGAAAAGCTGTGCAGCCTAGAAGAAGCAGAGACGACTCAAGACTCCTGGAAGAGGTGTAGCCCAACTGTCCTACCAGGAAAAGACAATCTTCAACATGTTAAGCTGTCTACAGACATTTTTCTAGCTCCTATGCATTGTCACTCTATACAGCTGTCTTTGAGTAATTTCTGACCCTGTAAATAACACACATAACTTGTTTCACCAAGTTGGACTTCATTAGTATCCTTAGTTTTGTTTGTGGTTGATTCTGTATCTGAGATAAATAGATATTTGTTCATTTCTCCACAGGACTAATATTACACAATGGATGACATAACTTTTGGAAGTGAAGAAAGCACCCTCTAAAATGAAAGGTCAAAACTGAGTTGAAGTCCTAGCCAATATCTTTTTATGATGAAACTGTGGTCTCAAGTATAGACATCTGTCTATCCACATTGGATTAGATCTAGGCAACCCCCTTACCAAAATATAAACGGGTTTAATCCCTTATACATAATGCAATACTAGTTAATTGGTCAGAGGTACAAGAGGTCAGAGGTGTGGCGTTTGTGAGGATTAACATTTGAGATTTGACTGTCTCTAAGCAGTAGGTGCAAGAATGGCTCTGTACAAGGCAATGTTAAATGAATTGTGATATAATGTGTAATAATAAAATGCTATAAAGCACATTGCAACAAGACTTTGGGAAGTTTTTCCCTTGTGGTATAAACTACTGTCTCTCTTCAGGTGAAATAACAAGAAGACAGAATAATGTAATTCTGGCAAATCCTTGACATGTGTACACTCTGCTTCTACATATATCAAACTACTGCTCCTGTAAATAATGCAGATTAAAAACTCATCGGTTCACCATGGTGGATGTCAATAGGATCCACAGAGAGGAAATGATTTGCTGGAGAAAATGATATGATAAACTTGAGGTAAAATATGTCAGTGGTAATCGTAGATGATGCTGGTGATATACAGCTAACACTTAGAATTTTTCGTCACTCATCTCTTTTATGGCTTTTTTTAGATACGTTACAACTTCCATTGAGATAGGATGTGATTACATTATGTAGTTTAATACAATGACAGCAAATTTATTTAAGTTGAAAAGGAAAACTTAAATTATACAGTGAAGCATTACATTTTGTTTTGAGACAGTCTTGTTACACAGTCTGGGTTGTAACTCACTCTGATACTCAGGCTAGCTTGAATTGTTGATCCCACTGCTTCTACCTCGGAAGTCCTGGGATCATAGGCCTTTCTTTCTGGTCTCTGGCAGGTAACTTCTTGCTCTTTGGAATTGCCAAGAAATATAAATTTCCCTTCTTTTCATTGTGGGCTCTCAGGGCTTCTGCCAATAAGGTGACTCAGAGCAATCTCTAGATAATTTTAGGATGAAACCCAATCATGCTGGAAAGATTATCTAAACAATTTGTGATTAAGGACTTTGATGATGTCAACCAACTTCTGAGGATTTTGGTACAATCCAATGGTCAGCGATTCAGTCAATCACACAAAGAAATGTATCAAACAGCCTGGATACTTGGCTCAGATGTGTTTTCAGGTAATGAAACACTTTCACATGCAGGAAGGAACTGCATCCCAAGGACATGAAAATTTAGTGTTGAGGATTCTTACTAGGTCTCATGCTATGTGACTTTATTATTTAGATAGTTTATTTCTTAATGATGAAAACTGTAGTCCCAAGTATAGTAGTCTCTCTATCTAGATGAGATTAGATCTCTGCAACCTCGCTTACTGAAATGAAAACATGTTTAGTCGCTTATATACAATAAAATATTAGTTAGTTGGTTAGAAGTACAAGAGTCCAGAAAGCTGTAGCATTTGTGTGTGGTGCCTGGATGACAGGGAGTCTGGTGGACAATGATAATATAAACCTTTAAGATTTGACTGTCTCCACAGAAAGTGCAAGAACAACTTTGTAAAAGGCAATTCTAAGTGATATAATATGTAAAAATAAAATGATAAAATGGGCATTGCCAAAATCTACTACTTTTTTTAAAATTTTTAATATTTTTATTACATATTTTCCTCAATTACATTTCCAATGCTATCCCAAAAGTCCCCCATAGCGCCCCCCACTTCCCTACCCACCCATTCCCATTCTTTTGGCCCTGGCATTCCCCTATATTGGGGCATATAAAGTTTGCAAGTCCAATGGGCCTCTCTTTCCATTGATGGCCGACTAGGTCATCTTTTGATACATATGCAGCTAGAGACAAGAGCTCCGGGGTTCTGGTTAGTACATCATGTTGTTCCAACAATAGGGTTGCAGATCCCTTTAGCTCCTTGGGTACTTTCTCTAGCTTCTCCATTGGGAGCCCTGTGATACATCCAATAGCTGACTGTGAACATCCACACCTGTGTTTGCTAGGCCCCGGCATCGTCTCACAAGAGACAGCTATATTTGGGTCCTTTCAGCAAAATCTTGCTAGTGTATGCAATGGTGTCAGCGTTTAGAAGCTGATTATGGGATGGATCCCTGGATACGGCAGTCTCTAAATGGTCCATCCTTTCATCACAGCTCCGAACTTTGTCTCTGTAACTCCTTCCCTGGGTGTTTTGTTCCCAATTCTAAGAAGGTGCACAGTGTCCACACTTTGGTCTTCATTCTTCTTGAGTTTCATGCGTTTAGCAAATTGTATCTTATATCTTGGGTATCCTAAGTTTTGGGCTAATATCCACTTATCAGTGAATACATATTGTGTGAGTTCTTTTGTGATTGTGTTACTTCACTCAAGATGATGCCCTCGAGGTCCATCCATTTGGCTAGGAATTTCATAAATTCATTCTTTTTAATAGCTGAGTAGTACTCCATTGTGTAAATGTACCATAATTTCTGTAACCATTCCTCTGTTGAGGGACATCTGGGTTCTTTCCAGCTTCTGGCTATTATAAATAGGGCTGCTATGAACATAGTGGAGCATGTGTCCTTTTTACCGGTTGGGACATCTTCTGGATATATGCCCAGGAGAGGTATTGCTGGATCCTCCGGTAGTACTATGTCCAATTTTCTGAGGAACCACCAGACTGATTTCCAGAGTGGTTGTACAAGCTTGCAATCCCACCAACAATGGAGGAGTGTTCCTCTTTCTCCACATCCTCGCCAGCATCTGCTGTCACCTGAATTTTTGATCTTAGCCATTCTGACTGGTGTGAGGTGGAATCTCAGGGTTGTTTTGATTTGCATTTCCCTGATGATTAAGGATGTTGAACATTTTTTCAGGTGCTTCTCTGCCATTCGGTATTCTTCAGGTGAGAATTCTTTGTTCAGTTCTGAGCCCCATTTTTTAATGGGGTTATTTGACTTTCTGGAGTCCACCTTCTTGAGTTCTTTATATATATTGGATATTAGTCCCTTATCTGATTTAGGATAGGTGAAGATCCTTTCCCAATCTGTTGGTGGTTTTTTTGTCTTATTGATGGTGTCTTTAGCCTTGCAGAAGCTTTGTAGTTTCATGAGGTCCCACTTGTCAATTCTCGATCTTACAGCACAAGCCATTACTGTTCTATTCAGGAATTTTTCCCCTGTGCCCATATCTTCAAGGCTTTTCCCCACTTTCTCCACTATAAGTTTCAGTGTCTCTGGTTTTATGTGAAGTTCCTTGATCCACTTAGACTTGACCTTAGTACAAGGAGATAGGAATGGATCGATTCGCATTCTTCTACATGTTAACAACCAGTTGTGCCAGCACCATTTGTTGAAAATGCTGTCTTTCTTCCACTGGATGTTTTTAGCTCCCTTGTCGAAGATCAAGTGACCATAGGTGTGTGGGTTCATTTCTGGGTCTTCAATTCTATTCCATTGGTCTATTTGTCTGTCACTATACCAGTACCATGCAGTTTTTATCACAATTGCTCTGTAGTAGAGCTTTAGGTCCGGCATGGTGATTCCACCAGAGGTTCTTTTATCCTTGAGAAGAGTTTTTGCTATCCTAGGTTTTTTGTTATTCCAGAGAATTTGCAGATTGCACTTTCTAACTCGTTGAAGAATTGGTTTGGAATTTTGATGGGGATTGCATTGAATCTGTAGATTGCTTTTGGCAAGAGAGCCATTTTTACAATGTTGATCCTGCCAATCCATGATCATGGGAGATCTTTCCATCCTCTGAGATCTTCTATAATTTCTTTCTTCAGAGTCTTGAAGTTTTTATTATACAGATCTTTCACTTCCTTAGTTAGAGTCACGCCAAGATATTTAATATTATTTGTGACTATTGAGAAGGGTGTTGTTTCCCTAATTTCTTTCTCAGCCTGTTTATTCTTTGTGTAGAGAAAGGCCATTGATTTGTTTGAGTTAATTTTATATCCAGCTACTTCACCGAAGCTGTTTATCAGGCTTAGGAGTTCTCTGGTGGAATTTTTAGGGTCACTTATATATACTATCATATCATCTGCAAAGAGTGATATTTTGACTTCATCTTTTCCAATTTGTATCCCTTTGATCTCCTTTTGTTGTCGAATTGCTCTGGCTAGGACTTCAAGTACAATGTTGAATAGGTATGGAGAAAGTGGACAGCCTTGTCTAGTCCCTGATTTTAGAGGGATTGCTTCAAGCTTCTCACCATTTACTTTGATGTTGGCTACTGGTTTGCTGTAGATTGCTTTTATCATGTTTAGGTATGGGCCTTGAATTCCTGATCTTTCCAAGACTTTTATCATGAATGGGTGTTGGATCTTGTCAAATGCTTTTTCCACATCTAACGAGATGACCATGTGGTTTTTGTCTTTGAGTTTGTTTATATACTGGATTACGTTGATGGATTTCCATATATTGAACCATCCCTGCATCCCTGGGATGAAACCTACTTGGTCAGGATGGATGATTGTTTTGATGTGTTCTTAGGTTCGGTTAGCAAGAACTTTATTGAGGATTTTTGCATCAATATTCATAAGGGATATTGGTCTGAAGTTTTCTATCTTTGTTGGGTCTTTTTGTGGTTTAGGTATCAGAGTAATTGTGGCTTCATAGAATGAGTTGGGTAGAGTACCTTCTGTTTCTATTTTGTGGAATAGTTTGTGAAGAACTGGGATTAGATCTTCTTTGAAGGTCTGATAGAACTCTGCACTAAATCCATCTGGTCCTGGGCTTTTTTTAGTTGGGAGACTATTAATGACTGCTTCTATTTCTTTGGGGGATATAGGGCTGTTTAGATCATTAACCTGATCTTGATTCAACTTTGGTACCTGGTATCTGTCTAGGAACTTCTCCATTTCATCCAGGTTCTCCAGTTTTGTTGAGTATAGCCTTTGGTAGAAGGATCTGATGATGTTTTGGATGTCTTCAGGATCTGTTGTTATGTCTCCTTTTTCATTTCTGATTTTGTTAATTAGGATGCTTTCCCTGTGCCCTCTAGTGAGTCTGGCTAAGGGTTTATCTATCTTGTTGATTTTCTCAAAGAACCAGCTCCTTGATTGGTTGATTCTTTGAATAGATTTTCTTGTTTCCACTTGGTTGATTTCGCCCCTGAGTTTTATTATTTCCTGCCGTCTACTCCTCTTGGGTGAATTTGCTTCCTTTTGTTCTAGTGCTTTTAGGTATGTTGTCAAGCTGCTAATGTGTGCTCTCTCTAGTTTCCTTTTGGAGGCACTCAGAGCTATGAGTTTTCCTCTTAGAAATGCTTTCATTGCGTCCCATAGGTTTGGGTATGTTGTGGCTTCATTTTCATTGAACTCTAAAAAGTCCTTAATTTCTTTCTTTATTCCTTCCTTGGCCAAGGTATCAATGAGAAGAGTGTTGTTCAGTTTTCACGTGAAGGTTGGCTTTCTATTATTTATTTTGTTATTGTAGATCAGCCTTAGTCCATGGAGATCTGATAGGATGCATGGGACAATTTCAATATTTTTGTATCTGTTGAGGCCTGTTTTGTGACGAATTATGTGGTCAATTTTGGAGAAGGTACCATGAGGTGCTGAGAAGAAGGTATATCCTTTTGTTTTAGGATAGAATGTTCTGTAGATATCTGCCAGATCCATTTGATTCATAATTTCTGTTAGTTTCACTGTGTCCCTGTTTAGTTTCTGTTTCCACGATCTGACCATTGGTGAAAGTGGTGTGTTGAAGTCTCCCACTATTATTGTATGAGGTGCAATGTGTGCTTTGAGATTTACTAAAGTTTCTTTAATGAATGTGGCTGCCCTTGTATTTGGAGCATAGATATTCAGGATTGATAGTTCCTCTTGGAGGATTTTACCTTTGATGAGTATGAAGTGTCCCTCCCTGTCTTTTTTAATGACTTTGGGTTGGAAGTCAATCTTATCAGATATTAGAATGGCTACTCCAGCTTGTTTCTTCATACCATTTGCTTGGAAAATTGTTTTCCAGCCTTTCATTCTGAGGTAGTGTCTATCTTTTTCTCTGAGATGAGTTTCCTGTAAGCAGCAAAATGTTGGGTCTTGTTTGTGTAGCCAGTTTGTTAGTCTATGTCTTTTTATCGGGGAGTTGAGTCCATTGATATTAAGAGATATTAAGGAAAAGTAATTGTTGTTTCCTGTTATTTTTGTTGTTAAAGTTGGCATTCTGTTCTTGTGGCTGTCTTCTTTTAGGTTTGTTGAGGGATTACCTTCTTGTTGTTTCTAGGGCGTGGTTCCTGTCCTTGTATTGGTTTTTTTCTGTTATTATCCTTTGAAGGGCTGGATTCGTGGAGAGATAATGTGTGAATTTGGGTTTGTCATGGAATACTTTGGTTTCTCCATCTATGTTAATTGAGAGTTTGGCTGGGTATAGTAGCCTGGGCTGGAATTTGTGTTCTTTTAGTGTCTGTATAACATCCGTCCAGGATCTTCTGGCTTTCATTGTCTCTGGTGAAAAGTCTGGTGTAATTCTGATAGGCTTGCCTTTATATGTTACTTGGCCTTTTTCTCTTACTGCTTTTAGTATTCTATCTTTATTTAGAGCATTTGTTGTTCTGATTATTATGTGTCGGGAGGTATTTCTTTTCTGGTCCAGTCTATTTGGAGTTCTGTAGGCTTCTTGTATGTTCATGGGCATCTCTTTCTTTAGATTTGGGAAGTTTTCTTCTATAATTTTGTTGAAGATGTTTGCTGGTCCTTTGAGTTGAAAATCTTCATTCTCATCCACTCCTATTATCCGTAGGTTTGGTCTTCTCATTGTGTCCTGTATTTCTTGGATGTTTTGAGTTAGGATCTTTTTGCATTTTACATTTTCCTTGATTGTTGTGCCGATGTTCTCTATGGAATCTTCTGCACCTGAGATTCTCTCTTCCATTTCTTGTATTCTGTTGCTGATGCTCGTATCTATGGTTCCAGATTTCTTTCCTAGGGTTTCTATCTCCAGTGTTGCCTCATTTTGGGTTTTCTTTATTGTGTCTACTTCCCTTTTTAGGTCTAGTATGGTTTTGTTCATTTCCATCATCTGTTTGGATGTGTTTTCCTGTTTTTCATTAAGGACTTCTACCCGTTTGATTATGTTATCCTGTTTTTCTTTAAGGATTTGTAACTCTTTAGCAGTGTTCTCCTGCAATTCTTTAAGGGATTTTTGTGCTTCCTCTTTATTGTCTTCTACCTCTTTACCAGTGTTCCTTTGTATTTCTTTAAGTGTGTTATTAAAGTCCTTCTTGAAGTCCTCTACCATCATCAGGAGATATGCTTTTAGATCTGTGTCTAGCTTTTCCGGTGTGTTGGGGTGCCCTGGACTGGGCGAAGTGGGAGTGCTGGGTTCTGATGATGGTGAGTGGTCTTGGTTTCTGTTAGTAAGATTATTACGTTTACCTTTCGCCATCTGGTAATCTCTAGGGTTAGTTGTTGTCGTTGTCACTGTTTAAAGATTGGAGCAGAAGCTGTGTTCCACTCACCAGCAGTCTCAAAATCCTGTGGCGGGGGTCGTGTGTAGCTGGCAGTACCCCGGTGCTGGTCCAGCTGGAAGAGGCCTGTGGTCCTACTCAGGCCGTTTTTCTGCTTCCCTAAGTAATGCAGTCTCAGGTCCCGTGCACAATTGGATTGGAGCAGAAGCTGTGTTCCACTCTTCAGAAGTCTTAAGATCCTGTGGCGGGTGTTGTGGGTAGCTGGCGAGTGTCAGCTGACCCTGCGCCCTAGCTACCCCGGTGCTTTTCTGACCGGAAGAGGCTTGTGGCCCTATGTAGGCCCGATTTCTCCCTCCCCAACCAAAGCAGTCTCAGGTCCCGCGTGATTGGACTGGAGCAGAAGCTGTGTTCCACTCACCAGCAGTCTCAAAATCCTGTGGCGGGGGTCTTGGTTAGCTGGCGGGTGTCAGTCGACCCTGCGCTCTAGCTACCAGGGTGCTGATCCGTCCGGATGAGGCCTGTGGCCCTACTCAGGCCGGTTTCTGCTTCCCTAACTAATGCAGTCTCAGGTCCCGTGCGTAATTGGATTGGAACAGAAGCTGTGTTCCACTCACCAGAAGTCTTAAGATCCTGTGGCGGATGTTGTGGGTAGCTGGCGAGTGTCAGCTGACCCTGCGCCCTAGCTACCCTGGTGCTTTTCTGACCGGAAGAGGCTTGTGGCCCTATGTAGGCCGGATTTCTCTCTCCCCAACCAGAGCAGTCTCAGGGCCCGAGTGATTGGACTGGAGCAGAAGCTGTGTTCCACTCACCAGCAGTCTCAAAATCCTGTGGCGGGGGTCGTGGGTAGCTGGTGGGCAAAATCTACTACTTAATTTTAAAATGTCCAAAATTTGGAAAATTGGCATCTTATATGTGAGACTATTCTAAGCAACTGAGACTAAACAAGTTCAATAGCTCATCTCATCTCCTCACTGCCAAATGGCAGGATGGGGTACAAAACGTGGAGGTCTGGCTCTATAGTTCTTATTCATTGAAACCATTGTTTAACATAAAGTCTTCTATATCACAGTGAATTTGATCTTTTTTTAATAAATGGAGCTGATATTAAACACTGGATCTTCATATGTCTGTCCATTTCATTTGTGCTAAGATTACAGGTATGAGCCAACACTTTTGGCTACAATGTGTATTCTATGTATGTTCATCATTGTAGTAATAAAGTATGTGCCTGGTACAGTTACTGTGAAAAAGAACTGAAGCCATACAAAACTTCTATCACACTGAAAGTAGTGAATAAATGTTATCTTTTATTAAATATAAATTTCTCTATTAGGTAAATATAAATTCTTAAAACAAATTTCAGTTAATTTGTTTATGCTTTATAACACTATCTCGTGCTTCTCTCTCTCTCTCTCTCCCTCACAAACAAACACACACACTTTGTCATATACAACATAAAAGATATCTATTTATTTAGAAAGCCAAGGACTTCTGTTATAGACCTTTTTAATATGAAACAATTCTTTCCCCAGACAAGGAGCAGCATTTATCCTGAAGGTAAAGTCATTTTGATAAAGAATCCAGCTCTTACAAGCTTTTCTTAGAATTATAAAATTATACAATTCTAGGTCACATTGTTGAAGACAATGAGAGGAGAAATTTTAGCTAACAAAGCAAAATATGGGCTTCGAGCTTCACTGGAGTGACTGCAGTGGCTTAGTTAGTTGGAATGCTCTAGACTGGTGATTTATCTTTATTTGTCAGTTCTCGAGGGTGAGTTCTCATGAGGGCAAAAAGTGATGAGGAAGCAAAAGAAATTGCCTGCTGCTGAGGGGTGAGTGTCCTCAGATATGAGGGTGATGGGATTCTAAAATTCTTTAGTTGGACAGAGTCCTAAGCACAGCCTAAAGTCTACCATTTTTAAGCTGTGGAATTGTGAGACATATTAATCCTTTATGTATTTTCTTTCACACAATATATGATGATATCAATAATATTAGCTGTGACTATACTACCTCAATATGTTAATTTGTGGGAAACAGCCATCTATTAGAACAATGGAGCTTTTGATACCATAGAAGAAAAGTGTTTGATGTCATCAGTTTTCTTTGGGCTTGGCATTCAAGCAAGTAGTACAGTCAAGGACCCAAGGAGAAGTCAGTTCCCACAGAGTGACAAAGTTTCATTTTAACCTTGCAAGGATGGTAGAGGCATGGACAGCCCATCTCCTTTGCAAATTCATTAACTCTATGGATGTGGGAAGCAGTGCCAGTTTTGTGAGGGGGAAAAAACAGACTTGGTTTCACATACCAAAGGAAGGAAAGAAGGGTCCCAACCTGCCAGCTCTGTCCATGGTGGTGTAGTGGATATGAGTTTTGTGTATTTCTCTTTCTTCCCCAAAAGGCTGGGTGTGTGGAACACTTAAATGCTTTCATCAGAAAAGCTATAACTCTGGCATCTTAGAAATTCTGTTTTCTGGCACATTAGGGAATGGTCTGCTTTAGTCAAATATTCCAATAAACAGAGGCTATCACATGTTCTGTGGCAGATGAGAGCCATGCTATTCATTCATTCGTTCATTCATTCATTCACTTGGCAAATGTTTGTTGACTGCTTTTAGATATGTTGGTTATATGATGCTTGTAAGTAGACAAAAGAGACGAAATCCTGTATCTTTTGGATTTTTGTTATATTAGAGGACAAATTCAACTGACAGATAACTGCAATGAATTCAAACCAAAAATTGTTTGAAGACAGTGGAGATGGTACTGGATCCAATACTAGGAAATCTTCAGGGAAGAGCTTCCACTTGGTGTGACTATCAAGTGAAAGGCTCTAAGGTGGAAGCATGCAGACAGGATATCAGAGCAGACAAAAAGAAATTCAAGTGTGAGATGAAGTGTTAATAGAAAGTAGTAGGGACTAAAGGGGTACATGAAAGTCAAATATTATAGAGCTTTGAATACTTAAGGTTTGGAAGCCTGGGGCTTTGCTTTGTATGTGAAAGAAAGCAATTAGAGGATAGAAACAGAGAGACGTGATGTGATCCATATTTATAAAGCACTCATCTGGTACCAGTGTGTTCAACAGATTATATGATAGGGATGCAAGCAGGGGGAGGGTGAAGAAGTTGGTCCATAAGGGCTTCCAAAAACCCAGAGATGGCAGGCAGCATGCCATTGTCTATTAAATGGAACAAATGGAGCCTGGGGTCAGACTCAATATTGTCGTAGGCATTTAGCTCTTTTCCAAGTGCTCTCTCCTGCACACTAACAAATGGTTCAGTGGTTTAGCCTCTCTTAAGGCAGCAAAATATTAAAGCATGAAAATTGCAAACTATAGCCAAAACTGAATATGTAGGAAAAAAAATGGGTGACCGGATATACCTGGCTGGCAGATAGTTTGTTCACTGTGACTTTTGTGACTTGAGTTCAACTCCTGCCAGCCTGGCTTTTTCTGTGGCTTCCTATCTGCCCTCATTTGTGTGATGTTTAGGAATACCATTGCTCCCAATTGCACCCTGGCTGAGTAGTTGGGGTTCTGTAACAACACAATGTGCCAGAATTCCTTTCATTTCTGATATCATTAAAAATGGACACTAGTATGATGAGTCTAGGTATCCACATCACACTTGAAAGGAGGAAAAATGAGAAGTGAAGGAGCAGCACCTGGTGCCTGTGAACTTTGGGATTGTTATAAATCCAGAGAGAACTGAGAGACTTAAAATTCCGACCTTACCTCATGGCTTCATCCTATAGTCATACATCATAGACTCACTTAAAAGCAAGGCAGTACCTTAAGAACCATTATGTCATTGACTTATTCCATCTGGCCTGACCCCCTGTAGAAAGTAATTTCTGCTTCCACACACTGATGCTGTCATGGTTTAATTTCGTTGAAACACTCCATCAAGACGAATTACTGAAGCAATTGACTCTGAGAGCTTGCATTGTCCTCAAATTAAATTTCATCATGGAGTAATTTGGAATAAGCTTGATTTTTAAAAATTGAAAGAATATTGGGATGGGGGCGATGGCTCCATTGATAAAGTTCCTGCTGTGCAAACATAAAGACCAAATTTCGAATCCCTGCCACCAATGTAAATTGCTGATTGTGGTGGCTCAGGTCTGCAACCCCACAACTGGAAGAAATGGGTTTTTGGAGCACACTGGCTAGAGTGTGAACTGGCTGAACTGGTAGGCATTTGGTTCAGTGAGAGATCTTGTCTCAGAAAAGAACACACCCCCCTCCCCCATGACATGGGGCCAAGAAGGCAGGCTACAGCTAGTGAAACCCTAGTCTGGCACCATATAGCCCAGGTGGATAGAACAAGCCTGAGATGACCCGTGCCTGGTGCTGTACAACATGGGCAGGGCATAGCACTTCTGAGATAACCCCAGACCACTGGCACCACTGAGATGAACAAGTAAGTGGAGAGATGGAAGAGAAAGAGAAAGAAACAGAAGGATGTGTACACAATGAAAAAAGACAAAACTGGGGATTCAGAAGTAGTGAGGAACACCCTGGTGTGAGTAGCCAGAAATGCCACCTAAAGCCATGGTGAGGTTGTGGCTCATGCTGAGGTTATGGCCCATGCTGCCACCAAGAGAGTGACATCTGGATTCATGGCATTGCAACAGAGGGGTCTGCTACCACCAGAGACCAGGCAGACATCCCTGGTCTAGGTCTAGGACCATGGTGAACTCTTAGGGCTTTGCAGAGCTGGCCCTATACCTTGCCTGACCACCCTGGGAAAGCTGATCCAGAAACATAAGAGCAGGAGAGCAGGCCCCACACCTCACACCGGAGCACAATAGAGCTGGCCCTAGTTGTATGGGTGAGGGTAGAGGTTGGGGGTAGGGTTGGTTAGCCAGCTGTGAGGGCATGAGAGTGGGAAAGCTGGCACTGCTCCTTGCCAGTTGTGGCATTGGGTGAGCTTGCTCTGGAAGTACTAGAAAGCCCAGCCTAGTGCTATGGGTTGGGAAGATCTGGGGGACTGGCCAGCTCAGCTACCACTGAGGCCCAGTTCTAGGGCTTTGAGTTGGCTGCCTCAACTTCTACCCCATCTATGAACTGCCAGAGCATGTGATGGGGCTGGACCTACAGACCAAAAGCTGTAAGGTCTCCATAACACAGGTTATCAACAGGCTATTCAAGTGGAATTCCAGTAACGACCCAGTATTAACACAGTTGCAGAAGCCAGAAGCCTCAAAGCAGACCATTGACTCATTGCAATGAACATTAGCAAGTGAAGATGAGTAGACAAGTGGGACAAACTACAAACTGTGACACACTACAGCTTCTACAAAAAGTTGGTTTTTTTTTTACCCCCTTTTGGGTAGGAGGTTGCAATGGAAGAGGGCGTGTATGAAGGGATGGGACAATGAGCAGGATTGGTTCACAAAGAATCAATAAAAGTTAAATAAAAATATAAGTTGGAAAGCAATCAGAGAGTAATTGAAGATTTCTCATTTCAACATCTGACCTCCACACATATGCACACACATGTGCATACTTATATGTCCCCCAACTTACAAACCCACACGACGAACCTATGCATAGACTCTAAACATACACACAGAAAAATAGTCATACACATACAATTTAAATAAGTAAGCTATTTTTAAACACACCATGCATACCTTTTAGCAAGCAAATCTTGAAACATTATTGGAGAGCACTATCAAGTAATCTATGAAGACTAGACATGTAGGTTTGTTTCCCTTTGCTTGACATTTTAGAATCTCCTGCTATGTAACAAGTACCACAGTTTAGAAGCTTGATCTAGAGCCCATTTACTTTCATAAAGAGACTTGGGTAGCAAGTCTGAATGAGCTCATCTGGATTCAGTGTTGGCTCAGTTAAGCTTACATTTGCAGGCTCTGGAGAAACATAATTTCCAAGCTCATTCCTATAAGAATTCAGTTCCTCATGGTTGGACTGTGCTCCATATGTCCTTGTAGGTTCTCAGCTATGAGTTCCTGGAGGGACCTAAGTTTCTTATAACAGTCACATCCATCTTCAAGGCAGCTAGGCTATTCTCCTTTTGAGTCATTCCAGTTGATTCTTATGCAAAAAGTTGGGGAAAAAAGATCTCAGAGAGTTTCAGGTACTAGATTCAGGGATTCCTGGAAATTTTCTTTATATTAAAGTCTTATGTGCCATTAAATAGAACCTATTCACAAATATAGTACTCATCAGATTCACCATGGTGGACATCATGCAGGACAGACTACATGGTATTGGAATCTTAAAAGCCCATCTTAGGTTCTGCCCACTGGACTTGTTTACTGAATGAATGTTTAATTTCTCCTCCTCTTCTTCCTCTTCCTTTTCCTCCTCCTCCTCTTCCTCCTCCTCCTCTTCCCAATCCTCCTCCTCCTCCTCCTCCTACTCTTCCCAATCCTCCTCCTCCTCCTCCTCCTCCTCCTCCTCCTCCTCCTCCTCCTCCTTCTTCTTTTTAAATGAGTTTTTTTCAAATTTGGGCACAAATAGATAAGTAAGAAGCAGTCCCAGTTAGCACAGTGAATGAGTAGGGAAGTGAAACAGGGAAAGAATGAAGTTAGTATATACTGAGTAAAGGATCAGTTAATGCTGCAAGCAGTTAATCCTGCTTGCTCTCCACTCTGCTATTAGGGGCACCAATGTTCTACTACCTCTGGCTGTTGTTATCAGACATTACCTCTATGCCTAGCGATTTCAATCATAGGATATTGTCATTGCTATTGGCATACTGTAAAACTGAGACTGGGGTGGACCTTTTTAAAGGTTATTCTAGTGGGTGCTCAATTATACTGACCCTTGTTATGCAGCTCAGCCACAGTAACTTGAGACCTCACAAGTCACTCTCTTGCCTCCTGGCATAGTTCTCCATATCTTTTGAGTAATTTTTCAAACAACCTAGCAATAAGGACAAGGGATATCTGGCAATAGATGATCAGAAGGATAATAATTCACAAAACCTAAGGCCCCTTATCATAATTAAAGGGAAAATGCCTACTGCTTCTAGTTGACGTAATTGTACAGTGATGCTAAAATCTCATGACAACTCAGACAGCCCCATATATTTGATGTGCTTTGATTTTTCAGTGTATTTTCTAAATTTGGTATGCTTTTTCTCTCTCCTCATTATATACAAGGTCTATGAGAGAGTTATTAATGTTGTCATCATGTACTTGGGTTTTAGACTGTGACCGACTTGCACTTAAGCCAGGCTCTGCCACTTTGTGTGGGATCTTAGGTAAATTATCAGGCTTAGTGCCCAACTTCAAAGAACACTTGTGAATTCTGGGTCAGATGGCATGTTCAAAGTGCTTAGAATTATTTAAAAATACTCAGCGTGTCAGCAATTGCTATCATTATAAGTTGACTAACCCTTATTTGAAAGGCTTGGGTCCAAAAGTGTTTCATATTTTGGCTTTTAACAGGCTTTGAAGTATTTGCAAGTACATAGTGAAATGTCTTAAGGAATAGGTCCAAGTTTACATACAAAACTCATTTACACTTCATATGTACCTCATATGCACAATCTGAAGGTAACTTCCATGATATTTTTAGTTAGCCTCTATCTTGATTGTAACCCATGAAGTCAGGTGTGAAATCTTCTACTTGTAATTCCATGTCAATGCATTTATGACTTTGGAATTTCTGTTAGGGATACTTCATCTTGTATCTTCATTGATAGTCAAAAAACTAATGTTTAGAGAGAACGAGTTTGCTCAAAGTCCTTTGTTCAATGGTGGTGGAGTCTCCAGAGTTTGAAGTTATATTCTTACAAGACATTCTCCTTTTGTCCTCTTCCAAAATTTAGGGTCTCATGGTTGGACTGTGCTCCATATGTTTGGGGACATGACTCAGCTTCAAACTGTGGTTGTGAATGACCATCCGCGATGCAAGAAAAAGGGAGGATCACTTCATATCCTGAGCAGTAAAGCTTGGAGCACAGACGACTTCTTTGCAGGGTAGAGAGAAGATGAAGAGGATGCCAAGGCTCCAGAGGAAGTGGTGAGGAAGAGCAATGATGACAACAGTGACTGAGGGATAAGGAGCTGTTTTCTGGAAAGATTCCCTAAAGAAATCTGTTGATGCTGTAGACTGAACCTACTACCTTTAACATGATAAACTTAGCTCTACCGTTGAGTTACACCTGTCTCCCCAAACAGGAACTTTCTATATTCTTCTGTATTATTTAAGAAATGATATGAACTCAGGGCACCGAAGTGGGAAAGTATTTGTTCCCCCTATCATTGTAAAACAAATGCTACTACTACTACAGCAAGATAGCACAGACATACATATACCAACCAGGGGTTTAATATAAATAAAACCGGTATAGGAAAACAAAAACCATATAAGCCCAAACCAGTGACAAGTGGTGGGAGGAAGGACTCTTTGTTCAGTCAGTTCTTCAAATAAAAACAAAGATTCATAGTAAATAACACAAAACAAAACAAAACAAAACCAATCACCATAGAAACATACCTCTAGGTGCGTCACAGCCCATAGCAGAAGGAAGCTTAAACTACTGGTGCTTACATGTAACAATATAGTGAATTCAAGTAGAAAGTGCTTGTGAAGAATATTTTATTTACATGTTTTAATTGGACATTTTTATTTATATTTGAAATGTTATCCTCTTTCCAGGTCTCCCTATCGCATCCCCCCTCCTCCCCCCTCTATAAGGGTGTTTTCCCATCTACCCACCCACTCCTGCCTTCCATCCCTGGCATTCCCTTATACTAGGGCATCATCCCTTATACTGTGGGCATCAGTCCCAAGGGCTGCTCCTTACATTTATGTCCAACAAGGCCATCCTCTGCCACATATGCAGCTGGAGCTATGGGTCCCTCCATGTGTGCTCTTTGGTTGGTTGTCCAGTCCCTGGGTGGGGTCTGGCTGGTTGACATTGTTGCTCCACCCATGGGGCTGCAAACCCCCAACTCCTTCAGTTTCTTCTCCAACCTTCCATTGGTGATCCCACGCTCAGTCCAATGGTTGGCTGTGAGCATTGTGGAGAACATTTTTAAGTACTAAACACTAGAAGAAAATTCCTAGTGATGTTCTTTGGTACTCCGAGGAAACCAATTATTTATTTTGATCTTTCTTAATTTCTGGCTTTCTGCTTTTTTAGATTGTTGTTCATATATTTGGTATTTGGAAATGAGAATCATCCCATGAAGAGAAAGTTTTAGAACATAGAATATGTTGGTCAGCAATTTCATCTTCTGCTCATTCCTTCTATCACTTGCTGATGCTAATGAACAGAGATTAAAAAAAAAATCTTGAACACTGCTCACTAATCAGACACACAGAAATCTGAGGAGACTGTGGATTAATATCCTAAAAAATAATCTCCCATGCCATCTCTAGCCAGCAAGGCAGGGCAAGGGTAGTCAATCACCCTGGAGCTCAGTCTTGCCCTACTCTGCTAGGTAGTCAGCAAGCGTTGTCAGGCTCTTGATGTCTACTTCTTTCATTTTTATCCCTTAAACCTTCCCTCATTCTTCTGTGTTTGGGGTCTGATGGTTTTTGAAATTCTAGGTCCAGTCAGTCTCTGGTCTCATCCTCATATTGTTCCATGGGTGTTTGGGGTGGGAGAGAGTTACCTTAGAACAGCAATGAAACAATTACAGTGTAGTCTTGCTAAGTTAGTAACGACAAGTGTTGATTCCCCTTTACCTGTGGACTGCAAGTGTGTTGGCAGGTATTAGTTAACCCAGGATACACAAATGCCCTATCACCTCCAGTATCAATCACTGACTTTAAATAAGGAGAGCCAGCAATAAAATTCTAATTTATCATTGTTTTGACCAAAGGAAAACAGGTTATTCTTGTCAGAAGTCTCCTATGGCCTGAAGAGTAAGCTTGCTATGGGATGGAGCTTGTCTTTTGCTAAAATGAAAAGACATTAAGATCCAGTTATGCGGGTCATTCTTTTAAGGCTCTACAATTATTCTTCTATTGTGCCACCATCACAGGAAGTAAACACATCATTACAACAGCTACTTGATACATTCTATTTTATTCTTCCTGCTGCATATTTCATACCTCCTTATGATTTGTCCTTTCCACATATTCTCTCTGAAGTGATGGTCATCAAAGAAGCAGGAAGTGTCTTTTGGTAAAAGAGAAGTAGCAGTGCTGACCAATATGAGGATCTTAAATCTGTATGCGAGGCAAATACTGAGATGGTGCTGTAACTGTTGTAAACTATATCAGAATAACTACACGGCTTGCCAAACAGAAATCCTTATCCCTAAATTCCAGGGCTTCTGAGTCAGGATCTAGATGGAGCCTGAGAAGTCATTTTTCATATGAGGTCCCAGGTGGTGGTGATGATGATGATCGAGGGATCCTAAAATAAGAAGGATGATGTTCAGCAATCTTGCTTCAGGTTCTAGATCTTATTCTGACTAGCTAGTGTTGGTCCTCATCTGAGGTAGCCTAGAGAGTGGAGCTCTCAGAGCGTTGTTGCTATGCACAAATGACATCTTAAGTAAAGTGAGGATCCAGGCTTGATTTGACCAAGGTTACAAATGCAAAGCTTAAGAAGTAGAAGACAGAGTTACAGTGGTCCTCCATTGCTTTGGGTCTGTGAAAACTATCCTTCTATGTTTCATTTGGCTTATAGTTTTGCTTTGAACACCCTTGAAGGCACTTATATCTCATTCATAAAATTGCTTCTTTCCTGTTGTCTCTGAGATGGTTAATCTTGAGCCTAATTTTAAAAAGAAAAAAAAAAAAGGTGAAAAGATACCTTTAAAAAACCTAAAATCTACCACTAGGCTTCTTTGTGGGACAATGAAGGTGTTTCCAAGTAATGATTAGGTCATAAGAGCTGTGACTTAAATCAATGGTTTAAATCAATTGATAGATTTTTTTAAATTAAATATTCTATTAGAAGGTGATGGAACTATAGATGGTGAGACCTTGCTGGAAAGAGTAGGTCATTGGGGGAACACATTTGAAGGGTGGACCTTGGTTCTGGCTCTTTCCCATTGTCTCTTTCTGCTTATTAGCTGTCATAAGGTGAACAGTCTGGTTAGCCATGCTCACAATACCATGGCATTCTACCTGGTCTTGAGCCTAAAGCAGTGACTATAATGGATGGACCTTGGATTGAAACCTTTGTAACTGTGAACCAAAATGTACCCTTTCTTTATAAATGGCTTAGGTCAGGTGGTCTGGGGTAGTGAAGGAAAACTGAATAGCATAGGCCCCAGCCTTACAGAGGCTTAGTCAAACCCTAGTCCCCAAATAGGCTCAGTCAAACCACATTTTGTGGAAACGTCTGTAAAGTAAAGTAATTTTCTTCCTTTTCTGAGACCAATTTGCTTTTAGTAGTTGGTAATCTAGTTTTGTTTTAATTGGTAGATGAACCTTGAGAATTTAGTTAATTCTTCTTTGCAGAAATGTGTTTGTCTTCCTAAGCTACAATGGAACGTTCCTCTGAACAGAAACTAAAGCATGCTTTAGTTGGTGCTTCTTATGTATTTATTGCAACTCGATCAAAACACATGAAGGCTATCAAACTAAAATGAACTTCTTTGAACATAAGAAAAATGATAACTGCGTGTTGGACACTTACTATAGGTCAGTATTCTGAATCGTCTCATTGATTAACTAAAACTGTGATTGGTCCCATTATCATCACCCTTCTCATTCAAAGGAGGAAACAAAGTCTTAACTTGGCAATGTCACTCAGAAAGGTCATGAGCAAGCAGGGTAGAGCTGGGTTCAGAATCTATACCTTATCCTACACAGTGACACTGAGCCAGAATCCTCCTCTAGCTCTTACCCATTTTTCTATACTCTCAGTTCTGCAGAGTACACTATATGAAGCTAGCTGTTCTCTCTGCCACTCAACACACTCTAAACCACAGAAACCCCAAGAAAAATGGGGTCTGGTCCCTTGGAATCTATGGACCCAAGACTTCTTCCATAATGACTCGCCATCAAGAGTTATGGAATCCATGACAGCAATAAAGCCATTGATCAGCTTCAAACTTATAGAGGAAAACAAATTACTTCAAGCTTTTATACTGGCATTTAGTGTTGGATCCAGACTGATCCTAGGGGTAAAAAAATAGCTTTTAAGGTTTAATTCCAGAGTCTCTTATAAACTATGGGTATAGGGAAAGGAATCATTGTGTATAAAGAAATAGCGAATGATGCTAAATGCCTTTTTTAAAAGATTGAGATTTTGACATAATGCCTTCTCTGATAGTTCATCAAAGCTGATTAGTAGTCAACCAAATTAAACACCAAACCAAAACCACAGCACACAAAAACCATCCTTTTTTTTTTTTTTTCCCTTCTGGTAATTCCTAGTTTCCCTTTGGTGCAAAGACTTGGCCTGGTAATATTTAAACAATGTTCACTGATTGAATGATATCCATTCTATGTAAATGTTAATTATGAACATGTAGATAACTGAATGCCAGATGAAGATTTCAGCTCTCTTTAGTGTAAGTTAGCAATGAAAAGGTCCAGTTTCATCTTAATGATCCAAAAGATGCATATTTGTGCCCCCAAATTGAAAAGTAAGTTCCTTTTCTCCTTTTGAATTTCCTTTTTTTTTCACCTGCCTCAGCCCATTCCTGCCTCTAGATATAGCCATGGTTAGTAAAAGACTGAATTCTTGGTGCTGGAGAGATGGCTCTGCAGTTAAGTGCAACTAGTACTCCTGCTGAAGACTCAGATTTTGTTCCCTTCACCTGTAATGGACTGCTCACAGCCACCTATAACTCCAGTTTCAAAGGATCCAATGACCTCTTCTGACTCCCTGGACATCTACTCAAATAGGGTGCATAGAGATACACATATACATAAAAAAGAAAAATTGATTCTTCCTCTACTCACATATATCCATTTATTGATATAAATTCACGTGGATAAAACACTTTTCTCCACATGTGCTCTTATACTATAAAACATTGTTCTGTGTCCCTTTTTCCACAAGAAGTGTCCTTACTGAGAAGTAGATAAGAGGTTGCATCTAAGTTAGCTTTATTCGGGTTTGAGAGGGAAAATGTCTCATTCTCTGCTGTTCATACTCTGTGGCATGATAGTCCATACCTCTTATTCCAAGTTTATAGATAAACAAATGAAGCCTTTAAAAGTGCTTTGTGGACTGGTTAGATGACCCAGTTTAGAATGTGCTTAACCTATAAGCATGCGCACATGAGTTAGACTTCTTGGTACATGCATAGAAAGCTGGGAGCAGTGGCACATGTCTGTAATTCTGGTGCTGAGAAGGCAGAGACAGGCAGATCCCTGGTACTTGCTGGCCAGGTTGTCCTGAATCTGTGAACTTCAGTTTACTCAGGAATGCTGTAGCAAAAATTTAGATGGAGGATGATTGAACAAGATACCAGAGTAGATTTCTGAGTCTGTCTGTCTATCTGTCTGTCTCTGTGTGTGTGTCTCTCTCTCCCACCCTCTCTCTATTTCCCTCTCTTACACATAATCATACAGTTTTACACATATGCACATATATTCATGTATCTTGCCAAACTCAGTTGCTAAGACAAAAGCCAGCTCTGGTTTTAAGTTTAAACTGTTTATTCTTAACTGTTTACTTTGTAAATTTCTGGCCCTAACTAATTCTGCATCTTGTTTCTCTCAAATATGACACCCATAAACTAGTTTATACATTATTAACTGTAGCCCTGATGTCTGCCTTTGTGCTTCTGAAACTGTAGGGCAGAGATCTTTATTGAACTTCACATTGTCCTGCCCAAAGCTGGGTTCACAGTGAACTCACATGGCTTCCTGGGATCTCACTGAAGCTGGATCCCCTTTGGGGATTTTGATAGAGCTTTCATCGCCATGCAGAATGCCACCTACCTGATACTTGTATATTCGATGACCTGAGACTCATTATTTTCTTTACGTTTTGCATTGTCTAGCATGACAGATTTTCCTTTGGCATCTAAAATGTCCTACGGTGCCTTTAAGTTCCTGGTTCAGTGTCCATGACAACCAGGATGAGCCCATTTATGTCTCAAGTTGTGGTAGTTTAAATGATCTTGGACTTTCTCCTAATTCTTTCCTTTTTTAATTTTTAAGATTTAAATGTAATTATTTAAATTTGCTTTTCTTTCTGTTCTTTTTTTTCTTTCTTTGTCATTTATTTATTTATTTGGATTTCAGGCAGAAACCTCTTTCTGTGTTTTCCAGGCTACTTTAGAATCTTGGTGTGAATAAATTCCTTTGCTGGGGGACTTGGGGGGTGGAGAAAAATAAAAAAATAAAAATGTCTAGGCCTCTGTGACTGTATAGATCTAGCTGCTGCATTAGTACATCACCTGCCTGTATTCTATTGTATCAAGTGTCCTTTGCTTTTTCAAAAGCACATGATAAAGCTAATTGCAACTATCATTTAATTATACTATGATGTCAGTAGGGGAGACACTATACCATTAACATTTATTTGGTCTGACAACGCTTGACATTTTCAGCTTTATTTTCTTGCAAAAAGCTACTGAGTCAGTCAGTTTTCTGTTGCTGTGAAAGGCGCAAGAGAATATTATTTTATTTATTTTACTTTTTATTAGATATTTTCTTCATTTACATTTCAAATGCTATCCCCAATGCCCCCTATACCCTCTCTATACCCTGCTCCCCAACCCACCCACTCCTGCTTTCTGGCCCTGGCATTCCCCTGTACTGGGGCATATGATCTTTGCAAGACCAAGGGCCTCCTCTCCCATTGATGGCCAAGTAGGCTATCCTCTGCTACATATACAACTAGAGACACCGTTCTAGGAGGTACTAGTCAGTTCATATTGTTGTTACTCTTATAGGGTTGCAGACCCCTTTAGCTTCTTGGATATTCTCTAGCTCCTTCATTAGGGGCCCTGTGTTCCATCCAATAGATGACTGTGAGCATCTACTTTTGTATTTGCCAGGCACTGGCATAGCCTCACAAGAGAGAGCTATATCAGGGTCCTGTCAGCAAAATCTTTCTGGCATATGCAATAGTATCTGGGTTTGGTGGTTGCATATGGGATGGATCCCCAGGTGGGGCAGTCTCTGGATGAAACTCCGAATTTTGTCTCTGTAACTCCTTCCATGGGTATTTTTTTCCCGATTCTAAGAAGGAGCAAAGTATCCACACTTTGGTTTTCCCTCTTCTTGAGCCAACATCCTTAATCATCAGGGAAATGCAAATCAAAACAATCCTGAGATTCCACCTCACACCAGTCAGAATGGCTAAGATCAAAAATTCAGGTGACAGCAGATGCTGGAAAGGATGTGGAGAAAGAGGAGCACTCCTCCATTGTTGATGGGATTGCAAGCTGGTACCACCACTCTAGAAATCAGTCTGGCGGTACCTCAGAAAATTGGACATAGTACTACGGGAATATCCAGCAATTCCTCTCCTGGGCATATGCCCAGAAGATGTTCCAACTTGTAATAAGGACACATACTCCACATGCTATGTTCATAGCAACCTTATTTATTTATTTAATTTTTTTTGAATCTTTAATACACTTTATTTTTATTAGTGTGCTTTACTGGTTTAAGACCATGAAACTCAAAAGTATTTATTAATACATATTAATAAGCAGTTCCATATTAAAATTTCATGTGATTTTTAGACATTTCATATTTGTGCCACAATATGACCCAAAATATTTTATCTTTGAAAATATCTGTTTTCTTTTTTTAAAAATATTTTATTAGGTATTTTCCTCATTTACATTTGCAATGCTATCCCAAAGTCCCCCATACCCTCCCCCCAACCCAGATGTCCTTCAACAGAGGAATGGATACAGAAAATGTGGTACATTTACACAATGGAATACTACTCAGCTATTAAAACAATGAATTCATGAAAATCTGGATCTGGAGGATATCATCCTGAGTGAGGTAACCTAATCACAAAAGAACACACATGATATTCACTCACTGATAAACAGATGGATATTAGCCCAGAAACTTAGAATATCCAAGAATATTACTTTAAATGAAAAACAAAACTTGTCTTACAGTTTCAGAGATTTTAGTCTATGATCATTTGGTCTAGATGCTTCTAGGCCTGTGGTGAGACAGTCAGTTCAGCAGACCACTATCCAGTATATGATAACCAAAAAGCACATGGTGGTGTTAGAGGTAAGTGGAAGGGTAAATACTTCCCAATGGTTTGCTACTGCCTTTCTTTCAGTTGCCAATACCTCATTAAAGCTGTGAACCAAACTTGACATATTCATTCATTGCATCAGAGTACCCATGATCCAGTAACATCCCTAAAGCACCACCTCTGAACACCATGGACCAAACCTTCAACATCTGAGCTTTGGATGTCATTGAAGAGTAATCATGGCAGTTGCTGTACCTTAGTGGTGTACTCCAGCCTATGCACATTTGGTACATATACAGCTAGTCAGAGAATTGGAATGGTGTCTACTCACCTCTGGTAGGCTCTAAATACCTTACGCTTCCTCCTCTTCTTGGCTGCTATAAAGATGCATTCATTTCTGGTGATGAGCTGATGTTATAACATCTAATTCCTCCATACTGTGTAGGAAGATGGAAAAAGGGATACTCATTCCCCTTAAGGCAAACATCATCTTCTCTCCTGTCATACAGGTAGGCTTTTGTGTACTGTTCGTTTGTCACTCTTACTTTTTCACTGAAATGACTTGCTATAGAGATCCTATGAGTCTCAACCCTAGCTTTGTTTTGTTGGAAACCTATTTTCTGGTGTTTCCTGGAATGTGGGGCTGGGCAGAATGCTCAGGCCATGTCTGGACTTGCTGGTGTATCTTTGAATATGGTCCTGTGAGAACTGTACCAGAACCAGGAAGTTACCTCCATGGAAACTGCAATACCGTACCACCAACATCTCAAATGATGACTCTTCTCATCTATGGTTCATCTTGTATCCCCATAGAAGATTCTAGGAGGGTTCATAATCACTATAATAATCATCCTCTATACTGATCAGTACCAGGCTTCTCAGAAGACAGAAAGCGCATGGCTTAGGTAGTTTTCTGGGCTGAATGCTGCTAAGAGGCTCCCAAATGGGAACGTGTTTGCTTGGTGACAAGAAGGTTTGACATACTTACATTCTGGACGCCCAATCTACTTTCTAGTTTTCTTTGCCCTTTATCCTTGTCAGCACCTACCGAGCGAAATAAATTTAATGGCAGAGACGATAACTACAGAAATGTTGAAGGATTTCCCTTTCCTACTATTAACCCTGCTAAATGAAAGCTGAAGCCCATTTTGTCCCCCAAAGGGGATTGACTTCTTCTTTTTAACCTTTCAAATGCCTCCCCTCCCTCCATTTTCCACAGATTTGACCTTTGTCTCTGGCTTTTATATGTGGTTAGTTTGGGATGCTGCTTTTTACCCTGATTCAGACTCTGTGTTACAGAGGGTGCTCTGCCTCTCCTGTAAGCTTGCATGGCATAGGAAGCCCATGATAACACAGAGCCTTGTGGCACTATTACGCTTTAACATGTACCCCATGGGCCTTTCTATGTAGACTCAGTGCAGCATTGGCCTAGCAAGCCATACCTCAAGCCATAAAGCCATTAATGTTTTTCCTATCTGTATTTGTGACTTGAAATAGGTGTACTCATCCTTTTCTTTGCAATTTTTCACCATTTTATTTTTTATTAAGTTATTTTATTTATTTACATTCCAGATGCTGCCCCCTTCCTTGTCTCCCCTCTCTCTGAGTTCTTCACTCCACCCCCACTCCCTTTGCTTTTGAGAGGGAGCTACCCCACTGACCCACCTACCCCTATGCCACCCCCCACCAGCATCTCCCTTCTCTGGGGCATCAAGTTTCTGCACCCTTCCCACTAAATTCAGACAAGACAGTCCTCTGCTACATATGTGCTGGAGGCCACAGAACAGCCCATATATGCTCTTTGGTTTGTGGGTTAGTCTCTGGGAGCTCTGAGGGGTTTGGGTTAGTTGAAACTGTTATTATTCGTATGGGATTGCAATCCCCTACAACTTCTTCAGTCCTGCCCCAAACTCTTTCATAGGGGTCTCCTACCTCAATCCAATGGTTGGCTGTAAGCATCTGCATCTGTCTCAGTTGGGTTCTGGGAGAGCCCCAGGACTTAAAGGGGCATGACCTTTGCAGAAATGCACAACAGTGGGGAGATGGAACCTGAAGAGACCACCACCAGTAGATAGACATGTTCCTCAGTTAAGGCATGGGGTCACCAACCATCTTCAAAATTTTTACCCCAAATTATTCCTTTGTAAAGGAGATGTATGGAAAAAAATGGAGCAGAGACTGAAGGAAAAGACCACTTATTGACCAGCCCAACTTGGGATCCAATCCATGCACAGGCACCAAGCCCTGACACTATTACAGATTCCATGTTGTGCTTACAGACAGGAGCCTAGCATGGCTATGCTCATGCTCTTGTGTGAGTTTATGGACACCATCTGTGTACTGTTTTGGGGACAATGTCTCTTCCTGTGTCAGCCCTTTCTTCTGGGTTTTGTATCTGTGAATTTGCATTTGAGACTGATGCTCCAATCATGATACTTAAGTCATAAATTAGTATATCGGGACACTAGGTCTCTACCAAGATTCCCAGTTTTGCTCTTCTCTAAGACTCACTTCCCTGTTGCCACCTCCTGTAGTAGGCAATTCATTACTTAGACAGTGTTCTGTGGCATCTATGCAGATGAAATCATATCCTTATATACTGGAGGAGGCAGTAGCTGCAACAGTACAGCCTCAGGAACAAAACATGGCTAGAATGTAGGGAAACATTGCCCTTAAGATGCCCCATCTTTTATTTCAATGGCAAATGTCACAAACACCTAACCATTGTTTGCCCTCCAGCTCTTTACAAACATTTTTTGTCTATGTTGAGCTTTTACCTGGCTCCTTTTCTCTTTGTCTCATTTTTCTGTGTTGTTAGAGTTTGCTCTGTGAGGCTCCTTTGTATAACTGTGTAATTGTGGGAATATTCTCTGCTGTGATTTTTTTTCTTCATCTGTCCTGATGTTCTCTGAAGGACCCATTTGCAACCTCTTTTATGAAACTTTCTTCTCCTACCCTCTGCTTCCTTCACAACTTAGAAACTGTCCCTCAAACCACTCTTTCCTAATCAGTGACAGGGGTATCTTGAGGATAATCTTCAGTGGAAAGGTTTCTTCTGTTCCTCTGCATCCTTTTTGGCAGGAAATTTTCTTTCTCTTTGGTGTTTCCTTACTTGACCAGAAATGGTTTTATTAGATAGATCTACTTTCCTCTTCTGGGCTATCATATTGAGATTCTTATTGATTCATAAGCAATAACATCTGAAACTTCTCAACTCCCCAGTGAGTGCTAGACATGGGACTTTGCTATATACAAAAGAGATATAAAAAATTACCAAAAATTTTAAGCTAGTGATAGTAATAGATACAATAATCATAGACCATTCTTAGGCAATTCCTGTGTGTCAGGAAATGTGTTGAGCTCTTTCTATATATTATCTCATTGACTATAATGATTCTTTTGGGTAGGGTTATTGTCTCATTTAGCTCAGAAATAAAGAAATCAGAACTTAGAAAGGTTAAAATGTTCATGCAGCCTAGTGAGAGGGCTTTTCCATAAAGTCTAAGTTTAGTCCCCATGACCCATGTGGTGAAAGAAGAGATAGATCTGTGAGTCCCACAGTTGCTCTCTATCTTCCACATATGCACCAAAATCTGCATACACAAGCAGTAGATAGAAAGATAGATAGATAGATAGATAGATAGATAGATAGATAGATAGATAGATAGATAGATGATAGAGTGCATATCATGTGGGGTTTTTTGTGATTGGGTTACCTTACTCAGTATGATTTCCTCCAGATCCATCCATTTGCCTAAGAATTTCATGAATTCATTGTTTTTAATAGCTGAGTAGTACTCCATTGTGTAAATGTACCACATTTTCTGAATCCATTCCTCTGTTGAGGGACATCTGGGTTCTTTCCAGCTTCTGGCTATTATAAATAAGGCTGCTATGAACATAGTAGAGCATTTGTCCTTATTACAAGTTGGAACATCTTCTGGGTATATGCCAAGGAGAGAAATTGCTGGATCTTCTGGAAGTACTATATCCAATTTTCTGAGGAACCACCAAACTAATTTCCAGAGTGGTTGTATCAGCTTTCAATCCCACCAACAATGGGAGGAGAGGCCCTTGGTCTTGTGAAGATCATATGCCCCAGTAGAGGGGAATGCCAGGGCCAGGAAGCAGGAGTGGGTGGGTTGGGGAGTGGAGCAGGATGAGGGTATAAGGGGCTTTAGGGATAGCATTTGAAACGTAAATGAAGAAACTAGCTAATAAAAAAAGTAAAAAAGATAGATGATGGATAGATAGATGGATAGATAGATAGATAGATAGATAGATAGATAGATAGATAGATGATAGATAGAGAGACAGACTGACAGACAGACAGACAGACAGACAGACAGAGATGAAACTTCAATAAAGATTATCTAAGACCATGCCAATAGACAGTGGAGCTGTAAGAATTGGAATTCCTAATAACTTCATTCTAGAAGCTAAGGGTTCTTCTGTGTTACAAGAATCTAGCTGTTTTTTCTTTAACAAGTAGCCACTGATTGGCATGACTAAATGAGTCTGAGAACTATGCAGCAGGATTATTGTCACATGCCCATTTGGCAAGGTTGGTACAATATGCAGAGAGATGAGTCAGGTGGAGGAAGAGGTAGCAGGGAAGGAAAGCCAGTTCTCAGCAGAAAATGAGCAAATCTAGGAGGAGGCATTGCATAGACTTATTGAGATGAGGAAGCAATCATTGAAATTAAGAAGATTATAAACCCTCTGGATACCAGTGACCCTGAGCTATTCAGCAGGGAACCAAAAGTGCTGACATTTCAATGGTCCATGAAATCAACAGACAATTAATGAATTTAGCCAATCTTGTGCCTTGGGAGGAGGAAATTCAGTTCAAATTTAGTTCATCTTGAGATGCAATGTAATTAGAAATCTTCAGAATCTGAATGAATAATCTCAGAATTAAATAATTACTCTGGTATGGATGTGGGAGAGGCAACCGCTTTTCATTAAACTGCCGAACTTCTTGAACATCTCCGTGTCTCAAGCTGTATAGAAGTCCATGATATCTGGCTGAGGAATTTGGATTGAATCCTGTCAGTGGCTGTTTCCTTGACTCTTCCAACTCAAGAGTTGCACAGGAGATTTGAATCACTTTTGGACTTCTGCAGTAGGGGGCTAGGAAGAAAGAGACTAGATTCTTTTGAATTTAAGATTGATGAAAATGGTAGCAAATAATAGATTAAAAAGGCAACTTATTCCTACTGGTCACGGGTACCTCTCTAGCTGCAAACAGGCAGTTTGTCCAGGACAGAAACATACTCTGTCTTCTATCAAAGGCAAAATTGTTTTATGAAAAAAAAATATTTGCTGCTCAGACCTACATGGTTGTTTTCGGCCATCCTAACAAAAGGATCTGAGTGGATCACATTCCATGCCTAATTCTCCTGTCCCTTGTCTTGCTTGTTTAATGTTTTTGCACTGAATATAGTCTCAGGGAAGAGAGACAACAAAGGTCCTTGTAAATTTAGATATTGTTGATTCCATCTTTATCCATGCTTATTTTACTGTTCCTCCTAGACATCCATGATCAATCATTTACTGATACCAAACCCAAAGTATCATCCTAAATTTCTCCATTTTCCTTGCCCACTACATCCAGTCCACAGTTGACGAGTATCCCACCGTCCTTAGCACCGTTATTACTGCTCACATCTCCTAGTCAAATGTGACTGCTTTGTTTTTTTTTTCTGATTTCATTTGTCACTTTTTTCATCTTCTACAAGTGAGAGTAGAAGTTAGAATAAACAATACTAATATAGATGAGAAAATGAACTCTCCTGCACTTCACCCTCTTGTGATTTCTTTCTCTCTGTTCTGAGGTCCAATACCAGCTTTTCTCCTTGGAAAGGCTGACCTCTCCCCTCACACCCACCCACCTTTGTGTTCCCATCCTCCTCCCTACTTTCTGACTCCTTTCTCTCACTGTACTTCAGCCTCTGAGACTCTTTACTTTGGCCATCAACAGACTAATTTTCTTCTTACGTGACAGTGATTTTTTTTCTTAACATTTCTTTTTCCTTGAATGGTATTCACCTGAGATACCTCTGAATTTTTAAAAAATGAGTTTTTGCTCCACATGTCTTTTTCAACTTTGCTGTTTGAAGTTAAACTCATCATTCAGGTCTCTGCTCCCAGTTCACCTCTTCTGTGATGAGCTTCTGACTACTCTCTCTCTCAAAAGCCCTCTGCTCCTCTGTCTCTTCTTATGATGGCATTGGGTTTTACTTCCTTCATGACTTTGTCAGAAGTTCTTTTTTACTTCTTTAGCCAGTTAACGTATCTCTCTATCCCACTCTCTGGATCACCAGTTCTCTGAGACCATGGCCCTATGTTATATCTGCATTCCTGATGAAACAGAGTCTGGAATAGGGGAATGGGGGTAATGCATGAACCATCAGATACAATGCCATCACAAGTCAGGCATCTTCTGGGTTAAGAGTTAAAGATACCAAGTGTCTTTTTTATGACATTGTTTTCTTTTATTTGCTTCACTGTGCAAAGTATGTGGAGTACCGTGTAATAATTCAATGTGATATCTAGTGTGTAATGATCAAAGAAACTTGTTTTGTGGATTAACTTGCAATCACTGTACACATTAATAGGCTGATGTATGGCATGTCCATTCTTAGATATGGTGTGCACTAATCCAATTGCTGCTGTTCATATTTCCATCCTCATTATGACTTTGTATTTACAGACTTTGAACTTCTGTCTATTTATTTGAAAATATTTGCATAGGTTAATATAAATTATGGCCTTGTCTATGTTCTGAGAAGCAATAGCATTTATTTCTTCTTTAGAAGAAATTTATTTATCAGTCCTATTCAGAAGTATTTGTGTATCTTTTAAGGGATGCCAAATTTGAAAACATGTTCCTAATGTATAAGAACTGTGGTCTACCTGAGCAATATTAAGCATCCTGACAAGATATTCTGGATTGATATCTATCATTCTTTAAGTGCTCATGATATCACATTGATTTTTTTCCAAAAGTCATCTGCTGAGGCCTACTATGTGTTATGCCTTCTGTTTGATGCTCTTATGTGATGATGAGAAAATCACCATTTAGCCTTTGGGAAAATTAGAGTTTGATATGATACAAGATACAATTCTTCAGGCACCATTCATTTAATGCAGAAGAGAAACTTAGCTCTATATGGGGGAGTGCAGTGCAGGATCTGGTAGCCTGTGAGTCTGCAGGCCATGGACACATCTGGAAACAGCTCTGGGAATGGTGGGGATCCTCAGACACCAGGCTGTAAACAAGAGTCTGTCAAATGACCTATGGGACTTATGGAAGAGCCCAGTTCTAGTACAAAGTGTAGGGAGATACTAATTGACTGATGGTTAGGTCTGGGAATGGGCACACTAAAGCAGTGATGAGGGACAATCTCTTGTGCTGGGACACCTGAATATGTGGAGTGAGATCAACAATGCTTCTGAAGTTCAAGCTGGCAGTGATGATTAACATTGGTTATACCGAAGACTGCGCCTTAGTGAGCCATCTCTGTGGACACAGAAATCTAGGTCAGTAACTGGGAAATTAGAAAGCCATCATACAGAAGAAGGTGTTTAGGAAATTGAAACCAAATGGTAAGATCACTGAATTCTGTTTATTTTACAACTTTTGTGATGTCTACTTTGTTTATCTTTTATGTCATTACTGAAAAGTACATGTAATACAAAACTAACCATTTACAAGGTTGTATGGTCATATCTTATTATCTAGTTGGTAACTATTTTCAGCTCCCGCATAGAATAAAATCATATACTGTACATGAAGCACTCACTTCCAGCTCCTTCTCATACTCTTTGACATCCACCAATTTACTTTCTATTTCTATGGATTTATCTATTCTGGGTATTTCATCCACTTGGAATTGTATAACATATAACCTATCATGACTGTCTTATTTTAATTAACAGTAGTTTCAGGTCTCATCTATATTGCAGTAATTGTCTAAACTTCATACTTTTTATGAGCAAACAATATTGGAATTTATAGATATTCCACATTTTCTTCATACATTTAGTGCTAGACATTTGGGATCATCCTACCTGGTGCTTATTGTGAATATTTCTGCAATGAACATTTGGTGACAAATAATGGTTTGATATATTTCCAACTCTTGGAATCTATATAGTGAGGTTATTGAGTCATATGATAATTCTATATTTGAGCATATATCAAATTATTTCTTACAGCAGCTGGATCTTACTTTGTCTTTAGTAAAGTGTACAAATCCATCAATGTAGTCTGAGTAAACAAGAATCTCTGTGGTGGTGACTCATGTCAACCTTTGGATAATTTCCTGCCAGGGAAGCTTTAAATGAAACTGTAATCCATAAGCTGGGCCCATAGAATGTTGGGATTTGGCTTAATTGACCTTATGAGAAACTGACCTAACACTGGAAAGCAATGCATGCTTAGCAGAAAAGTTTTCTTTCTTTGTTCCTTCATTTTTTGAGACAGGGTCTCACTACATAGGCCTGGCTGAATTGGAACTCTCTATGTAGACCAGGATGGCCTTGAACTAACAGAAAGATCTATCTGTGTACATTCTTAGTCTGGGATTAGAAGCATGTACCATAACACAGGGCTGGTTTTGCTTTTTGTTTGTTCATTCATTTGGTTTTTTTTTTTTTTTTTTTGGTTTTGTTTTGAAATTTCAAAATGAAGACAACAATTGGATTTGAAAATATTTAGTAAAGCTCTGAATCAAATAAAGGCTTTGTAGATTCACTTATCTTCTTGAATTATAGGTTGCTAAAATAATGGCCATATTTAGTGAGTCTTTTTGTTCCTAAGACAAAAAACAAAACAAAAAAAAGCCAAGCAACCAACCAACCAAACAAACAAACCATCCCCCCAAATCTCAGAAACCATGAAAACTCAGAATAATTCCACTTATGAGCATAAATGTTGACTATTTCTGTAACAAAAACACAAGAGCAGAAATAGTGAGTTATAACCAAATTTTAATTTGCTGTGCTCATTAAGCAAACTCTTGAAGATAATGAAACATAGCTAACATTTTGTAAGTTCAACAAACAAACCAATAACAAACAAACCAACGGTCTCAGACACCAGTAATACTTTTTAAGGTCCTGAGTGAAAAAACACTAAAGTTCAAGTATAAAAATAATTATAAACACACAAAACAGCAAGCACAATCAAATTGAGGTATTAACATTTTTAAAACATGAAACAAACAAAAACAAACAATCTTGAAATACTTCCAAATACATATCAAAAAGCATCTATTAAAATTCCATCAATATTAGTCTCTGATCTTGGGTAATGGCATTAGAGACACTTTTTGGTCTGTGGTGATGAGAATGGCTCCCACTGCCTCAAGTATTTGCATGATTAATCCCTAGAAAGTGAACTGTTTGTGAAGAATTAGGTGGTGACATTATTAGAAAATGTGTGGCCTTGTTTGAAGAGGTTTGTCACTGGGGGAGGGAGGGCTTTGAGGTTTCAAAAGCTTGGGGTAGGTCCAGTGTTTGCTGCTGCTGCTGCTCCCTGGGCATCAGGATGTAATTCTCAGGTACTGCTCCAGTGCCTAGCCAATTTCCTCCTTGATGATGGATTAACCCTATAAAATTGTAAGCAAGGTCCCAATTAAGTAATTTTTTATAAGAGTTTCCTTGATCATTATGTCTCCTATAAGTAATAGAACAGTAAGTAAGATATGCTTTATCTTCTTCTTCTCTAATTAAAAAAAAATTCACAGAAAAAGATTTTTATAATTAAAACCCCATAAGTATAATGAATACTATAGAAGATAATGGTAAGACTCTGTTTTTGTTTTTATCCCTCCTACTTCTTGTTGATGCTGGAGGTTAAACCACGGTCTCACACATCCCAGCTAAATGTGTTCCATTGAGCCACACTGTCAGCTCTCTTAAAGCTGACAGTCCTTTCTAAAAAAAAAAAAAAAAAAAAAAAATTATTGTTCTTTGAGATTTTCTTCATGATTAAAGTGTACTTAGTTCATATCCATCACCCTACCATGGCTATACCTTTCCAACCTTGCTCAGTCTTCTTTAATCTCCCTCTCAACATTAGTTCTTAAATTTACTTTTAATTTGCCATGTTTAGAAGATTAGTATGGTTGTACAAGTTTGCAATCCCAACAATGTAGGAGTGTTCCTCTTTCTCCACATCCTCGCCAGCATCTGCTGTCACCTGAATTTTTGATCTTAGCCATTCTGACTGGTGTGAGGTGGAATCTCAGGGTTGTTTTGATTTGCATTTCCCTGATGATTAAGGATGTTGAACATTTTTTCAGGTGCTTCCCTGCCATTCGGTATTCCTCAGGTGAGAATTCTTTGTTCAGTTCTGTTTTTTTTTTTTTGGTTTTTTTTTGTTTTGTTTTTTCGAGACAGGGTTTCTCTGTGTAGCCCTAGCTGTCCTGGCACTCACTTTGTAGACCAGGCTGGCCTCGAACTCAGAAATCCGCCTGCCTCTGCCTCCCGAGTGCTGGGACTAAAGGCGTGCGCCACCATGCCTGGCCTTTGTTCAGTTCTGAGCCCCATTTTTTAATGGGGTTATTTGATTTTCTGGAGTCCACCTTCTTGAGCTCTTTATATATATTGGATATTAGTCCCCTATCTGATTTACGATAAGTAAAGATCCTTTCCCAAACTGTTGGTGGTCTTTTTGTCTTATTGATGGTGTCTTTTGCCTTGCAGAAGCTTTGCAGTTTCATGAGGTCCCATTTGTCAATTCTCGATCTTACAGCACAAGCCATTGCTGTTCTATTCAGGAATCTTTCCCCTGTGCCCATATCTTCAAGGCTTTTCCCCACTTTCTCCTCTATAAGTTTCAGTATCTCTGGTACTCTGGAAATCAGTCTGGCCGTTCCTTAGAAAATTGGACATAGTACTACCGGAGGATCCAGCAATACCTCTCCTGGGCATATATCCAGAAGTTGTCCCAACCGGTAAGAAGGACACATGCTCCACTATGTTCATAGCAGCCTTTTTATAATAGCCAGAAGCTGGAAAGAACCCAGATGCCCCTCAACAGAGGAATGGATACAGAAAATGTGGTACATTTACACAATGGAGTACTACTCAGCTATTAAAAAGAATGAATTTATGAAATTCCTAGGCAAATGAATGGACCTGGAGGGCATCATCCTGAGTGAGGTAAGACAATCACAAAGGAACTCACACAATATGTACTCACTGATAAGTGGATATTAGCCCAAAACTTAGGATACCCAAGATATAAGATACAGTTTGCTAAACACATGAAACTCAAGAAGAATGAAGACTGAAGTGTGGACACTATGCCCCTCCTTAGAATTGGGAACAGAACACCCATGGAAGGAGTTACAGAGACAAAGTTTGGAGCTGTGAAGAAATGATGGACCATCTAAAGACTGCCATATCCAGAGATCCATCCCATGATCAGCATCCAAACGCTGACACCATTGCATTCACTAGCAAGATTTTGCTGAAAGGACCCAGATAGAGCTGTCTCTTGTGAGACTATGCCGGGGCCTGGGAAACACAGAAGTGGATGCTCACAGTCAGCTAGTGAATGGATCACAGGGCCCCCAATGGAGGAGCTGGAGAAAGTACCAAAGGAGCTGAAGGGATCCACAACCCTATGGGTGGAACAACATGATGAACTAACCAGTACCCCCCGGAGCCCTTGACTCTAGCTGCATATGTATCAAAAGATGGCCTAGTCGGCCATCACTGGAAAGAGAGGCCCATTGGACTTGCAAACTTTATATGTCCCAGTACAGGGGAATGCCAGAGCCAAAAAAAATGGGAATGGGTGGGTAGGGAAGTGGGGGGGGGGGAGGGTATGGGGGACTTTTGGGATAGCATTGGAAATGTAATTGAGGAAAAGATGTAATAATAAAAAAAGAATAAAAAAATAAAAAAAGAAGATTAGTATGTTCAAGTTTAGTAATCACAGATTTAGATTTAGCCTGGAACTGTGCAGCTCAGTGTGAAATCTGTAGTCTTGGAAACATTGGGGATAGTATCCATGATTGACTTTTATCCCTCTGGAAGTAAGACCCCTTTAAACAGACCAGATTTGTAAATACTTATAGTGGAAAGAAGGCAGAAACCCAGTGGCAATGCAACCCAGTTCTCTAGAAACCTGGGCTTGAGCTGGTTATCCCTTCATTCCTATCATCCATTTGCTATATTATATAATACCCCTAGCCCATGCAGTCAGGTGTGGACTTCAGTTTCCTTTAGTTGTTCAAGTTTTGTGATGATCGGATAGTTTTCTTTGGGATGTTATACTAATTAGAATGAATTCTAATCAACAAATGCACATTTTAAAAAAACAGTCTGATTTTCAGAAGTTTTGTGGTTGACACCATCAAATACTTTATTCTGAAAGTTAATAAGAGATTATGCTTGGATCCTAGCTCATCTCAGAATGGATGCCAGCGATGGCCTAAGGGCTCTACCAGGCACTCCTTCCATTGGCTGCTAAATCACAGAACCAAGTAGAAGATTCCAGGGAAAGTTGGGCAGTAAATAAACAGTTCAGTATTTTCTCCTCTAATGTGGCCCTCTCAGGCAAGCTTTTTCCATAGTTTGCAGTAACAGAAACTCTGTTGAATCATCTTGCTCTCTTCTTGTCAATGCTGCCCTCAATGTAGTGCCTCTTTCCAGAGAACTGTGAAAGCCAGCACAAACTCTATACTCATCTTTGTTCTCTGATTTCTACCAACACCGGTTTTTAACCCACCTTAAACCTTGTACTTCTTTTCCTCCATCTCCATGACATCAGGGCTTTGTGTGTCTATGATATCTAGCACTCATAGTTGACTTTTTCAGGTCTTAAACTTCAGGAACCTGTCTGTACTCAGTTTGCTTTCATGATTGGACATCATGCCTGATTGACATAAGAGTAGTTGTACCATTCAACATCATGTTTTCCAGTACCTGCACAGAGGCACCAGCCAATTCTGGGATCTGAATGGGCACTTGAGCAATGTACTTCTTAGATAGGGGACTTTCTCTAATGTCATTACCCTTTTGAGCCTGATTTGCAAAGACAGTGAATCTGACTTTAGATGGAATAATCCAAAGCAGTTCCTCTAACCAAATTCCTACTGATGTTTATCATTGGAGATATCTTTGCAAACATAGAAAGGGGCTGCTGTAAACCAAAGGCCTCTCCTATGTAAAAATCTGATCAAGTACCAAGATTGGGCAGAGTGTGGAAGGAGTGCAGGTCACTGTCTGGCTAATTTGGCTCAGAAGGTGCAGTGTGTGATGACTAACATCCTGGCTTTCTGTATCAAAGTATCAATTATTTACTTTTGTACTTGAGTTTGGGGAACACACACACTCAAGCAGAGGTTTATATTTCTGTGGTTCAGATAGGGCAAGGATATACCATGGGAGTGTATTTGTGGTTATTTCATTTTTAGCCTTGTAGCCTGGGATATTAATGTTGCTGTGGGGATTGTTACCATGGTTGTTTTTTGAGCTTTTCCACATGTGTCTAGATATTCTTCCCCAATGTTTATTTTGTCTCTAAGATTAGCAACAGCACAAGCAGTGGGAACAGTCAGTATTATCCATTTGAATGGGACAGTTGGGAATGATGTGTGATGATGTATACCCATAAGTCCAGTCTCTGGAATTTGGTGGAGAAACACAGACCCCTAGAGACTGCTGACCAACCAATCTAGCTGAAACGGTTCTAAGTTTAAAGAGACACCTGGTCTCAGAAAAGTGTAGAAAAATACAGAGAGCAACAGTATAAGACACCTACTGGTGACTTCTGGTCATCCATACATAGATGTGCATATCCATGTATACATACACATAAATGCATACATGTAGTATTCACCATTAACTAATAAATTCAAATAAAATGTTTAAAGGTTGCTCTCAACTAAGAATTTAGGAGACTTTCATTTTGACAATTTTGGCAAGACTGAACAAATCCACACTTGGATTTCTCTTCATCAGAATTGCGAGCTATTGTTTAAGAATGCTATGTTATCCCTCATGTTTCAGTTAGTTCTCAGGGGAAAAAAATAAGAATAAAAATATTCATAATGAATAGATTAACAGCTGAGCAGTGGGGTTACATTGCCTCCAGAATGCAGTAAGGCCCAACTCATCTTCTTAGAGACAAGTTTCTTAAACACAGTGCTAGATCAACTGGAAAATTAACTAGGGTGTCGACAGGAGGGAGCTCATTCCCATGCAAAACTCTCCAAGTAGAAATGAAAGAGAAGTCCGACAACTCTAGGCCCTTTAAGGTGTATTTTCTCTTCCAGGGAAAGAAAAAGAATTGGAAAGTTACTTTACTCATGAAAAAGAAGAAGAAAAAGAAACATTAGAAGATAGTTTATAGGGAAAATGATAGCTACCCAGATCCTATGGTCTAAAAGAATTTTTCAATATTTACTTTTCTTGAAAAGTAGATTTTGTGTTATCCAACTTAATTCTAACTGACTTATGGAGAAATACAGAGAAATATGGCCCTGAAACATCTCAAGGGTAATGTTTTTGGTGCAAGCAGAACCAGGAGGATGCAAGAGCATCAGCTATGTGTTAACTGTTTCCCACACTGTCTTGCACCATTTTTCTTTGTCTTGATACTAATCTCAAGGCTTCTTCTATTGTAGAAAGAGCTCCCTCCCAGAATGTCTAGGCTTATGTTCTTTTTTGTTTGTTTTTGTTTTTTGAGACAGGGTTTCTGTGGCTGTCCTGGAACTCACTCTCTAGACCAGGCTGGCCTCGAACTCAGATATCTGCCTGCCTCTGCCTCCCAAGTGCTGGGATTAAAGGCATGCACCACCACTGCCTGGCTAGGCTTTTGTTCTAACCTAATGCTAAGCAAACTTTCATTAGAGACTACATTCCTAGTAACTTCAACAAAATCATTGCAATTTAATCATCTTGGCTATTATAGTTTATGTCTACCTCTGAATAGTGGCCGTGGCCAAACTGATTGGCACACTGGTGAGCATCTAAATCAGCATACATTTGGGAGCAGAAACTAGAATCAACCATGATGAAAAGTTGGGGAGGAGGAGTTCACCATAGGAAGCTAAGCTATTCCCTCCACATATAGAAGTAAAGGAATCTTTGCTGTTTTCATAGTGTTGTAGAATCCTTCTTCATCCGTGAGCTTTCCCATGATGCCTTGCAATTTGTACATTCAGCAAGCAGAAGATGTTTCCCTAATCTTTGAATCTGATCATGATGCTATAACTTGCCCTGGAAAATGCAATTCAGCAGAGATAATACACGTGGAGACTTAGGAACGTGTGTGCATGAATGACATGAGATCTGTCATGCTTAGCCTACTCTATTGATTCTAAAGGAAGAAGAGACACAGGCAGACCAATGCTGTTTAGTCAAAGTGGCTCCAGTCAGGGTATCTCACAGCAAAGGTTCCAGTTTGTTGTAAGATGCCTGACTAGACATAACCAAAATAAGTTGATATATTTGCCATCTGTGTGGGTAATAATAAAAAAAATATTTAAAGCCAGTGTTGTTGGGGCTGGAGAGATGGCTAAGAACACTTGCTCTTCTTGCAGAGGACCAGCGTTTGGTTCCTGCCTTCCACAAAGTAGTTTAGAAGCATCTAGTTCCAGGGAAACTGACACCCTTTTTTGACCTCTGTGGTTACATTGTACATGGGGATAGATGCAAGTAAACCACTCATATACATTAAATAAATAAATGAATAAATAAATAGTTAAAATTAGTTCTGTTGAATGGTTTATTAATCAGACGTGCTAGCTATTTGATACTTCTTGTTCTAGTCATTTCACTTAGTAAGGCCGATGATCAGCTGATGAAGGCAAGTTCTGGTACACCAGTGGCTATTACATTGAATCAGTTAGTGAACAGTTGTCTTTTTAGCCTTGCATCCTTTCTCAGTGTACTGGGATCTCTCTATAATTCAGTAATTAAAGAATTCATGCCTAAAATGACATGAATCCTTCAATTCTCTGCACCAGCTAATTAAAGAATGCTATAGATTGGTCACAGCCCATGTCCTACAGTTGTTAAAGATAAAACTTATCATGTAAAGTGCATTATGAACCGGACCTATCTCCACATGAGGCTGGTAACTTTCAAAGGTAGTCTCTACATTCGATTCATCTCCCTCACTTCCTCTGGGCCTCATTCCATAAATACCAAGTATAATGACTTACAAGATGCAGTTATGATCCAGAATAAGGACCAGATGGGTTGGGGTCATTGGCTGCTTGACTTGACATTCCTGCTGAAGAGAATCCCCTCAACTCAAGAGTGTGAGAGGAGACAGTGTCCCTTCAGGGCATTGTGTTTCTTCTCCTTTTAAACAAGGAAGGTTATTGTTCTTTTCAACTTGTGTGTGTATCTGTGTGTGTGTGTGTGTGAGTGAGTGTGTAGAAGCCAGAAGACCACTTCAGGTATTGGTCCTCAGAAGCCATCCTTTTTGTTTTACAATACAGTGTATCTTATTGGGATTCACTGATTGGGGTAGGCTGGCTGGCTAAAGGGCCCCAAGTATACTCTTGTCTCTACTTCCTGGAACTGGGATTACAAACACACACCTTTATAACCAGCTTTTCACCCATGGGCTTTAGGAACTGACTCCAGATCCTGAACCAAGCTACCTTCCCAGCCTTGACTTTGTTTCTCACTGCACATAGTCAGCAATATCCCATCCAGAATCACTATCTTTTTTCTCATCTTCATTCTCTAGAAAATGAACTCCTATAACTTTTCTATGTAATCAAGTACATCTTACTCATTAATGCCCTCAAGCCAGAAATAAATCATTCACAATTCTGGACCATAGTAGAACACTGAACAGAGCAAGCAGACTCCTATCTCCTTGAGTTTGAAAGACAGAAGAGGCTACTTAAACACCAGTTTGACTTGTATTTGTTTCCTGCTTTGATGTGGAATCTTCTGCCAGGCAGCAGCCCCTGCTAAGCTTTCCTCCACCAAGTCATATCTTCTTTTTCTTTTTAGTGCCTTCATCTCACTAAGAAAGGTCTGTTGTGGACATTTCCTCATATTTACTCCTTAGAATTATGTTCTGCTCCTTACAAACCGTGACATGACTAGTTTCCTTTCCAGCTTTCAGCTTTTTAAGCTATAATGCCAAAGGTGATAGACACCTATCCTATGAGTAGAAGTTCCTGTATGGAAGGGCTGGGCTTACTGCTCCACTTCTGCCCAGGTTGGAAGGTGTAGGCTAGATTTCAATCCAGCTCTGTGGCTGGCTCCAACTTGCCAGAATGCTGAGAAATCTCTAATCTGCCATCTGATCTCTGGTGCCCTCATCTTTATCCTCTACCACCAGGTGATAACAGACCTCTCCTCCCATGTCTATAAAAGTCAACCATGATGAAAAGTTGGGAAGGAGGAGTTCATAGAAGAATCCATAGAAGCCTGGGGTAGTTGGCACTTATCTAGACAGGGAACTTGGCTCCTGTATTAAACTTCTGTTATTTCCTTTCCATGCTGTGTCTGTATATTACTTCATGTTTGGCTAGGAAGTATTTGTTAGATTGCAGTTATTCGTGCTGACTCGGACCTCAAAACTCCCATTACTCACAATAATATCTCTATACCTGTGTCCAAATGTGCAAAATGAACTTGGAATTTCCTTAAATATGATCTTCTTGAGTTGTGGAAATATTAATTAGTGGCAGAAACAGTGGCATCAAAGAATTGCAAGAATCCTATACGGCTGCTGAGATTCTAGCCTGTACCCCAGTGGACTGTTGAGTCCATTTTACATCTTCCATGACAAAGTATTGTTCCACTCTATTGAACCAAAAACTCCATCTTCTTTTTGGCTCCTCCAACCACTGTGAAGTCTATTGAGCCAGGAATACTATTTGGCCTTCCTCTTACATGGTTTTCCTTCTGTCAGGTTTTATTCAATATAGATTGCAGAATTGGTTGAGAAGAGCGTTTTAGCCACAAAACAGTCTAACTATCAAAATCTGAGATCAAATATGCAGGAAATGAATTTAGGGCTTAACCTTATAAAGAATTTAAACACAAACAGTGAATTAGACATTGGGAAATGATCAAAGGGAATTGTAGCTAAATGATAGAAAAAGTCTCTAAGTCGCTACCCACACTGAGATTCATGAGTTTTAGGATGGACATTGAGCTCAAGTGGTCCCCAGTAGGAATCTTTTCTGCAGCTTTGATTTTCAGGAGGCTGTTCTTTGTATAGCAGCATGATACAGCTCATCCTGGGAATGTGGCAAATGGCCTTCACCTGGATATGTTTGTCCTTGACCTTAGGCTTTAAGAAACTTTAAGTGTGTTCTGAACAACTCAGAACTCCTACCATTGATGGGAATTTTGGGAGAAGTTGCTTGGAGCAGAGGGAGTTAAAAGGAAAAAAAAAGTGAAAGCAAGGAGCCCTTTCTGATTGCTCCCTTGGGAGCCTCCAGATCTCAGTGGGGTCCAGAGTGTCTCCAATCACTCCACAGCTCACCTCTGACATTTTACAAAAGGCTGATGCCTTGTAGCCCAAAGCCTCCTGTTCTGAAATTCTTGGCTGACATGTGACGACAATTACTTATCTTTCCCAATTCTTGATGGGTCCATCTGGATCTTTTTACAATGTACAGTTTGGAGCATAAAAGATGGATAGAGCTCAGTCCTAGGGAAACTGGGATCTTTCTATTTATAGTGTTTTTGTTTGCTTGCTTTCTTTGTATTGATTTTGTTTTGTTTGTTTGTTTGTTTTTTTAACAAGTAAGTTTCAAGCCAAACTGGAAAGTAGAGTATTAATGATACTTTGCTTATAGCACTAATCTCTATATAGATTCTAAAGTGGTTCCACATTGTACACACAAGGAAGCTAGCTATGCTACCTCTGCAGTTTATAGAAGAGCTACTAAAACCCAAACCCAGCTATGACAAATACCTACAGTCTTAGCACTTGGTAGGTGGAGGAAGTGGAATCAAAAGACCAAGGTTTTTATCTGCTGTTCAGGAGCAGTGCTCTCTCTCTCTCTCTCTCTCTCTCTCTCTCTCTCTCTCTCTCTGTGTGTGTGTGTGTGTGTGTGTGTGTGTGTGTGTGTGTGTGTGTGTGCACATACACTCAGGTGTGTACAAATGTTTCTCGAAATAGAATTTAAGGGGTAAAGACATAATAGAGACTACCAAACAAATGCTTCTGAACAAGGCAGGAAGTTTTGATGAGTGTAAGAAGTGAGGCAAAATAGACCTTATGCCTGGCCCATCTAGAATAGCACTTGGCTCTAGTTGTCCTGGAGAAATGCAGGGCTGGGTTTGCCCTATCTTCTCATCAATTTCTTCCCCTGTAGAACATTGTCTGGACCTTTCTTTTATCATTGGATGAATAACCACACCTATGTATGAAGATCTGTGGGGAGTCATCTGGGTTGTGTTTTCTATTGGCGAAGACAGAAAAGGAAGTCTGGTTCATCTGGTGAACCATTGTCTTGTAGAATAGTAGCTGTGATGTGTATCTATTGAACCAACATGGTTTTGGTGGAATATTGGCCAAGTGCACATATTTATGAGGAGACTCAGGTATGACAGAGGGCAGCTGAAGACATCCCACATGGATTCTTTGCAGAGACAATATTGGCATGCTGTTCTAAGGAACAGGACCAGAAGTCTAGTCCAGCTTTCAGGTTTTGGTTGCTTTAGCCAGTGTTCTTTAGAAACACAAGTCTATCTTTGCTGCCTTACTGTTCATCTTCCCTTTCTCTGCTTTCCTCCTCCTCCTTCTCCTCCTTCTCTTCCTCCTCCTCCTTTTTCTCCTTATTTTAATCATATTTCATATGCACAAATAGATGGATTTAATTTTTTTAATATTAATGGCCTGGGGATAGAGTTAGGTAAATAATATTTACAAAACACCAGGCAGAAAAGGTTTCATAGCTTTGATCTACATTGGTCTGTGTTGCATGGAAAAATTAATGTTTTATTTTTACAACTGTTTATTAATGGAAAAAGTCTGCATTTATTGACCTTGTATCTTTTGAATTCTTTGAATACAGTGATTTCTATGCAATTGTAGGAATATTAGGGTGGCCTGCAAGCAAAGAAAGTTTGATTCTGAGAAGCTTGGGCCACATTCACATTCAGCTAAAACAATTTCAAGAGCCAGAGAGCCAGGTTGTGATTTTTTTGTTGGTGTTATTTTGTTAAAAAAAAAAAACTTTAATATGTTAATAAGAGCTTGAAAGACCTCAGACAAATTGTTTCCAACTTTGGAAGCTTTCTCCTGAGGAATTAATCAACTGCTCTCTGGGTGTTTGGGGGCAGGGGAGGGGGTAGCAAAGGATGTTGCCTAAGGTGAAATTGAATGCAATCCAACAGAAAATGACAACAAAGCCTGTTTGGGTTCCCAGGTCACCTTTCTTGAAGCCACTCTGCTGTGTTTGGGAGAACTGTTCATTTAGACCCTTTTATGACCTCAAAGCTGGAAGAGAGGTACAATTAATATCCAGGGAGCAAAATAGAAAAAGAGTTGGGTGGGAAGGAAGAGGGAGGAAGTGCTAATGTCCCACCTGAAGGCATTTTCTGTAAATTCCTAAACACTTTAAATTGCTTTGTTACTAACCATTAGCCTGCACAGTAACCTGTAGTCAATTACTTGACCATTTTGATTAAAAACAATCACCCAAATCTCTATTTGCCGCTAAGTGGTAATTTCCCCAAAGGAAACTATTACCTTAAGATGGCTTGTTTTCAAGCTTGGAAGGTGAAAGAAGAAAACATCTTACCTTATTGTGAAAAATAAAGGTGAGGGATGGGGACCTGGGCTTTACATATGTGACACAAATGAAGCTGAGACTTGGCTCCTGCTCAAGTCATTTGCTATTAATGAACAGTTCTGAAGAACAGGCACCCGTGAGCCAGTGCATTTGTATTTGACTCTGTCCGCTGCTGCTTCCACTGAGGCAGTTAATGGAAACTCCTTTGAATCCATGTTCACACTTCTCTAGAATGAAGAAAGTAAAAAAAGAACTTTTTTTTTTTTTTTTTTTGCAAACTCTGTTGTGGTATCTAGACTACGCATTCATAAAATATTTGGTCCAAAGTATGTGCTACAACACCACATGCTGAGAACCCCTACTCCAAAAAAGTTTGAAATTCAATATATTTCAAATAAAGAAACTTTTTGAGGGTCCTTATGATGCTACAGTGGAATAGACTTCCATTTGACCTCTCCTGATGATCATTGTCAAACAAAGGCACACTAAAGTATACATTTGTTTTCAGATTATGTATATAAATATACATGCGACATAAACCAATGTTATGACTAGACTTGGGTGTCATACCCAAGGTGTCACTATGTATATTCAAATATTCCAAAATTAAGGATAAAAAGTCTGAGCCCCTAAACAAAGATTTTTCTCCCCAAGCATTTTGCATGATGAATGTTCAATTGGAAAAATGAATTATAACTGTAACAAGGAGATAAAGGAAGTCTACAGGCAGGCACTCCAGCCTTGCTCCAGTTGCAGGGGAAGTTTTGGGCTTTCTGCATCAGCACCTTTTATATCCAGCTCTATGGCCTATAAGAAAAAGTGTTGCCACTTTGGTTTGGTGACTCTATTTCAAGCAGGACAAGAGAGCGTGGTCATAGTGCAGATAATTTCCCCCAGCTTTGTTTGTCTACTGTTTATCCAGAAATCAATAACTTTCTCTAAGACCCTACTCAGTTTATTATGCTTCTTTCTCATCAGCTACAATTGGATCCAAAAGCAGGACCGAGCTACAAGGGAGTCTGGAGAGCTATGTTTAAAAGGCACATAGCCTCCTAAACAAAACTGGGGGTAACAAAATCAAGGCAGGAGGAGTGAGCAAGGAGGGGAGAGTAAATGGATAACCAAGAAAAGACCGTCACCTACCTCAGAGGTCAGTAACTACCCATTGCTAGTACTGCCCATTACTTGGTGGCTATTTGGCACACATTCATATTTGAAGGTAAGATAAGCTGACCTGGTTCTCCAACCTTTACCCATCCATAGGTTAAGAGCTAAAGCTGGTAGCTCTCAACTGCTAAAGCATTCTTGTCTGCACCAGATTCTCATTTAAGTACGTTATATTCATTACTTCATATAGCTCTCAAAACAGCCCTGTAACTAGGTACAAGAACTCTATGCTCCTTTTGTGCATGAGGTACGTGATGCAGTGAGGCTCGGTAATTACCTCTAGGTGGTACAGCTACCAAAGGAGGCTTCCAAAGCGATTCATATTTGCAACTCAATCTCAGAAAAAGCATATTAAATTTCTTCATAAATATAATTCATCTTATATTAATAGTCCATTGATTTTTCAGTGACATCTAGATTTTTGCCTCATGACCATAAGAAAGTTGTTCCTCATTGCCAAGTGTTAAAGGAAATTTAAATTAGAAAAGGGACTTTTTCCCATACTCAAATGCATTCACTTTATATGATAAGCTAAATATAAGTAAAAATCTGTGAGCTTACATGCAATAATTAAAATGTAAGAAAATGTTCATGAATTTAAGTTAGGCAAATAACATAAATATGACTTAAAGGCAGAATACATAAAATACATTAATAAACAATTAAAGTGAAATGCTTTTGTGCCAAAAGGGCATAAAGAAAATATGGATATGCTATTTACAATACAGAGTAAAACAAGAATTTACAAGAAAAATAGCTGATGGACTATTTTTTTGCAAACTATATAATGATCTCTTCTGCTTTGATTAGGCATATACCCAAAAGACACTCCATCCTACCACAAGGACACTTGCTCAGCTATATTCATAGTTGCTTTGTTCATAATAGCTGGAAACTGGAAACATTGTAAATGTTTCTCAAATCAATAAATGGGTAAAGAAAAAGTGATACATTTATACAATGCAATATTATTCAGCTGTTAAAAAACTGATATCATGAAATTTTCAGGCAAATGAAGGAAACTAGAAAAAAGTATCTTGTGTGAGGTAACCTTCACCCAGAAAGACAAACATGATATGTGTTCCCTTTTAAGTGGACATTAGCTATTAAGTAAAGGATAATACACAAATGCAGAGAGGCTAAATGACAAAGAGGGCTCAATGGGAGGATGCATGGATCTCCCTGGGAAGGGGAAATAGAATAGATTTTCTGTAACCAGACAAGACTTCCAGTGGTGGGACTGGGGCACCAAACAAACCACAAAACCTTCAGTCTACAACCTGTTCTACCTGCAAAAACCTGTGAGGAAATGGTGGCTCAAAACTTGTGGGATTGGCCAACAATTGATCACTATTGTTGTGTTTTATAAAATGCAGCATCTCAGTGGGTCCTGCCAAGATCTTCCCCCTGAGGAATTAAGGAATTTCCATAAAAGGAAATTTATTTGAGGAAGGGAGCAGAGCAGGGACCTGGAAAAGAGTAGAAGCAGAGAAAGGCAGGGGGTGGCAGAAAAGGACAGAAAGACTAAGGAAAGAAGAAGAGAGAAAGAGAGGAAGAGGGGAAGAGTCCATCCCAGGACATGTGGGAAGACAGATGGGGGTAGAGAGGAGATGGAGATGCTGATGGAGAGAGCAAGAATGAGAGAGAGCAAGCAAGAGAGACAGAGGCAGAAAGAGAGAGAGAGAGAGAGAGAGAGAGAGAGAGAGAGAGAGAGAGAGAGAGAGAGAGAGAGAGAGAGAGAGAGAAACAGTCCTTCTTGTACTCCAGCCAGGATCCTACCTAGTTGTTGTATTAGGTAACTGTTAGGCGGAACCAAGAGGAATTACTAAAAGGTATAACTTGAGTCCCAAGTTATGAGAAGTCCATGGCCTACATTGCCTAGATGGCTAGTGCTCAGGAAGTTGTATGGCCCAGAAACCTACAGCAGAACCAAACAACAACAAAGAAAAAATAAAATAAGAAAATTAAAAGAAATCAATGAAATGATTCATAACGATATTCTGCTGTACTCATAGATGGATACCTAGTGCAATCCTTGGTAGAAAGGCTTCATCCAGCAACTGATGGGAGCAGATGCAGACACCCACAGCCAAACCTTAGGCAGAGCTTGGAGATCAGCCTCTGAAGAGGAGTAGAAAGGATTGTAGGAGACAGAACAGATGAGGACACCAGGAGAACACAGCCCACGGACTCAACTAAGCAGGACTCAAAGGGGCTCAGAGACTAAAGTGGCAATCATGGAGCCTACATGGGTCTGTGCAGGGCCTCTGCATACATGCTGTGCTTATTTAGCTTGGGGTTATTGTGAGACTCCTAACAGTGCAGTAGGGCATCTCTGACTCTTTTACCTGCTCTTCAGGCCCTTTTCCTCCTTCTGAATTGTCTTGCTCATCTTTGATATGAGGCTGTGTGCCTAGTCTCATTGTATCATGTTATGCCACATTCATTTTATATCCCTACCAGGTCTGCTCTATTCTGGAGGAAAACAGAAGAGCACTGGATCTGGGGGCAGGGGGTATGGTGGGGACTGGGAGGAACGGAAAGATAGGAAAACATGGCCATGATGTATTGTGTGAAAAAAAGAATTAAATGAAAAAGAAAAGGAAAAATTCCAAGACAGGGCTTTATGAGAACCCTGTCTCCAAGAAAATGTATTTGTGTTGTTCTAATGCTGAAGGTCATTATGAAACTCTTTGGTTTAAATTCCAAGGATGTAGCATGTCCTTTGTTGCCTTTTAAGGTTAAAAGACAGTATGATTTTATAAGAAATTTATTCCATCACATGTTTTCTCCAGAACCCTAATTGGTCCAAAAAGAGAAGTATACTTACTGTCTGTGCAATTTCCACAACCTACCTGAATACTACTGAAGGAGATGTGTTTTAAAGAAAAATATTTTGAGGTCATGTCTTACTATGCAGCCCTGGCTGTCCATCTTTGTACTTTAGTATGTAGTTCAGACTGGCTATAAATTCACAGTAACCTTTCTGCCCCAAATCCTTAATGCTAAGATTACAGGCTTGCACAATCATGTCAGGCTAACTTTTTACTCCTCGTTGTAGAGTTCTTGGCTACACTGCTTGGAGCCTTCACAAGTTGTCATGGCACTAGGAAGTTTGTCCTCTATTTTAACTCTCACTTAGAGATAAACTTAGGCACATTAAAAATTTAAAGGACTTGTTTTAGCAGACAGCAATTCATGCATCAGGAATCTCCAGGCTGCAAACAGTTCTGGGCTGCACTGGAGGCACCAGGGAGAGAAGGCTTTTATAGAGTGAACATAGAAACAAGAAAAACACAATGTCTTGTCTGCCAAAGTAGAATGGTATCCATATTTGGATCATTCCAACAAGGAATCCCTAGTGTGTGCTTTCTAATTCATTAAGTGTTCATTTAGTTGTGTCAGTGCACAGTGTTTAATTGTGGACTTTTCATGGAGGGAGCCAGAGTCTCTACATTGTGATGCAATTATTTCAGTACCATGTTGGGACATCATATAGAGCTAGAGTAGGAAAGGACAACAGAGGATATATAGCTAAACCCTCTCTTACTTTGCAGAATAGAGGAGACAATGCTCTTGAGTTTTGTAGCTTATACCATCTAAACCCACAGAGCCAGCTGCTGTCTTCCAGACTACCATTTGTTCAGCCATGCTCTGCTCTGAGAAACAAGGGATTTTGGAGCCAGAGAAGTCTGTGAGATAGTACTACTCAAACTCTCAACCAAGGACACTGTTGTGAAATGATTTCTTCATGAAGGCCCCAGAGCTCATATTTCCTGTGATAGCACAATGGCAGTTAATGGTAAGACATTATTGAGAGGTAAGTGTACAGTATTTTGATTTTGAATGTAATTCATAAATAACTTCAACTCAACTTGGGGTCTTATTTTCATAGCTTTGTTGTTGTTGTTTATAGAATGTTCTATAGTTATGATTACCTCCTCTGATCATCTTAAATATCATCATCATGTCAGCATTACAATTCTAACATCACACATAAAGGTAGGGAGTGTAAAGGAGTGGCTGATTCATCCCCCTTAGTAAACCAATCAGAAGAGGCATTGAAATCTTGCCCTTCCCCATGTGGTTCACTGCCTTCAGAATTTCTCAAAGTCCTTGTCCTACAGTTTTCCATTTCCAGTGAAGACAAAGTTATTAAACTCTTTATCTATCCTCATGTAGATTAGTCTGTGAAGAGTTAAAGGCCAGGAGCTCTAGTTGTGAATGTCCTGTTAAAATTTCCCAGTCCTGTTTTGTTGTTGGATGTGTGTAAGGTTAAATCATTTTTCCTTCTCTCCAAAGGCAAAGCATTCACTAAGTTGAAATGGCAGAACAAATGAATTAAGAGCGATGAATCTTTTCCATAGGCATGCACTTTACAAAGGATTTACTAGAAGAATCCTATAAATAATGCACAAATGTTCCTTATGCATTTCAAATATGATTCAATAGACCAAAGTATTAGTCACAATGCAACAAACTTTTCCAATAAATTCATCGCTTGATCTTTGTCAAGTAAGTTTGGTGATCTCTTGAACATCTCTTTGTCACCTGATTTGTCACCTTTGGACACTAAGATTGGGCTGTTCTCAAAATTAGTGATAAGGAACAGTTTCCAATGGGATAAGGGAAATGCTGAGGATTTCTTGAACTCGAATACACAGGCAGTAACTGAGGCTAAGTTGGAACTCCTGGATGATGGACTACCACTCATACCGCCAATACTGAAGTACCTCTTCCCACACTTGTATCAAAAGAGATGAGTTCTTGATTTAGGCAAAGTGTACTTTGTTTCCTGATCAAACACATTTGCAAAAAGCATTTATTGAATCATTTGTTTATTACCATAAGTTTGACAGCAAAAGCATTGCTACTAAAAGTACATTCAGTTTTTTTGCACAACATGAACCATTTCTGACTTTTGAAATCTCCAAATGCAGACCTTTCCCCCTTTATCTTAGGGCTTGGGGCTGGATGGTTGTGAGTTGTTAGAAGAAAAGGCATCAGTACTGAACAGATGGCTTCCTCCAGTCATGCATATTCATGAGTGCATTTATTTCATTGTGTTGTCCCCTGGGACATCCTATGCTTCAGCTCTGATAACTTTCTATGGCCTTCAAACCTAGCAGTCAGAAGGCCCTCTGTCAAAATCCATGTTGCTGTAAAATTTGAAGAAAACTATGTGAAGGCCCCTGCTTCCTACTTTTGTGTCTAGTTTTCATGGTTGAGACACCTGTTACTTTGAGATCCAAGACAATGTCATTGAGCATAAAAAAAATGTTAAGTGTTGGTAGTGGAGCTGACAGATTCCATTAGTCAGAGGGTGGCATGGTACATTTGGAATATCACTGAGCAGCACTGTTTGCTAATTTCATAGGGGATATGAGACTAAAACATGTCAGCAAGTCTCTGACAGCATCTTCAAAGTCGTCTTAGCTCTCTCTGTTACCAGAGATCGAACAAGTCATGGGCTACTTCGGAAAAAATGTTCCTTATTAAATTCCCTGTTTGATTATTTCCCAGAAACACACTCTTATGTGCCTTACCAAATCTTTTCCACTGGACAGAGACTTTTAAAAAGGATTAAGAGCATGCCTTTCCTCCCCCCAACACTCTACTTCGCCACTGATTTTGTTGTTCCTTTACCAAAGCATCTAAACTCTGTTTGGTTCAAATCCTGTTATTATTGTCTCCATTGAAGTCAAAATTCCTGTGCCTCAAACTGCATCTGAATGAGACTGTTTTCTTTCTTTTTTTCTCTCTCACTGTTGCCTGGCTGTGAGGAATATTTGTGTGCCAGATTTTTTTCCCCATAGATCTGTTAAGACCATCTATTGAGCCTGGCATCATGACATACTTAGAGGAAGTGAAATCTCAAGTTCAAAGGCTGCCTGTACTAATACTAAGACCTTCTCTCAAATAAGCCACTAATTTTACCATTCTTACCACCAATCAGGTGTTTTTACTTAAAGATTTGACATGGAAGTTAAGGCATGTGTAAAATCTGCTCACTTTAGCTAAATAGGCCACTATTTTTTTCCCCAAAAAATCCTTCAGGTAGTAATTATAATGGGGCTAATTACATAAATAGCAGTAATATAACCTAACATTTGTTAATAACACATTGAACACTTATATAATCGTCATGGCGCTAAATGTTTTAGAGAAATCTTATTATTTTGGCAGCAGTAGTATCTCCATATTAGAGTTCTAAATATATTGAGTGTCTAATACACTGTATTAAGGATGGTGAGACTCTTTTAAACAGAACGTTCCTTCATTCAGATCTTTCAGTCTTTGTGAAACAGTAAGAAATCTGAAAGACTGGAGGGCCGCATGGAGTGTGGACCTGAGTGGACGTGGTAGGGAAAGTCATGTTCAGATAGGTAACATTCAACATCCAAACTAGAAGAAAGCATCAGCTGCTCTTCACAGAGCAGAATAAAGTGGAAGACAGCAGCAAGCTACAGGGAGAGGGAGGAGCAAGCAGAAAGCAACTGAGCTGTCTGACAATTTCACACTTCTGCTAGCATTTACCTGGGGCTCCAACAGCCCAGGTATTGCTTCTGTTCTCATATGACCTTCATTTGGCTCCAGACTGCTTCAATGGGCCTCCATTCTTTGCAGTTCAAGCTAAGATTCAAACTCTTGTCTTCAGAACCCTCAACCAAACCCTAAGCTTGTTCTGTATCATCCAGTGTTTATTACCTATCCACATTAGAAGTCAAAGAGACCATGGAGCAAGGCCACTGAGCAGACAAGTCATTTTAAATCCATAAAGTGAAAAGATACAGAAAAACAAATCAATCAAGGAAGGGGCTATATAGGAAGTGACTTCTGGTAGAATAGCAACAAACCTAAATAATGGGGTCATATTAATACAAGATGACCTTTAATCAGACACATCTTGAAAGAAATTGAGAAAATGAAAGTGCTATTGAAAGTCTCATTGCACTAAATATTCAGTATATTATGAATATGCAAATTAAAAAGTAAAGCCATCCCCTCTTGCCAACTCTGACCCCAGTCCTCAGGGATACCCAGAACACACATTTGGCTGGATGTCTTTCTAGAAATCTTCTGTGCATGAACCGGATATGTGTGTACAAGAGACTGTATTGCAAACGTGCATTTCATTGGCATGTGCCCCTTTGTGTTGGTCTAGAACATCCCAGACACTATACCGGTTGAATGCACATAGCTTTCTTTCTTCCAGCAAAAGCTGTATAGAAGGGGTTATGGAGCTCTTTTGATGGGCATTCAGTTGTTTACAGATTTCTGCTTTTACACATCAGGTGTCAAAAGGGAAAACAATTCTCTTTAAAAGGGCTTTATTTGCTCATTGTAGGATAAATTTCAGAAGCATTACTAGCATGTCAAAGAATGTGTTCTCCTTAACCCTTTAGGGCCCGTAAGTATAATGGATATTTAAAGTACAAGTATCACTGTAAAGATAGTTAGGGTGACATTAATTATAATTCTACAGTGTTAAGTTATTAGAATTCTTGTAAAACTTGGTGCAATTTGGAATGAAGAGGCTCAGCAATTGTCATCACTTTTGTCTAAAACTGTTGTAAAAACACAAAATAATCAGGGGGTCACAGGGGAATTAAGTTTGCTGGCTGAATAATTCATCTTTGAACTACTTTGAAGATCAACCAATAAGCATGTATTTATTGATCAGTATGAATACCCAGCACAGAATCAGGAAGTGATCTAAGATATTGTGGTTACACCTTAAGGTATTATGTTTGCCCCATACTTTATGACCCTGCAGAGCAGGCAGAAATACATGCACCTGAATCAGGTAGTTTAGATGATGAGATTTTGAATTTAGACTTTCAAAACCAGATAGAGATATACAAAGTACACAGAGGGCAAAATAATTCTCCAGGGGACTATTTAGAAAAAACTCTGGTAATGTCTTATAAAATACTGAAATTTTTTTCCCTGAGGTTGCCAAGTATATTTATTTAAAAGCTTTGCATTTTATGGACATTTCTTACTTTCCAAGGCCATGGTAAAAATAAAAGAAATCTTGAAAAATTTAGAAGCGATATGATAGCCAAATTAAAGCTTCTACATCAGAAGCCATTGAAGTGAAACTCCATTGTCAATTCTTTGTGTCAAGACTAAACCCATCCTAAAGTAGCCAAATATTATAGGGAAAAAACCAGAAAATACGGTAGTTTTGTTTTGAAATGGATAAAAGAGATGAATCTGATGTTCCAGGACAGCTATTTGGAGGCTGAGGTTCATAATATAAAGGCGCCTAGACAAGAGAATGAGTTCAAGAACTACGTAGGCCACCTGGCCAGACCGTACATGGATATATGAAAATAACAAGTGCACTTCAGTTGTAGAGTGATTGCTCAGCACGAACAAGCTTAGATTTCCCCCAGTAATGAAGAAAGAAATGCAATAAAGTATCATTAAAAGCATATCATAAGTATATTTTCAGCAATTCCTTCTAAAATTTCAATACTTGAAACCGATATATAATATTCCTAAGAAAGCTTTTCAGTCCCTCAATATCCATCTAGTTTGTTGTTACTTCCAGAGAGATCTCTAAGATCACATTTATTTTATTGCATGTGTGCACATGTGCTTGTGTGTTCTCATGTGTGCATATGTGTGTGTGTGTGTGTCTGTGTTTGTGTTCAAGTGCACACGTGCCATGACTCACACTTGGATATAGGAATATAACTCAATATAAAGGTGGTCTCACCCCTGTGTAGGATCTCTGCATCAAACTTAGGTTTCAGATGTGAGCATAAGCACCTCCATACACTGAGCAATCTCTCCTCACGAGGACCAGAATCTTCCTTGTAGCAGCTATCTGTTGAGATTCCTGGCTGGCTAACACCATGATAAAAGCTTCAGGTGGGTTGAAAATTTCTCCCAGCACACCCTTGTGTGAAGTGTTTAACAGGTATGGGTTCCGTAGCTGCTAAGGTAAAGCCAGGGTTCTATGCTAACTAAGACTAATTCCAAAACCTGAGTTCTCTATTGCACTGCACCAGACTTATTCTGATGGCATCTACTAGATGTTTGCACTCCCTCAGCTCAGCCAAAACAGTACTTCCTGAATAGTTTTCCTAAATCAATACCTTTTCACACCCATTATTTCTTATAAGCATTTAATCCACAAAACCTGTAATATTAGTTACACTTTTCCACCAAAAGGAAGTCATACAGAAAGCCATTAAAAACCTACATCCTACTGGTTTATTTAGTATTTTTTAAAACAATGGTATATATACCACACATTGTACCATGTAATACCATTCTCAGTATTTGTTTATTGTACTGTGATTTTTTTCTTGAATATATATTTATTAGTTATTTCTACTTTTTTTGGAAGAGAGATAAGTAGTAACAGGAAGATTTTCATTTTATTCACCGCCTGCACAAATTAGTGTGTGGAGGGAGACACTTAAGCAGTAGGGGCTACTCCTATGGAAATGGTATACACCAGGAACTATGCTTTTAGAGACAGTCCTAACAAATATAATTTGACAACCAAAGTTGTCAGCTGTCTGAAGGCATCAGAAGTTACTTTTGGCAGCAAAGTCTCACTATGCATGATCTTTTTTCATTTGACTACTCTCATTTTTAAAAATGTTATGTTTTGCCTTCCTTTCTTTTATTAGCACATGCTTACACTGTCTAAATTATTAGATGTACTAGGTTCCTTCATGGTATCATGTAATTCATATACATTCAACCCCTCCCCAACTGGCTTTTCTTATCCCCTCCTTCCAAAATCCCCTCCCTCTTTCCCAGTAATCTGCCCTTCTACTTCCTTGTCTTTAGATATATTTTAATCTAGGTTTTATATATGAAAGGAAAAGTGATAGTCAACTTTTTAGGTCCCATTAATTTTGCATAACATGATAACTTAATTTTATTTTATTTTTTATGATGGTATACTGCAATACTGTATGTGTGTGTGTGTTTTGTGTTTCTTTTTCCTTTCATCTGTCAATGGTTATCTACTCTACGTAATTTTATGGTGTGAATATTGTTCATAGTGGGCAATAAGCACGGATACACTGGTATGTCTGTTGTGTACTGGTTTAGATTCACTCAGGCATCTAGCTAGGAACCCTCTAGCTGAATCATATGACAACTCTATTTTTAATTTTGGGGAACCCCATGCTAATTTCCTACATAGCTGCATGAATATACATTCTCATCTACAATATATAAGGATAATTTCTTCCCAGAAACCATTTGACTCTTTTCTTAGCAGTAGTCTTTCTGACTGGGGTGATGCAGAATCTGGGGAGTTTTTATTTGCATTTTCCTAATAGCGAAGATTAATAGGCATCGTTTCATGCTTTTGTTGTCTATTTTTGCTTGTTTTGAGCCTCTCTCTTCAATTCATTTGCCCATCTATTGACATGATTGTTTTGGGTTGCTTAATTTATTAATCACCCATCAAATGTATAGTTGCCAAAGATTTATCTGCTGCTTCGTAGGCTGGCTCTTTCCTCTGCTGATCATTTCCATTAGGGGATAATTTTTTTTTTAAGGAAATGAGGCTTATCTATTATGATTTGTATTAATCGGTGAAGCTTGCAATTTAAATTCATTCAGTCATTCAATTATCATTATCCCAGTTACTAACACTATGGAAAGTCAGCAGCACGTGTTGTTCCAAATGGTTTTTAAGAGTTTCCATGCTGAGTATGCAAAGGGTCAAGCTTAAGTTGGAGGGCGACACCTCCTCAGCAGCAGAAGCTATGGCTGTGCACACGCTATTTGTCTTCCTATAATCAAAGTTATTTTTTTCTTCTTTTGAAAGCTCACCTAGAAACATTACTCAAGAAACCTATAATAATGTATAAAGCAACCCTTTCAGAAAATTAATCTTCAACACCATGGAACAGACAAAATGAAAATGAATTAAGGAGGTATCAGAAAAACATTTTTCAGGATATTGGACTCCTCCCAACTAGGACAAACTCTTCATTGCTTATTCCAAACAAGAAAGCTCATTAATTTATATAATGCGGGTCAAACATAGAACATTAACTTCCCTTAGTTTCTATAACTGCAGAAAAAAAGGGAAAAAAACCTTCATTAATTGTCCCAACATTCTGCATGCAGATAAGTATGATTAAATTTATTTTCTCAGCAACTCAGAAATTCGTGTACAATGAATGCTAAAATGGCCCAGGTACATTCTCAAATTTTTCTCTACCTCTGGCAACATCCTTCAAGCAGATACGTATTACCAGGTTTATTTTCTCTGTAACTTGGAAATGGAACTAAAATACAACATTGCTTTGTTGCATTTTCAAATTTTGATCTTTGCCTCTGTCTGAAGAAGGTGAATAGCATTGATTTTTTTCAGACCTGTGGCTTCATAGAAGAGAACCTCCAGGTGTGGCAAACATTAGCAAATTATCTTCAAGAGAAAGTGGGCACCGTGCTCAGTGTGCTCTGTTTTATGCATTGGAGAAAGTCCAGAGAGAACTGGACTCCTTCCCAAAAAGACTGTACCACAGCCATATGTGCAGATGGGGACTCTGCATTCTTCCTTACAGTGTGGTCCTTTGCCTCAGAGAGGAATAGTGACTGGAGAGCTCTTAGGATATAGGATCTGAGGGTGGGAACTGCTTTCTGATGTGCTTTGATGCCAAGGCAAGTGTTCTGCTTCTTGACTTAGTGTGAGAGTACCCATCCTCTTTAAGGGGCAGGACAGCAGGAAAGCCTCCTAGGTAGTTTGACTTTGGAAGCACATCCCTGAGAGCAGTGAGGTCTTTTGTTAGAATTTCATGTTTGTTCTCAGATATTCAGACACTACCTAAGCCTTTGTTTGCAATAGTAAATATAACATAATTGGGAAATGAAGAAGCTGCCCAGAAGCTAAAGGCTGCTTTGGTTGTTTGGTTCCTGGAGGAACCCTGGCCATATGGAAAACTTATTTAACCACTCAGCAGACTTGGGGTGAAGCGATTTGCTCTCATTTTTCTCTTGCAATTTCATCTGAAATACAAGGGTTAGGCAGCTAGACTGCAGTCGGCAATCTGGATTTGAGCCTTAGCTCACTTTGTTGTAAAATCTTGACTTAACCTCTTTCTTTATTTTTAACTGTAAAAATTTTTATTTCATCACATAACTATCATGAACAAATTATTTAACCTCTCTTTCCTTTAAAATTAAAAAAAAATTCTTGAACATCTCATTTTACACACACACACACACACACACACACACACTCACACTCACACACACACACACCACAGAACTTTGATTATACTCTCCCCAGTTATTCCTTCTTCCCCATCCCTGACTCCAAACCCCTCCTTCCCAGTAAGTCTCTCTTCTACATTCAGTTGTCTATTATTTAAGGTTGCCTACATGAGCATGGATGGGAGGTAATTCGCTTGAGCAAGGGCAACTCCTCCATGCTTATTTCTGAAGAATATGTCCTCTATTCCCATAATCATTATCTGTCTATAGCTCTTCAGGTATTGGATTGGCTTTGTAAGTCCCTACATGACACATTGTGGATGGGCCCAGTCTTGTGCAGATCTTGAGTGGGTAGCCATTGCTGCTGGGAATCCATGGGTGCATCAGCCACAGCATGTTCAAAGCTCAGCATTTCACAGTACTTTTTCCCATCCTCTGCCCTTATATTCTTCTGATTTCACATCCATGATATGCCCCCAGCACTCTAGAAGAGGTGATAGTTGTCTAAAGGCACCACACACTTTGGTGTCAGGACATAGAGGAATTTAGGGAGAATTGAGCTGCAAGCCTCCTCTGTGTTATAGAATTAATCTTTTAAAGCTCCCATCTCATCATCTGTGAAAGAAGCATCACTGTTAGACCCACCACACAGGTAGGACGGAATGAGGTGAATGGTAAATGTTACCCATGATGAAGTGATGGTTAATGGACTTTGTGCACAGTGAGACAGAATCCTCAGTTCTTCGTGTTCATGAGCAGCAGAAAAGAGAATGAGGAACTGTCCATGCTGCCTACTTTTTTTTCTCTCAGTTCTCCTGTTGCTTAGCAATTTACAGTGGCTGACCAAAAAATGCATGGTGGGAACCTATTTTGTGAGTCTGGAAACAAATGTTTTGGTACTCCACAAGTGAGTTTCACATATGGTCACTGCAGCAACTGTGATATAGCTGGGCAGTTTTCTTCTGGAATGTTCTGGAAACATGCACTGACACCCCTCCCCCAATACGTTAATGTTTGCAGGGTACTTAGCAGCCTGGCTAGTATGTGTGGGGGTAATAAATAAATATTTACTTTCTCTCTCTACTTTTGTATTTGTATCCATGAGAGCTCCATGCTTGTCATCCTATCATTCCTATCTGGGAATTACAAACTCATTCCTGCATGCCAGCCCCCATGGTGCTCTGAGAGCATCACCATAGGTCTTGGTAATAATGTAACCTCTCACCTCCAACCTTTTATCATATAGCTTTTATGCATTGGGAACTCAGTTAATGCTAAAATAGAGTTCACAGTATGTTTTTGTTGGTGCCTGGATAGATCACTCAGAGGTTAAGAGTGAGGACCAATCTTGCAAGGAATCCAAATTTGGTTTCTTACACCCTCATTGATTGCGTATGGTTCCCATTCCAGGGAGAGTATAATGCCTTCTTCTGGATTCTGAAAGTACTCGTGTTTGCACAAAACTACACACACATACACACACACAGACACACACACACAGACACACACTTAGAAATGAAAATAAATATTTTCTTAAAAAATCAATCTCTATCAAAAGGAAAGAAAAATCTCCTATTCTCTCATAGGCTGAATCTAGATTTCGACATGCATATGAAAGCAGAAGCGAGTATCAGAAAGGAGGAAAGGGATCAGGAGGAAGGGAAGTGGGGACAAGGGAAGATTAAGGGGACAGAAAATATGAGCAAAACACAAATCATATCCATATATGAAAAGATCACAAGATTGATTTGTACACTAGCTAAAAATATTACAGGACTGAGAGAGGGCCAGAGTTTGGATCCCACCACACATGCTAAGCATTCCCTAAGCCTGTGACTCCAGCTTTAAGCGACCCAAATGCCCTTTTCTGGCCTTTGTACACACCTGTAGACACATACATGCACAATCATACACAATACAAATACACGATTAAAGTAACTTGGTTTGGTAGTAGAGAGACTTAGTTTATTTTCCTTAATGTGGTAGTCCATGAAATGGATATGAGATACTTTGAGAAGGATTATCTGAAGGTCATTCATCGGATATGACCTCATCTGTAACTTGATCAACTTGATATAGTGACTGCACACCAGGCTGCCAGACCTTCTTCCTAAACCCTTCCTGTGTTGCTTTTCCACTTCATGCTGAACTTTCAGCCCCCTAACAGCTTTCCCACTGGCCATTATGGCTCTTGGTTTGATTGCAAATTAATGCTCTTAAGGAAGTGCTTTACTCTGATGACTTTTCAATGACTCTGCTGTTGGTAGGTACTTGTACATAATGGCACAAGTCTCAGTTTCTATAAGCATTTGCATTTTGAAATAATTATGATGACAAATCCATATGTATATATATATATATATATATATATATATATATACATACACACACACACAGATATAATGTTAATTGAAGCAGTAGATGAGAAATCACTAACAAGTTCATTTGAATGGGAGTCCATTTCACGAGATTCGAAAAACATGACTCCAACTTTGGCTCTTTAGCCATTTCTATTTAAGTCCTTCAGTACTTTTAAGGATTTTAGGGTAAGTATCCTAGTAACTATGTATGTTTTTCTCCTTTTATTATCCTCCCTCATCCCTTTATTTTTGAGACAGTGTCTCCTACAGGCAAGGGATCCCAGGCCCAGGCTAGCCTTGAACTTAATATATGGCCAAGAGTGATGCTAAACTGATCTCCTGCCTCCACTTTTCAATAGCTCACATTAGAAAAGTGTGCCATTGTACCTGGTCTTGTGTGGTGCTAGAGCAAACCCAGGGGAAGGTAAGGATTCTTCCGACTGAGCTACATAACCAGTTGCAACAGACATAAATGCTTAAAGAAAGAGGATTGTGACCTTCTGTTTAAAGTACTAAGATTGTACAAGGACTGGGAAGGAGTAGGTAGAGGAGAAATGATGACAGTAATTCCTGAAGATTAAACAATGGATGTTCATTTGCTTATCTCCCTTTTCTCCTTCTACCTTTGGTCTGTTCTCCCATCTCATCATTGTCCAGAAGGATCTCCTCTGCCCCTGCCCATTCATAATCATCATTGTCAAATCAGATGATGATTAAACATTTTGGACTTAACCATGACCCTAAATGAAACCACCAAGTCGGGGGAAATTACCTAGCCAGTGAAGTTTTGCCCAAAAGTCCATTTATGCATTTAAAGTTTGGGAATTATTTATGATATATGGTGAGGGAAAAACATTAAGTTTGTGGGATTTTTAAAATGTCTTCTATGAGGGAAGGGAGTTTATGGAGGCATCTCTTTTAGAGCTGAGTGTTAGAAGGCCTCTCATATTGTCTGGATGTAGGTCTCTGCATTTGTTTCAGTCTGCTGCAAGGGGAAGCTTCTCTGATGATGGCTGAGCAAGGCATGGATCTCTGAATATATCAGAATGTCATTAAAAACCATTTTGTTGCTACATTGCTTTATCAGAAGAGTAGTGTTTTGGTTTTGCCTAAGTCCCTGGACATTCTAGTCTAGAGTCTTGACCACCGAAACAATGTTGGGTGTAGGTTTCATCTCACAGAATGGGCTATAATACAAATCAGATATTGGTTGGTTACTCCCACCAGCATTGTGCCATGATTGCAGGCAGGCCACTTTTATTGCTCCAAGGGTTTGTAGCTGGCTGGATGTTTACCTTTCTCCATTGGCAGCTTGTAGAGTATCTTCTAGTACCATGAATACTAGTCTATAGGAGTGAAGGTTCTTCATAGGCACCTTCTCAACCTCGCTATGTTCAATGAGTTGTGGCAGTGTTATTTCAGAGAGCCACAAATAACCTTGGCAATGATCTGGGTTGTTTGGGACTATAACCAAGCCAAGAACTTGATTAGATGTAGCCCATGGCTGCTACAGAAAGCTTCATGGTGATCCAAGGATGTACAGTTAGGGTTTCGTCTCCCCTACTAGTTGGCAATTTCATTTAGATTGCTTTCATGTATATGTGTGTGTGTGTGTGTGTGTGCATTATAGTAAGCTTCTACTGTATTAGGTTTCAATGTGATCCCTTAAATGGCCCTTAGGTTTAGCTGTTCTTCCCCATATGCTTCTTTCACCAGGAGCTCAGGGATCTCTGAAGAAGAGAAGGCAGAAAAAAATGTAAGAATGAAAGAGGATGAGGGACACCATCTCTAAGGCCTTCTAGACAGACACAACAGGCCTAGTGCACATATGAACTCATGGAGACTGAGGCAGCATTCACTGGGCCTGCACTGGTCTGCACCAGGTGAGGTCCTAGAGATAAAAGAAGTGAACATACCCCCAATCCTACCCCAGAAGCTAGCTCCAATTAATTGATAGCCACTTGCAAATGAAAAACTTCTGCAAGGGAGACTCACACTACTCTTAAGGTCAGGCCCCATATTCAGCAGTAGATGGCCACGCAAAGTGAACTTGAAGGCACCTTCGAAGGTTTTGTCTCATAATATTAAATCAGGGCATATTTTTAAACCTTATAGACCCTTTGCATAATGTGTGTGTGTGTCTTACAGATATAGATATAGTGACGTACATGTATATATATATATATTATGTATATGCATACATAAATGTATTATACATAGTGTAATATACATAGTATATGGATTCCGATTTTATGCAATGCCTATGTGTTTGAACATGTGTGGTTCTGCATCTATACACATTTCTTCTGCTTTTTCTTGTTGGCCTGATTGCTGTTTGTTTTTAAAATCCTATTCCAATTTGTTTGTTTTGATTTGTCATTGTGTATTTTATATTATTTTATTATTATTCCTTAGAAGTCTGCTTTCTAACAAGAAACAAAAAGGATGAGGATCCAGATGGGAAGTGAGGGGAGATGAGCTGGGAGGAGGAGAGGGGGCAAAAGTAGTTTTCAGAATATATCATACAGAAAAAAAATAATTTTCAATAATAGAACAAATGTTTTCTGGAGGCTTGGCTATTTGTAACAAGCCTTTTAGAATAAACTGATTTTCAAAGGATTCTGTCTCCTTATACAGCAGGAACAGGAGTGGCTTGAGCTCTGTGGTTGATCACAGCCATTAATACATACTCTGAAAGGCAGCCATTTACATCTGTTGCAGGTAAAAAGATGCAGAGAGAAAATTCGAGCACTGTTTTAGCCTTCATGATGTACAGTGGAATCTCCATGGCTCCCACTTACCAAGAGTATGCATATCTTGGTTGTTGAGACTGCCCATTCCTCTATGCCTAATAAAGAAATAGGTTTTAGATTAGCATGGAGATCACACTTCTGCCTCTCTAAAATCACATTGATGTAGCAGACTTTAGTTCTGATTTCCTGTTTAATATTTGTAAAAGCAGGAAGGGGAGTGAGATGTAGAAGCCAAATCAATGCCTGTTATCCCACAGGCTTGCTAACAGTAGCATCTCAAAATCATTTTTTTTTAAAATCAGTCTGGTGCTTGAGGATATGGACTTGTTTGCCTTTTTGCTGTTGTTGAATGCCATGTTGTGACAGATACTCTAAAATCACATATTCTACTATCAGGAATTGCTCATGCATCCTCAATTTGTTTTGAATACATTTCTCTGTCTATAAACTATCAAAAAAAATCCCTGGGGTTTCTACAATAAAACTTGACTTGTACAGATATAAAAGGGGCAACATTCTTTTATTACAGGTTCCATGTTGGCAATTGCTAAGCAGAGGTGGCTAAGAAAAGCAGATCAGTAGTAAAGTAAGAAGAGTTGGGCATGAGCCATGAAGTCTCCAGGTGTCACTAATGTATTCCAGGGCAATGGTCCGGAAGAGACAGAAGGAGAAGATCTTCTAGCCGGATGCAAGGTTAAGTGCCTACAAGGAGAATTGAAAATATAGATGATAAGAAAGAGGAAGAAAAGGTGTTGCCAGTGAATGGAGTGGGCCTCATGGAAGGGAGGAAGGCCACTCAAAGGTGCCTGTGGACTGAAATCCAGAACTGGAGACAATGTTCAGGGACGCGTGGCAACAGTGACTTTAGAGAAGGAGTCAAGTTTGTGGGTATTCTGGAAAGTAGTTGATTGTGGAGCTATCCCAGGTGGGACCAATCTAATCTGCATGATGTCTTAAGAGCTGCAAACATGCTTCACCTGGTATTCAGAGAGGATGGTGTTAGATTGAGGGAAAGCATGGCAACCTTCCACTTGTGATTGCTGGCCTTAAAGATAAAGTTGGCTAAAAACCAGGACATGTGAAGACCTCAAAGCACAGAAAGTGACTCACAGCATCTAGCAAGAACACAGAGACCCCAGCTCTACAACCATGTGAGGCTGCGTTCAGCTCCTAACTTAAGTGAACCTGGAGTGAGATTTTTCTACAGGTAACCCCAGTCCACCGATACCTTGTTTTCGATACTCAGGGCAGAGAGAGCAGCCTGGTCCTCTGGGAATTTCGACCCACAGTTACAGAAGCTGTGTGAGTCAGATGAAGGGAGATGCCAGGAGCGCCAATCTGGAAGGAATTCGTATCTCTAGCTGCATATGTAGCAGAAGATGGCCTAGTTGGCCATCAATGGGAAGAGAGGTCCTTTGGTATTGCAAACTTTATATGCCCCAGTACAGGGGAATGCCAGGGCCAAGAAGCAGGAGTGGGTGGGTAGCAGAGCAGGGTGGAGGGAGGGTATAGGGAACTTTCAGGATAGCAATTGAAATGTATATGAAGAAAATATCTAATAAAAAAAGCTAAAATATACAAAAAAGAAATTAAACAATTAAAGAAAAAAAAAAGAAGTACCTTAGAAGGTACTTTGCTACTTAATTGGAAAGGATCTGAGTCCTTCTGGGGTCAAGGCCACCAGTCTAGGGAGTCAGACACTTAGTTACAAATGTTAGGTAGAGACAACTGCTATAGATTCTGACCTAAGAAATCCAGCAGATACAGGGAACTGTGTGGTTCATGGACCTATCAGGGAACATCAGCCTGATCTGAGAAATGACATCTGCCTTCAGAGAAGATAGTAATGCCTAGAGATGATTTTTGAGAAACTGGTCAGTTTTTAAAACTCAAACACAGCATGATAGCAACTGAAAAAATATGATATCGCAGTACAGAGAATCAACTTTAAAAGATATTGCAGAAGAAAACATTGCCAGCGTGCTAACATAGTATTTTCTTGCGGTTTCCTGTGGCTTTTTCCAATTCATATACACTTTATAGCAGTTGCTCTCATAGCACATTCCATTTAATAAATAAAATTTAACAGGATATATTACTGTTTGTAGCACATTAGTTTCTGAATGACATCTAATTATATCATTATACCCCATTGTGTGATTATAGTAACTCTAATCAATAACTCAGTTATTCATTGTTTTGACTGCACAATGCTGTAGCTTACAGTGAGCATCTTTTGTTTTTTTTAGTGTGTCTTTCTTCATATAAATCACCCATGGTTGACTTATTGGATTTGACGAGGCGACATTTTTAAGGGGAAAAAAATCCTACTTCTGGAGATTTGATTAAAACAATGTTGCTATCATTGTAGGGATTTTCTGTGATGTATTCAGTTGGGATTTAGAATTGAATTATCTTTGTTTGCTACATTTATATTGATAATGCTTGCTAAACATTTCATTTTGCTACTATTTTCTGTTTGCCTTTTTTTTTTTTTTTTTTTTTTTTTTTTTTTAGTCTGTTCATAGCCTTTGGGTGTGGACCTTTATCAATTGATGTCTTAGTGATGTGTATTTTTAACCTACATTTACTAATTTTATTTAAAGTTATTATCCACTGCTTATGAGCAATAGGGTTCATTAAGGTCCATCAAGAAAGAGGACAGTCTTGTGTTACCACCAGGCACTCTACAGCCTAGCCTCATTGGTCTTTTGAACGTTCACCTTTACTAAGACTGTATCATTTCTCCTGGGACTCTCAAAATCAGCTCATGTGGTCTGCATGTCGTTTGTCCTCCCTAGCTGCTCTTCTGAGGCTTCTAACTCCATGTTTTCAGTGGAGTTCATATCCTGGAGTAACTGAAACACCACTACCAACAACAACAACAAAACAGGAAAGTGAAAAGGGACTGTTGCTGGAGTGGAGCTGGGGGGGGGGAGGGGAGGTCCAGAATAGAGAGGGGAATAGAATAGCAGAGTACAGGTGCTCTGATGGACCAAATGGGGAAAAAAAACATGATGGGCTTCTAATTAACATACAGAATAATACTTCATCATGGCATTTTCAGATATGTTTGGGTGTCTCTTTTTGTCTCTCTCCCTCCCTGCCTCCTCCCTCTCTCTTTGTCTCTCTGTCTGTCTCTGTCTCTCTCTCAGTCTCTCTCTTAATCTTTCCTTTGTACATTTTCCTGCTGACGTATTTCAGTTCTTCACACAGAAATGGTATAGCTGTATCATGACATAGTTCTGTTTTCAGGATTTATTTTTTGCAAGAATCTCCAAACTAATTTCCAGTGTTGTAATAGTTTACATTTAAGAATGGGTTGTTTTGCTACAATGGTAGTACTGTAGATTACATCTTCCATATTTCAGCTTTTTCTTAAACACTTAAAGCATGATTGGGCATATATATATATATATATATATATATATATATATATATATATTTACAATAATTGCCTAATCAAATGAATGCAGCCAATGATACCCATAGTTACTGTTTCCTTGTGTGGTGACCATACTTAAAATCTACTCTAAATAGATTTCAAGGAAAACAGTTAAGTGCAGCCACACACTGCAGATTAGAATCCCCACAGTGTTTGCTCATCCCGTCCTGATTATCCCCTCTGCAGCTGAGCCCCTAGCAATGGCTATTTTCTACCGTGTGAACTCTTCTGTTTGCCACAAAAGATCAGACATTGCTGCTTTTCTGTGCTTGCCTTGTTTTGTTGATCAAAAGCCTTCCATGTTCATCCTGATTGTGGTGTGCTAGAATTTCCTTTTTAAAGACTGAATAATGTTCCACAATGGACTATTACATATAAATCAGAGGTATGTATATTTCATTCTATTCCAGATGCTATTAAATTGCACAGATTAAATCTACTCATTCCAGTGTGTAACAGTTATGCCTCGGGGACTCAATAGCAAAGTAGGCTGGGAGATAGCTCAGTTGGTAATAGCACTCACTTACTGTTCCCCTTAACCACCCAAGTTTGGTACACAGCACCCACTACAGGTGCTCTCAATCTCCAGTTACATGAGCTCCATCACCCTCTTCTGGCCTCTCTGGGTAATGCATTCATGTGCACATATCCACACACACATACACACCTATGCACATAATTTAAAATAGTGAAAAGGAATCTTTAAAAAAAGAACAAAAGAAGAAAGTAAATGATTCTTATTGTGGAGAGCTTCTTACATAGAACAGAGTTAATAAGCATTGATGTTAAGACCTCTCCTTCCAATGGATGGCTGTGAGCATCCACTTCTGTATTTGCCTGGCACTGGCAGAGCCTCTCAGGAGACAGCTATATCAGACTCCTGTCAGCAAGCTCTTGTTGCCATCTGCAATAGTGTCTGGGTTTGGTGGTTGTTTATGGGATGGATCCCCAGGTGGGGCAGTCTCTGGATGGTCATTCCTTCAGTCTCTGTTCCAAATTTTGTCTCTGTAACTCCTTTCATGGGTATTTTGTCCCCCCTTCTAAGAAGGATCAAGGTAACCACACTTTGATCTTCCTTCTTCTTGAAGGTGTTTGCAGCCCCATAGGAGGAACAACAATATGAACTAACCAGTACCCCCAGAGCTCCCTGGGACTAAACAACCAATCAAAGAAAACACATGGTGGAACCCATGTCTCCAGCTGCATATGTAGCAGAGGATGGCCAAGTCGATCATCAATGGGAGGCGAGGCCCTTGGTCCTGTGAAGGTTCTATGCCCCAGTATAGGGGAATGCCAGGGCTAGGAATGGGAGTGGGTGGGTTAACGAGCAGGGAGAGGGGGGAGGAGATAGGGGATTTTCAGATGGGAAACTAGGAAAGGGGATAACATTTGAAATGTAAATAAAGAAAATATAATAATAATAATAATAATAATAATAATAAAGACCTCTCCTGAAGGTATCTTAGTGATCATTCATTCTCTTGCAGGGTTTCATTATGTATCTTAAATATGCTGTTTCTTACAGGAATTATATTTTTTTATTTTTTATATTAAAACCTTTTAATGAAGATATATTGGAAATGCATTGAACTCACAGGAAATATACTGTGTAAAATATCCTTCTGTTCTTGTGAAAAAGGGCAAATTGGTAGTAAAGCAATATTGAGTCGGGTCTGCCTTAACACTTTATAGATTCACTGCTGTGGATATTTTTGTTAGCAATTTTAAGTCAGAATTGCACAGGTAACTGATTCAGCTATATGATAAAAATCCTCAGGGAGGTGATGCTCGAGTGAATTTATTAACTTATTTCTCGAGGTTTTAGTGATTTAATGAAAAATGAATTTTTAAGGAAAAAGATGGCATGTCATAAATATGAACTACTTCCCATCTGCTTCTGATATACAACCCAGGGGTAGCTCTGTTCACTAAGGAAAAGATGGATTGCTGTGACCACACCAGAAGGAGTGTTAAACTGAATTGTGGGAATGTCAATCAGGGAAAGCAGGGCAAAGTCACTAGAAATTCTTCTAGAAATTATTTTCTGTGATGCACTCACTTAAAGAGAAATTTAAAGACAGAGTGTGAAGGGATCAGAGGGCAAGAAAGTTTCAGGGCATTTTAAAACTTAAGAATTTTAAAAAGATATATTTATTTTTACTTTATATGTATGAGTATTTGCCTGCCTGTATGTTAGTCCACCATATGAGTTTCTAGGGCTGTCAGAAGCCAGATGAGGTATCAGTGCCCTGAAAATGGAGCTGCAGACAGATGGTATGCCATGGAGCTGTTGAGATATGAAACTGGTCCTCTTCAAGAACAGCAAGTACTCTTAATCTCTGAGCCACCTCTCCCATCCCAAACTTAAGAATTTTGACACTAGGGTTATGATGCTAAAGCCTAAAGGATGGGTTCAACACATTACATTTGTGTGGTTCACTGCCATTATCACTGTGTGTGTGTGTGTGTGTGTGTGTGTGTGTGTGTGTGTGTGTGTGTTTGTGTGTGCAGGCACATGTACACCCGTGCATGCATGCATGCATTCACAGAGGTCAAAATTCAATATCAGATATCTTTCTTTTGCTCTCTACCTTGTCACTTAGAGAAGGGGTCTTGAACTGAACCTGAACTTTACTGACTGGCTGGACTGGATAGATAGTGGTCATTAGAGATCCTCTTATTTCTGCCAGTACCAAAATTAAAGATGCTTATCATCACACCAGAATTCTTACATGGAAGATCAGAATGTTAACTCAGTTTCTCATGCTTGCATATGAATCACTTTAACTGCTCATCTATCTTCTCATCTCCTAACATTGCAATTTGTAATTAGGAGCAACCAAGTCTTGGAAGCATAGCGGCAAAGGAGATGCCTCAATTGTCTTGCTTTGGTGTAGATTACAATAAAAGTGTATTCGGTTAACCAACAATTATTTCAGTCTTTGTATTTTACAGGAGAAATTCTGACTGAATGAGAAAAACTTTGTTTTGTTGATAGGGATATTAAATATAGAGCAACATGTTTAGTGATAGGAATAAAGGCTCCGAAGGAAATGGAAGACTGTGGTGGGGCTGGATGTAGTCCTGAGAGGTGGCTTAGTGGTTAAATTGCAAGCTGCTCTTCTAGAAGACCCGAGCTTGGTTCCCAGTACCTATTCTGGATGGTTGGTTCATCTGTAATCTCAGCTCTGCTCAGGGCATCTGATTCCCTCTTCTGACCTTTCAATACTACTTCACACAGGTGCACATACCCATACATACATATTACAAAATAAAATAAGTCTTTTAAAAACCCCAGCTCTGCCTTAAAATGGTGAGCACATAACGGACAGGAGCCTCTCCCCTTGAGCATTCTTTGCATAGACTGTTGCCCATCATCCCTTAGGAAGGCAATGACATTGAACTTGTAACATTCTAAATCAATGACTCTCCAAACGTTGAGCATGGCAAACACTAGGCATTTGAGAAATCTAACATACCTATTCCCACACCACCAGGATTCCTTTTATGCAAGGTTTTCTGGAAAATTCAGACAGCTTACAAATAACAGGCAGCTCAGATGAGGGCACAAGCATTGTTCTCAAGCTCCCATGAGCACCGAGCTTGTACCATGGTCTTGGTGATTGATGAACTCAGCTGTAGTTTCTGACTCAGTCCATCTGATTTTGTCTTTCCAGTAAACCTCTAGGCAATGCTCTTGCTTGCCTATGAACACCATTTTGAAACTGATTCCCGATCTAGATCTTCCCATGCCTTCATTGGCAGAGGTGCAAGCAGAGTTAAATTCCTCTCAGGATGGTCACTGTGGCTTGTTCATTTCCCCCTTTGGGGAAAAAAATAGAACCAGCTACTAAAATCTCCAATTTTACTTGACTACCAACTCAACTTCCTCTTCCATTGTGACATAAGAATGTGCAGCCACTTTGCCTTTTGTAGCTAGGCCCACAGCAGGTGACTTAATCAGTACATAATTGCTCAGGTAGAGATTGAGTAGTTCTATAGGAGTTTTTTAGTACTCTTTCCTGTGGTTCTTTTCCTTCCCTATGCAGCTGGTCTTCTTAGAAGCTATTATAGTGTCCAGGCTTCAAGCTATCCTTTGGAAAGCCCAGCAAGGTAGTTTGCCCTGGATGGTATTTTCTGTGAACCTATTATATCTTTTAATTGAAAAATATGGAATAGGAGAGACTGATTTCAAGAGAGAAAAGACAATGAGATGGTTTGTGAGCCTTGAGAGTAACACTCAGGCATTTTTCATAGTTTGAAGATTAAAAAACAGTTCATAACTTTATTGGATTTTAGCATTAGATGCATTAGTTGTATATATTAACCTGCTTTAGGACAACAATTCCACTTAAGCATAAGTATGTACAAATTACTCACCAGGCTGCTATTAATCACTAGCCTGACACAGCTAGGCTGGGATTTTCGTGTTCCACATAGAAGAGAACAGATGTGATTCATGTCCGGCTATGTCTGGTTTATTTCCTTTAACATAATGTCCTCCAGTTCTACCTATTTTACTACAAGCAACAGGATCTCACTGTGTATGTAGATGAGCACCTACATCTGCGTGCTGCATATTGTTGCTATTATTACTTAAACATGAAGCAGAGGGACCTCTTTGACACACTGATGTAATTTCAGTTGCATATATATTCAAAAATGTGGCACTAAATCATATAGTAGATTATTTTAAAGGATTGTACACAAGTTGCTCCATAATTGCTGAATTAGCTTACATTTCCACAACTATGTACAAGAGTTTTCCTGTCACCACACCCTTGCCAACATCTCTTACTTTTGTTTGTTTTAATAGCCTCTCGGACTTGGGTAACGCATATACCCATGAACCTTCTTTTGCATGTGTGTGCATGTGTGTTATGTTTTCATATATATGTATATAATACGTGTTCACATGTGGATTGACTAGTCATGGAAGCTGCTTCCTGTGCATTCTATCAAATCCTTCATTAGATTATCCTAGCAAAGGGATAATCTTTATTTGTTTCTTGTCACATCTCTTTGGAAAGATGATACTGCTCTAAGTGGCTCCAGAAAAGTTGTCAAGGCTGAGTACACACATACCACCACCACCACCAACAACAACATCACCACCATCACTACACTGTGGCATATGGTAAAATTTAAGTCTTGCTGTGTGCCAAAAGGAACCACTGAGACTCAGATGGCTTGAAATCATTTTGTGTTAAGAATGTACCTTGAAGCTGTGGGTCATTCATTTTTCTTTCCTTTTTAAAAGTTCATTCATGTGTTTACCATGTTTTCTAAAGTTCTCACAAAAAACAAACAAGTCAGCAAATGTCTCTTAAATTGTCAACTAGGACTACTGAGTGTATAAAATTTCTTTCAAATCTCAGGTTCACATAAAAATTACATTTTGGTTCTTCATCTGTATTTCCCATGCAAATTTAAACAGTATTTTTGTCTGAAAAAAATATATACTGATTTTCTTTCCACAGGCTAATGAGAAAGATGTTCTATTGAATCTACACATTTGAGGTAGTAAACTCAAATTAAAGTAAATTAAGCCTCACCCACCCTATCAGTCAATGTCCAGGCATCTCTATTCTATGTTCTTGTATTAAGTTTTTCAAAAACCCACACCTCTGTGTGCTGTAATGTTTATTGGTGTGATGATGTCAAAATCCTATCATTGTTGGTTCGGGTGTGACAGAATAATCTGAGATGGTAATTTCTTTTCATACGAAGGTTTATTAGCATATGTCCATTATATATAACAAAGGATTTCATTGTATCTGTATAATGTATTTTGGTCATATTCACACCCGTTTTCCTCTTTGTGCCATTCCAGCTCTTGCTGACCTCCCTCCTTAATCCTTTCTCAAAAGTCATGTCGTTTTCAAGGGTGTAATGCCTATCTCAGTCTCAGAAGTCAGCATCGCACACTATTCCCCATCACCTTCCTGGGCTTTTACGTTCTTTTTGACCCATTTTCTGTGATGTTCTTGAGCCTTGGAGTGAGTGACAGTTATTCTTAGCATTTTCATCAATTATGATTCTCTACATTAACTGTTGCCCACTGCAAATAAATAAGTAAATAAATAAATATCAGGGCTTATCTGACAAAAGACAGCAAGAGTGCAAATCTACAGGTATAGACATAAATATTTAGAAGGCAGTATGGCAGGCATATGATGTGAGATGATAATGTTGAATTTAACCCCTTAAAGCTCTGCACCCCATAAAATCTAAGACTGGCTAACATATCAAGTTCTGTTGTTGCCTGGAGAGGGCTACATACTCCAGAGAGGATACGAAGATTTGAAGGCATGAGATGGAATGTTAGATGAAGCCTCTATTGTTCATCAATGAGGAAATAGACCTTAAGACCTTGATTGTCTTGAAAGCCCCACCTCCTCACAGAGTTACTCGGCAGTTCTTGAATATTGAAGAGGACACACTTAAGCCAGAACAATAAGATTAAACATTTACAAATCAGCAAACCAAGTGAGCTTTACATATGTCTGCCAAACCACATAAGCCAGGCTCTCAGAGCCATCTAAAGTGCATTTCCAAGGAGTATTTCTTACTATTGGTTGATTGAAAAGGTCTCAGTTCTGGTCAGCCAGTTCTGTTACCAATTTAGGGAATTACAAATGAGAGAAATATTTTAAAGAATAGATGGTAACAGGCAGAGGTCTTAGTTTAGTAGATATGCTGTAACTTTTCATAACAAATCTACAAGGAGGGTCATGTTTGTGCATCTAGAACATAGGTCAAGCCAGTTTGTGGGTATGAATAATTCCCCAGGGGACACTCTGGTGACTTATTTGGAGTTCGTCACGGCTTATGATCGAAGGTCAGTCTGTTGGCAGTGTGGCCACTCACCAAGTTCACTCCGACAAGCTGATGATGCTAAGGCAACTCATTTGTTCCCATCATTGCAGAAAGGCTTTGACTCTTTGAAAGCTTATGTGTTGGGGTGGAGAGAAGATGGAGGAAGAGATGGAAGGGAAGAAAGAGAAAGAGAAAAGAGAGGAGGAGGAAGATGGGAGAGGGAAGAGGAAGAGAAGGAGAAAGAGGGAGTTGAAAAAGAGTAGGGGAGCATGTCACAGAGAAGCAGCCTTTTCAGTAATTCAGGGATAGAGCAAAACCTCATGAAATGTAATTTCTCTGAACTAGAATTCAGTTCACCTGCACACCTAGTTTGCCTTCCAGGTAGGATATTCAGTCTAAATCATTACTGGGACTCCTTGTCAAAGGAGGATTTGTCTGAAGGTCTTGATGCTTTATATTTTTTACCCTGCAGAGCCTCTCTGATGAACGAGTTTTCTATGAGCCTATGCCTGTTTGCCATGGATAACTCTGCACAGAAAATCCTTTGTATATCAAGGTTGAGCCCCCTCTTCCCCCACAGAATCTCTGTCTTTTTCTGTCCTCTTCTTTGGTTACATAATGTACCTAAGGTCTTTGTTGTCATTGTTTGTTTCTTTTATCTGAAACTGAACAGGCAGTGACCAGAATAGAATACTCTTGAGGTAAGGAGATTAAAGCATCAGGCTGCCCTCTGATAATGGGGCAGGGAAAATACAAACAGAGCAAAGTATATGTTAATAATTGAAAAGGTATCATATTTTGGTTATAAGAACATCTAAGCTGCTCTCCTCAGTGGAATCTTCTGGCAAAAATCAAACCCCTGTTGGTCTAAGCAATTATTTTTTGCTTAACTTTATACTTTTTGTACTTGGAAATATTTCAGTGTGTATGTGTGTGTGAATGTGTGTTAGTATGTGGCTACATATAAGCATTTTGGAGGTAGAGCACGAGGACCAAGTGTTTAAGACCATTCTTGGCTATAAGGCAGCTCTGACTACGTAAGACCCAATCTCAAAAAATCAATCAATCAATCAATCAATCAATCAATCAATAAATCAAATTATCCACATGTGAGACTTGTAATATTGCTGAAGAAATAGGGATGTAGGTTCTTACATGATTCGTTACCATTATGTGGGATGGGGTCAATTACTTTTACAGATGATAACACTGAAACTCAGGTTGTCTGTGGCTTACTCTTGGTTAGTGGTATATTGATTCATTCATCAAATTCCTTGAGGCATCTGTGATGTATTTGACATTGCTCAGTACTGGATTTATACATGTACATAAGAACCCTCAAGGCCTCACTGCTCCTTTGATGTTCTAAAGGTGGTGAGCAGGAGAAGTAAATAAGTTAATAATAAATAAATATAATAAATCTTAAAGACTTTTCAGATTGGGCAAGAGATACAGGTAGAATATTTGAATTAGCAATATATTCCTATCCTAGGCATATGTGCTTCACAGATAAACACTTAGGAACCCTGTGAAATAGGGAGGGTTCTACTGTTTTAGATAAAGAAATAAGGAAGACCCAAAGTGGTTAAGGAACTTGTGTATAATTAACAATGGATTCAATTGTAGATACCCCAAAATAATTGCAGTTGGTAGTTTGAATGAAAAAGGCTTCCATGATCAACTTGTTCCCTATTTTGTGGGACTCTTTGGGAATGTTGTTGAACCTTCAGGAACTGGAGCCTTATCAGAGGAAGTTTGTCACTGGCTTTGAGTATAGATAGCCTGGTCATAGTTCCTGTTCTATTTCCTGTGTTTAGATAAAATGTGGTGACCTCTCTTCTTCCTGATGGACAAGCTGACTTCCTGCTCTCTCTGCCATGCATTCTCTGTAGTGCTGGACTGTAACCCTCATGCCCCCTGGAGCTTTAAATTAAAATAAACCCTTTTACAATTTTACAATAGTAAAATAAAGGTAGTCATTACCCTCTGATAACCTGTGTTCTGAAGACAAGAAGACATTTTGCAGGAGACAGTGAGAGGGTGAGTGAGCACAAAGACAAAGTGCATTTGGGAAGAGGTTGGGGTCATGTCTCTGGACTTGAGTACAAGCATATTCCACCCTAAGTGGGAGTTGTCAGGGAAGTAAGCTTTTAGGAATAAATGTGCTCTCATGTCCATATGCCCTAGGAGATGGTAGGACCCATTGGGAAATCTAAACTATTGGAACTGAAAATTAAATGACCTTTTTTTTTTTTTCATCAAAAAAAAAAAAAGTCACATTCAAGAGCTATGGGATCTCTAGTCAACAAAGTGCAAAGCCCCAGTTATAGCCATAAAGGACAGCCATGGTTGACATAGATTTGCAGTCCATTTGCTGAGCATTTGGCAGAAGTTTTTAAATTGCCTCAATAGCTGCATTTCCTCTTCTATTTAAGCAGCTAGCTAATGACTTTAGCAGTATCTAGAAGGTCACATTTTCTCTAATAATGACTTTGATAAGTGTATAGAAATTCTTTTTTTTTCCTGCTTCTGCTTTAGATGATGGTTTTGCATTAATAGGGTATTGTGGAATCCATTGTAAGATACATTGCATTGTAAGATACAATCCATTGCATTGCTGGATATCTTTCTTTGTCATATGATGTTTGAAAGATAGATTTCTTCAGCATGATTGAAACAGTTGGCAGCAACCATACCACTGTAGTTTTGTAAGAAGTCTCTCAAATATGGCCCTGTGATAGATGCCATCCTTTTTCAACTGTGGATTGGTAACTGACCAAGTTGTATGGGTTTTACAGCATAGGGATGAGAGAGCTCCCAACCTGGTTGGTAAACACTCCAGAGACATTTTTCATTCTAAGAATGAGCAATGAACTTGGAAAAGTAAGTAATTTTATGTACGGGATTATCTATCCAGAAAATAGTTAAACGTAATTAACTATTTTCTAGACATACCACATTATTGAAAAATATTCAGCTACTTCTTTATTCAACAGTATATAATTGTTACAAACAGTCCAGAAGTGCCATCTGAACCTATAGAGGTAAATTTTCTTTGAGCCCACAAGGTGAATTTCAGTTAATGACCTTGTGTCTCTGAAGCAGTTTATAGAAAGCCACTTCCTATAAAATAAGGAGTGATGTAGAAGGAAGCAACATAAGAGTGTTATTGAATTATACATGCCAGTTACCCGTTCTACTTTGTATCTGTATTTGTCTTCAGAAGAACAATATAGTTTTAATATGAGTGCATGTGCATAGAGAGGCTAGAGGTTTGCAAGTTCAAAGTCTTAATCATTATCTACCTTTGTTTTTGAGGCAAGTTTGATGTCTTTGCTAGGGTTTCGTCACTGTGAAGTGACATCATGACTAAGCCAACTATTATAAAGGGAAACAGTTAATCAGGGCTGGCTTATAGTTTCAGAGGTTTAATCCATTATCATCATGGTGAGAAGCATTGTGGCATCCAGGCAGACATGGTGCTAGAGAGGGAGATGAGAGTTCCATATCTTGGATCCAAAAGCAGACAGGAGGGGACTGGAATTGTTACACTCTAGGAGTAGCTTGAACATATAAGACCTCAAAGCCCTGTCTCTATAGTTATATATTTCCTCTAACAAGGCCACATTTTATCCAATAAGGCCATACATCCTAATAATTACACTCACTGTGGCCAATCATTTAAAGATATGAATCTATGGGGGTCATATCTATTCAAACCACAGCTGTTGCTTAATGAACCTAGAGCTCACACATCCAGCTAAACTGGCTGGACAGTGAGTTCTAGGGATCCTCCTGTCTCTGCCTCCCAAGGGCTGAGATTGCTGGTATGCACTGCCATACCCAGATGTCCTTTGGCTTTCTTTTCTTACCCTTTCCCCCTTTTTCCCTTTCCCTGTCCTTGTCTCCTTTTCCCTCAGCTGTTTCCCCTCTCCTTCCTTCCTTTTTCTTCCCCTTTTCATCTTGTCTTTATAATGACTTCTAACATCAACATCATATCCTTATGCTTGCAAAGAAAGCACTTTGCCAATGGAACTATGTCAACAGCATGACTGAATTTTAACAATGAATTTTCAGACTTGTTTTTGAGGTTCCTGTAGTGGGCTGTCTCACCTGTTTAAATGTAAAAATGACAAAGTTCTATTACCGATATAAAAGAGATCCCTTACAAGTGGTGTCCTGAACTGTTTTATAAGGATGCCCATATTATTTTTGTTGGTTATTATTTACTAATTCCTCATTCACAAAATCAGGCAGATACATAACAGTAAGATATACAGTTTTGGAAAAATTGATATAAAGAAGTTGCTTTGTTATGGCTAATATTGCTGAAGAGAGTAGTGACAGAAAATGAGCTCAGAAATTTGAATTTTCAGCTTAAATGCTGTATTCAGGACTTGAGCTCCTATGCATGTATTAGGGAAGCATTGTCTCCCATAGTGGTGGGGCTGAAGTTGCTGAAAATTAAATGCAGAAACTCATGCTGAACGTGCTTAAGGTACAGCAGCCATCGAACAATTTCCTGATGGTGAGTCTCTTCTTAAAGAAGGATTTGTTTGGGAAAGAATAGGACCTATAAGCTGATATGAGGACACATGAGAAGACCCCAGTGATGCTACATGGGTAAACTTGTAAATGCAGATGAATTTTCTTTACTAGTGAATGAAGGATCCATAACTCAGTTGGTAGGACATTCTCTACCTCTGCTGAGATTAGCCCTGCATTGCCTGATAATATTATAAGGGATGCTCATCTGACATATCTGCAGTGCAAGACAATGTGACAATACAATTCTTTTTTTATTTTTCTTTAATTTTTTTATTACGTATTTTCCTCAATTACATTTCCAATGCTATCCCAAAAGTCCCCCATAACCTCCCCCCCACTTCCCTACGCACCCATTCCCACTTCTTGGCCCTGACATTCCCCTGTATTGAGGCATATGAAGTTTGCACGACCAATGGGCCTCTCTTTCCACTGATGGCCAACTAGGCCATCCTTTGCTACATATGCAGCTAGAGACACAAGCTTTGGGGGGTGGGGGGAGGGAGTACTGGTTAGTTCACATTGTTGTTCCACCTATAGGGTTGCAGATCTCTATAGCTCCTTGGATACTTTCTCTAGCTCCTCCATTGGGGGCCCTATGATCCATCCAATAGCTGACTGTGAGCATCCACTTCTGTGTTTGCTAGGCCCCGGCCTAGTCTCACAAGAGGCAGCTATATCAGGGTCCTTTGAGCAAAATCTTGCTAGAGTGTGCAATGGTGTCATCGTTTGGAGGCTAATTATGGGATGGATCCCTGGATATGGCAGTCTCTAGATGTTCCATCCTTTTATCTCAGCTCCAAACTTTGTCTCTGTAACTCCTTCCATGGGTGATTGTTTACAATTCTAAGAAGGGGCAAAGTGTCCACACTTTGGTCTTCGTTCTTCTTCAGTTTCATGTGTTTTACAAATTATCTCTTATATCTCGGGTATACTAAGTTTCTGGGCTAATATCCACTTAATAGTGAGTACATATCATTTGAGTTCTTTTGGGATTGTGTAACCTCACTCAGGATGATGCCCTCCAGGTCCAACCATTTGCCTAGGAATTTCATAAATTCATTCTTTTTAATAGCTGAGTAGTACTCCATTGTGTAAGTGTACCACATTTTTTGTATCTATTCCTCTGTTGAGGGGCATCTGGGTTCTTTCCAGCTTCTGGCTATTATAAATAAGGCTGCTATGAACATAGTGGAGCATGTGTCCTTCTTACCGGTTGGGACATCTTCTGGATATATGCCCAGGAGAGGTATTGCTGGATCCTCCGGTTGTACTATGTCCAATTTTCTGAGGAACCTCCAGACTGATTTCCAGAGTGGTTGTACAAGCTTGCAATCCCACCAACAATGGAGGAGTGTTCCTCTTTCTCCACATCCTTGCCAGCATCTGCTGTCACCTGAATTTTTGATCTTAGCCATTCTGATTGGTGTGAGGTGTAATCTCAGGGTTGTTATGATTTGCATTTCTCTGATGATTAAGGATGTTGAACATTTTTTCAGGTGTTTCTCAGCCATTCGGTATTTCTCACGTGAAAATTCTTTGTTTAGCCCTGAGCCCCATTTTTAATGGGGTTATTTGATTTTCTGGAGTACACCTTCTTGAGTTCTTTATATATATTGGATATTAGCCCCCTATCTGATTTGGGATAGGTAAAGATCCTTTCCCAATCGGTTGGTGGCCTTTTTGTCTTATTGACATTGTCTTTTGCCTTGCAGAAGCTTTGCAGTTTCATGAGGTCCCATTTGTCAATCCTCGATCTTACAGCACAAGCCATTGCTGTTCTATTCAGGAATTTTTCCCCTGTGCCCATATCTTCAAGGCTTTTCCCCACTTTCTCCTCTATAAGTTTCAGTGTCTCTGGTTTTATGTGAAGTTCCTTGATCCACTTAGATTTGACCTTAGTACAAGGAGATAGGAATGGATCGATTCACATTCTTCTACATGATAACAACCAGTTGTGCCAGCACCATTTGTTGAAAATGCTGTCTATCTTCCACTGGATGGTTTTAGTTCCCTTGTCAAAGATCAAGTGAACATAGGTGTGTGGGTTCATTTCTGGGTCTTCAATTCTATTCCATTGGTCTACTTGTCTGTCACTATACCAGTACCATGCAGTTTTTATCACAATTGCTCTGTAGTAGAGCTTTAGGTCAGGCATGGTGATTCCACCAGAGGTACTTTTATCCTTGAGAAGAGTTTTTGCTATCCTAGGTTTTTTGTTATTCCAGATGAATTTGCAGATTGCTCTTTCTAATTCCTTGAAGAATTGAGTTGGAATTTTGATGGGGATTGCATTGAACTTGTAGATTGCTTTTGGCAAGATAGCCATTTTTACAATGTTGATCCTACCAATCCATGATCATGGGAGATCTTTCCATCTTCTGAGATCTTCTTTAATTTCTTTCTTCAGAGACTTGAAGGTTTTATCATACAGGTCTTTCACTTCCTTAGTTAGAGTCACGCCAAGATATTTTATATTATTTGTGACTATTGAGAAGGGTGTTGTTTCACTAATTTCTTTCTCAGCCTGTTTATTCTTTGTGTAGGGAAAGGCCATTGACTTGTTTGAGTTAATTTTATATCCAGCTACTTCACCGAAGCTGTTTATCAGGTTTAGGAGTTCTCTGGTGGAATTTTTAGGGTCACTTATATATACTATCATATCATCTGCAAAAAGTGATATTTTGACTTCATCTCTTCCCAATTGTATCCCCTTGATCTCCTTTTGTTGTGGAATTGCTCTGGCTAGGACTTCAAGTACAATGTTGAATAGGTAGGGAGAAAGTGGGCAGCCTTGTCTAGTCCCTGATTTTAGTGGGATTGCTTAAAGCTTCTCTCCATTTACTTTGATGTTTCTCTACTGGTTTGCTGTAGCGTGCTTTTATCATGTTTAGGTATGGGCCTTGAATTCCTGATCTTTCCAAGACGTTTATCATGAATGGGTGTTGGATCTTGTTGAATGCTTTTTTCTGCATCTAAGGAGATGACAATGTGGTTTTGGTCTTTGAGTTTGTTTATATAATGGATTACGTTGATGAATTTCCGTATATTAAACCATCCCTGCATCCCTGGAATAAAACCTACTTGGTCAGGATGGATGATTGCTTTAATGTGTTCTTGGATTCAGTTAGCGAGAATTTTATTGAGGATTTTTGTATCGATATTCATAAGGGAAATTGGTCTGAAATGCTCTATCTTTGTTGGATCTTTCTGTGGTTTAGGTATCAGAGTAATTATGGCTTCATAGAATGATTTGGGTAGAATTCCCTCTACTTCTATTTTGTGGAATAGCTTGTGCAGAACTGGAATTAGATATTCTTTGAAGATCTGGTAGAACTCTGCACTAAACCCATCTGGTCCTGGGCTTTTTTTGGCTGGGAGACTATTAATGACTGCTTCTATTTCTTTAGGGGATATGGGACTGTTTAGATCGTTAACTTGATCCTGATTTAACTTTGGTACCTGCTATCTGTCTAGAAATTTGTCCATTTCGTCCAGGTTCTCCAGTTTTGTTGAGTATAGCCTTTTGTAGAAGGATCTGATGGTGTTTTGGATTTCTTCCGGATATGTTGTTATCTCTCCCTTTTCATTTCTGATTTTGTTAATTAGGATGTTGTCCCTGTGCCCTCTAGTGAGTCTAGCTAAGGGTTTATCTATTTTGTTGATTTTCTCAAAGAACCAACTCCTCGTTTGGTCAATTCTTTGAATAGTTCTTCTTGTTTCCACTTGGTTGATTTCACCCCTGAGTTTGATTATTTCCTGTTGTCTACTCCTATTGGGTGAATTTTCTTCCTTTTTTCTAGAGCTTTTAGATGTGTTGTCAAGATGCTAGTGTGTGCTCTCTCCAGTTTCTTTTTGGAGGAACTCAGAGCTATGAGTTTCCCTCTTAGAAATGCTTTCATTGTGTCCCATAGGTTTGGGTATGTTGTGGCTTCATTTTCATTAAACTCTAAAAAGTCTTTAATTTCTTTCCTTATTCCTTCCTTGACCAAGGTATCATTGAGAAGAGTATTGTTCAGTTTCCACGTGAATGGTGGCTTTCCATTATTTATGTTGTTATTGAAGATCAGCCTTAGTCCATGGTGGTCTGATAGGATGCATGGGACAATTTCAATATTTTTGTATCTGTTGAGGCCTGTTTTGTGACCAATTATATGGTCAATTTTGGAGAAGGTCCCATGAGGTGCTGAGAAGAAGGTATATCCTTTTGTTTTAGGATACAATGTTCTGTAGATATCTGTTAAGTCCATTTGTTTCATAACTTCTGTTAGTTTCACTGTGTCCCTGTTTAGTTTCTGTTTCCACGATCTGTCCATTGCTGAAAGTGGTGTGTTGAAGTCTCCCACTATTATTGTGTGAGGTGCAATGTGTGCTTTGAGCTTTACTAAAGTTTCTTTAATGAATGTGGCTGCCCTTGCATTTGGAGCATAGATATTCAGAATTGAGAGTTCCTCTTGTAGGATTTTACCTTTGATGAGTATGAAGTATCCCTCCTTGTCTTTTTTGATAACTTTGGTTTGGAAGTTGATTTTATTCGATATTAGAATGGCTACTCCAGCTTATTTCTTCAGACCATTTGCTTGGAAAATTGTTTTCCAGCCTTTCACTCTGAGGTAGTGTCTGTCTCTTTCCCTGAGATGGGTTTCCTGTAAGCAGCAGAATGTTGGGTCCTGTTTGTGTAGCCAGTCTGTTAGTCTATGTCTTTTTATTGGGGAATTGAGTCCATTGATATTAAGAGATATTAAGGAAAAGTAATTGTTGCTTCCTTTTATTTTTGTTGTTAGAGTTGGCATTCTGTTCTTGTGGCTGTCTTCTTTTTGGTTTGTTGAAGGATTACTTTCTTGCTTTTTCTAGGGTGTGATTTCCGTTCTTGTATTGGTTTTTTCCTTTATTATACTTTGAAGGGCTGGATTCGTGGAAAGATAATGTGTGAATTTAGTTTTGTCGTGGAATACTTTGGTTTCTCCATCTATGCTAATTGAGAATTTGGCTGGGTATAGTAGCCTGGGCTGGCATTTGTGTTCTCTTAGTGTCTGTATAACATCTGTCCAGGCTCTTCTGGCTTTCATAGTCTCTGGTGAAAAGTCTGGTGTAATTCTGATAGGCCTGCCTTTATATGTTACTTGACCTTTCTCCCTTACTGCTTTTAATATTCTATCTTTATTTAGTGCATTTGTTGTTCTGATTATTATGTGTTGGGAGGAATTTCTTTTCTGGTCCAGTCTATTTGGAATTCTGTAGGCTTCTTTTATGTTCACGGCATCTCTTTCTTTAGGTTTGGTAAATTTTCTTCTATAATTTTGTTGAAGATATTCGCTGGCCCTTTAAGTTGAAAATCTTCATTCTCATCAACTCCTATTATCCGTAGGTTTGGTCTTCTCATTGTGGCCTGTATTTCCTGGATGTTTTGAGTTAGGATCCTTTTGCATTTTGTATTTTCTTTGATTGTTGTGCCGATGTTCTCTATGGAATCATCTGCACCTAAAATTCTCTCTTCCATTTCTTGTATTCCGTTGCTGATGCTCGTATCTATGGTTCCAGATTTCTTTCCTAGGGTTTCTATCTACAGCGTTGCCTCACTTTGAATTTTCTTTATTGTGTCTACTTCCCTTTTTAGGTCTAGTATGGTTTTGTTCATTTCCATCACCTGTTTGGATGTGTTTTCCTGTTTTTCTTTAAGGACTTCTAACTCTTTGGTTATGTTTTCCTATTTTTCTTTAAGGACTTGTAACTCTTTAGCAGTGTTCTCCTGTATTTCTTTAAGTGAGTTATTAAAGTCCTTCTTGATGTCCTCTACCATCATCATGAGATATGCTTTTAAATCCAGGTCTAGCTTTTCGGTTGTGTTGGGGTGCCCAGGTGTAAGTGGGGTGAGAGTGCTGCGTTCTGATGATGGTGAGTGATCTTGATTTCTGTTAGTAGGATTCTTATGTTTGCCTTTCGCCGTCTGGTAATCTCTGGAGCTAGTTGTTATAGTTGTCTCTGGTTAGAGCTTGTTCCTCAGGTGATTATGTTTGCCTCTATCAGCAGACCTGGGAAATTAGCTCTATCCTTAGTTTCAGTGGTCAGAGTACTCTCTGCAGGCAAGCTCTCCTCTTGCAGGGAAGGTGCCCAGATATCTGGTGTTCGAACCTGCCTCCTGGCAGAAGTTGTGTTCCACTCACCAGAGGTCTTAAGATCCCATGGAGGGTCCTGTGAGAAACTTGGGGGTGTCCAGAAAGTCAGCGCACAAGGAACCCCGGTGCTGGAGTGGACCAGAAGGGACTTGTGTTCCTAATCAGGCCAGGTTATCTGTTTCCCTAGTTATTGCAGTCTCAGGTCCCGCGTAATTGGATTGGAGCAGATGCTGTGTTCTACTCACTGGAGGTCTTAGGATCACATGGGGGATCCTGTGTGGGTCCTTGCAGGTGTCCGGAGACTCCCCGGGCCAGGAACCCCGGTGCTGCAGTGGACCGGAAGGTGGTCGGATGTCCGGAGCCCGAAAAGGGCGCTGCCTCAAAAGCACTGTGGCTCCCACCTGTCCCTGAAGCTGTCTGCTTCTGTGTGCACACTCTCACCTGTGCCAACAACTTTTTGGTGGAGTCCCAGAACCAAGATGGCTCCCACCGTTCCTGAGGCAAAAACCTTCCGGGCCGGGTGGACAGCTGTCCTCTGGCCAGGGAGGTGGTCGGATGTCTGGAGCCCGAAAAGAGCGCTGCCTCAAAAGCTCTGTGGCTCCCGCCTGTCCCAGAAGCTGTCTGCTTCTGTGTGCACACTCTCACCTGTGCAGACTACTTTTCGGCAGAGTCCCGGGACCAAGATGGCTCCCACTGTTCCTCCAATGTGACAATTCTAATTTATGTCAAGAAGGTCCTCCTGTACCTCTCTTTGTTTCTAGGCATATGAAAAATTGAAGTACTAGGAGCCCATACGTTGTACTGAAATATGAGGCCCAGGAAGAAGTATATGGCACTGCTCTGTTTCTCAGTAATATATATATTACTTTCTGTTTGACCACCTGCTTTGGACAGTCTTAAACACTGACATAGAGGTAAAGTGAGTTTAAGGGGCAGCTGGTGACCATTCCCAGATTCCAATTGTCTCTCTATCCTCTGAATCCTTCTACTGTGAGGAAATAGAAATCAAAAATATTTCTAGAAGGGAGGATCAATCTTTTTATCACACAGATAAACCCACATAATTGAGACTCAGAGCATGAAACGTACTTTCCAGCATCTTGGCGTTCCCCCATCTTCATTCTTCTCAGATACCCATAGTACCAAAGAAGAGCATATCCTACTCTTAACCCAAGTGAGCAGGAACAGGCAAATTTAACTATCTGCTAGTCTAATCTCTTGGTAGAAAATGAGGATGATGGTTTACTCATTCTCTCTAAAACTCTGCACTGTAGAAGATGCAGACTAATGAGATCTATCCTAAGCGTAGAATGGATGATAGATCAAGAAGAGCTCTGCTCTTTTTCAGAAAGCAAATGGATACAACTGTGACTTCTCAGGCATCTTCCAGTTGAAAGTTGAAGAATCTGAGTCTCTATCAGATGTATGATTGGTCAAGATCTTTTCCCAATCTGTTTTTTTGCTATTTTGTCCTATACACAGTGCCCTTTGCCTTATAGAAGCTTTGCAACTTTATGAGATCCCATTTATCGATTCTTGATTTTAGAACATAAGCAGGGGGAGGGAGGATGGGATAGGGTGTTTCTGGGAAGGGTTGGGGGGGAAACCGGGAAAGGGGATAACATTTTAAATCTAAATAAAGAAAATATTCAATTTTTAAAAAAGGAAAAAGGAAAAGGAAAAAAAAAAATCTGAGTCTCAGAGTTTCCAGCCATTGACCAGGAAGGATGAGGATTCTTTTCTGCTAATGTGTCAGGACAGGTGTCACAGAATATTCACTTTTATTTTACTTAGTTTGTTTATATGCCAGAATGAAATTTCATGAGCTTATTTAAATTTTTAAAAGGCCAACATATCCTGTATTTTTAATCTTATTTAAGTTAGTGCAAAGTTTTGCAGCTACCTGGGACTCCAAAGATGTATATGTATGTATTCAAGTATAAATTCATACACAAATTGAAGATAAGTGGATCTTTTCTAAAATGCTTGACACCAGGGTGTTTTGATGTTGCTCCTTTTTCTCCAGAGTGTGAAAGACTTGCTTTAGCTCTGTCAGTAGAAATCCAAATGCACTAAAAAAGTCTGTGGCTCAGAAAGCCTGACCTGAGTATATGTGATCTATAGACACCATTCATTAAGAGGGATAGAAGTACACACCAAGATATACATTATTATTTGAGAATTAGTGTTTCTGAAAATATAGCTTTTATGTTTACATCAGCAATACTAAACATTGCACGAGGTTAAAAATTCTGGAACCTTCACCTGATCCAAAAAGAACTGCTTCAAGTTCAAATACAGTTCCTATACTTTTTTTTTTTTTTTTTTTTTTTTGCTAACAAATTGCCTAGTATTATGGTTATATCTGAAATTGACTATCTTCTGTTAATGATTCCATACATTTGACATAAAAGTAGGTTAGTTTTTAAGATCCAGAAAACTGAAATAGTTTTGAACTTAGTCTGTACATACATCTGTGTGCCCTTATTGCCTGTCCCAAGCCCAAGATTTCTACACAGGCTGTTTGAGTCACTCATATAAACCAAGGCCCTTTTATTGCCCCTGATAATTAAATCTCTTGTCTAAGTCTCATCTTTTTTTTTAAGAAGGGCTTGTTATCATTGTTAGTACTTAATTTGAGTAGCTCTCATAATCCAGGTGACAGCAGACCAATTAGCTTTGCATGGGGAGATAGAACATCAGAAGTCAAGACACACATGTGACCTCTAGAAGCTGGCAATAAATCTCAGTTGACAGTGAAGAGATGGTGACTTCAGCACTACATTGAAAAGAGCTGACCCTTGCCTATAAACTGAAGGCAGAAGAGCATAGACTCTTCCTTTGAGAATCTAAAACAAGATACTCTGCTAGCACTTTGAGTTTATCCTGGCAAAATCTGCCCTCCCTTTAAGCTACAGGACTTTATGCCATTGTAAGCTATTAAGGTTGTGGAAATTTGTCACAGTAGCATTAGAAAGCTAATACACCCAGAGAAGAACAGGTCAAAATAATCTCTTATTAATTCAGGAAGAAAATGATAGCAACATGTACTGAAACATCCTGATATGATTTAGTGTCTTTATTTTCAAGTTGAAATAATGAGAAATAATAGAGAAGACAGGTTAGGAAACTGTGATATAAGTGTGATTTCTTTTCCACTTTCATTTTTTAAAAATTACCTTAAAATATGTATTTTTGAGAATTTCATACATGTGAATAATGAAACCCGAAACATGATTATATCTACCCTGCATTTTTCCCAACTCTTCTCAAATATCTCAGCATGGTCATGTATATGTATGTGCACGTGTGTGTGTGTGTGTGTGTGTGTGCATGCATACACACCTTCATCATCAATGTCAGACTTTTAGTTGGACTGACCTTGGATAAGTCTTATGCAGATAACCACAGCTGCTCACAGTTCATGTATGCAATAGCCATGTCAAGCCATGTTTGCCCATCATAGTACTTCCTCACATTACCTGTCTCTTACATTTTTTTCCTGTCTCCTCTTCTGTGGTGTTTCCTGAGTCTTCATTGCAGACAGGGAGGATTAATGAGAAAGATGCCCATTTATGGCTGAGATCTCTTAAGAGTGAGATTCTTAATTTTCAGCCAGTCCCTGTTGTGAGTTTGATGGCATGATGGATATCACAGTTGTGCTCTATTTTACTGCCTTTGGAAATGGGCAAACACAGTGCTACTTATTTAATACCGCTGAAGCAAAAGCCTAAGTATTTGTTCTTTTATAGTGTCTCCTGAAATTTTGCCTTTAGGGAATAATTTTCTGAAACTATTTTGTGTGTCTAAAAGCATTTCCAGAGAGCAGAAGATACCATCATTTAACTTTCATCACTTTTGAGTAGACTGTCAGAGGTTATAAGCCTTAGCTCACAGAATAACAACTCGTGGTAAACTATACTAAGAACGTGAATTATAAAGAAACGAAAGGTCCCCTTAATCACTCTGCTTCAGAGGGAAAGCATGCAGGGTTTGTGTGGTTTGTTTTGGACTTAGCAGAAAAGCCTCATCTGTTACTTCACAACACTGGCTGCTTTCTGATCAGTGGTGCCATTGACATTGCTTTGTAGATATTCCAGTTATTTCTGGAAACAGGCATTGGGGGAAACATTAAGCCCTTAAGAGAATTAAGTCTTGAAATGGAAAAAAAAATCACTTCAGTCCGTGATAGCAAGCTTCTTCTAAAAGCCCTTTGAAGATGTTCTCATTTATAAATAAACAACTTGAGATCTCTTGGCATCAATGATTTACTTTCTGAGAGGGACAATAACTGCATATGCTCTCCAGGGCAGTGGTTCTCAATCTTCCTAATGTTGTGACCCTTCATTGTGACCCCTAATTATAAAATTATTTCATTGCTACTTCATAACTGTAATTTTGCTACTGTTATGAATACTAATGTAAATATATCTTGTGCAGAATATCTGATATGTGGCCCCCAAAATGGGTCACAACCCTCAGGTTGAGAACTGCTGCTCTAGGTGCATGACAAAATCAAGTACCAGGATACACTTGCTTTGAGAAGATGTAAATGCTCGTTACATTCTCCCTCCATAGTGGGAGATACAGAGCCTGAGGATTCAGGGCTGTCACATCATGTTAGGGCCCAGGACTTGCTCATGCACAGTAGCCAGATTCAGAGAAATTAGAGGCAGAACCAACTTTCTCAGAAGTGATAGGCCAGCAAAGCAGAAAGTAACAAACATATCGATTCATAACAGCAGCACAGAGCAGCAGAAATCCCAACAGTTTTCAAGGCCAACCCATGGTGTAAGGAAGGAAGCCCTTCAGAATATATCCCCAGATCAATGTATTCCTACAGATAAGATTAAACTCCATAGTGAATAATCATTTTGAAAATCTTTGTAGCGCTCAGAAAGCTGTGTGTGCTAAAAATGGAGTACTCATATTAACCTGAAATAGTATGTAGTTAGCTAATTGTTCATTGGTATCAACTACAGACAATTTTGTTCCAAATGGAAGCAATGGTACTATTGGAATATTTTCTATTTTATTTCCCTATTTAGTAGCCAAGGTAGTGATGTTCCAAGGATATAGAGAATAGAGGGTAAGAGATCAGTATGAGGGAAGAAATAAATTATGAAGTGAGTAAAAACCTTAGGCTCTAATCCTGGTCTTAGAGGTCATGTATTTGGCTCCTGGTACTGTTGTTAACATCTCTCTCTTCAGTCTTTTAATCGGGGATAATGAGAATTAGCCTGTGGTTGAAATGGGTCATTAGTGTTACCAGAGGCCAGATGAACATATGTATAGATTTTAGCAAAGAGATTTTTCAGCTGCCTCTGGGTTCCGGGTACAGGTTATGAGACTATTAAGGTGATCCAAATACTTCTGACTCCTGTTTTCATGAGAATGTAGAGAAAGATGAACTCTGTTTAAACTCATCTGGATTGAATTTTTAATTCATACTGTGAAGGAAATGCAAGGCCTAGAGACAGCTCTGAATAAGTACAAGACATCTCTGTGATTTCTGGTGCCCATGAAAAAGGCTGGATGTCATTCATGGACTAGAGACTCCAGTACTAGGGAGATAGGGACAGAAGATCTCCAAGTCTTAGCAAGAGGCCCTTTCTCAAAATATAAGGTCCTGAGAAATGAGACCTGAGCTTTACTTTATATCTGCCCTCTATAGAGACATGTACATTATGCTTCTGCATAGTCATACACTCATGTCAAAAACATAGTTTTAAGAAACAGAGTAAAAAGGTACTTTTTCTTTTCTTTTTTTTTTAAATTTTTTATTAGGTATTTTCCTCATTTACATTTCCAATGCTATCCAAAAAGCCCCCATACCCTTCCCCCCAGTCCCCTACCCACTCACTCCCACTTCTTGGCCCTGGTGTTCCCCTGTACTGAGGCAGATAAAGTTTGCACTACCAATGGGCCTCTCTTTCCACTGATGGCCAACTAGGCCATCTTCTGATACATATGCAGCTAGAGACATGAGCTCCGGGGGGAGGGAGGGTACTGGTTAGTTCATAATGTTGTTCCACCTATAGGGTTGCAGACCCCTTTAGCTCCTTGGGTACTTTCTCTAGCTCCTCCGTTGGGGGCCCTGTGCCCCTTCTTAGAATTGGGAACAAAACACCCATGGAAGGAGTTACAGAGACAAAGTTTGGAGCTGAGACAAAAGAATGGACCATCTAGAGACTGCCACATCCGGGAATCCATCCCATAATCAGCCTCCAAACGCTGACACCATTGCATACACAAGCAAGATTTTGCTTTCAGCCCTGATATAGCTGTCTCTTGTGAAACTATGCTGGGGTCTAGCAAACACAGAAGTGGATGCTCACAGTCAGCTATTGGATGGATCAAAAGGTACTTTTTCTTAGAGAAGTTAAAGAAGACAGCGCCCTAGGAAAGTGATGAGTTGAAGTCATGGACCATGTAGATATCAGGAAAAATATTTTAGAAGGTGTGGATGTCAAGGGCAAGGATTCTGAAGTAATGGTATTGGTTAATGTGTGTGAGGTACAGTAATTAGGTCAGTCTGGTAGGGCTGAGTGATCTGAGCTATGTCTAAAGTAGCTAGAGAAGGATCAAAAAGCCTAAGATGGATAGAACCATTGTGGGCATGGTAGCAACATTGAATGATATGTTAATGTGATAAGTAATTCTGAGAATTTGTATGATATCAGTTGATAGCATATTCTAACCAGTAGTTCTCAGCTCTTGCCTGTCCACTGGAACTCCTGAGAATCTTATCAAATAAAATTACAATGTTCATCCTGATTGAAAGAATCAGATTTAAGCTGTCTAAGATGAAGTTGTGCATCTACTTGTTATAGAAGCAGTTTACAGGGTTCAAATGAGCATCCAATGGACAAACAGCATTATATGCCTACCAATGGCTCAAAGGATAAGAAACATCCATGATGAGTCAATTCTGTATACTGTGTGCTGAGACCAGTGCTTGGCAGTGGTGTATATAGCCATGAAATCTTATATCTCCTGTGTCAGACACATCAAGAAAGTGGAACCGTGGTCAAAACTTAGGAAATTCTTAACATAAATATTCTCATTCTTAGTCTATAGAAACCTTTTTGTTTAGAGCTCTAATAAGAAAATAAATAAAAGAGACAAGAAGTCCAGGAGAGCAAAGGTGAGTTTGTGGAAATGGGCATTGAAGATTCCATTTGTTAACACATTTTTCAAAGATGTTGTTTTTAAGCTACTCTGTGGTTGATGAAGGTGAAGAATTTGGATTCCATGCTGTCTTTATTAGATTGATAACTGTGGTTTCCAGTGCCCGGAATACTTCAGAAAAAAATGTACATAAGATATAAGCCTCATGACCTTTAATAATACCTGGGGATGCTTTTAGTTGTAACACCTGGCGTGGGATGGAGGAAGCAGAGAGATTAGAATTGGTCTCCAAATGTCAATAATGACAAGGTCAAGAAACCCTGCTTTGGTGCCATGGTTCTCTAGCCCCAGAAAAAAGAAAGAAAAAAAGAAAGAAAGAAAGAAAGAAAGAAAGAAAGAAAGAAAGAAAGAAAGAAAGAAAGAAAGAAAGAAAGAAAAGAAGAAAGTCCAAGTGTATGTTCCCTGCCACTTGGCTGTGTGACATTAAGCATGAAGTTTGACTTCTCTCAACCCAAGGGGGAATTTTCATCTGAAAATAAATGGTTGAATTTGATTTGATTTAATTTGAATTGATTTGGTATAGCATAACAAGTTATACATTCTTATTGTTTATCATTATGCTAAGTGAAAACAGAAGCAGTCCCCCTCTTTAGGAATCTAGTAACCTGTAAAAATGTAAGAGTCAGGGGTGTGCTTGGTAATGCTATGGATTAATCTACTCTGATTTTATTGGTCACGTACCTCATGGATTTGCACAGTGGCTAGGGTTCAGCTATTTTGGCCAGTGCTTTACACAGCTCTCAATCTTGGGACGCTTTGGCTACAGAAAATAGAGATAGACAAATAAACCCATTCGATAACTTTACGACTCCAGCTAACTGCTGTAGTATTGTTTGTCTATATTCCTTTTCTTAAAAAAAATATCAGACAGTTAAAACCAGCATCATAGAGATAGTGAAATATAATCCAGCTCTAGTGGGATAAATTGAAAAGTTAGATGTCAGAGGATGTGGATGTGAGAAAAGACAATAATCAGAAACTGTGATACTTTCCACTCCCATCTCTTCCAATTGATAGTAGTTTTAAGAGTGGTTTTTACAAGTCTTGGGAATTTTTTATTAGCTCAGATGGATTCAGTGGTGTCACTCCATTATCTACAGTTAATCGAAAGGAAAATTTCCCCATTGATTTCCAAGATCCATCTGAACTCCCTTTACAACCATTTTCCTTGATGAAAGACCTAGACAGTTGTCTTCAATTTTGTTTAGCCTCATGTATTCCATCTACTTTGGAAACTTGCTGCAGAAAAGGGTTGGCTGCTGCAAAAGATAATTTATGGTGCTCTGGCAGGGGGAAGGAAATGAAACAGATGGTTAGCATCATCAGTACCATACTGCGTGTCAGCTGAACAATACGTCAGATGTTCTTCTTCCTCAGTGGGTGATGGCTTCCTTACACCCTCTGCTTCTTGAATTTGGGTACCAGTGAGCCTTATGTGGACTAGATACTTAGCACACAATGTCTGTGTGCTCAAAGAGGATCCTAAAACAAGGTACACAGATGTATTCAAAATGTGCATGTATGAATTAACAAGTGCATTTGTAGATGCATTGAATATGCCCAGAAAGGAACTTATGAATCAAATAACGGGGTTGTTCCAAGGAGAAGCATTGAGTGACTATGAGACTGAGGAGAAAAGAAAAATGTGTTTCTCTGGGGATCTTTATAAATTTTGCATCTCGTACATTTTACATTATAAACATATAGCACCTTTCAAAATATTTCAACAAGATGAAGAGGGCATGAGTATTCACATTTTACAAATGAGACATGTTCTAGTTTCACTTCTGTTGCTGTGATAAAACATCTTGACCAAAAGCCATATATGGAAAAAGGGGATTATTTGGCTTCTAAAACTGGGTTCTAATCTACCATGCAGGGAAGTCACAGAGACAGGAGTTTGAGAGAGTTGGTTGCACCATATCCAGTCAGGAGCAGAGAAAAATGAATAGACCAGTGTTGCCTGCCTCCTTGCTTAGTACCCCAATAGCCATCTCTGCCCTTACCCAGTTCAGCACTCCAAAGGAGGATATGCTGGGTCATCCTACATCAACTAACAATTGAGATAATCACCCAGAACTTACTCACAGGTCACCCTGACCTAGTTAATTCCCCACTAAGATTCTCTTCTCAGGTGATTCTCGGTTGTGACAAGTTGACATTTAAAATTAACCATCCCAAGGAGGTTGAGTATGTTAACTTTCCTATGCAAAGCCTCAAAATGATTATTCTTAGAAAAATGTCAGTGCTGAGAATTGAACGGATGTCTGTGCAACTCTCAAACTTAAAAGGAAAGAAAACTCTTGCTATATAATTATTTCTCAAAGTTTTTCTGAAGTGGGTAACTGTGCATTTATTAGGCTTACTCCTCAGAACACAGGCAGACATTTTCATGAATAATGTCTCCATTAGCTTGGCCATCAGCTTCCTATTTGCCAGGGGTTCTGTTTGATGGGCTGTATAGAGGCCATTACACAGGCTAGTTTTCATTGATCTCCAGGCTGGGTGTGGATTTATAAAAGCACGTGAGTTACCACAGCACATGAAATCATACACTAAAGAGAAGCTGAGATGTCTAATTTACCAGCACTTTCTTTTTTATTGTCTTTGCCCATTAAAACCACTAATGATATTGTACACCAATAGTTATCATTTGTATCTTCTGGGAATGAGACTTGACTGAAAGCTCGTTTTGACTCAGGGAATTGCTACAGCCTCCATTTTGCTGACAGTGGAAAATGAGCATCCAACTCAGAAGTAAAATGTTAGTAAGTTAGAAAATCCTCTGAGTTTATGAACTGATTCTTGCACTGAATATCCATGTGATCCATCCTTCCCAGGAGTACTCTAGCAGGAGAGGGTTGTCTGGGAAATCAGCTAAGCTTAACAGATGGAAGGCAGTTTCTCCCGAGAATGTCTGTGTTGCTGTAGGGCAAGCATTTACAAAGGCTGTAAACTTGCCTGTATGTTGTTGCTGATAGGTTTTTACTGGACCATCTCTCACCACTTGTAGCTGTCCTTTGTCCATTTTAGATTTAAGGCATAAGATTCTTGCATCATTTTTTGTTTCACTTCTTCTTTAGACAGGAGAGAGAATGGTACCAAGGAAAAAGCTGTATGCTGAAAATTAAGCCACTGGTATTTGAGTTCTTTCTCTCCATCCCAGCAGATATGTCCCTATGACATGTCTTCTCCCTGGATTTCAGTTTCCAAGGTCAGAGTCAAGCCATGCATCATTTTGTTACTCCGATATAAGTATACTGTACAGGGCTTTAAGGCAAACTCCTCCATCTTCAGGAGTTCAGCAGTGTCTGTTTGGAAAAGATCATAGATTGTTGACTACTGACCTTCATGGAGGAGCAGAGGTGGTCATGGAAGTAACATACTACTCCTTCCACCCAGTTGTATGCAATTCTGTCCTAACTGCACGTGCATCCAAGAGGACGTAGAATTGTAAGAAGAATCCATCTATGTGGCATGGGGAAGTAGTCATCTATTCTATATACAGACCTTCCAAGTATGGATGTTTTAAAGCCTCTGTTCTGTTACATATAACCCCTCATCCATTACTTTGTAAGCCCAATAAACTCCACTGTACTATGGTGGACCTGTACCTTGGTTTGCAGTTTAGACAATAGGAGAAAAAGATGTTTTTGTTTGTTTATTTGGTGTGTGTGTGTGTGTGTGTGTGTGTGTGTGTGTGTGTGTGTGTGTCACAGAGAAGGAATCTTAGTAACATTGGAATCTGGTCTTTTCCTGCTTTCTCCTTGATATCTGTAGGTAGCTAGAAATGAGGACAGGAAAGTAGAGTAGAAAGAAGGTCAGATCGGAAGTCTATCAGAAGATGCTTTCATTTGCTTCTGTTATAAGCTACGTAGTCTAGAGAGGCATTCTGCTTCTTCAATAGAATGAGAGAGATTATTAGGATATTTTTGTGATTTTTTATATCTCAATTATCTTACAGTTTCTCAAACATCTTCTAATTTCTAAAATAACTATCCTAAAACCCAAGGTTCCCTGTACCACACTGTGTTCTCTAACCTGTTACCACGGCAAGATGATAATATAAAAAAACACTCAGGCTTCTCTCTCTTGGTTTCTTTTTATATAAAATTGTAGAGAGAGAAAAAAAACTTACCTTGCAGTTCTGTCAGTCTGACATGCTGCTGGCTTCACCCCAAGTTTGCCCTTTTGGGTGGATTCTGATTAGGGCTGGGATATGCATTTGCTTTACCATATAGTTATTTTTTCTTAAATCTTCTATTCTAACCTTGTCCAATCAGTGCATAGACATCTAGTTCTTTGTCTAGACAACTTGTCTCTTGGTATAAGGTGAATAAATACCTTTCTGAATTTTCTTTAAAGCTATCTGTAAGATCAAACTAAGTAGAAAAAAACACACCTTTTAAAATTTTTCTTAATTAACTCAACAGTAAGAATTCAACTGAAATTTTTAAAAAATAATAACCTTTTACTTACATGCTTAACACTGCAATTTGTTTTGCTGTATTCTGTTTCCTTGAGCACATAGACCCACATAGCACAAACACTCACATACACACACTTATCATCCCAGAGACACACATACAAACGTACACACTATGACCTACTAAACTAATTTCATAGCTGTTTAGTGGGCCTTGACCTACTGATTTAGGAAATTGTCATGGCCAATTTACTACTTAGGTAGAATGCTCTAGAGACCCCATAACCATCTTGGTACACTTTTCTGCAGCAAAGTAAATAATATCCGCGAAGTAATGGATGACAGATGGAGCACATCTCAGGGAGCTGCATCCCATCTCCCTTATACATAAGTGAGGTAGCCATTGCTAGAGAACCTGTCCAGGGTGTTATCATCAGATATCTTCATGACTTCTCTTATTAAATGTGTTTCATATCCTACAGACACGGAATAACTTTGCCTTCTGTTTCCTGGAGATCTGGGAATACCTGAAGCTTTCTTTTAGACATCCCATAGATCTAGCATCTCCAACATTCTGGCACTTCCATTAGAGTTTGGCTTGACCTTCGTAGCTCTACACAATAACCTCTGAAGATTTCCTTGCAAGAAACCACCTCTGCCACACAAGCCTGGGATTCAAGCCTCCATCCTTTCCTCCTTATTGCATTTTGCATGTCTGCAGAGCCAGTGTGTTGTGACAACTGCTGTTAGATTTTGTTGTCAGCTCAAGATGTAGGCTAGCCATTTGCTATCACAGCTATATTGGACTCTGTGCCCTTGGGCAGTTGAACCTGAACGAACAGTTCTCTATCCCTTGATTTCAGTCAAAGAACCCCATTTGAGATATCATTTCAAGTGCATTTTCATTTGAAGAGTTAGGACTTTGAGGGAGCAGCATGGAGCCTTGGGCTATCTGGCTGGTTGCAGTGCAGAGTGCTAGGTTTCTACTTAGTTGTATTTATCTCTTTAACAGTTACAGATGCTTTGTCTATACCTAGCTTTGTCTGCAACTTTGAATTCACTCAAGCTCATTCCCTTAGCATTCTATGCATTTCTGCTCCAGTTCTCTCTCTCTCTCTCTCTCTCTCTCTCTCTCTCTCTCTCTCTCTCTCTCTCTCTCTCTCTCTTCTCTCTCTCTCTCTCTCTCTCTCCCTCTCTCTCCCCTCCCTCCCTCCCCCCATGTGTAGGCCTAGAGAAGACCAGTGAACTGACACATACTAAATGTTAGCTTTCTTGAAATTTCCTCTGAAAAACAACTCTTTCCATTACTTTCAAATTTACCCTTCCTAAAACTGTCCAGATTTAAGCAACAATATAGACAGACTCTTTGCTGGAATGTAACATAAAGAACCCCTATCCTAGTCCTTTTAATGCAGTTTTTTCACCTCTGAAACCTCAAGAATTGAGCTTCTTCTGTCCATATTTCTTCCATATTCTGGTCTTTTAAGCTGTCACTATGGGGATCCACTAAGCTTGACTTAACACATTCCAGTATTTCTCTACTCAAAAGCTCCAAACTCTTCTAAATTCTTCCTACAAACCAGTTCCCAAAAACCTATCAATCACATGATCAGTTCATAGCAACACATAGCAACATCCCCTAGTCCTTGGTAACACATCTCTATATTTGTTATTCATCTCATTACAGTCAACAAGTATCTGGCTGAAACAAAGGAAGGGTTTCCTCTTAAAGAATGAAGCATTTATTTTGGGTGGTGGCTTGTAGGGTGTCTGGTTACATCACATAATAGTCTTAAAGCAGAGAAAGACAAAGCTAGAGCACACTGCTTTGCTTTCTGTCCTTTTCCTTATTTAAATTCAGTGTGGGATTTCAGTTCATGGAATGGCACTGTGCACACTTCGGGTGAGTCTCACCTCCACACATAAGCATCTCTGGAAATCCCCTCAGGTACAGCAGTAAATGTATAATTTATCTCTTAGGTCATTATAAATCCAGTCAGCATCCCCTGCCTGTGTGTAAGTGCACATGACAGGGTGTTCATGAAGAGAAAGATGAAAGAGTCAATATTATTAAGAAGTCAGATCGCAGCTTTTAAAAATGAATCAATGCAATTCCATTCATAATCCAGCAAGTTATTTTGTAAATATTAAGAAACAGACTTTAAATTTAAGGTTTACATGAAATGGGCAAAACTCTATAACTAGCCACCATAGGAATGAAGGTAAGTGTTAGAAGCTGTAGGACTAATTAATATTCCATGACTTCAAGACTCACTGTAAAATTATGACCCAGAAAACACGCTACTGGTAAAAGAAGGGATGACTGGATTGCTAGATGTGGATTGAAATCTTAGAAATGAGTTCTGATTTCTTACAAAGGATTGGAGGCACCTTCATGGAAAAGGACAGTCTTTACAAAAGTTGATGTTCAAACACCTGAGGTCTATTTGCAAGAAAAAAAATATGTCTAAGACCTCTGGACATAAGCGGCTAATCTAATGAGCATGCTAAATTACAAAATAGCTGTGGTGGAGCAAAGGACCTAGTTAAGGAATGCATGTGTATGAAAATCCAAACTGACCCACAGGAGGCAGATCCATGTAGGGAAGGAAGAGGTCATTACAAAAGCACATTATGGATGTGGTAATATATTGACATGTTTATTCATTGTAGGAATACTTTTCCAGGTGTAGATTTGTATTTTACATCCATCAAATTATAAAGTCTAAATATGTTCATATTATAATATACTTTGAAAGCATGTTAAAAATGCAGTGGGTACACGCTACCTTTCACAGCCATTAAGTAGCCTTTAAAGGCACAGAAAGATATGAATTAGTTAAGAACTTGCTATGTTAGCATACTGAACCATATGCTGTAAGTAATGTATACATGGGACTCAGAGGTGGTATTTCTGTCAGTTTTCTAGATGAAACATTATAAATGTAAAAGGTAGAAAGTCATGTTCATCAACCCCAGTTCTTACCTCAGTAGGGGTACCATAGGTGACTGAATTCCTTAGCATACCCACACTCTAGTTGCAGCAAAGAAAGGAAGTAAGTTCTTTATTCATTTATGCATTCATTCATTCATTCACTCACTCATTTATAAATGTTTCCTTATCAACAAGAATATGCTTTGCAGTTGTTGAACACTAGAGATCAAAGCCTGAAGCAGATCCTGCCTTCATCCTCAAAGAGCTCACTGTTTCCTGTGAGATATGTTTCCACAGATTGCTGTAAGGAAATATGAATTATTCAGCAAAAATAACTGAGAACATGGTTATTATTGTTTGAAGCTATCTTTTGGGAAGCCGGAAAGTATCCTGGAAGAAGCCCAGAGCAGTTATCTGGACAGTACAGTAAAAAGTCCTATGCAAACCCAGTACAATAGGCCTATAGAATGATGCTGTGATGTTTTGGGAACACAAACAGGACAAGAAGTGAAGATTAAGAGAAAGGTCATGGTCACAATCAGCACAGGCACTAAGAACAATAATTAATAAATGAGGCCTTATGAAACTGAAAAGCTTCTTTACAGCAACAGATGCTGTTATTCAGGCAAGTCAACAGCCTATAGGACAAGAAAAGATTTTTTTACTAATTATCCATCTGATAGAGTGCTAATAAAAGAATTGAAAAAAACTGGACAATAAAAAAAGAAACCGGTTGAAAGTGGGGTACAGTACTAAACAGAGAGTTCTCAAACAGAAACACACATGCTTGAGAAGCACCTAGAGAGATGTTCAACATCAGAGAAATCCACATCAAAACTATCTTGAGATTTTCTATTACCTGATTTCATTCCCTGAAACCATTCTGACTTCCAAAGAATTACCAAGATCAATAAAAGAAATAGTGGCGAGGATATGGAATAAGGGAACACTTATCTATTGCTAATGGGAGTGCAAACTTGTGCAGCCACTATGGAAATCAGTGTGGCAGAACCTGAAACTAGATAGACCAGGAACTTAGAGGAAAATCAAATATAATGGTTCTGCTAAAGGAATACAGATATAAAGTAACTCCTAATGACATTCTGATATACTCATATATCAGTGTCTTGCTTAGCCCTCATCAGAAGACTTCCTCCAGCAGCAGACAGAAACTAATACAGAAACTACAACTGGACAGTGTGTACAGAGTGAGAGGTTTTGGAACACTCAGTTCCAAATGGGTGTCTCTTTCAAACATATTCCTTCAGGGCTGAAGGAGCTATGAGGAAGAAGAGGAGAAACGATACAAGAGCCAGAGTGAATGGGTCTCAGCAAGGAAATTGTCTTCCAGACACAGCAAGCAGGTCTGATGTATATATTACATCTCATGTCTGAGGAAGCATGCATAGGGCTTGTACAGGTTCAAGCTAATCCCCATCTCATCACTGGGATGGATAACTGGCCACAATCTCCCATCTTAACCAAGAAGCTGGCTCCAATTGATAAATGCTTACAAAGAAGAAGTCAACTTTCTTCAGTGGCCTCTCATTAGGTATATAAACCACACTTAAGAGCATGTCCCATGTTTTTGCATAGTAGACCAGAGAAAACAAACTCAATAGCATTTTATGTGCATGTGTGTGCGCGCATTGCATCATGCATACGTGTGTGTGTGTGTGTGTGTGTGTATATATATATATATATATATAGACTTTTTTTTATCTTACTGGTCTTTTGTTTGTATATTATGGTTTCTGCTTGTGTGTTCTTCTGGATTCTGTGTGTTTTTTGTGCTTTTTCTTTTTTTTTTCTTGTTTGTTTGTTTTTGGTTACTTGCACTTTTAAATTTGGTTGTTTTCTAAAGAGAGAGAAGAGGGGGTGTGGAGTTGGGTGGGTGGGAAGGTAAGGAGGATTCAGGAGGGGATAAAAATACAACCAGAATGTATTGTATGATTTTTCAATAATAAAAAAAAGCTTCCCATATCTTGCTGTGACCACTTTTCTGATATACCCACCAGTGTATTTTAAACTTGTCTTGATTTATAATTTTCTTGGCTCTGCAAAGCTAAAAAGTCATGAAATTGCTTCCTTGCTGGAACATGGAGATTAGGGTAACCTAAATCTGTATTCCCTGGCCATAGCTCCAGAATAAACTTTCTTTTATTCCCTTCAAGTTGAGGACTCTGTTTTTCAGAACAGAAATATTTAAAATGATTTTAATGGCTCTTCCGGCTGGACCAGCACTGGGGTAGCTAGAGCGCAGGGTCTGCTGACACCCGCCAGCTACCCACGACCCCCGCCACAGGATTTTGAGACTTCTGGTGAGTGGAACACAGCTTCTACTCCAGTCCAATCACACGGGACCTGAGACTGCTTTGGTTGGGGAGGCAGAAATCCGGCCTGAGTAGGGCCACAAGCCTCTTCCGGTCAGAACAGCACTGGGGTAGCTAGGGCTCAGGGTCTGCTGACACTCACCAGCTACCCACAACACCCGCCACAGGATCTTAAGACTTCTGGTGAGTGGAACACAGCTTCTGCTCCAATCCAATTGCTCGCAGGACCTGAGACTGCATTAGTTAGGGAAGCAGAAAACCAGCCTGAGTAGGGCCATAGGCCTCTTCCGGCCGGACCAGCACCAGGGTAGCTAGAGCGCAGGGTCAGCTGACACCCGCCAGCTACCCCTGCCACAGGATTTTGAGACTTCTGGTGAGTGGAACACAGCTTCTGCTCCAGTCCAATCACGCGGGACCTGAGAATGCATTAGTTAGGGAAGCAGAAAACCGGCCTGAGTAGGGCCACAGGCCTCTTCCGGTCAGAACATCACCGGGATAGCTAGGGCGCAGGGTCGGCTGACACTCGCCAGCTACCCACAACACCCGCCACAGGATCTTAAGACTTCTGGTGAGTGGAACACAGCTTCTTCTCTAATCCAATTGCGAACGGGACCTGAGACTGCATTAGTTAGGGAAGCAGAAAACCGGCCTGAGTAGGGCCACAGGCCTCTTCCAGCCAGACCAGCACCTGGGTAGCTAGAGCACAGGGTCAGCTGACACCCGCCAGCTACCCACGACACCCTCCACAAGATATTGAGACTTCGGGTGAGTGGAACACAGAGTCTGCTCCAATCTTTAAACAGTGACAACGATAAAAACTAACCCCAGAGATTACCAGATGGAGAAAGGTAAACGTAATAATCTTACAAACAGAAACCAAGACCACTCACCATCATCAGAACCCAGCATTCCCACTTTGCCCATTCCAGGGCACCCCAACACACTGGAAAAGCTAGACACAGATCTAAAAGCATATCTCATGATGATGGTAGAGGACATCAAGAAGGACTTTAATAACTCACTTAAAGAATTACAGGAGAACATGACTAAAGAGTTACAAGTCCTTAAAGAAAAACAGGATAACACAATCAAACAGGAAGAAGTCCTTAAAGAAAAACAGGATAACACAATCAAACAGGTAGAAGTCCTTAAAGAAAAACAGGATAACACAATCAAACAGGTAGAAGTCCTTAAAGAAAAACAGGAAAACACATCCAAACAGATGATGGAAATGAACAAAACCATACTAGACCTAAAAAGGGAAGTAGACACAATAAAGAAAACCCAAAATGAGGCAACACTGGAGATAGAAACCCTAGGAAAGAAATCTGGAACCATAGATACGAGCATCAGCAACAGAATACAAGAGATGGAAGAGAGAATCTCAGGTGCAGAAGATTCCATAGAGAACATCAGCACAACAGTCAAGGAAAATGTAAAATGCAAAAAGATCCTAACTCAAAACATCCAAGAAATACAGGACACAATGAGAGGACCAAACCTACGGATAATAGGAGTGGATGAGAATGAAGATTTTCAACTCAAAGGACCAGCAAACATCTTCAACAAAATTATAGAAGAAAACTTCCCAAACCTAAAGAAAGAGATGCCCATGAACATACAAGAAGCTTACAGAACTCCAAATAAACTGGACCAGAAAAGAAATACCTCCCGACACATAATAATCAGAACAACAAATGCACTAAATAAAGATAGAATACTAAAAGCAGTAAGAGAAAAAGGCCAAGTAACATATAAAGATTAGCCTATCAGAATTACACCAGATTTTTCACCAGAGACTATGAAAGCCAGAAGATCCTGGACAGATGTTATACAGACACTAAAAGAACACAAATTCCAGCCCAGGCTACTATACCCAGCCAAACTCTCAATTAACATAGATGGAGAAACCAAAGTATTCCATGACAAAACCAAATTCACACATTATCTCTCCACGAATCCAGCCCTTCAAAGGATAATAACAGGAAAAAAACCAATACAAGGACAGGAACCACACCCTAGAAACAAAAAGAAGGTAATCCCTCAACAAACCTAAAAGAAGACAACCACAAGAACAAAATGCCAACTTTAACAACAAAAATAACAGGAAACAACAATTACTTTTCCTTAATATCTCTTAATATCAATGGACTCAACTCCCCGATAAAAAGACATAGACTAACAAACTGGCTACACAAACAAGACCCAACATTTTGCTGCTTACAGGAAACTCATCTCAGAGAAAAAGATAGACACTACCTCAGAATGAAAGGCTGGAAAACAATTTTCGAAGCAAATGGTATGAAGAAACAAGCTGGAGTAGCCATTCTAATATCTGATAAGATTGACTTCCAACCCAAAGTCATCAAAAAAGACAGGGAGGGGCACTTCATACTCATCAAAGGTAAAATCCTCCAAGAGGAACTATCAATCCTGAATATCTATGCTCCAAATACAAAGGCAGCCACATTCATTAAAGTAACTTTAGTAAATCTCAAAGCACACATTGCACCTCATACAATAATAGTGGGAGACTTCAACACACCACTTTCACCAATGGACAGATCATGGAAACAGAAACTAAACAGGGACACAGTGAAACTAACAGAAGTTATGAATCAAATGGATCTGGCAGATATCTACAGAACATTCTATCCTAAAACAAAAGGATATACCTTCTTCTCAGCACCTCATAGTTCCTTCTCCAAAATTGACCACATAATTGGTCACAAAACAGGCCTCAACAGATACAATAATATTGAAATTGTCCCATGCATCCTCTCAGATCACCATGGACTAAGGCTGATCTTCAATAACAAAATAAATAATAGAAAGCCAACATTCACGTGAAAACTGAACAACACTCTTCTCAATGATACCTTGGTCAAGGAAGGAATAAAGAAAGAAATTAAGGACTTTTTAGAGTTCAATGAAAATGAAGCCACAACATACCCAAACTTATGGGACACAATGAAAACATTTCTAAGAGGAAAACTCATAGCTCTGAGTGCCTCCAAAAAGAAACTAGAGAGAGCACACATTAGCAACTTGACAACACACCTAAAAGCACTAGAACAAAAGGAAGCAAACTCACCTGAGAGGAGTAGACAGCAGGAAATAATCAAACTCAGGGGTGAAATCAACCAAGTGGAAACAAGAAGAACTATTCAAAGAATCAACCAATCAAGGAGCTGGTTCTTTGAGAAAATCAACAAGATAGATAAACCCTTAGCCAGACTCACTAGAGGGCACAGGGAAAGCATCCTAATTAACAAAATCAGAAATGAAAAAGGAGATATAACAACAGATCCTGAAGACATCCAAAACACCATCAGATGCTTCTACCAAAGGCTATACTCAACAAAACTGGAGAACCTGGATGAAATGGAGAAGTTCCTAGACAGATATCAGGTACCAAAGTTGAATCAAGATCAGGTTAATGATCTAAACAGCCCTATATCCCCCAAAGAAATAGAAGCAGTCATTAATAGTCTCCCAACCAAAAAAAGCCCAGGACCAGATGGGTTTAGTGCAGAGTTCTATCAGACCTTCAAAGAAGATCTAATCCCAGTTCTTCACAAACTATTCCACAAAATAGAAACAGAAGCTACTCTACCCAACTCATTCTATGAAGCCACAATTACTCTGATACATAAACCACAAAAAGACCCAACAAAGATAGAAAACTTCAGACCAATATCCCTTATGAATATTGATGCAAAAATCCTCAATAAAGTTCTTGCTAACCGAATCCAAGAACACATCAAAACAATCATCCATCCTGACCAAATAGGTTTCATTCCAGGGATGCAGGGATGGTACAATATATGGAAATCCATCAACGTAATCCAGTATATAAACAAACTCAAAGACAAAAACCACATGGTCATCTCGTTAGATGGGGAAAAAGCATTTGACAAGATCCAACACCCATTCATGATAAAAGTCTTGGAAAGATCAGGAATTCAAGGCCCATACCTAAACATGATAAAAGCAATCTACAGCAAACCAGTAGCCAACATCAAAGTAAATGGTGAGAAGCTTGAAGCAATCCCTCTAAATCAGGGAGTAGACAAGGCTGTCCACTCTCTCCATACCTATTCAATATTGTACTTGAAGTCCTAGCCAGAGCAATTCCACAACAAAAGGAGATCAAAGGGATACAAATTGGAAAAGATGAAGTCAAAATACCACTTTTTGCAGATGATATGATAGTATATATAAGTGACCCTAAAAATTCCACCAGAGAACTCCTAAACCTGATAAACAGCTTCGGTGAAGTAGCTGGATATAAAATTAACTCAAACAAATCAATGGCCTTTCTCTACACAAAGAATAAACAGGCCGAGAAAGAAATTAGGGAAACAACACCCTTCTCAATAGTCACAAATAATATAAAATATCTTGGCATGACTCTAACTAAGGAAGTGAAAGATCTGTATAATAAAAACTTCAAGTCTCTGAAGAAAGAAATTATAGAAGATCTCAGAAGATGGAAAGATCTCCCATGCTCATGGATTGGCAGGATCAACATTGTAAAAATGGCTATCTTGCCAAAAGCAATCTACAGATTCAATGCAATCCCCATCAAAATTCCAACTCAATTCTTCAACGAATTAGAAAGTGCAATCTGCAAATTCATCTGGAATAACAAAAAACCTAGGATAGCAAAAACTCTTCTCAAGGATAAAAGAACCTCTGGTGGAATCACCATGCTGGACCTAAAGCTTTACTACAGAGCAATTGTGATCAAAACTGCATGGTACTGGTATAGTGACAGACAAATAGACCAATGGAATAGAATTGAAGACCCAGAAATGAACCCACACACCTACAGTCACTTGATCTTAGACAAGGAAGCTAAAAACATCCAGTGGAAGAAAGACAGCATTTTCAACAAATGGTGCTGGCACAACTGGTTGTTAACATGTAGAAGAATGCGAATCAATCCATTCCTATCTCCTTGTACTAAGGTCAAGTCTAAGTGGATCAAGAAACTTCACAGAAAACCAGAGACACTGAAACTGAAGGAGAAAGTGGGGAAAAGCCTTGAAGATATGGGCACAGAGGAAAAATTCTTGAATAGAACAGCAATGGCTTGTGCTGTAAGATCGAGAATTGACAAGTGGGACCTCATGAAACTGCAAAGCTTCTGCAAGGCAAAAGACACCATCAATAAGACAAAAAAACCACCAACAGATTGGGAAAGGATCTTTACCTATCCTAAATCAGATAAGGGACTAATATCCAATATATATAAAGAACTCAAGAAGATGGACTCTAGAAAGTCAAATAAACCCATTAAAAAAATGGGGCTCAGAACTGAACAAAGAATTCTCACCTGAAGAATACCGAATGGTAGAGAAGCACCTGAAAAAATGTTCAACATCCTTAATCATCAGGGAAATGCAAATCAAAACAACCCTGAGATTCCACCTCACACCAGTCAGAATGGCTAAGATCAAAAATTCAGGTGACAGCAGATGCTGGCGAGGATGTGGAGAAAGAGGAACACTCCTCCATTGTTGGTGGGATTGCAAGCTTGTACAACCACTCTGGAAATCATTCTGGCGGTTCCTCAGAAAATTGGACATAGTACTACCGGAGGATCCAGCAATACCTCTCCTGGGCATATATCCAGAAGATGTCCCAACCGGTAAGAAGGACACATGCTCCACTATGTTCATAGCAGCCCTATTTATAGTAGCCAGAAGCTGGAAAGAACCCAGATGTCCCTCAACAGAGGAATGGATACAGAAATTATGGTGCATTTACACAATGGAGTACTACTCAGCTATTAAAAAGAATGAATTTATGAAATTCCTTGCCAAATGGATGGACCTGGAGGGCATCATCTTGAGTGAGGTAACACAATCACAAAGAAACTCACACAATATGTATTCACTGATAAGTGGATATTAGCTCAAAACTTAGGATACCCAAGATATAAGATACAATTTTCTAAACGCATGAAACTCAAGAAGAATGAAGACCAAAATGTGGACACTGTGCCCCTTCTTAGAATTGGAAACAAAACACCCATGGAAGGAGTTACAGAGACAAAGTTTGGAGCTGTGATGAAAGGATGGACCATTTAGAGACTGCCGTATCCAGGGATCCATCCCATAATCAGCTTCTAAACGCTGACACCATTGCATACACTAGCAAGATTTTGCTGAAAGGACCCAAATATAGCTGTCTCTTGTGAGACTATGCAGGGGCCTAGCAAACACAGGAGTGGATGCTCACAGTCAGCTATTGGATGTATCACAGGGCTCCCAATGGAGAAGCTAGAGAAAGTACCCAAGGAGCTAAAGGGATCTGCAACCCTATAGTTGGAACAACATGATGAACTAACCAGTACCCCGGAGCTCTTGTCTCTAGCTGCATATGCATCGAAAGATGGCCTAGTAGGCCATCAATGGAAAGAGAGGCCCATTGGACTTGCAAACTTTATATGCCCCGATATAGGGGAATGCCAGGGCCAAAAGAATGGGAATGGGTGTGTAGGGAAGTTGGGGGCGCTATGGAGGACTTTTGGGATAGCATTGGAAATGTAATTGAGGAAAATATGTAATAAAAAATATTAAAAATTTAAAAAAATGATTTTAATGATAAATCATAGTCTATTTTAACACTTTTCAGCAGAATACAGAAATAAGAATGTAGAACTTCAGAGTCTTCAATTTTCAATTTACAGCTTTCTGTGTTTTATTGGTTTTTATAAAATATATGGGTTATCTACAACATAGGTAAATATGTGCATGCAAATATTGCAGTAGATGCTAAAAGAGTTGATAAAAATATGCCATGCTATAGCAAAATGTTTAATATGCTATTGAATTGAAAGTTAGCCACAGAACTACAACTATAATGCCTGTCAGTCTATTCACATGGAAATAATCTGTGTGGGTTCATGCATACTAGTATACGCGTGCATGCATGTGGGTATAGGTGAGTGAGTGTTTAGTGTGTATGTATGTGTGTGTATGTGTGTAGGATTAGAATTACAGTGGGTTTCAATATTTGCACTCACTGTGTGTATAGGATGGTGATAGTACATTTAAACACATTTAAGGATTCTTTACAAAATGAATATCAATTACATTTGAAACAAGGAAACAAAAGGCTACTCCTTTTGTAGAATTATTTTAAAGTTTTCCAAGCATATTTTATTATTGAATTTTAAAGCTTTGAAACAAACACATTGATAACAGTGGATAAGCTTAAGAGGTGTCAGATTTGTTCATTACCTCATACTGTATCTGACCTGGCAGAACTGAAAATATTCCAAAGATACATTTCTGCTTCTCATTCTAAATATTAGACTACTGAAACAATGGACTCCAAAAGATGTGAATTTTCTCAGGATTCTCATGCTGAAAAAAAAAAAAATTGTCCAGGCTACAGGGGAGTTGGGGAAAGGAAGGGGCATTGTTTACTGGAATGAGATTTCAGTTTTAACAGTTTGCCAATCTGACCACCTTACAGGATAAGACTAAAGCCCAGACAAGTGTGGCTCAATGGTGGGTGGGGCCGCTTAGATGTGTATTTTCTTGGTCCTCTCATTGACCTTGGCTCTTACTTCAGGACACTGAAGATAGACTTTAAGGTCTTAGAATAAACTCTACTGACTGATTCTCTGACAGGTAGAAGGCTAAAATTTCAGTACCTCCATTAACTGATTGCAAAACCAAGAAAAGATGTAGAGAACGCATCATTTTGTTATTGGGATAATGACTATATAGCAGAGCTGAGGTTTAATGTACCTATCCCTCTTTTTCCCACTTTAGACTCAGTTGCTGATTTGCATTCCTCTTAAACTTATATCACAGAGTGGAGGAAATAGAGCTTAGTGGGCAAAGTACTTTTTCTGAGGGTATAAGGACCCTAGTTCCATACTGTGAACTCTTGTAAAATGCTGGCTAGGATGAAGTGGATCTGCTATGGCAGCTCTGGGGAAGTCAAGACAAGGCTTATGTGGAGGATGGGGGTCTCTCCCTGTGGTTTCCTGGCCAGCCAGTCCTCTTGTGACCTCCAAGCCAATGAGAGAGCTTATTTTAAAAGTAAGGTGGATGGCACCTGAGGAATGATATCGTGTGTGTGTGTATGTGTGTGTGTGTATTCGAGTGCCTACACACACTCACACACCTGCACATGTACCCTTATGCAACCTGTCCATGCACATACACCTGCATTTACGAACATGCACACAGATCACGTCAGGAAAAGGGAAAGTAGTTTTATATCAAATACCTTTTATTTTATAAAAGTTGATCTAGGGAAAACCTGTAAAACTCAGAGAGCAAAGTAAACCTTGTATTGTATTCTTCATTGCCATTTTGTTGGAGCTCAGTGGCTTTCAAATAAGCTGTGATTCTGTGACAGAAGATTGTGATTGCTGCAGTCTCTAAGTGGGAGATCTAAATTTGACTCCAACTCTGAAGCCTTCAATCATGGTGTTATGACATGAAGTCAGAAGAAGGCATCACATGGTGTTCTGTAAATAATCTTGGAATTACATCTTCTAGGTGCTTTGAAACAACAGTTGTCCCATGTGGTGACTTTTACTAGCCAGCATATTTAATTGATTTTCATTTTCATTATAAAAATAGTATGTACCAGTGGCTATATATTTTCCTAAGTATGAAGAGCGTCATCTCTCAAAGGGTGGGCACTTCACATTTTAATGTCTCCTCCTGCCCCAGTGAAGAATCTAAATATGGGAGTGGTAACTTGTTTCTTATATTCACTGCACATGGGATGTCTGGGAGCAGAAGGGTGTTGATATCTCTGTAGTCAAGTCAAGATTAATCTGGGCTACATAGCAAGATGAGACTCTATACTGAGACTATATTAAGAAAAACTAGAAGTTGGGGCTGGATATGAAGCTCAGTGGTGGATTTCTTGTCTACCAAACACAAAGCCCCAGGTTTGATCCCCAAGGTCCTGGGTTCAATTCCTCACTAGCTTTAAATACAAGAGTATATGATACAAAGAAAGCTTGTGAACTTACTGAAGAAAACCTAGCTTACTTAGATTAGCTTAGCAAATAGTGATGGGTAAATGACTGTTAGACAATACTTTCTTAAAAGGTCTGTTGCATATGGACAGTCATCCCAGCATTCAGGAGGTAGAGGCAGGAGGATCATGAGTCCAAGGCTAACCTGGGCTACATAAGACAGTATCTCAAAACAAGTCAGGAATCTGGGATGTCAGAGACAATGTCTGTTTATCACTGTATTAATATTTGAGTTTAGAGTTTTATTAAGAGAATAAATTAAAGTGACACTTTTTACTTTGTTTCCTAACTTGGGTACCATTGATTATAACATGATCTAAGAAATACCTCAGTCATGTTTACTATAATATTGTTATCATATCTCAGAGAGTATCTGGGCTTTGTGCAAAACAGCTAACACTAGAAAAACATATTTCTCCCTTGTCTGCTTGTTTCATAGCTAACTGTTTTCTCTTTAGTTTTGAGGGCTGTATATCTAATTAGGAAATTAAAGGAACATAATAGAAGCAAAGTTATGGCTTAGCGAATCCAGTTGCTTCATACCTCTTGACACTTCACCACATGTCAAGGAGGGTGGCTTCCTGAAGCAGGCTCTCCATTGTCTTCACAATCTGCCACTTACATAGACACAATTAATTTATTGATTTAAGAAAAGCAAACTAAAGCTAATAGTGCCTCCCATTTCTGTCTTAAATGTACACATCACTGAAAACATAATGACCAAATGGTAATGAAAGTCCTATAGAAAGAACCAATGCTTTGGGCCAGACTTAGGCTTTGCCTAACATCCTCTCCTGGGTGGCAGAGGAATCAGGCCTGTTTAGAGAATGTTCTTCTATGCCCTGAAGGCAGGAGAATCTTTCTGAGTTTCATGTTTTGTCTTCTCCCCACCTCCCCACCCTTCCTCCCCCACTCTGTGTGTGTGTGTGTGTGTGTGTGTGTGTGTGTGTGTGTCTTTCAGATGTCTGTCTTTTGGTTTGGGATTTATTTATTTATTTATTTATTTATTTATTTATTTATTTATTGGTTTCTTTGTTGAGATGATCTCTCTCTCTCTCTCTCTCTCTCTCTCTCTCTCTCTCTCTCTCTCTCTCTCTCTCTCTCTCTTTCTCTCTGACCTGGACTTTTTACAGTGGGCTAAGCTAGCTAGCTCCAAGAAGCTGCCTTTTTTTCTGTGCCCCCAACAACCAGGATTACAAGCATATACTACCGTACCTGATTGAATTTTGTTTTATTTTAAGTTTATTTATCTTTGTTATATGGGCATGGACGTTTTGCCTCTATGTATGTCCATGCACCATCTGCATGGCTGCTACTTGTAGGAGTCAGAAAAGGATAAGGTTGTTAGAGCCCCTAGAACTGGACTTATAAATGGTTGCAAGCATATAGTGATATAGGTGCTGGGACTCAAAACTAGGTCCTTTACTAGAGCAACAAGTTTTCTTAAGCACTGAGCCATCTCTTCAGACCCAGATTTTTTTTTTAACATTACTTCTGGTAATTAAATCTCTGATTCTCATGCATGCAAAGCATGCACTTTACTAAGAAAGTCATCGCTCCAGACTTTGTCTTCTACTTTGAGCACCCTATACTAAAGTTTACCACTCATTTTTTGTTTTTTGTTTGTTTGTTTGTTTTTCATTTTTAAATGAGCATACACATATCACCACACCATCCTTTGGCCTTGGGGTTAATAATACCTCAGATTTCCTGAAGTGATCTATATCTTCCTGTCCAAAAATGTATCTCTGAGCACTCAAATCTCTGTCTCATATCCCCTTTATAGTCAGTCCTTACTTAGCTCTCGCTTCAGCACCCTGGTACACTAGGCTTATGAACAATATACTGTGCACCTGTGTGCATGCATACATATACACAGACACACACGTGGTGGACTGTAATGTTCTCAAATCTATGTGTGTGAGGGACATGATAAATAATAGCATCAATTTCATTGGCTCTTCCTTTCAACACTGGTGTCAGCATTTTCATTAATCCAACAAATACATATTGCAACTTTCTGGGCATTATGGTATGTATAGAGATGGACATTTGACCACAAAAAAATCTGGTTGATTTGTCAATTTGGGAATTACCTCTGACTCCTTTAGGACCTCTAGTTTTTCTGGCATCACTACATATTTCCCTTCAAACACCCATGCCTAATTTGTAAAATGTATTAATTTATTTGCATGGATATAACTGTGGATGTATATGCACAAGTATGCAGTGACCCCAGAGGGCAAAGAAGAATACTTGATCCAGTAGAACTGGAGTTGCAAGTGGCTACAAACTTCCTGAAGTTAATGCTGGGAAACTGAGCCCAGGTGTTCTGGAAGAACAAGAAGTACTCTTAACCACTGAGTCATCCTTCCAGCCATCCCCCATGCTCCCATATAAATCTTGAATAAAGAAGATACCTAAGTGGTTTTTTTTCCCACAGATGTCCATTGTTTCCATTAAAATTTAAGGTTAAAACATGAAATTAGTTTGGTTGGGCATTAATTTTACTAAAATATTCATGAATATTGATTATGTATGTCAGACTGCCTTAAAAGCCTCTTCAGAGTGGATTTGCTTTTGAGATGAATTTGTTGCTGGAGCCTTCATTCCATCATCTGTGAAATGAGGATATAGACGACAGGCAGCTTATAACAGGAGTTTGGGATGCCAGGTCATTGCTCAGCATTTTACAGTCAGAGTTGTTCCAGCCAAACCAGGAGCTCTTGTCACAGGAGGTCATTACTGTCTCTGCTGGGTCTGAAGGGCAGAGGGGACATGGGTTAAGGGTCAGGATTCTGCTTATCTATTTAACAATACATCAAGTCTCCAGACTGTCAGTGGGAAGATTTATGATTTTTGAGGAACAAAGGTGGACTCTGAGACGTGAGGGCATCAGGAAGAGATAGGGAAAGCAGTGGCTATTTTTCATTGAATGCTACTCTAGAGAAATGAATTTTCTTTTCTTCTCTCTTCAGAAGCCAGTTGCCTTCCTTCCATGTCCAAAATGAGCACAGTTATTTTGTTTCAGGTTTAGTACTGATAGGCTAGATGTAGACAGCTCTTAAATTTATTGTCTTTATCTACTTTTGATCTGAATCAAATGCTAAAACTGCTCAGACCTATCTGTTACCTTTTCCTTCTTAGACACACATGTGCCTTTATTATTTTTTTTTTATTAAAGATGGAAATCTCTACTTGGAGTAAATCAAATTCTGCATTAGCCTTATAATCTTGGCCCTGAAGCTTTTCTCAGGACTTTGAAGTTGAAGTGCAAATCACACTGACTATACTCATACTGTCCCATAAAGCTATATTCTAGTGAGTCAAACTAGATAGTAACCATGGGTTGATCTTTACAATACAGATACAGTAGGAAAACTCTAAGGCTACAGAGTTCTTTGTCCAGTTACCCACTTCTTATTAATAAAATTCAGAATGACACATACTAATTATGGGTAACCATTTATTAATAGTTATAATTATTACTGGTCCATTGTAACTATGGGTACATATACAATATGCAATATACAATATACATAGCTATCTACAGTGTATGAGAGTGGATAGAAGAGTGACTTTCTCAAAAGTTATGTCTATCCTGGGCCTGAGAATGTGTGATCTCAATTAGAAAAAAAATGGATTGTGTAGATGTGATTAGCTTATATTCAGTGACATTATACTGGGTTATGGTAGGGCCTAAGTCTAGCAGCTTATGTCTTCATAAGGAAAGGATACAGATGTGGAAACATTGAAAAATTATGCTAATAGGGATCTGAGTGATGCTCCTATGAGTTAGAGCATCCCAGAGATGCTGTGAACAGACAAAATCTGGGAAGAGGCAAGGATAGTTGCTTTCCTAGGGCTTTCAGTGGTAGATGCATGGTCCTCAAGACATCCTGATTTGGGGGAATAAATTCTGCTCTTTAGTGGTAATATGTGAAAGTGGGCCTAAGGTACCTAACTATTGTGTGTATCAGATACAAGCTTTAAGCAAACTTGAGAGGTTGACATTACATTTCTATGTGGCTGAATGAATTGTCAATTAATGTCCTTGAGCAAACCATGTACCCTTTTAGAGCTCGGCCATCTGTAAGCTGGAGATAATGGTGACAGCTTCAGCATTGCCATAAAGATGAAGTGAGATGATTCATGAATATCTTAGCTAAATACCAGCAAAATACAGAAGCGAGTATGCTAGCATTGGAAGATGCAATAGAAATCACAAAGTCATCCTTAGTGTTCTTCTAGTGTTACTGTCTCTTACTGTATAGTAGCAGGGTAGATTTAAAAAGATCCATATGTGTAATTGATCATTCACTTTGAGTCAACTCAAGTTGACTCCTTTTAAACTTTATGACCACCTAGCAGAGTGCTATAAACACAGTCATTTGTCACGCTAACATGTTCATAATTTCTGCCACACACTCTAATCCACTGAAATTCTGAATCCGTACTCGTCCTCTTATCTCTGCTGTGTGACCCTGACATTTACCATTATTCTGATGATATTTATCTGTTCCTGACTTTTGCAGTCCGTGACCACCCAACACTAATGAGATGCTCCCTCTGGTATCTTCTAGTTTGGCACATATTGTTCTCTTTAGTTAGCTTTTAACAGCAGGTGATGGAGAAGTGCACAAGGTCATTGGAGTGTGGTTGTCTGAAGACTCATGGATTAGAGAATCAGCAGGCAGCAGCTGTGAAGAGAGGTCACAGAATATGGGCGTGTGGGTTTTTAGTGATGATTCACTTGTTTGTTTGATTTTTGGATAATCTATGGCCAGTGTATAGTTGTAATATAAAATGCCCTGAATTCTTCAGACTTTTGTGAACTACATAAAATGGAAGAAACACTATGCTGTATTCCCTGGACATCTGAGTTGTCCTTTTGAAGTGTAATTTGTAGACTCTTAGAAGTGGGAATAAATTCTAAAAATCACATGTGTCAGAAATGATTAATGGAGTCTATTCTATACCCACAACCTAAAAGTCAAACATACAGATAATGTAGGCTTTCTGAGTTGAGAGTCTAAATATAATGTAAAGTATTCCTGAGTAGACCTAACTACAGCAGTAAATAAGGTAACTGAAGTCCAGGCAGATGACCTAGTGTGCCTCATATAGCATGAAGTATAAGAGACAACGTCAAGACTAGACCTCAGATTTCATGAGTGTTAAGAGAATGTCAGTAGAGAAGAAAAATAGATGGCACTGATGTCAACAATTGCCACAGTGAGCAATGAGGAGAGGAAGCTTAGACGTTTGGTACTGAAGTGGGTGGTGATATTGTCATAAGTTGTCCTGGAAATTGTCTTGAATATTTTTAGATTTTCATTTATATACATGTGTGTGTGTGTGTGTGTATGTGTGTGTGTGTACATGTGTCCACACAGAATCACACATTTATGACATGAAGTGGTTGTGGAGGTCAGAGGACAAGCTGCAGAGCCAGTTCTCTTCTTTAACGATGTGAGTCTAGGGGACTGAATGCAGACTGTCAGCTTAGGAGGCAGCTGCTCCTATCCACTGAGCCATCTTGACAATGCATCCTGGAAGTTCCTAAAGGAATGATTATTAGAGATTGTACAGATCAGTAGAGAGCAACTCTAGAGTGCCCAAGCCTATCTACAACTAAAAAAAAAAATGCTGTTTGAATGTCTATTTAACCAGAGACATGAGAATTTAGGTTATTTGGGGGAAAGGCATAAAACAAAAATGGAAATTTTTCCTAATTTTGATTTTATTTCTTATAACACTTCTTGAGTGTTGTTAAGCAAATAATCAGCTTATCCATGAAATGAAGAGTACTGTGGTTTACATTTAAAAAGCAAACCATTCACTGAATGGATTCCTCATTGTAAGATATTTATTTCTCTGTATATATGCATGTTTCTTGAAGATGATTGACAGATCCTGGTCTTTCTCTTTTTGATGCTGAAGTACAGATGAGGCCTTTCCAACCCAATGGAGAGTGGAAGTGGACTCCAGTTGGGATTTGGTTTCCATGGTAACTCATCAGCCATGGTTTGTTCTTTTTCTAGCTGTTTAACTGACTTAGATCTTCATCTGAATGTCGTGAAAAAGATTTGACTATTTGTAGGAGTTCTGCCCAAGTGTGAAGAATCTAAGGAATAAGAAAAGTTTGATTTCTACAGGGAAAATTGTATTAGAAACATGACATTTATTGGTGATGATATTGCCAAAGGTGCTGGATTTAGATCGGGGAGGGTGGCTGATTGTCACTTAGCTAGCAAATGCAGGGATGCCTATATGCTTTCTACTACCCAGCAACTGTCATTACAAAGTCCTCCAAAGAGAGGGTCACTAAGGGTCTCCAGCCAAACAAGAGTGTGTAATTAGAGACTGTGTCTTTAAACAGTGTGGGAGCCTTGGGAACATCTTGTAGTATTGTTGTCCCTTTTCCCATTCTATGCCTTAGCCCCTAAACCATGGTGTCAGATTGCAGCCACCCTACCTACACTGACACACCCATGAGAATCACTAGGGAGAGAAAGTAAAAGAGATCTGCCTTTGTTGTCTACTGAAGAATTTCAGGACAGGAAAGGACAATGGGAAAGAAAAGTTTGCTAGATACACAGGTGATGAGGATTTGGTTCCTTCTGACTCCTTTCTCTCCTGAAGTTACTACCCGAGCCTAAGAATCTAGAGCATGAAAGGTAAGAAGTGGGAAAATTATTGTCTACTTTCTCTTGGACCCTAAGGACAATTAACGATTGAGTCCCATTTGCCAAGGGACTGACCAAATCATATTGTCCTATGGACATGTCTGTGGGACATTGTCTTGATTTCGAATTGATGTAGCAGAGCTCAGCCCACTGTGGGCACCATTCCTCGAAAGGTGGTGCTGGGCTGTGTAAGAAAGGTAGCTGAGCAAGTTAGAGTGAGTCATGAAGCACAGCAGTTCTTCCATGGTGTCTGCCTCAGTTCTTGCTTCAGTCCCTGCCCAGACTTCCCTCTGTGTTAGATTATGACCTAAATGCTTAAGGCAAATAAGCCTTTCTTTTGGAATTTGCTTTTCAGTAGTGTCTTAGCACAGCAACAGAAAAGAAACAAGCATAGCGACCATTGACAGATTAGTTGGTCATCCCTAGAATGAGCCCTATGCCCCCGCTGCCACTGATTCAGAGGCTACTGTAGAGCCTAGAGGGAACTGGGTCAGTACCATAGAGTACTTCTAACAAAGGATGTGCCAGGTCACAAAGACAGGGCTCAGTCCTGTCATCTACCCCAGCTGTCCCTCTCTCTAATTCTGCTGTACTTCTAGATCTTTCTTCCTGTCATTTTCCCCCTCAGGATCCCTTATTTGTTTGAATGTGCCTGTTTTCTGGGCTCTGAGCCCAGCTTGGTTAAAATAGAATTATTTGTTTAACACCCTCCCAATTCTGTCTGAGATAGGGCATCCATATTCTTACCGAGACTAGATTTTTTTAATGTATGGAACAAATGAAAACTCATAATCTATAGCTTAAGGAAGCTGCTTTAATATGTATTTATTCAAGACTCTTCTTACTGTGAAGAGGTAAAATGTATCATTGAGGGGTATCCTGCTCAACCTTCATTTGCCAGGCTATGTATTTTCTCTGAGGGGTTCTTCTCTGGCCCACTTTGAGTTTTCACCTTTCCTTTGTGTGTTCTCTGTGTTGGCCCAAATGTAGTTATAACCATCATGAGCATGTTACAGTTTTTTCTTTGATGGTTTTATGGAAGCTGACCCCATTCCCTGCAATGACTTTTCACTATAGCGTGGATAGAAGGGACCTTCTTAAAGAGCCAGGTCTTTGCTGCTTGTTCCTCACTCTCCTTTACCTCTTGATTTAGTACCACTGGCTTCTTCCCAACACACTTACTCTACCATCCTATCATTCTTACACAGTGTATTTGTTTCTTGTCCTGTTGCTGTGATGAAAGACACTCGCAAAAGCAACTCTAAGGATAAAGGTTTAGTTGGCCTCAAGGCATAAAGTGTACTATGATATAGTCTACTATGGAAGGCAATTCAAGGTAGCAGCTGGTCACATTGTTTCCACAGGCAGAAAGCAGATAGGATGCGGCTGGTTGTCAGCTTCTTTTCTCCTTTTTATTAATTCTATACCCATTGGTCCTAGGTTAATGCTGTATTAGGGATGGGTTCCTATACTAATTTGTTGGCTTTCTGCCCGTAGGTCCAGGCAAGAGGAGAGAACCTGGTCCAGCTGAGTCTCTCTGGATCTGAGCATCATGGTGAATGTCACGGCCCAAAACAAACACACCTGAGGCCAGGAGTCTGTCAAAGCAGGAACTCAACTTTATAGCATCAACCTCTTGCTTATATAAGTTCAAAACATAGGGAGGGGAATTTTGGTGGGGTAAGATGACGTAGGAGGCAGGAAAGGTTGATGGGGGGTATGAAGTGGCTGACAGGGCCAATGGCAAAGCTCTACATCAGCAACAGTGGGACAGAGGCAGGGTCAAACAGGTCTTGCTGAGTCACCCCATAAGGAAGTGACTGAGACAGGTTTTAAAACTTGAGCCAGGCTCGGGTTTGTCCTCAAGGCCCAAACCATAGCCAAAATGGGGCCCAACAGTGACTCAAATAAGAAATGTCCCTTATAGGCTTGTGACATTTGAACATTTGGTTCCCTGATGACAGTGGGGTTTAGAGTGGTTATGGAATCATTAGGAGGTGCAGCCTTGCTGGATGAAGCACATCAATGGAGACAGAATTTGTACATTTATAGTCTTGTTCTGCTTCCTGTCTGTTTTCTTTACTTCCTGTGAGCCAATAAAACAAGATCAGGCAGCTAGTTGCTCTGGCTGCTGGCTCTCATGACTTCCCTGCTATTATGCGCTCTGTTCTCTGGAACAGTCAGTCAAAATCAACTCTTTCTTAAGTTGTTTCTAGTCATGGTGATGTTTGTTTGTTTGATCTCTCTCTCTCTCTGTCTCTCTGTCTCTGTCTCTGTCTCTGTCTCTATCTGTCTCTCTGTCTCTCTGTCTCTGTCTCTGTCTCTGTCTCTCTCTCTCTCTCTCTCTCTCTCTCTCTCTCTCTGTGTGTGTGTGTGTGTGTGTGTGTGTGTGTGTGTAGGTTAAAAGACAACTTTTCAGAGTCAGTTCTCTCCTTATAATATGTGGGTCCAGAAAATTTAATTCAGGTTGCCAGTTATTAGCAAGGCCCACTAAGTTTATTGCTAGCTTTTGACTCAATTTATTTAGTCATAAAATAGTTGTAATAATAAGACTATTAGTATGATTTTTCCTAGGATTAGTTAAAGATTACATATGAGAAAGCTGTCAGGGCAATGCATAGCTCTAGTTGCTAGTGTAAGGAATACGGTAAAAGGCTTAGAAAGGGAGGGAGCATAATATTGTATAGTGTTTGAATAGTACCCACATATGCCTATCCAAGGCCTACATTGAATACCTGAAATTATATACACACCTAATCCTATGTGTCCTGCTTTCTCTTCTTTTGCAAATAGTTGTGATACAGCTTAATTTATAAGTTAGACATAGCACTTGATTAAAAACAGTAATAGAATTATAATTACAATATTCTGTAATTGATGTTAAGTGAATACCTTTTCTCCCTCTCCCTTTCTCTACTTTTTTTTTCATGGCTGTATGTGTGTTTATTGTACTATAATCACTCCATTTTTGCCCCAATGTCGTGATGTATGATGGCTTCACTTGTGCATACCTGACTTGCTGCATCTTTACTCTTGGGGCAATTTGGGGGTAAAATAAGGGCTACTTGGGCATAAGTACTGTGATTCTGTGGCAGTAGACAGAGCCAAGATGGCTGTCTAATAGGCCTCTAATGGATGAGTAGTGTATGCATCAGGGATACCCTGAGGCAATGGATGGCTCACATCCTTCACATCCTGGGCTGTGAGCTCTGCAAGATTGTACTATGCTACACAGAATGGCATGTAAGTCATGTCATACATTTCTTGAATTATATATATATATATATATATATATATATATATATATATATATATTCAGATTTCAGATGACTGAGGATAACTGGAAACTCAGAAAATGGAATTATGTGGATGAGGCAGGATTACTCAGTATTATGAGATGACTGGGGTCCCTAATCTCTATATGCTGAAGTTGTAAATACTACTACCCCCAGAGTGTAGATGTTTTAACAAATAGATACATTACAGGTAGTATTTCCTGGTGAGGATATCTGGGCTCACCCTTGAGCAGTGTGTGTTTGGATCACTGTTGGATACTACTCCACTTATCAGGTTATACTTAATGGAGCTTGGGGTTCAGCTCTCGAGGTAACTCGATGTTGATTTTCAAATGAGGTATTAGAAGTGGAATTAGTTCAGCTTGAGCCAGATGCAGCTTCTAATCCTGGAAGCCAACATCCAAAGAGTCAAAAGATTCTCAATGCTAGTTCTCAGAAGCACATGGAAAACTTTCTAGGACCTTCAGAGGCAGGGGTGAGTTAACAGCAGGAGCTTACCTGGGGGGTGCCCACAAGACTCCTGGTTCTCAGTAATGGTAGTGGACTCTTCAGAAGAAGTAAAGGTTCTCTCCTTGGAGGTGAAAGAACCTAGTGGGGAAACCCCCACTCAACTCCTGATTCAGCACGCAACCAAGAATCATGAACAGAATACAACACCTTGATGTAACAACACGAGGTAGTTTAATGGTGGAGCTCAGGGTCGAAACGTGTCTCACACAGGAGACAGTGGATTCAACCACGAGGCTTAGAAGCTAGGGGTTTTTATAGAAAAGGAGTGGGGCTGGGGGAGGAATTGGTGTGGTTTCACATGATTGGTCCATTTAAACATCAGCAGCCTGTTAACATTTAACTTAGGTCGGAAGGGTGGGAGATAGGGAGGTGCTGGGCCAGTCCGGACATGTAATGACAGGCCTGCCCGGGCATGTCCTGGCCTGTTCTGCTATGCTCTCAGCTCCAGGTTTCAAAGCTCACAAACAACTCTTTGGGTTATTTGACATACATTACATGAATCACAGGTCTCAAGTTTTATTTCCTTTCAGAGGAATGGCACACAAAACATGTGAACCTCGGGTGGTGTGTTAGAGCTGAGGTAATGCTTATGGAACATGTATTACAATGGCTGTCCTGGAGGACAGGAGATACCAGCTTTCATTATTTAAGAGTGGTAGCTGTTGTAAAACCTTCTTACCAGGATAATGATGTGTTTCGAGCCAGCCAGGGGCTTACATGTCCTGGTTCGAGCCTGGGAGGCAACCTGGAGCTGAAAGCAAAGAGGGGACCTAGGTGGGTCAAGAAATGGAACCAAGACATGCTAGTCTGCTCAAGGTTCAAATGTTTAATGGCGGACACACTTTATAAAGGAGAGGGGAGGCCCATTCCCACCAATTCATCCTTGGAGTCTGGAACCAGCTGCAGGTGATGACTTGCAGGATAGGGCATAGTCTCCAGAATAGCTCTGGGGGGCCTCTCAGCAGGTGGCAGTATCTTGAATAGGAACAGCATCACTGGCTGAACAATAGAGTAATCTAGGGAGGAAGGCTCCACCCTAGGTAATCTCCTTAGTGGCAGCAAAGTCAAAGTCTGGCTCAGCCTGCTTCAGACTTGTTGGAGGTTACAATGTGGGATGATCTGCATAGTATTCAGTTGCTACAGCCAACAGGATGCTTACATTTTAGGCAGGATTATTTTCATTGCTTGAGAGTGATAGTATGAGACAGCCATTTTCTCCTTTAACTTCTGAATATCATCACACTGATTCTAGAAGGTGAATGAGAAATGGGGGGAGGGGGGAAAGTTGGTAATCTTTTTTAAGAAAAAGCCTGTGACAGATATAATGTGCTGAGTCAGAGCTCCCAAAGGCACCAAGGAGCAGCTAAGATCACCACAGAAACCATATGATGTGAAGTGAGACACTTGATTTATCAAGAAGAAGGGCATGGGAAGCTCTGGAGAAGAAAAAGCAAAACAGAGCAAGGAAAATGGATCCATACAGTGCTAGTTGCAGCTAGAGGTCAATGCCACGCTTAAGACAGATAATAAATAAATAAAAATGGAAATAGGTAAATATATTATAGACCTGGCAGAATTTATCTCCACATGGAACCCAACATGAAAAATAGAACAAGATTAGATAAATGTCTGCCTACCAATAAGATTGAGATAAGGGAGCCTTTCTCATCGATATTAGTTAACATTTACTGAACAAGAGAGAAAAGTCATTCTTGACAAATGTCGAAAACAGGTGATTTTTTTTTTATGAGATGTGGACTATTTTGAAATTAAACTATTATAAATAAAATAGAAGTAAGGATGTAGCTTAGTGGTAGATGCCTGGTATCCACAGGGTCCTAGATTCTGTTCCCAGTATGTATGTATGTATATATATATATATATATATATATATATATATATATATATGTCACTATAACCACTCCATCCTTGCCCTGATATATGGATGTAAGATGACTTTTCTTTTGTATACCCAAGGTACATATATATGATATTTTATATCATATTGTATCATATAATATATCATATATTTATTATCATAGATATAATTTTACTACCTCAATACATGAGGGTAGTAAAATAATATTCCTTTTATAGGTGACTTAGATAATATGACTATATGCTTAGAAAAATTATGAATAATAAGATGTTACTAAAACTACAATTAGTGACTAGACTACAATATACAGTCAGCAGCAACTTTCATACTGGGGGGCAGGTAGAAAAGTGAAAAGAGGACAGATGGAGTGTGTTATAGAGCTGGTAAAACTGGGTGCCATTCTGGGAAAGAAACTGCATCTGCCATTTATACCCAATACCAAGAAAACTCCTGAACCCTTTAAGGTTTAATTATAAAATAAAATTATTTAATTTCTGGAAGAAAACAGAAGACCTACATTATAGCCTCAGCATAGAGTAGGCAAAGCCTACTGAACCTCCAAAGGAAAACATTGAAAATTCAACTGCAGACATAAAGTCAAAGACTTTGTATTGACTATTAAAAATCAGCACAGGATAAAGAGATGCCCCAGTGGATTAGGGAACTACCTGCTCTCTTTGAGGACCCTATGTCCCCAGCACCTATACAAGGTGGAGCATAACTACCTGTAACTACAGTTCCAGGAAGACCTGACACCTCTCACCTCCATGGATACCTGTACTCATATACATATCTCCACACACATTTACACAGATAAAAATAATTTTTAAATCTCTAAAAAAAGAGTCATTACAAAGTTAAAATAAAAATGACTAAATATAAAAAGATCTGTTATTCAATTTTGTATACAGACTTTGAAAGGGACTGGGAAGTAGCTCAGTGGGTTAGAGAGATACCTTTGCAAGCATGAGGAATTGCCAAGGGATTCACAGCACCCATGGAAGGATCTAAAGAAAGAACAAGGCAAAACTGATTGTGCCTCTAGCCCCACTGTTGTGTGTAAGAGAAAGATAGAGGGGGCTCACTTGTATGTGCAGGTTCAGTAAGAGACCCTGTTTCCAAACAGGAAGGCAAAGAACAATAGAAGACTCATGTCATCCTCCTCTGACTACCCTTTTCTCATGCACTAGTGTATGTTCACTCACCTATGTACACATGAGCACAGACATGTATACACAAATAGCTATTATATGTTTGTCCAATGTTTGAGTCCTTTTCAGTGAAATATCAAAAGTTAAAACTCACAAATCTTGTTTCCTTGTCCTTTACATTCTTGTTAGCCTGAACAAGTGTCTGTTTATGGCTAAAGACCTCTAGAAATTGATTAAAGCATCACTACTTATTAAAAAGTAGAGAGAGAGAAAAAAAGCAATGAACCCATATTCACAGCAGAGAATATCTTGAATCAATTAAAGCAAAACAAAACTAAATAACCACAAACTCCATTCATGAGAGGAATAACTTTAAAACCCTACTCTTGTATTATTTTTATTTTCACTTTTTAGGGCAAAACCAAGCTAACCAACCGCAAAACAAACTAACTAATATCTGATAGTGATGTCATAGAGGGCAGGCTCACTCATATCATCTCTGGAAGTCTAATTCAATATAACCCTGACTTCAGAACACGTTGGAATATCTATTACAAATATAAAATCAGGCCCTGCCCCAGAGCCAAGAATTTCCTATTGACAGAGTTTGACTCCCATAGTTTTACAAGTGATAAATATCATGTTCATGAAATTATCTACTAAAGAGCTCTTGTTTGTAAAAGCAAAGGTTAGAATCAACCCAAATGCAGCTCAGAAGATTAGTTAAATATGATGCATTTGTCTCAGGGATTGACAAACCTCAGTCCCCAGACCAAACTCAGCTTAACACCAACATTTGGATGGCTTGGTAGTTAAGAATGTGTTTCACAATTTTTAAGTTTCTTAATTTTTTTTATATGTTTGGGTGTGTTACTTACATGCATATCTGCACCAAGTGTGTTTCTGATGCCTATGAGTCCAGAAGAAGACATTAGATCTCCTGGAACTAGAGTTACAGATGGTTTGAGTGCCACCATATAGATGCTGAGGACCAAAACTGGGTCCTTGGAAGAGAAGCCAATGCTCTCTAACAAATGATCTATATAGCCCTGTGGATTTCCTGTTTTAAAGGATTTTTCTGTTGTTTTATCAGTGTCTCTCTTCATAGCCCAGGCTTATAATCTTCTTTCTTCTTGAGATTTTGGAGTGCTAAAATTTTAGCGTATCCCATTTTACCAGGCTTCCAATGCTTTGTTCTCATGCTCTTTTCTTTTCTTTTCTTTTCTTTTCTTTTCTTTTCTTTTCTTTTCTTTTCTTTTCTTTTCTTTTCTTTTCTTTTCTTTTCTTTTCTTTTCTTTTGTTTCCTTTCCTTTCCTTTCCTTTCCTTTCCTTTCCTTTCCTTTCCTTTCCTTTCCTTTCCTTTCCTTTCCTTTCCTTTCCTTTCCTTTCCTTTCCTTTCCTTTCCTTTCCTTTCCTTTCCTTTCCTTTCCTTTCCTTTCCTTTCCTTTCCTTTCCTTTCCTTTCCTTTCCTTTCCTTTCCTTTCCTTTCCTTTCCTTTCCTTTCCTTTCCTTCCCTCCCTCCTTCCTTCCTTCCTTCCTTCCTTCCTTCCTTCCTTCCTTCCTTCCTTCTTTTTTTCTTTTTCTTTTCCTGTGATATCTGCAATTGATATAGAAGTATGGTTTAATCACATTTAGTGCAGGTGTAAGAGCACATGCATGTGAGGGGGTCACACATGAAATCAGAGGACAACTTGTATGTGTCAATCCTCTCCTTCCACCATGTAAGCCTTGAAGATCAAACTCAGGTCATCAGGCTTGGCAGCAAGTACCTTTTCCTCCTGCTTAGCCATCCCCCTGGCCCTAAAAATATGGTTTTAAAAGTTTGTTGGAATGCAGCAGTCATTGTTTTGTGCATTGCCTGTAGCTTCCAGGCTTGTTGCAGATTTCAGTGGTGCAGTTAGAACCCTGTAGTGTTTAGAATATCATTCAGCTAATGCACAGAACTCACAATGGGTACAACAAAACTATAGGTCTCCATTTGTGCAAGCCAGTCAATTATTTTGGTGTGCTGTTGATATATTCAATATCAAGTACTTTTGGAAAAAATAAAGGAACATGTTATACATACACAACTAAAATCACACACAGTAATAGTTTAGTGGCATTTGGTCACTTTCAAGAGGCACAGAAATGTAGGTTAAATATTCTGTTAGCCAAAATATTGATTTCCAGGCAATCATTTAAGAAACACTAAGCTACTTTCTAGATAAGTAGGAATTTGAGATTTCCTACAGAAGAGTGATATTTGTGGACATTAATGAAAAATGAATGCTCCAATTCTTGCACATTGGAAGATTCCAATGGCCCTCACATTGGCTGTTTCATGGTAGCTACTCCTACTCTGCCCTCAGCTACACAGGGTCTGCCCTTCATGGATAATTCAGTTATCACCCTACTAGCTTACCACACATTGTTTATAAATTAAATAATTTTCATAAAATCATCACCCACTAATCTCAGGCATATGCTCCCTAGCATAGGTCTCAACAAGTCCATGTTACTTAGTAGTAGGACAATTTAACACATCTTGGTTTTGGGTTTGGTTTGGGTTGGTTGGTTGGTTGGTTGGTTGGTTGTTTTCAATTGTGGTGGGGATCTGGATATTTTTAACAGACTTGGAAATGATTCAAATGTATGATATGATATTCCTAGTAACAACTCAAAGGGAAAACTTAAAACTTGGTTGGTTGCATGCAGATAGCTGGAGTGAACCTTAAGATGGCACCTTTCAAAAAAATCATTTTCCATTAAAAAGCAGCCCAAGGATTAAGAGATATACTTTTCCTTTAAAAAAAAAATCTTTTCCCAATTATATCATGTATATTGTACTTTATTCTCAAGTTTTTTATGCAAATGACTCTGCATATTATTATTTGGATACTGGAATAAAAATTTAGCTTGTATACATACCAAGGAACAGTAGGAATTTCTAAGTAAATACTTAGGTGAATATCTAAAGACATTTCAATTTCTGGGTTTATTAACATAGCTGAGAGTTCTTTATAACATACGGTGGAATTTGGTCATTCTGGAGAGAAATGCAAGCAGCTATCTGCCCTGTAGCTAAGGGAATAATCTTAAGTAAATACCACAGTTACATTTTGTTTAAAGTAAAGATAGGGAAGGAGTTTTATCATGGTAAATCTAGACATCAGGTAAGCCATCCAAATCCATCAATCTATTTTTTAATCTTGCCTTGAAGCTATTTCATAATAAAAGATTAAAGGAAGGGATGGAGAGAGAAAGTATATGACATTCAAAGAGTTGTATGGAGAGAAATTCTCAGGGCTCCTGACCAGGGCCCATCTCAAGCTCAATTGTATATGTTTGTCTTATGAGTCAGAGAACAGAGAAACCTGACATATATCCCAAGTTCAGCATCAGGGACTCTCTCTTCTTTTTGCTTTTAAAGAAGTTTACTCACTGCCACCCACCATTTAAAAGACTTAGCATTGCTATAAGATGTCTTTGTTTTACTTGCAGAATGGCTGAGTATTCCCAGCCACAAAGAAAACAAAAGAGAAGAAAGGAATAGGAAATAGAATGAGTAGAATGAGAACTCCTGTCTTAAATGTCAATAAATAAATAAATAAATAAATAAATAAATAAATAAATAAATTCTATTTTTATTTTCTGATTAAACATAGTAATTGTACATATTAATGGGATACCATATGCTGCTTTGATATATGCATATATTGTATTCCATTTAAATCAGGGGCATTATGCTGATCTGAAGTAATAATCATTTCTTTGTGATGAGAACACTTTCAACCACTCCTGCAGAGACTAAAAATAAGAGGTGGGAATGAGGCTCTGGATCAAGATGATCAGTAGGTGTGGAGTTACAGTTCCATGGGAGAAATAAATTCTGGGCTTCTGCTTCCAAGTAGGGAGACTGAAGACAACAATGTTATACATTTGATTTGTGTAGTTTTGATAACAGTCTACTGCATTCTTACTATTCCTTAAATCTCCCAGTGAAGAGGGTTGTGTTTATTATGAGTTTGTCTGTGCTAGTTCCTAGCTGAATGGTCTTCCAGCTCCATATACCTCTGAATCTAGAGAAAACAAGTTAGTTATAAAAACTACTTCTACAAGGTCTTATGCTACAGGCCAATGTGATGACTAAGGATCCCCATATCTGTGAAGTTCCTGGGTAATACTGATGCTTCTGGTGATAAGGTAATGAGTTGAGAACTCTGTTGAGGTAGGTTTACATTGCTGTTCTTCTTTACTAATCACAGAAGTACAATCACGAGTTGACTGTGGTTTGAACACCATTGTGTGGGGGTGTGGGTGTGGGTGTCTGTGTGTGTGTGTGTATAACTTAAATTTAAATAAAGAACATTATAGGTATCCACACAAGTATGTCAATTTTTGTTCATTTGTGATAATTCATAGTCTTTATATTCAGGAACGGAAGTAAATTCCTCATCTCTGCAGTTGCCCCTTTGTTCTGAATGGAGGTTGGTTAAAGCTTGGAGTTGCTACAGCCTCAGAAGGGATTTGCAATAAATCCTCAAAACAGCATAAAACTAGGTACTGCAAGACACTTTATAGGATTATCCCAACTTCCATTGTTCTTGATTATAGAGGTTACACAGGAGATCCCAGAATATACCCAATTATAACACTAGAAAGTATGGGCATGTTATTATTACTGGTGGATTAAAGTATCAGTAGAGCTTTTTAAAAACTACAGAATGCTAAAATTTGAGCAATTAGAAATATGTTTAATTTAGTAGGAGGAGTGAAGATAATAGAGGAATGGAATGATTGTTGAGTGGTTAAGAGCAATAGGTTCAGTTCCCAGCACCCACTTCACAGTTCACAACCATCCAATTCCAAGGGGGTCTAGATGCCCTCTTCTGGTATCAATCAGCACTGTATGTTCATGGTACAAATACATGTGAGCAAAACACCCATACATAGAAAATAAAAGCATGTAAGTCATTCTTTTAAACAGAAAGAAAATGGTGATGCAATTCATTTCCAGGAGACACAAGTGGTTGTTGATTTCTTTCCCAAATTGAAATCTGCCACGGACCGGGCCTAGTCAGCCCCCCTCAATCCATGGGAATCAGGGGTTCTGGCAGATGGGCACAGTGTTGGCGGGAATTGGGGTGACAAACAGACTCGACACAAGGGAGTGTGAATCTGAATGTAATTTGATAAATTGAGCATCAAACTTTTTATACAGAAGAAAATAGGAAAGTTAGGTGACAATAAGGTTCCTGGATTTTTTTTTTAAATATTTTTTTATTACGTATTTTCCTCAATTACATTTCCAATGCTATCCCAAAAGTCACCCATACCCTCCCCCCCACTTCCCTACCCACCCATTCCCATTTTTTGGCCCCGGCGGTTCTTACATAAAACAGAGGAATGCAAACAAGGAAGGACTGGCAGGAACCAACTGGGATAAAATTCAATGTTAACAACTGGGATCAAAAACAGCCCCACCTAAAGTCACTTAAACTTAGAAGCCAGGGGGCAAGGGCTTTATGCCCTTGCCATAGTTCCTAGTCTAGTCTATTGTATAGTCCACCTTCCCCCTAGGCCTTTATAAATACTTGTGTATGGGTGTAACTCAGCTATCTATAGTTCTAAGTATCTACTCTGGTTCCACCTTAGATCACAAGCTTCCTTCTTCCTAGATAATGGTAAATTTCTGTGTAGGGCAGTGACTTAGCTATCCATGCCCAGGGTTGGATCAAGGACTGCCTAGAATCTAACTTAGCTATATGTCAAAAAAATCAATCCTTCGGACCACTTATAATAAAGCAATATTAAGGGAAAGCTCACAGATCCATTTACCAAGTAGAGCAAGGGCATTGGAGCATTCTTTATACAGGATGCCATGATTCCAGGAGACAGTGCCCAGGTTTTTGGGTCCTGCCGCGCTTGTCACTACTGGAGTGGATGTAGCAGAAATCAGGATAAAACATCACCCCTAGAAGGTATAGGGAGCATCCAGTGCCTTATTTTCACAGTTAAGGTGACAGAATGCTGCAGGTTTTTGCAAGTTGATCTGTATTGTGATGAGGGCTAATGGAATAATTGGCTTAGATTTTAGAGTTTTCCAGAATTGATGAATAGTACATAATATATCCATAATTCATTTTAATGCCAATAAATTAGTAATAAAAGTACAAGGCTGAATATATTCTACTCAAGAGACATCATATTATCAAAATTTCATAAAAGTGCTCACTCCAAATTTCTATCTCTTTGGGTATTATTTACAGTTCAGAAATGTGCCCAGATCTATATATTACACTTGAGTTATTTCAGGCCAAGGGCCTGGGATGGAACAGTTGCCCCAGATAAAGCCACCACAGGTAAATTGACAACTTCTGTTTTGGGGCATGAAAGAATTTTATTGTTTGACCAGCATGCAGCAATCTGTTGTTACAAAGCAAAGGTGATGGATGAGTTTTATAAACCATCATATTAGTTATCTATCTGAATGCATATTTATCTGTGTTACTAATCTGTATATTGCTTCAAACAGATCTGTGGTTACCATAATGCTGTGTCTGGAGATGGGGAGAGGAATAGCCACCCAGAATGGTATCTGAGATCTTAATGCTTGTGGAAACAGCAGCTGTGTTTCAGCTTTTTATAGCCATCTTCAATGAATCTGGCTCCCAATCAAAGCACAGTAATATTTTCAACATGATCAAATCTTTTGATGGATAGAGACAAACCAAAATAGACTTATATTTCTGACATTGATTTTCACAACTCTGTAGCAAGCAGATGAAGACCTATTGGATGATATGTGTGAACTCTTTGGTGTTATAGTAGAATTAACTATCAAGATGAATACTATAAAGCTGAATACTAGCTGGGCAGTGGTAGCGCACGCCTTTAATCCTAGCACTTGGGAGGCAGAGGCAGGCTGATTTCTGAGATTGAGGCCAGCCTGGTCCACAAAGAGAGTTCCAGGACAGCCAGGACTATACAGAGAAACCCTGTCTCGAAAAAAGCAAAAAGCAAAAACAAAAACAAAAACAGAAACAACAACAAAATGCTGAATACCGTGAGTAATTGACAGCTGACCAGTTTGAAGTATCATGAGAAGAATACAAAGACTATGTTAAATGATAACCCTATAAAAGCAAGTTTTATAGGTCTTTGGAAGAGAAGTTAATTCTTACTAATATGCCAGAGAGTGAATTTCTTAGAACATATCCATGCTGACAATAGTTCTTTTATTCAGAAATTATATTATAGTCACATTGAGAAAACAAACATGAGCTATAATTCATCTAAGCCAATTACAAAAATTTAAAGAATGTTTTAGATAAATCTGGAAATTCACATATCACAGCCATGTTATGACTTGGATGTACTTTAGTTTTGTGTGTGTGTGTGTGTTAGATGATTGCATATATTGTATTATTTAAAGCTAGGCTAGTAATCTCAGACACAATAGCAATTTATCACAATTACCATCAAGATACATCAATTATGAGGGGCTTACGATTAAATGGATTAGCTATTGGGAGGAACTATAAAAAGAAGACAGGCTTTCTGACCCTGGGACTCAGTTGTGTTTGCCATTTTCTCTCTGGGTACTCTCAGAGGTGGGTCCGTGCAGAAGAGCGTGAGGCACAAAAGCAACAGAGCTTCTTGGACATGGTCCCTTAGGGCCTTCATCCTCAGCCAGGAGGCAGAGCTAATCCTCAGTCCTCTGTGCACCTTCCCTGCCAGAGGAGAGCTTGCCTACAGCGAGTGCCCAGACCCCGGGGACTCAGGTGAGATAGCCATTTTCTTTTTCTTTTCTTTTCTTTTCTTTTCTTTTCTTTTCTTTTCTTTTCTTTTCTTTTCTTTTCTTTCCTTTCCTTTCCTTTCCTTTCCTTTCCTTTCCTTTCCTTTCCTTTCCTTTCCTTTCCTTTCCTTTCCTTTCCTTTCCTTTCCTTTCCTTTCCTTTCCTTTCCTTTCCTTTTCTTTTCTCTTCTTTTTTCTTTTCTTTGTTTGTTTTTGTTTTTGTTTTGTTTTTGTTTTTTTTTTCAGTTACAATAGTCCTTTTTTGTTTTTTTTAATTAGATATTTTCTTCATTTACATTTTAAATGTGATCCAGAAAGTCCCCTATACCCTCCCTCTACCCTGCTCCCCAACCCATCCACACCTGTTTCATGGCCCTGGCATTCCCCTGTACTGGGGCATATAATCATTGCAAGACCAGGGGTCTCTCCTCCCATTGATAGCCTACTAGGCCATCCTCTGCTACATATGCAGCTAGAGACACAAGCTCTTGTGTAAGGGGGTACTGGTTAGTTCATATTGTTGTTCCTCCTATAGGGTTGCAGACCCCTTTAGCTCTTTGGGCACTTTCTCTAGCTCTTCCATTGGGGCCCTGTGTTCCATCCAATAGATGACTGTGAGCATCCACTTCTGTATTTGCCAGGCACAGGCATAGCCTCACAGGAGTCAGCTATATCAGGGTCCTGTCGGCAAAATCTTGCTGGCATATGCAATTGTGTCTGCGTTTGGTGATTGATTATGGTATGGAGCCTTGAATGGGGCAGTCTCTGCATGGTCCTTCCTTCTGTCTCATCTTCAAATTTTGTCTCTGTAACTCCTTCCATGGGTATTTTGTTCTCCATTCTAAGGAGGAATGAAGTATCCACACTTTGGTCTTCCTTCATCTTGAGTTTCATGTGTTTGCAAATTGTATCTTGGGTATTCTAAGTTTCTGGGCTAATATCCACTTATCAGTGAGTGCATATCAAGTGACTTCTTTTGTGATTGGGTCACCTCACTCAGGATGATATCCTCCAGATACATCCATTTGCCCAAGAATTTCATAAATTCATTGTTTTTAATAGCGTAGTAGTACTCCATTGTATAAATGTACCACATTTTCTGTATCCATCCCTCTGTTGAGGGACATCTGGGTTCTTTCCAGCTTCTGGTTATTATAAATAAGGCTGCTATGAACATAGTGGAACATGTGTCCTTATTACAAGTTGGAGCATCTTCTGGGTATATGCCCAGGAGTGGTATTGCTGGATCTTCTGGTAGTACTGTGTTCAATTTTCTGAGGAACTGCCAAACTGATTTATTGAAGGTAAGGGGAGGGAAGGAGAGGGGAGGGAAAAAAAAGTTTTAGAATCCACATGCTGAGAAAGAAGGAGGAGTGTGTCCTTCATTTGAGAATCCACACCACATGGGGGCAGTAGTGAGAAGCACACAGGTGCATCCACAGGGAGTAAAGAGCAGATTAACCATACTAGGGTTACAGAAGGCATCTAACCTCTAGGTTTGAACTCACTATTAAAAATTAATTGGAGATTCTCAAAGAGAAAACACTCTCCATGATGTGAGTTTAGGAGGTTGGGAGAACTGGTTTCTTGCCAGAGCTGCAGGTTTTGCCTGAGTCATGTGGTTCCTCCCCAAGCTGCACAGGTTTGGAACTAGAACAAAGGATGTACTAATTGGTGTGTGCACAATTCTGGGGTTTGTGGTTTAAGGATGAGACACACCCAGGCAGACCCAGGAACATGGGTAGTGGGCTAGTGGTTCTGCAAGAGCCTAAGCTGCAAATGCTAACAACTCCTGCTGGGCAAAGGCAGGCAGCAAACAGGGATCTCCTGCTGAGGAGAAGACAGGCCACTGAGTCAGTCTAAATAAAATACAGAAATGGAAAAATTGGTTTAAAAGAAAATGAAAAAGTCTATGCTTTACAAGCAACAGATTCTGTAAATTTGGGCTCCATGGGAATTCTGGGATTGCTTAGCCTGGCATAAGACATTGATAGCCTGGAAATAAGCTCATACAGATATGTAGAGGGGATTTTAATTGAAGTTAAAAGCATAGGAAAGGATGTTAACTCAAGTTATATAAAGAGAAGGGGGACATATATACCATAGAGATATTAATCTCCATAGAAGGGAGAAACTAAGTATACATAGATGAATAAATTAATTTAGGCCTTGATCTCACTATTAAACACTAATCGTGTAAGAACAAAGCAGGAGATAGTGAAAAAGCACTGTCTCAATGGATAATAATTGTTTAGATTGCTTTATATTAATTCAACTCTTATAAAGAGAAGGATGATACATATACCCACAAAGAGACTAATTTTCAGAGAAGGGAGAGTTTAAGTATGCATAGATGAAGAAATAAATTTAAACCTTTTGATCTCAGGTAGATCAGGGCAGGGGTAGGGAGAAAAATCTTATCTCAGACAAATAGTAAAAACTTAGGCCTTGTTCTCACTATTAAAAATTAATTGTGTAAAAACAAGACAGGGCATAGTTAACACTGTCTCAATGGATAATAACATTTGTTAGATTGCTTTAATTTCTTTGAATTGTTTTAATTATCAAAATTTATGTGGTTATAAGTTTGTTGGTTGTGGCATTAAAAATCCTCGGGAAACAGGTCAAAATAGAGCAGGCTTGAAGAAAAAGAAGAGGCTGCTAATTTGAATCAATCTATACCTTTGAGGATTTTGGATTACTGGACCAAGGACATGCTATTTTGGGAGAGAGGCTCTGTAATTGTGTTAGTAGGAAAGAAGAAAAGGCTTTGGACTCACACAGGTCCAAAAGGAAGGGTCCAGAGTGATATGGATTAGATATGATAGGGGAAGACTCCCTGAAGATCTTTGCTACAGTCAGAAAAGAAAAATTCACGAAGATCAAGCAGGACAGGTAACTTGATTTGCTGATTCCTCCAAATGGAAAAAGCCCTGTAACTGGCTTAGACATTAAAATGTCTCTAGCCAAAAGTTCAGCTAAAATAAATCAATGAATCTTGTTGGTTATGGAACCCTTAAGGTTCATCATTCCATTCTTCACATGGCATGAATGAAGATTTATTACAATTGGTTATTGATCAAGTTAACTCATAAAAGGATAGTTATCTTCCATCAGCTCAAACAAAGAGCAAGTAATTCAACCTACACTGATCTGTATACCCTGCATGATCCATGCAAATATATTAATAGTACTAAAATTTTGGTTGTAAGATTCATATGTTGCAGAATGTGCAGCTCTGACAAGATTCATCTGTAGAGACACTGAAATGACCAGCTGTTCTAGCTACCTGCCTCCCAAAACAGCATCAGGAATAGTTTCTGATTCCTGATGGACTCAGCTTATCTAGCCTTACAAACAGATCAAGTCAGAACTTCAGGTAAGTCCTGAGCCTTCTAAACATACAGAGACTGGATAACAGATACTGAAGCTAGCTTTTAAAAATCTAACCAAGTTTTTTTTTTTTTAATTTTCTTATCCCTCCCCACCACTTTAAAAAAATTTCATTGCCCCAATTAAGCAGGAAGAAGTTGTGGAGAGTTGTCTTCCTGATCCCTTGGGTTTGGGTGTCGGCTAATGGTTATTTTGTAAATTATAGATTGTCATTTTAAGGGAGGATTTGGAAATGATCATAATTTTGGACAGAGAGGAATAGATGGAATGGATTACTAATTTATGAACAAAGCATTATATAGCCATAATCTTACATTGATAGAAATCTTTATAACTGATGCAAAATTGAAGTTATAATTTTGTACATTGGTACAGAATTTATATATTGGTACAGATTTAAGGTTTTCATTGGAATAAATTATTGTATATTGGTACACAATTTGAAATGGATATTGTTACTCTTAGATAGACATTGTGCCTATGAAACTCATTTAAAAATACAAGGCTTAGACCCAGTCCCTCTTATAGCTGCTATTACAAACCATGATGATTAAGATGATTAAGTAATGCAAGTTAAGGGCTATATAATAAACTCATTCTGATTTAGTCATATGGTGGTTTCAATATTATTCAAATAGAAATAGCTAAGAGCAGTCAAAGTTTAACAGTTCAGATATGCTTTATGGAGTTAGTCTTCAGAAACATCAAAAGTACACAGATCATGACATTTATACTCATTTCATTATTATTAGATTTTTGAGTAAGAGATATGTCTGCTCCTGACAGTACCCCCTTCTTGGCTCAAAGAAGATATTGAACATCATAATCTCCATGTGGAGTTGCTCCAGTTGTAAGTACTTGTCAAGAATTTCCCAAATTTATCAACAGACAAAAAATACTGTCCAGGAATAGGACAGGACACACAATGTGGAATAGTTGACAGCTTAGCTCTGCCAAGATAGAGTAAGCTAGTCCATCATAATTCCAGCTTTACTTAAGGTCTGTCAGATAATTCTAGGCCAGAAGGCTGAAGATATATGCTCCAACATTTTGAGGAATAGGGGATTGTCTGGGTAGTCAACTGTTTCTGCAATTTGTTTAAGTTTTGGAAGCTATGTTTTTTTGTGCTTCCTATATTCTTAGGTAATATTTAATTCATTCTCAGAGATCTGATGGAGATTAGGACTAGTTATAGGCCCATAAGCAAACTTAAGTTGCCTAGCACTGAGGACAATGATCTAGATTTGATAGGATGGCCTTCAGGTGGTAATGAAAGTTAAAATCAGAACATAATTCAGGTATAGAATTGTAAACTCTTTAAGTTAAGATGGATGTTAGAATAATGTATGTAAATTGACAAAAATTGATAGGTTGGACATTATTAGTGTATATCATAACTTATAGTTTACATAACTGTTATTACTATGTTCAGTGCATATCTAAGAGAAAAGACCTTTTTAATAGATGAAAGGGTAAATTTGTTAATTTGGTTTATTGCTTATGGTAATTGGGTTCCCAACTTACACAGGATGTAACATGTTTGCATGTAAGATGCTGCGGGTCCCTGCCTCCAGTAGGCTTTAATTGGTTAATAAAGTTGTTGTTGGCTAATGGCTGGGTAGGGAGACAGTAGAGGGACTTTATATTTCCCAGGTAAGGAGAGGCAAGGTTTTAGAATTGCCATGAAGGGGAAGGAGGAGGATTGACCTTGAGAGCTGCAGGAGGGAAAGCCTACAGCCATGTAAGAAGCAGGGAAGAGTATCCCAGCCCTCCTCCCCTTCATTGGGTCTGGGGTAGTAAAGATTGAATATAGATTTTAATATATAATAATTCAGGAGTATCAGAGTGGAGGTGTTAGCAATGTGGAAGTTTGAGAGTGGCCCAACTGTTGAGCTGTTTAGGGCATAATAAAAATAAGACTGTGTGTGTATGTCTTTCATTTGAGAATCCAGAGCATTTTGGCAGGTGGCAAGGAACACACACCATTGCTGCTCTGTGTGTGTGTGTGATTGTGTGTGTGTGTGTGTGATTTGAGTCTCAGTATTAATTAATACAAAACTAAAACAAATATTCTACTCTGTTATGTGGTATCTTGGACATGCAGGTTTCTGTGATGTCTAGTTCTTTGCTTGCCTGATACTTTTTTCATTATAAATCTTAAGCATGATTTTTAATTGTGTTTTTTTTTGGGTGGGGGTGGGGGAACAGTATCTACATCTTTAACTATTCATAGTCAATTTGGATTTAATATTAAATTACTTCACATAAACTGAAAAAATTATTACTACAAAGGCCTGTTCATTCACTTATCCTCATCCTTCTTCTCCCATCATATTTATTTGATCTAGATATATTTTAAAACTCAAAGTACTAGTTTATGTTTTTTCCTTAGCATAGCTATTTGTGTTTCAAAGAATTAGAAGGAAAATGGTGATATTTTCTTTTTTATACACATGCTTGGCATCCAAATATTCAAGGAATATTTCCTGTCTGTCTGAAAACATTCCTTGAACTTTTTTTTATGTGTTGGGAGGCTGGTGACAAATTCTTAATTTGTTTAGCTAAAATTCTATGTCGCTTTTATTCTTGAAGAATGTATTTTGCTGGTATAGAATTCTACTACTTTCATTGTTTTAAAGATAGCATTTCATTCCACTATGGGTTTCATTTTGTCTCACAAGAAGTCAGTAGTCAAAGGTCGTAGTGTTCCCTTGCATATAATGTTTTCAGTATTTTTATTTTTCTAGTTTACTTGATGTTCCTGCTTACTTATACATTTCAGAAATTTGATTGTGGTTTTCTTAGTAGTTGTATTTAAGTTTCTGTTTTGCTTCTTGAATCTGTAAATATCTGTCTTGATCTAATTTTTTAGGTATGTTTCTAATTGATTTTAAGCAACATTTTTTCTCTTCTCTTCAAGACTCCAATTACATACTTGCTAGTTTAGTTGACAATGACTCATGGATCGCTAGGCCTAGCCTTACTTTTTTTCCCCTAACCTTTACCCTTCTTCAGATTTAATTTATCTTTAAAGTTACTATCTTAGGTCTGTCCCTAATTGAGTCCATGTCACCTTTCCACTGATGGTGCTTGCGGTTCTTAGATTTCCCGTTAGAGCCATTACATGCTCTCTGTTTCTCATCTGTGATTTTCTGTGTGTCAGTGATATGTTACAGTAATTAACTGTGCATCAAATTATATTCTGACAAATACTGATTTAAAAATAATTACCAAGTAGTTAACTTGCCAAAGCTAAAAATCTGAAGCTGATTTTTTTTTTTTTTTGATGGATAAGATAGCAAGAGTCTCTGTGTAGCCCTTTTACATCTTAGCTGGACTGTTTCCAGTCAAATTAATGAGGATCCACCTCTAACTGAGGAACCACTGGCAAAAGAGATGTGGTGAATGGTAGGTTGTCCATGCTCCAGTGGATGATGCTCCAGTGGATGGGCCTACATCCATACACAAATGGGCAAAACTAATTGGACTCAATAGGTTGAAGAGAGGGGACATGGAGATGAAGGTAAAAGGCAGATATGGTATGATTGGTCTGGGAGAAGTTGGAACCTTAGGGGTCGATGTGATCAAAATACATTTAATATATTGTATAGTGTATGAAACTCTGAAAAAATACATAAAATATGTTTTAAAAGATTAGCTGGAGATCAGGGTAGAGATTATGCCCAGAATACAGAGTTTTTACTCACAAGGATCAAAATACAGTACCTCACTTAACTAGCTAGACTCTGACTTCTGATGTGAAACCAGGACTGTGTTATTACCTATGGCTGACTTCTCTCCCTTCACTGTTTTTGGTGTCTTTTGTCTCCTGCCTTTTCCTCTCCTTCCTCTTCCTTGGTTTTCTTCAATATTTTGTTTCCAGTTTTTTATTTTTCCTTGTGACTTGATATAAATGGTACCACTATAACTAGAAGAAAAATTCTATTAATATGTTTTTATTTAAAATATTTAGATTACATTGCTTTGTAGTATTGGTTGTGATCAATCTAAAAAGCCAGGATATTAAACCAAGTTTTTCTTTATTTCTAACATTACACTGGATGGAACAAATGCTCTATGGGTGCTTAGATCCAATCCCATCAAGAACAAAATGAGAGTTGCACATATAGACTGATAATACATTTGACATTATTTCTAGCTTCCATTTTTGAGACTTTCTTTCATGTTGGCAATATTTTTTAATAAAGAAATTACAACCACATCTAGCAATATAATGAAAGTAGTTATATAATGTGGCATTGATACAGGCTTCCACAGCAAAGCACAGTTTGGAATAATTTGCATCAATTACTCTGTTTTTATTAAAGAAAATGCATTTTCTCCTAGATTTGTTGAGCTTTAAAATGTCATTTTAGAGAAACAAATAATTCTTTAAGATATTCATAGCTTCACCCAGAAGGAGTAAAGAAATTTACTCAAACACAGGTAGGAATGATACAATTTTCATGTCCTTCTGAGTAAGTCAGTAATACTGTCTTATTAGGATGTAACCTGTTAGGTCCTAAGCTGCAATTAGGTCAGAGGTTGTCATTTCCTAGAAAAATCCAATCAACATGCTACTTGATACAGCTCACGATGATGACAGCCAATTCTGATAATCGCAGAAATAAAAAATTTTATATCCCAGATATAATGCTTGCCCCTAGTCTCCAAAATTCTCCTGTATAGAACTCAAGAGCTAAATAGTTAATGTAGACTATCACAACCTTGATGTTACATCTTCATTGTCAACTTGACAGAATTTAGAATCACAATAGGGACATATGAAGGAGTTCTAAGCCAGAAATGTTAAAATGAGAATGGGGTGACACTTCCTGCATATGGGACCATCAGTGGATTGGGGACCCAGTGTGAAAGACAAGGAGAAAGTGACCTAAAGCCAGAATTCCTCTCTCTCTAATCCCTGACTATAGACATGATGTGACTGGTTGCTTCCCATTCCTGAAGCTGGGCCTTGTGCCTTGCCTGCTACTATGGACTGTGCCTTCAAACTGAGCACTAAAACAAACCCTTCCTTCCTTGAGTTGCTTATATTGGAGTTTTTCATCAGAACAATGAGAAAAATCACTAATATATCCATGATTTTTAAAAAGTTAAATAAAAGCTTAGGACAAAGTCTGTAATGTGTCTTTCTCCCCTTGAAGTTTACTAAATTTAGTAATTCTATAACAAAGTAGAAAAGAAAGTATGAAAAAAATATACTTTTCATATGAAGTAAGCTCATATAAAGTCCCACTGCACTAGAAAAATTAACAAGGCTATGAAAATGAGGAAATTGAAACTTTTTAATATTAGTTTTCACTGAATGCCTTTTGAGAGTGAATGTTTTTCTTTAGTTTTTTTGTTATCTCAGTATAATATAGTATCTACTTAGGAATTATCTTCAAGAAATACAGATTTGTGATGAGAATATTGTAAAATTTCAATCTTCATAAATTGTGCCCCCCCCCAGTCTCAATTCTGATTAAGTTAATGATTCCGTCTTGGGTTTTGGTGTATGTTGCTATAATTGAAACATAGTAGCTTTTGTAATGTTGATCATTTCTCTTGTTTTTTTTTTTTTTTAAGAATGGCAAGTTACCTTCTAGACAAATTATAAAACAGAGACATTTTTAATAACTTCCTGTAAAATTCTCAATTGTGAGACTATAAGAAAAAAAGAAAAGATTTGAAGTTTCTCACCAGGTAATTGGTGCTGTGATTTTTTTTTCTTATTTATTCACAGACCTTCTAAAAAATACTATCCTCAAAAATCTGTTGACTGTTCTATCTTCATGACAGTGACCATCAGATTTTTTAAAAAGATGTTAAAAACCAAAGCAAACAGGATTTTGGTGGGAATGGATCATTTAATTCCAGAATGCAAATATTTGACTAAAATTTAGATTTACTATTAGCTACTTAAGTAAATCGCCAGGAAACATCACGACACAGGTTCACACACTCTTAGTCTCTATCTTAAAGTCTCCGGGCTTTAGCCACTAAATGAGCATTAATGGGCAAGTCCTCTAAAATTTTTATAATTTGGTTTATTCATTTTAAAGTCAAGGTGTTTCAGATTCAGATAACATTTGAGAATGATTCAGCCTAGTAATTTGCACACTGGAGATTAATTCTAAGTGAAAGCCAATACTCACTAGTAGTCAGAATACATTGTTGTATGTATAATATCTCTCTGTCTCCCCCTCTTCCTCTCCCTCTCTCTTTCCCCTCTCTCTACCTCCCTTCTCTGTATCTCTCTTTGTCCTCATACACGTACAAACCTATATCTATATCTGTATATTTCTCTTTCTATCTCTCTGACTACCTAACATCCTACCATATATATGTATATACACACACACGCGCGCGCGTGCACACACACACACCATCCATCCTTCCATCCATCCATCCATCCATCATCCATCCATCCATCCATCTATCCATCCATACATCCATCCAACTCATGGGGTTACCTATATTATTGTGGATGGATTTTTTTTTTTTGGTTTATTTTCTTCATGCCTATAAGTTTTGTGCATTAGTGTCTAAGATAGAAATTCTTGTAGCAAAAACTGAACTTTTTCTTTGTCTGCTTTTCTTTGATCTGTTTTACAGTTTCTGCAAAATAAAAGACAATAACCCTGGGTTTCTGAGGCAGCGGTTTGATGCACCGTCTTTAAAATCATCGCATGGGATCCCAGAGACAACACTGTACTTTAAAATTTTTATCTTTTAAAAAATGGTTTGATCAATAGATAAAAGACAAAAATCACTAAAAAGGAATTTTGAACTTCTACCTGAAAGGATTTCCAATTGTTTAATGTTTTCTATAAAAGAAACTATGTATCAGCGGACACTGGGAATTGAGAAAGATATCAAGATGCTGCTCTGTAATGGGTTCATCCTAAATGAGCTTGATTTTTCCAGGTCCACTTCATTACTTGACTTCTCATATCACTTATACATGCCATGTATACCACATCATTTTCACACTCAATAGTAGATTCATTTATTCTCAATTATATGGAGAAATCATTGATCATGGTGGGGCAGGGAATCTAATGAATTAACTATGGAGTCTAGAAGTTTTCTGGTTTTGGTTCTCAGCAGATCAATCAATTAGCTTTTATTTTTCTTATTTATGATTTTAACATGATAATTTTCTTCCCAAGATGGGAGAACTATCTAACATAATAATCAGTGGACAACTTACATTTTTCATGCCAGGCATCTACTTAATAGTTTAGTATTATTAGCTAATTCTATTACTATCTCATCAAAAGCTAGAATTTTTTTCTTGTTAATTTCCAGATTAAGAGTTTATTTTTTAGGTCACATGACTCCTATTATAACTACTCCTTCCCTCTCTTGCTATGGAATGGCACTGTTTAGAGAAAACATGTTGATCTGGGCACCTTGCTTGCCAGAGGAGAGGTGTCCACCCCGCCCGGGAGGGCTTTGCCAGAGCATCCGCTGGAGACATCTCCCTCTGAGGATCCTGCCAAGGCTAGTCTGCACAGGTGAGAGGGTGGACTACAGAAGCTAACAGCTTCTGGGTCAGACCCTGTTTCAGGCTTTCATCTTGTGCCAGGAGGCAAATCTGAACAACAGATATCTGTGCACCTTCTCAGCAAGAGGAGAGCTTGCCTGCAGAGAGTTCTCTAATGACTGAAACTCAGGAGAGAGCTAGTCTCTCAGGTCTGCTGGTAGACGCTAACAGAATCACAAAAGGAAAAAGCTCTAACCAGAGACAACTATAACAACTGACTCCAGAGATTACCAGATGGCGAAAAGCAGATGTAAGAATATTACTAACAGAAATAAAGACCACTCACCATCAACAGAACCCAGCACTCCCACCTCAGCCAGTCCTGGGCACCCCAACACACCCGAAAAACTAGACCCGGATTTAAAGGCATATCTCATGATAATTGTAGAGGACATCAAGAAGGACTTTAATAACTCACTTAAAGAAATACAGGAGAACACTGCTAAAGAGTTACAAGTCCTTAAAGAAAAACAGGAAAGCACATCCAAACAGGTGATGGAAATGAACAAAACCATACTAGACCTAAAAAGGGAAGTGGACACAATAAGGAAACCCAAAGTGAGGCAAAGCTGGAGATAGAAACCCTAGGAAAGAAATCTGGAAACATAGATGCCAGCATCAGCATCAGAATACAAGAGATGGAAGAGAGAATCTCAGGTACAGAAGATTCCATAGAGAACATCAGCACAACAATCAAAGAAAATGAAAAATGCAAAAAGATCCTAACTCAAAACTTCCAGGAAATCCAAGACACAATGAGAAGACCAAACCTACGGATAATAGGAGTAGATGAGAATGAAGATTTTCAACTTAAAGGGCCAGCAAATATCTTCAACACAATTATAGAAACCTAAAGAAAGAGATGCCCATGAACATACAAGAAGCCTACAGAATTCCAAATAGACTGGACCAGAAAAGAAATTTCTCCTGACTCATAATAATCAGAACAACAAATACATTAATAAAGATAAAGTATCAAAAGCAGTAAGGAAAAAGGTCAAGTAACATATAAAGGCAAGCCTATCAGAATTACACCAGATTTTTCATCAGAGACTATGAAAACCAGAAGATCCGGAAAGAACACAAATGCCAGCCCAGACTACTATACCCAGCCAAACTTTCAATTACCATACATGGAGAAACCAAAGTATTCCACAACAAAACCAAATTCACACATTATCTTTTCATGAATCCAGTCCTTCAAAGGATAATAAAAGAAAAAAACCAATACAAGGATGGAAACCACACCCTAGAAAAAGCAAGAAAGCAATCCTTCAACAAACCTAAAAAAAAAAAAAAAAAAAAAAAAGACAGCCAGAAGAACAGAATGCCAACTTTAACAACAAAAATAATAGGAAGCAACAATTACTTTTCCGTATATCTCTTAATATGAATGGACTCAACTCCCCAATAAAAAGACATAGAATAACAGAATGGCTACACAAAGAGGACCCAATATTCTGCTGCTTACATGAAACTCATCTCAGGGAAAAAGACTGACACTACCTCAGAATGAAAGGCTGGAAAACAATTTTCCAAGCAAATGGTCTGAAGAAACAAGCTGGAGTAGCCATTCTAATATTGAAAATAATCGATTTCCAACCCAAAGTTATCAAAAAAGACAAGGAGGGACACTTCATACTCATCAAAGGTAAAATCCTCCAAGAGGAACTCTCAATTATGAATATCTATGCTCCAAATACAAGGGCAGCCACATTCATTAAAGAAACTTTTGTAAAGCTTAAAGCACACATTGCACCTCACACAATAATAGTGGGAGACTTCAATACACCACTCTCATCAATGGACAGAACACGGAAACAGAAACTAAACAGGGACACAGTGAAACTAAAAGAAGTTATGAAACAAATGGATCTAACAGACATCTACAGAACATTTTATCCTAACACAAAAGGATATACCTTCTTCTCAGCACCTCATGGTACCTTCTCCAAAATTGACCATATAATTGTTCACAAAACAGGCCTCAACAATACAAAAATATTGAAATTGTCCCATGCATCCTATCAGATCACCATGGACTAAGGCTGATCTTCAATAGCAACATAAATAATGGAAATCCAACATTCATGTGGAAACTGAACAACACTCTTCTTAATGATACCTTGGTCAAGGAAGGAATAAAGAAAGGAATTAAAGACTTTTTAGAGTTTAATGAAAATGAAGCCACAACACACCCAAACTTATGGGACACAATGAAAGCATTTCTAAGAGGAAATCTCATAGCGCTGAGTGCCTCTAAAAAGCAACTATGGAATGCACACACTAGCTGCTTGACAACACACCTAAAAGCTCTAGAACAAAAGGAAGCAAATTCACTCAAGAGGAGTAGACAGCAGGAAATAATCAAACTCAGGGGCAAAATCAACCATGTAGAAACAAGAAGAACTATTCAAATAATCAATCAAATGAGGAGGTGGTTCTTTGAGAAAATCAACAAGATAGATAAATACTTAGCCAGGCTCACTAGAGGGCACAGGGACAGCATCCCAATTAACAAAATCAGAAATGAAAAGGGAGACATAACATATCCTGAAGAAATCCAAAGCACCATCAGATTCTTCTACAAAAGGCTATGCTCAACAAAACTGGAGAACTTGGATAAAATGGACAAATTTCTAGACAGATACCAAGTACCAAAGTTAAATCAGGATCAGGTTAATGATCTAAACAGTCCTATATCTCCTAAAGAAATAGAAGTCATTAATAGTCTCCCAACAACAACAACAACAAAAAGCCCAGGACCAGATGGGTTCAGAGTTCTATCAGACCATCAAAGAAGATCTAATACCAGTTCTTCACAAACTATTCCACAAAATAGAAGCAGAATGTACTCTACCCAACTCATTCTATGAAGCCACAATTACTCTGATACCTAAACCACAGAAAGACCCAACAAAGATAGAGAACTTCAGACCAATTTCCCTTATGAATATCGAAGCAAAAATTCTCAATAAAATTCTCACTAACCAAATCCAAGAACACATTAAACAACATCGATCCTGACCAAGTAGTTTTCATTCCATGGATCCAGAGATGATTTAATATATGAAAATCCATCAATGTAATCCATTATATGAACAAACTCAAAGACAAAAAACCCCATGATCATCTTGTTAGATGCAGAGAAAGCATTTGACAAAATTCAACACCCATTCATGATAAAAGTCTTTGAAAGATCAGGTATTCAGTGCCCATACATAAACACGATAAAAGCAATGTACAGTCAACATCAAAGTAAATGGTTAGAAGCTGGAAGAAATCCCACTAAAACCAAAGACTAGACAAGGCTGCCCACTTTCTCCCTACCTACTCAACTTTGTACTTGATGTCCTAGCCAGAGCAATTCGACAACAAAAGGAGATCAAGGGGATACAAATTGGAAAGGAAGAAGTGAAAATATCACCTTTTGCAGATGATATGACAGTATATATAAGTGACCCTAAAAATTCCACCAGAGAACTCCTAAACCTGATAAACAGCTTTGGTGAAGTAGCTGGATATAAAATTTACTCAAACAAGTCAATTTTGGAGAAGGTACCATGAGGTGCTGAGAAGAAGGTATATCCTTTTGTTTTAGGATAGAATGTTTTGTAGATATCTGCCAGATCCATTTAATTCATAACTTCTGTTTCACTGTGTCCCTGTTTAGTTTCTGTTTCCATGATCTGTCCATTGGTGAAAGTGGTGTGTTGAAGTCTCCCACTATTATTGTATGAGGTGCAATGTGTGCTTTGAGATTTATTAAAGTTTCTTTAATGAATGTGGCTGCCTTTGTATTTGGAGCATAGATATTCAGAATTGATAGTTCCTCTTGGAGGATTTTACCTTTGATGAGTATGAAGTGCCCCTCCCTGTCTTTTTTGATGACTTTGGGTTGGAAGTCAATCTTATCAGATATTAGAATGGCTACTCCAGCTTGTTTCTTCATACCATTTGCTTGGAAAATTGTTTTCCAGCCTTTCATTCTGAGGTAGTGTCTATCTTTTTCTCTGAGATGAGTTTCCTGTAAGCAGCAAAATGTTGGGTCTTGTTTGTGTAGCCAGTTTGTTAGTCTATGTCTTTTTATTGGGGAGTTGAGTCCATTGATATTAAGAGATATTAAGGAAAAGTAATTATTGCTTCCTGTTATTTTTGTTGTTAAAGTTGGTTTTCTGTTCTTGTGGCTGTCTTCTTTTAGGTTTGTTGAGGGATTACCTTCTTGTTTTTTCTAGGGCTTGGTTCCCGTCCTTGTATTGGTTTTTTTCTGTTATTATCCTTTGAAGGGCTGGATTCGTGGAGAGATAATGTGTGAATTTGGTTTTGTCGTGGAATACTTTGGTTTCTCCATCTATGTTAATTGAGAGTTTGGCTGGGTATAGTAGCCTGGGCTGGAATTTGTGTTCTTTTAGTGTCTGTATAACATCTGTCCAGGATCTTCTGGCTTTCATAGTCTCTGGTGAAAAATCTGGTGTAATTCTGATAGGCTTGCCTTTATATGTTACTTGGCTTTTTTCTCTTACTGCTTTTAGTATTCTATCTTTATTTAGTGCATTTGTTGTTCTGATTATTATGTGTAGGGAGGAATTTCTTTTCTGGTCCAGTCTATTTGGAGTTCTATAGTCTTCTTGTATGTTCATGGGCACCTCTTTCTTTAGATTTGGGAAGTTTTCTTCTATAATTTTGTTGAAGATGTTTGCTGGTCCTTTGAGTTGAAAATCTTCATTCTCATCCACTCCTATTATCCGTAGGTTTGGTCTTCTCATTGTGTCCTGGATTTCCTGGATGTTTTGAGTTAGGATCTTTTTGCATTTTCCATTTTCTTTGATTGTTGTGCTGATGTTCTCTATGGAATCTTCTGCACCTGAGATTCTCTCTTCCATCTCTTGTATTCTGTTGCTGATGCTCGTATCTATGGTTCCAGATTTCTTTCCTAGGGTTTCTATCTCAAGCGTTGCCTCACTTTGAGTTTTCTTTATTGCGTCTACTTCCCTTTTTAGGTCTTGGATGGTTTTATTCAATTCCATCACCTGTTTGGTTGTGTTTTCCTCCAATTCTTTACGGGATTTTTGTGTTTCCTCTTTAATGTCTTCTACCTGTTTGGTTATGTTTTCCTGCAATTCTTTAAGGGATTTTTGTGTTTTCTCTTTAATGTCTTCTACTTGTTTAGCAGTGTTCTCCTGTATTTCTTTAAGTGAGTTATTTAAGTCCTTCTTGATGTCCTCTACTATCATCATGAGATATGCTTTTAAATCCAGGTCTAGCTTTTCAGGTGTGTTGGGGTGCCCTGGACTGGGCGAAGTGTGAGTGCTGGGTTCTGATGATGGTGAGTGGTCTTGGTTTCTGTTAGTAAGATTCTTACGTTTACCTTTCGCCATCTGGTAATCTCTGGAGTTGTTATAGTTTTCTCTGTTTAGAGATTGTTCCTCTGGTGATTCTGATTACCGTCTATCAGCAGACCTGGGAGACAGGCTCTCTCCTCTGAGTTTCAGTGGTTAGAGCTCTCTCTGCTGACAAGTTCTCCTCTTACAGGGAAGGTGCACAGATATCTGGTGTTTGGACCTCCTCCTCAGTTATTCTTTATAGCATGGACATACGAGACCAGGGTTGTAAGACAGTAACCTAACCTAGGTCTGTCCATGCCTGATAGGAAGTCATCTCATGTCTTAAATGATGTGTACACAGCAGAGCATGAACTGCCCTGTAGATGAGCTCTGCCTTTGTTTCACATCGCGTTTGGACCAAGCATTACATATGAGAACTGTCAATCTTATTAGTCAAAATCTTTTGTTACAGACTCCAAGGTGTAAAACTGTCTTAGATGGTAGCCTAGAGTATAGGAAATATCATGCATATATATTCAATATAATATATATACTGAAGAGGTCTATGTAGCCCCATTGACCAGCAAGTCAAAAAAGAAGTAACCCGTGATTGATACTCGGAGTTTTCTTTGCTAGCTTGAGGTATCTTGTTGAGGTATTTTCTGCTCATTGCAGCATTAGTCCTTTAAACCTCTTGTTTTGTGTGTGTGTGTGTGTTTGTGTGTGTGCACATGCATATATAGGTGCATGTACATGTATGTGTATGTGTGTATGTTTTAGGAAGCTTCTGTAGTAATAGATTGTGATATGATTTTGTTGGGAGCATAATAAATTATTAGAATCTAGTGAGTCTTCAGCAGATTTGCCTAGAATAAAAAAGATTTCTTTTGGCACTAAGTAATTTTTTAAATGATTATAGATTTACTTCTTTCCATTTTTCAAGAGTAGGGTCATGTGCCATGGTACATGCCTTGGATTTAGCAGCTAGTTCCTTGACCTCTTGAGCCATTTCACTTGCCCAAGACAAAAAAAGAAAAAAAAACCTAAAATGTCTTAAGTACTATTTATATAACTTGGTGCAAAGAAATTAGAAATTTCTCTAGAAAATGTAATTTTACATAAAGAAAAAATAAAAAAGTAGCCCAAGTACTAAAGGTCTCAAAGTTCACTCAAAGCCACTTCCTGCACCAAAGCTTTCAGATTCAATATTTCTCTCAAGGTAAATGAAATTTCTAGAACAAGGAATCATGGAATACCGAGGATATGAAGGCTGTTCTGATATATATCACATCTCACACACTGTACCAGAAGGATTTCTGCAAATCTGTCATGGCATCTTGAACACATTCCTCAAATGGTAAAGAAATTCGCTGTAACAAGCTCCAGGGAAGCAATATAGCTCAGTGTAGCCTTTTTGAGTGAATCTTGGGTGCAGAGATAGACGGGACAGTTATGGAGATGAGCTAAGGTGAGCAGTGAGACAGATGCACCTGGGACACCAACTGTCATCCTGAAAAATAAAATAAGAAAATACAGCTATTGCTCTGAAGACTTTGAAGCTTGTAATTTTAAAAAGAAATACATGAGGATTCTTACTTTTAGGGAAGAAAATGATCATGCTTGCTAATCAAATAAAAATAATGTGTAGGTTCTGTTTGAAAGCAGCAATTAGCTGGTTCTTGGTGACAGCATATCACCCCATAAGTCATGTCCACTGCCCTGGTGGAATACTAACTTCAAATAAGTAGATGCCATCCACCCTTTCTCAGATTAGATGTTTGAAAGCACATAAATTAGGCCACCTTCTGAACCTCCCTGCACCCTGGGCCAGTTCTGTGTAGATTACACTTTTAATGATAGCTGGGAGTTTTTATTCTTATGCCTCAAGTACGTTGACAGAGGCTGTATTGTCAAAGCATCAGTAAGAAAGGCTGAGATTTGGATTTTTTTTCATTCTCTCACACTGTAAGGCCATGTTTAGTGTCTGTGTGCTTTCATGATTAAAGAATAAAGCAGAAATCCTATTTTCAGTTTCTTTTCTTATTTCCTCACTACTGGAGATGGGATATTCTTTTCCTACTGGAAGACTCATAAATGTCACTTTTGAGTTGCAAAAACTATACAGGCAAATGTATCTTCTTGTTCAGTTATGAGGAACACTGGATGGCTGCATGCATCCTGACCTCTTCAGATGACTTAATGTGAGACAGACTCTGTATCAAGTAATTAAATCCCTGAGCAGGAGACAACAGAGAAACAAAGTAAATGAAAAAAGCCAGGTCAGTATTAACCATGCTAAAAAGTGTGTGTGTGTGTGTGTGTGTGTGTGTGTGTGTGTGTGTGTGTGATATTTAGATGTGTATGGGGGTGACAAGCATACATGCTACTATGAAACTATGGAAATCAGAGGATTTCCATAATAAGTAATAGGTAATAAGGATTACCTACCTTAGGTATCTGTTGTTTGAGACTGAGTCTCTTTATGTGCATCACTTCATCTGCAAGGCTAGCTGACCTGTGAGCTTCCAGAAATTTTCCTTGCTCTGTACCACATCTCATCAGAGGAGTCTATGCTAAGCAGCCATCTTTACATGAATTCTAGGGATTCAAACCCAGGTTCTCACACTCACATTGGAAGTCTTCATCCACTGGGCTGTCTCTTCAGTCCCGTAAAAAGAATTCTATTCTGCTATTACAGTTGTGGTGATGACAGTTCTTCCTTCCACTAGGACGCATTCCCCTCAATTCTCCCTGGAGCCTGGTGAACTAGCCACTGCCTTGCCCAGTTTCTGATGAGCAACCTGAGCATATTAAAGTAATAACTGTGATGTGCATGGAGGGAGACTTTACCACCAGCTGGTCTGATTTCATATTCCGTCACTGAATTACCAAGCTTCCCAGATTTCTCAGCCTGCCTCTGTGGTTAAAGCAGCAGTCACCTTAATGCCATACAATGCAGAATTCTTAGGCAATAAACTGCCATGCCAGTTTTTTTGTTCTAAAATAGGGGAAAGCATTTCCTCTAACCTCTCGTATGGGCTGAGGTTATTCCAGACATGTGGTCCAAATGTCTCTTTCCATTCATGGTTCATTATCTTATGGATCATCGCTGACATCTTTCAATGAACCAAGAGGCTCATTGAGAGTCTGGGTCTAACCAAGGACTGATAGGAAATTCTAACCTTGTTTTTTTTTTGGGGGGGGGGGTCCTCCAAAGGTGAAGGTCCACTTACCTTCTAGTAAAGTTTGTTCCAACTTCGAATCTCTCTCAGGGTAATGGGCTACAAGGAACTTTATTTTCATTTAGCTGCGCCTATGGCATGCAGAATATCCTTAGTCATCCGACCAATTCTCTTTAAAAGATGAAGTTTCCCCTCTGATATATAAGTGAATGTGAAGCCATACAAGGATTGTCTTGAGTATTATGTAAGTAGGTCCCTCAAAATACCCTCAAAATAGGTAAGAAAACAACTTTTGAGAAGAAATATTTTATATTACATGGTCGTAAATTGGTGAAACTGTCCAGCTAGCAGATTTCATTTAACACACACACACATACACACATACATATACGCATACATATACATACACATGCAGAGAAAGATATACACACATAGATACACATACTTTGGTTTCTTTTGGCTTTTACAATAGGAAAATCTGTCTTTTATCCACATATTTTTTCTCCCTCGTTTTAATTAGTTCTTTGAGAATTTCATGCAATGTATGTTGATTACAGTCATGTGCTGACTTCTCTTGGATCAACTTCCTGTCCACACCAACCTAACTTTGTGCCCTCATCTTTTAAAATCCCATTGAATCCAATTTGGGCTGTTCACATACTTTTGGATGTGTGTCCATTCACCAGAGTATGGCTTATTTCACATGCCACATCCTTAAAGACAACTGAGTCTCCTTCTCCCAGAAGTTATCAATGGCTGAAAGACCCTCAGCTAGTGGGTGTGACACCAAGTACAAGATCTGCATGCAAATTTTAAATGCTCTTCAAAAATTATTATGTGTCTCTGAGCATTCATTTTTCTAAATTCAAACTTCTTTCCTTCCAGCAGTCATTCCTCTTAGGGTAAGTTTAGCATTCATGTTGTGTTGGTTCACTTCTCTGAAGTACTCTTGCTAATCTAAACCTCATTTTACATTCTCTCATACACAATTTATTTCAAAAGTCCAACCATGGCATTAGAATACTAGCTCTTTCCATTTGTAAAACAGCAAATAACAGTTTATCTTCCTGATAACATAAATCAGACTTCTGTCCAAATAGCCCAAGAATGTTTTCCACTTTGAATAATCATTCAAATGCCAACTCCCGAGTTCAGTGTCAAGTAAGGCCATGAAACTTAACTATTGCATTTAATGTATGCCTTTGCCTTTCTCCTGCATTTTGTAGTTGGTGTTAAGGATGCTCCAGTAAGATGCCTATGGCAGATTGCATCCTATCAACATCTATATAGCCTGTGGGCTGCTGTCCTCTTGATTTTCCCATTCTCAACTTCCAAGAGGAATGTCTCGAAAGGAACAAAGAAGCAGAATCTTTCAATGTTGAAGGTCAACGATACTTCTTTGATTCTGTCTGTGCTATTGAATTCATGCTTCCAAATCCTCTTAATAAAATATCCACGGATTTTAAAGGCCCATTCAGTGAAACATGGTGAATGTCAATAAACAAGACATTGAGAGACCAAAAAATTGAAATTTATATTGGAAATTTACAATAACTAATCATTGAATGGCTAAACTGTGAACATTTGCTTTATATATTATATGCTTTTCTATCCTTGTTGACTGATCAGTTGATGATTGCTTGACTGATTGAGTGATGGATACTTGCTAGGTACATAATATGAGATAGTGAATACTGTTATCCTGGAACACTGGTCCTTCTAAAGGGAATGATTGTCATTCAGAACCTGGCAGTTGACTAGCAGAAGAAGACTTCAGGTTCCATACTTTAAGCTCATCCCCTTTGTAAAACATAAATTGAATACATGGACTCTTTTAAGGAGGAAGAAAGAAATGAATTAAAAGTGTTAAGGAGTCTGATACTGGTGGACATTTGAAATTAAACAGGTAGGTTAGCTACTAGTCTTTAAATTTTACTTTAGAACCTTATTAAAAACAACTTCTTCAACATTCATAGTCAGTTCATCTGTCAAACCTCAGGGCTAGGTTTCCATTTTCCTTCAGATAATGACATACTTCAGGTGCAAATGCAACTGAGAATATTTTATTTTTACATTCTCAGTAACTTGTATGACTTGAAACATTCCTGGCCCTTTTCCTTCTTTTCCTAGATCCCCAAGTGATGTCACCCATGTGTAGCCACCAGGATAAGCACATATATTAAGTGGCTTATCAAGCAGGCATCTGCTGAGAAACTGTCATTGTGATTAATTAAAGTAGAGCCAAGTGTGGGAAGGAAACTTCTTGCATGCTGTCCATTGTTAAGTGACTTTTTGAGAGACTATCTTATCACAATTAAATTCCAATTTCACAGTTTACTAATTTTTTCCCCTGCAAACATGACAGCATTCACAATGCCAAAGCAGTGTAAAGAGCTGACATACTGTTTACTGTCTGACTGCACATAATATTGCCACATAGAAAGTAGGCAGTCCATGGATATACATGGCTTGGAGGGAAGTTAAATTGACTTGCTTGAGATTAAGCATGCAAATTTTAATGAATTTTTCATCAGGAATTTTTTTTTTGTACAACTATGGATGTTACCATTGGTTGTTTGAACCTTCTTGTATGTGTTTGAAGGTCATCCATTTTCTGTGGGAAGGCTGGATATTATTAGGGAACTGTTATTAAAATTCATGTCTAGGGGTCCCCAAAGATGGAATAGAACCCCAAGGAAGCAGAAACCTAATGCTGGTACTTAGAAAACTTGCTGGCTTATTGTATCAAAGCATTTGCTTATATTCCAACCTGAGAAGATTTTTCAAAAGAATACACCATAATTTGTTTACTGTCAATGCTCCAAGCATTGGTGTTAAATGGAACACTCCAGCCCTGTCTCCAAATTGAGTCTTTTCTGATTTTGCAAAGACCTTTGACAATGACTACTTCCACAAAATGCCTTTGAACTTTCTGTTTTGATGAATGACTCTTAAAGGAGACAGTAGCATGTGTCATTACAGGAATGATTCTAAGCAGCATGTACTCACGAATCTCCAGAGTCCAGGGACTTTTATCCACCTCATTGGAGGGCAATTTGAAGTTTAAAGTTGAGCATTTTGCTAAGAAATCTTGACCCCTGTCTTACTGCTGTGCACAGATACCATGACCAAGACAAGTCTTATAAAGACAGTATTTAATTGAGGCTGGCTTACAGGTTCAGAGGTTCAGTCAATCATTATAAAGGCAAGAACATGGCAGTATCCAGTCAAGCATGGTGTAGGAAGAGCTGAGAGTTTGAAATCTTCATCAGAAGGCTGCTAGCAGAATACTGACTTCCAGGCAGCTAGGATGAGAGTCTTATAACTCACACCCACAGTGACACACATATTCTAACAGGGCCACACCTTCTAATCCGGCATGTGGCCTTGCAGTTCAAAGATCATGTGGATCCTTATTGGGTTTTTATATCTACCACTCTTCTCCACCCCAATTCCATCAAAGCCCACAACACTAGATAGGTGAGAAAGAAAGTTAGAGTTTGAAACCTATGGGGCATTAAGCCAGCGAGGTGCAAGTCCAATCTTTGTCATTTAGATAACTCCAGCCAACAACCAGCAATCCAGAAAACAGCAATCCAGCAACCCAGCAAATAGCAGAAGCAACAGCAGGGACTAGCCACAGAGGTGGTAGCTATAATGACCTTTTATACCTTCTTAAGATTCCCTAGAATTTCAAACATAAACTATCTTCAGCTGGCAGAATCACATCTCTGCCAGAGAATGAGACAAATCATAGTTAGCTGTTGTGGACAACCTGAATCAGCCACAGTACTACACCTAGGATTAAAACAACACTATCTTCACATAGCATAACTGTGTTTTTAAAGAAATCAAAATTCTCACTACAAACAGGGAGTTGGGGTAAAGGAGTGAGAACTAGCTGTAGAGAAACTCATGAAGCAAGAAAAGTTGAATACTACAAAATCCCAGGTGAGGACCAGACTTTTGGTGGTTCCATTCTTGGAAGCATGTATTGGAGTGAAGGTCTATCATCAGAACCAGCATGCTGTGGAGTGGAAAGTAGAGTAACTTATGAAACCACAGTTTCCCATGGCCTCCTATCTCATAATACCTGGATATTACATAGTGGCTTAGAAGGCTAGCATTAAACACATAGGATGTAAAGTTGATATTTGTAAAAATACACAGATTCATCACCACAAATGCTTCATACCAATCTCCCACATAAAGGAAGGAAGACTCCTATGATGACATTCGGATGCTAAGTTAAGAAACAGGGCGATATCAGGGAGGCATTGTGGATTCTAAAATAGATGTGAGATAAAAAGAGAATATTTAAGGGAGATTGTTCTGCCAGGTTTGTGTGGGATGGATTGGCAGAGGGAGGGGTACTGAGGAAACCATTTGAGAAACTCAGGCAAACATTCTGTCTAGGAGAGTGGTCTTTATACTTCAACCATAAAATTCTAGAATAAGAATGATCCCACTTCTTAGAATTGGGAACAAAACACCCATGGAAGGAGTTACAGAGACAAAGTTTGGAACTGAGATGAAAGGATGGACCATCTAGAGACTGCCACACCCGGGGATCCATCCCATAATCAGCCTCCAAACGCAGACACCATTGTATTCGCCAGCAAGATTTTGCTGAAAGGACCCTGATATAGCTGTCTCTTGTGAGGCTACGCCAGTGCCTGGCAAACACAGAAGTGGATGCTCACAGTCAGCTATTGGATGGAACACAGGGCCCCCAATGGAGGATCTAGAGAAAGTACTCAAGGAGCTAAAGGGGTCTGCAAACCTATAAGTGGAAAAACAATATGAACTAACCAGTACCTCCATAGCTCTTGTCTCTAGCTGCATATGTAGCAGAAGATGGCCTAGTCGGCCATCATTGGGAAGAGAGGTCCCTTGGTCTTGCAAACTTTATATGCCCCAGTACAGGGGAATACCAGGGCCAAGAAGTGGGAGTGGGTGGGTAAGAGAGCATGGAGGGGGGAGAATATGGGGGACTTTCAGGATAGCATTTGAAATGTAAACGAAGAAAATACCTAATAAAAATTGGAAAAAAAAAAAAAAGAATGATCCAGTTTAGAGGGCTAAAAGTAACATAATTATACTGGTCCTCGTTTATTGCCTGGCTCTCTTCATCTAACAGAAACTAATCAGTAGGGACCAAGCAATAACCTGAACAATTTAACAGAATTCTTATGTTTGGCAGATTGGAGGAAGAATTGAGACTTTGTTTGCCTACTTCTTTCTCTCTTATTTAGGATCAGAGAAGATGATCAGAGACCAAGAAAAATGGCTAATAGAAATGTGTCTGCTGGGAAATTTTAAAATATAATTCCCTAACTGTATCCTCAGGAATCAACCTGAATTTCATTCTGTGTTAGAAAAAATATACTGTGTGTTGCCTGTATCTCACATACAATATATTCTGTCTCCACAATTGACCACAAGTGACCTAAAGACCAGCCTCTTGTAGCTGTGGCATAGCTATGGCAATTTTGTTTCAGGTTAATCCAAGTGAGGGGAACCTCCAAGACCTCAGCTACAAGGAAACAGAGTCCAAGTATGAACCTGAGCTGGAGACCACAGCAATGCTCTTCACTGTGCTACTGATTTGGAGAGTGTAGCAAAAACTATTGTGTTTCAGAAATCCTGAATTGTAGGTTTTCAAAATATCCCAGTGTTTCTATATACAATTAAGACATTTGGAGTCGTCCACTAACCGAGAGCACCCACAGTCCTCTCATTGAAATGGTCATCAATATTTAGTGGATGTGAGTGTTGTATAATACTGATCAGTAAAACTGAGTTGAAGTCTGTCATATTGGTAGGGGCAAAATCACTAGTATCTTTGGAGGAACATCAAGAGAAGTCAGATCCTATTTTAAAGGTGTCATCTTGTCACATAATATTTCTCTAGCAAGCAGCCTATTACCTGTAGACTTGTTAAAATAGACTTCTTGAAACCCTGGTGGAAATCAAAATTCATGAGGCCCCACTTTATCTTTCAAGTTGAAGTAATTCAGACTTTGTGAACTTTTTAAGAGACTGGTTCTCCAAAATTTATTTAATAAAATGTAGAACTTTATATTTTATTCAAACCATGTATAAATGTACAAATTCTATACGCATTTAAACAATAAATCAAACAAGCTGAGGACTCTTCCTACAGAGTTCATTCTCTCCGCACTATCCTGTGGCCCCGGTGACCTTTCTCTCAGTATCCTTCGAGGGTGCCTGCCTGTCTTTTAGTAATATCTTACACATAGTGAAAATCTGTCTTGTCCTCCTGACCATCCTCCAAACTAATATCTTTTTTAAACCCTGCTTCCCTCAGCTCCAGACCAGTAGCTTTACAATAGAGATTCATTCTAGGAGAGAGGTCTGTTTGCCATTGTTTGCATGGCTTAAGGGCAACAGGAGTGAGCTTCCAGACCATCTTGGTTAGATTCTAGAGCACATGCCATTAAATGGGATACACTTGCAGGGCACATACCCTGTCTTTCCATCCTCTTAACTGTGCCAAAATCCAGACACACTACAAAAAACAAACAAACAAAAAAAAAACCCAAAAAAACAAAAAACCAAAAAAATGAAAAAACAAGTGTTCACTCAATAAAGGAATAAAAGAAAGTAGTCTTCAGCCTGAGTTCACGCCATAATTGCTGCCTACCCTCAAGTGATCATCAAATAGTCATCAATTTTAAGGCAGTAATGATCAATGTCCCTTCCCTCATATTAACTCCTAGGGGGACATAAATGCAAAAGAATATCTGTAACTTGAAGAACCTTATATAATCCTGAAAAAGTTCTTCTAGCATCTGCTAATCTATGCCCCTTGTTTACCACCTCATTCCCCAGAGCATACTCAGGCATACTCTGCCAGACACTATGCCCCTTCTTAGAATTGGGAACAAAACACCCATGGAAGGAGTTACATAGACAAAGTTTGGAGCTGTGATGAAAGGATGGACCATCTAGAGACTGCCATATCCAGGGATACATCCCATAATCAGCTTCCAAACGCTGACACCATTGCATACACTAGCAAGATTTTGCTGAAAGGACCCAGATATGGCTGTCTCTTGTGAGACTATGCCGGGGCCTAGCAAACACAGAAGTGGATGCCCACAGTCAGCTATTGGATGTATCACAGGGCTCCCAATGGAGAAGCTAGAGAAAGTACCCAAGGAGCTAAAGGGATCTGCAACCCTATAGTTGGAACAACATGATGAACTAACCAGTACCCCGGAGCTCTTGTCTCTAGCTGCATATGTATTGAAAGATGGCTTAGTCGGCCATCACTGGAAAGAGAGGCCCATTGGACTTGCAAACTTTATATGCCCCAATATAGGGGAATGACAGGGCCAAAAGAATGGGAATGGGTGGGTAGGGAAGTGGGGGGGGTATGGGGGACTTTTGGGATAGCATTGGAAATGTAATTGAGGAAAATATGTAATAAAAAATATTTAAAAAAAAGAATAACTGGTCTTCAGTTCAGATATTCAGATGAACATTACCAATAAAGAAAATATCATGGCAGAAAAAAATGTCATTTCTACTGAGAGAAGCCCTTGATATTGGAATGATTAATATTATATTCAATAGAATTCTAACTTCTAATTCTACTTAGAATTATTCATAGTACCACAAATCTTTTCCCAAGTAGTCATTTTTTCACAAGAACAACTGAGAAAATGCAGCTGATAGGTCGGTTCCCATTAAAACTGATCTTTTTCTAACTCTTACATGACCCTACAAAGCAGACTTTTTTTTTTTATTTGTAGCTGAAGGTGAGTATTCTAGTGTTGACAGTGTTAATGTGTCCACTGTCATTTTGTGGTGAGTTACATGGTCAGATTCTCAACTTACATCAGTATAGACTCGATATTATACTACTGCAGTGTTAATATGGGCTTTGTCTCTAACTTATGGAGCTGTACTTGGGATTCAGTGATCCACATACTCTCTAAAATAGATCCTCAGTTTTGCTTTATAATGTGATTGGTTAAAAGCAGTTACTGAATACCCTTAATAAGTTTTCAAAGAAATACATAGAACCTTAAATATTATTAATAACCATATGTTGTGTTGCCTCTATATTTTGTTAGATATTCATATAAATATGAATGAAAGGAGACTTGGCAGTTTTCAGCTATCTTATGTTTTCATGATAGTTTTCAGCTATGAGATATTTCTCAATTCCAAGAATCAGGTATAAATAGCATTATCTCTTAGCCTCTTAAGATCTGTTGTATCAGGAATAACATAGACAATCTTAAATTACTTATATCAGACACTATGCTGGCATGAGAAGGGTAGACATATCACTCTAAAACACAAGGTCAGCCTTTTAATTTTATGTTCATAAAAACTTTAACATTTATTCACTAGGGATAAAAATAAGTGGATTTTTTTTTTACTGATAAGCCTTTTTTCAAGTCATTTTAAATCTTTTTTTGAATTGTTTGGTTTTCAGCATTAATTCATCCTATCCCTCTTAAGTAACTAGTGTTTATTACCCATAACCAGGAAGAGAAGAGTCACAATGGGGTATATATTGTTTGTGGTACATGATTGATATTTTGTTCAAAGCATAGCCCCAATTTCAGGTTCCCTTGTTTTGGGGTTGATAAATCACCGCCTATCCTTTCCCCATTCTTGTTCTCGCTAACATTTATATAAAATTACAATTATCACATATGTTGGACTTACATTCCACAAGTTGAAATGTAGCTAATAAAGTGTAGTGTCCATTTTCTGGTGAGAAAACAACTGAGCGTTTGGCCATACATCAGAAGTAGCATGTTGCCTGCGTGTCAGCTGGCTTGTTTCAAGGCTGCTGGAGGAGTCTGTAATTGCAGCATGCAATTTGCAATTATTCTTTGCAGAACAACTCAACTGAGAAGTTCAGCACCGGGAAAAAGTGTTTTTCCAATTTCCACTTGAGCATGTTGCCTCCTTCTGCCAATTATGTTAGTAGTCTCCCGTGGAAAGCTGAGTTAACGAGTGGTGTGCTCAATACTTTATTCCAGAGATGGTGTAATGTGCTTTATGAACTGATGTTCCAGACAGCTGTCCAGCTGTCCACTGCTCCCCCTTTAATTTGACTCTACAGACAAGAATACAGCAAAGATTAAATAAATATATCTGTCAGGCACTCCAGGGGAGCCGTAAATACAGACAATAACTAGAAAAGAGAACTGGTTTTAGACTAATTTCTCTAAATTATTATATTCTTAAGAGGAGAAAATATGTTATGATTCCTTACAGCCTCAACCTGGAAGCTTTTATTGATTCTTAGAGCATTTGTGTGGGAAATGATGAATCAGCCTGAAAGACAGAAACTTAAGAGTCTACACTGTGTGTTTTGATCCAAATTTTAATCAGTTCATTCATGTTCCTCTTTGAGGGTTGTTGGGACACATATAATTTTCTCAAACCTTTTTGAAGAAGAGCCATGTTTATAGTACATTACCCACAATACTTAAGAGGTTTTTTGTTTATTTGTTTGTTTGTTTGTTTGTTTTTTCATAATGTAAAGTATTTCCAGTAGCTATGTGATATCATTTTGGAAAATGTCTGTAGATATGGTTGATTAGAAGAAGGTTCTAAGGGGCATGAGACCAGATTTTACCTTTGAAAACAGTCCAGATAATTAAAACTATAGACTTGAGCCAAGGCAAGGCTGAGTGTGGGTCAGTCCATCAAGAAAAAGCTTATAGTGGAGATTTCTCAGCCTTTACTCTGCCAACTCACTCAGGCAAGGATCACATATCAGGACAAGGATAGGCAAGGCAGGGATAGGGCAAGAAAAGAAAGAGTTTTGAATTATGCTTCAACGTGATCAAAAGATAGCACTTTTCTGACTGATGAGTAAGGATGGAGTGTATATTAAGTACTAGTTTTCCATAGGCTGGTAGACACATTTTTTTAATCTAATTCTCCTTTCTGGGTGGTGACAGAAAACACTCACCACTGTAATAAATCAGGCTGCCAGTGTAAATGCTAACCTACAAAATAACAGCATTTCTCCCCTGCACCTGAGCCCACAGGGAGAAAAATACATTTTCAGTTTGTCATGGTTTAATAATGTTTAAATGGATCAAATCATTTTTCTAAATGAATTTATTACAGAGTTCCCGTTCAAGAATTAGTGGTAAGCAATAGTGGACTTTCTAGTTTGTTAATTTCATTAATGTCTATTTTATTATTAATAATATAGATAGGAAAACTGCATTACCATCCATTGAATCAGGCACAGCATGTTCTAAACTGGAATTTTAAGCATGTCTCTTTCACCCTTGTAATTTAACTTTACATTGGGACTCATGAATAAACCAGTATGATTTTAAATCCCTTTAATATTGCACTTTCAGTCTAGATAAAGTTTTCCAATTAGGGGTGAAGAGAGTAGTTGAGAGCTCTTGCTTCTCTTGCAGAGGATCAGAGTTTGGCCCCAAGCACCCACTTCTGGTGGCTCACAACAGCCTATAACTCCAGCTCCAGGGGATCTGTCACCCTTCCCGTCCCTCCAGAAATGTACATCCAGACACATGTGCTGCACACACTCACCCTCATGGACATGCACAGATACATACACATACAAATAAATACTTTTTAAGTTATAAATTAAACTACAGGAGGATAGTTTTTCCACACAGATGCACTATAATTGTAGCATTTATTCTTTGTCAGCATCTTTTGTGACCTACCATAGTTTACCTTTGTTCCATCTTATCATTCTTCTTTCTCCTTTTTGAAAAACTTTAAAATCACATAATCATATTCAGATGAATACTGGGCCATCTGTAGTGTGTTCTAAGAGTCTTTGACTATTATATTAGAAGATATCATTATTTGTTTATTGAGACAACTTATTTTGAGAAACTTATGAATAGTTTCCTAGGGTTTCAATTGCCCTGATAAAATACCATGACCAAAAGAACCCTTTCTTCCAGGTTTCTATCATCTTACATTTTATATATTATTTCCAGGTAGTACTCTGCCTCTTAGGGATGTCAGAGCAGGAACTCAAACAGGCAGGAGCTGATGCAGAGGCCATGGAGGAATGCTTCTTATTGGCTTGCTCTTCCTGCTTTGTTCGACCTGCTTTACTATGGAGCCCAAGACCACCAGCCTAGGGGTGACACCACCCACAGTGCACAGGGCCCTTTCATGTCAATCAACAATAAAGAAAATCACTGTGAGCTTGCCCACATGCCCAGATAATGGAAGTATTTCCTCAGCTGAGGTACCTTCCTCTAAAATGTCTCTAGCTTGCATCAAGTTCACACAAAACTAAACAGCACAAAGAGACACTTGGAAAGTGAAAGTGTCAAAGTTGTTCATACTTTAACATCAAGGGCAAACTGAAATCAATGGTAGACAATGAAATTTTCCTCAGAAAGCCCCACTGTCTGTTTCCTTCTGCATAAAACAAGGGAGACACCCATCATTCAGTTTTCCCTGGGTTTTTCCATGCCACTCAACTTGATTTTTTTGCTCCTGGACACCAGGATATTTTCCCAGCCTTCAACCCTGCCTGTCACATCCATCAGTATTCATACAATTGCTCATGGAAGATATGCTCAACTCATCTTTCTGTTAGCTAACCCTCTATCAGGATGACATGTATTGAAGAAATAAGCACCAAATGATCACATCCATGAGGAAGCTGTAAAGGAAGACATTCTAGGCTATTCACTGGTAATGCTGCCCCAAACTGTCTAGGGCATGAAGACTGGCTCTGAAATGTAAAACTTGGTTATTTGGAGATAGAAAACAAAACAAAACAAAAACAACAAACAAACAAACAACAACAAAGGTGCCAGACATGAATAAAGAAGAGGCAGCAGGAGGGATCAAGCTCCCACTGTCACCATCTTCTTCCACTTTTGGGGGGACATTTAAAAATATTTATTTGCCATTTTGAATCACATAGGCTGACCATGGAAGGGTTTACACAGGAAAATGACACAATCAGATTGGTTTGAGATAGAAAGAAGGAATACCATGGAATTCCTACAAGCCACACTTCTTCATTAACATCACTCTACAGATTATAGTTGCAAAGGAAGTCATATTAAATTTCTCTTTGGGGCACTTGAATGACTTAGTCTCAACCTGCCATGATTTCTATTGGAAATCCATTAAGCAGATGCTTAGCTGTTTCACAGGTGGTGGTAAAAGAATCTAGGCATGAGTATCCAAGGAGCTAAAGAGATCTGCAACCCTGTAGGTGCAACATTATGAACTAACCAGTACCCCGGAGCTCTTGACTCTAGCTGCATATGTATCAAAAGATGGCCTAGTCAGCCATCACTGGAAAGAGAGGCCCATTGGACACACAAACTTTATATGCCCCAGTACAGGGGAATGCCAGGGCCAAAAAATAGGAATGGGTGGGTAGGGAAGTGGGGGGGGGGGACTCTTGAAAATACGTAATAAAAAAAATTAAAAAAAAAAAAAAAAGAATGTAGGCATGGTAGTCCAGGGAGGCACTGATTATTTTAACTGTTAAACGAGACTTGTTAGATATAAATAGCCTCTGTTGTTTATTCACAAAGATACACACACATCTCCATAGAGATTTCCTGTTTTGTTTTTATTTTTATTACTGGTGGGAATATGTAAAATAGGTTAGGAAATTTTGTGTTGGAATTTCAGTGTGGAATGTAGATTGTGTGTGTGTGTGTGTGTGTGTGTGTGTTCAGAGTACCCTTTGGCCTTGGGTGTCTTCCTCTATCACTCTCTGCCTTACTTTTCTCTCCCTGAGTCTAGAGCTTGTTTAACTCCACTGGCTAGCCAGAGAGACCCCTAGATATGCCTGTCTTCACTTCCCTACTGCTATGGTTACAGAAAAGTGAGGCTTTCTTTGGATTTTGCATGTGTTCTGTTCTGGGAATTAAACTGAGGTCCTCGTGCTTGCACAGCAAATACTATCCACCAAGCCATCTCCCCAGCTCCCGGGTATAGTTTTACTCAGGAAATCTAGGGCCGTTTTCTGAGTGTCCTGGGACTTCTGCAAAGGTGATTGGCAGAAGGCCATAGATATAGGTACCTGGGCTCTGTTTTGGGAAATGTAAAAAAAGGCACCATCCCATGCTACCGCTGGCTACTATCTGCCCCACACACCCCTCACCCCCAGTCTTGCCTCCTCCATGGCTAGCCTCATGCAGTGAATGCCCATCTCATGGTTCTCTTGCTGTAGATTCTACTCACATCTCCAGCCATCCACACCTTATAGTCAGTGGTCCCAAATCCCAGTAACCCAGTAAAATCAAGACTCTAGAGGCTTGAGATTTATCAGTAGTTGACCTTTGACCTTTTATATATATATATATATATATATATATATATATATATATATATATATATATATAAATCTTCAGAGACCTTCATTATCTTTCTACCTTCCCTTCCTGGTGAATCATTGCTCTGACCAATCATTCTTAGGATTTTAGCCTATTGTCTGTCATCAAAGCAACTGACATGAAGACTCAGTTATAACAAGTCCCAATATCACCTGCCCCTCCTAAACTCCATATGTTTGGAAGGTGATGCTGTTCTGTGTACCACAACTCCTGAGCAGCATCATTCAGCAGGCTTTAGAACTCACACTGATGAACTCACACAGACTCCTCTGCCCATCTGCTCGAAATTTGATGCCTGAGCCCTGGGTGTATTTATTCCTACATATCTGAGTTAACTCAAAATAACTAGTATTTTAAAAGTGAGCCAGAAACATGACAATGCATATACTTGATTTCATTATTTTCCCTGTTTAATTCAGCCACCTTTACAAAGGACACGAGTGTGTTCCTATTCCAGAATATAAATATCAGACTGTGTTTAAGTCTTGTAGCAAAAGACAGGATTGTTTTTGCTCTTTCTTTATTAGGGCTAATTTAAATCTGTGTAAAGAGTTTCAGTTCACCATTAATTTTCAGCCAAATGACATTTGCTTAAAGTAAGAAATATAATTTGCTTACCAAAATTTATTTTGTTATTAATATGGAAGAGATTGCATAACAATAATTTTTAAAACGGATTTTGTTATTAGGATATGCCATGACCCATCCTCGAAAAAAATCTAATCCTGCAAACCACATGTTTTCATCAGCATGGATATCTTTGTGAATTGAGGCCAACGTTTGAAAGTTTAATTGTTCTGTTTTCTAGTATGGGTTGGGGAAACCTAATGAACCTAGAAATCAAACCTCTATTTCAACCAGTATTCCGGAAGTTCTACCAATCTACTGATCTTAGAATTAGCTGAAACAGAGCCATCTCTGCTGTCTGTTGTTAGCTTCTACATATTTCTGGCCAGGATCCATAAAATGAATACGAGCAATGGAAAGTAGAGGTGTTGATGTTCTAAGATAATGCCTACAAAGTATTGCAAGAGCCAGGCATCTTTCCTAGCATGTAACATGCATTAAAGAAATTTACTCTCTTAAGATCCCAAGATTTTAGGTACCTTCACTGACCCCATTCTTTTTCAAGTGAAAATGATGAGACATTACAGTGTGAGAGACTGAGAAATCTTTTACTACCTGCATCTCTGCATGCTTCACTTAAAACTGTTCTGGGATCATTTCCCCCTATAAGACCATTCATAGGAACAGATGCAATTTTGGAGTCCACTAGCATTGCAGGAAGACAAAAGGTTCATTCCTTACACACTGAATTCCTTCCAGTTGGCTCTCTAAAATCTCCAAAAGCTGCCCTGGCTGTTACCATTAATGTTAAGATTTGGATTCATCATTTTGAACCACTTAAATATTGCCCTTTTCATCTCACAGTTTCTCTCAGGTTCACTTGCAACTTACTCTAAAATCACACAAATATAAAAGAAGTTTAAGAGGTTTACAATGACTGTTGTTGGTGTTCCAAAAGAAAACTTCTTCCATCATCCATTTCTTGTAAGTGTTAAGGGATGTCTCTTCCTAGACTATAAGTTCATCAGTTGAGAGATAACAGCAGCTTCCTTGAATTGCCTGGGCCTGGATTTGGGATATTTGCTACTGAAGCAGTAGCCCTGAGTCAACAGTGAAGAGTTTTGGATATTTGCAGGATCTAGGTCTATGTAGATTTACTTTCACATCCCCAGCACTGGTAAAATGCTGTATGCATAGGAAATGTTGAATAAGAATGAGCTGAAAATGAATGGCCCCTGGGCTCACTTTCAAAGCCCATGGGTAGAAGGCTTAAGTCCAGCAAAAGGCTTTTTCCAGGCAGATGGAAGAACATTTGTGAAGTGGGAGACAGTATGGTCACATGCCATATGATGATATTTTGCTTAGTTATGAACTACTTATAACACTATGGTCTCATAACCTTATAATGGAGCTAAAAATGTTTTATGACATGTTGACATCATACTTGCCCCAGCACTGCAGTGCAGCACATTGTGTGTTTGTGGTGATGTTGGTAAAAACAAATTTGGGCAGCCAGTCAGATAAAATGTACACTGCATTTATATATAGTAAATGATACTCAACTATGATATAATGACCCTGCTACAGGTTTCTTTACTATCATTATCTTGGAATATATCATTCTTCATATAACAATTATTACTGGAAAGCTGCTGGGTTAGCTGGCAGCATCCTGGGTACCTCATGTTCATCAAGTTCCCTGGTTGTACCAAGAAGTTGGCTGAGTGAGTGCCATACCCCAGCAAGATGTGTGCCAAGCATACTCCATGATGTTTGCCTAATGACAGAGCCAGCCAATGATGCAGTGCTTAGAATAGCTTCCTGCCTTTGAACAATACACAACTATATATGATATACACACATGAAGTCCATGCATTTGAGGAGTAAACAGAGTCAATGCAAAGTCATGCTATGTGTGGTATATGTGGTAAGGGTATATGATCCAGATCACTAAGGTTTTGTGTTTTATGGTAATTAGATGAATTGCCTCATGTTATCAACAGCAAAAACTAAAGAATTCAAAGGAGGATCTCAGTACTCAGTACAGTACAGTACAGCTATTTAGGCAGAATAGAGCAGTCATAAAAAGAAAAGAGTGAGAAGACTGAATAGACTAGATGAAGGAAGATGGACCAGGTCAGAAACTATCATAGCTGTATAGCAAGAGATGCTGAATGCATTTATTGGAATGGTAAAGATGATAGAAAATGGGAAAGGGAAGGAAAAGGTAATTATGAAATTGAGAGTCAGTGAAATTAACAAGCCTGACCATGTACTAACCAGCTTGGGAAGAATTGGTTGTACCTTCTTGGTACAACCAGTGAACTTGGTGAACAAGAGGTACCCAGGATGCTGCCAGCTAACCCAGCAGCTTTCCAGTAATAATTGTTATATGAAGAATGATATATTCCAAGATAATGATAGTAAAGAAACCTGTAGCAGGGCCATTATATCATAGTTGAGTATTATTTACTATACATAAATGCAAGAGGGAGGGATGTGGAGTTACTCCTAGATATCCTTCCCCTCCCCTCTCCTCCCCTCTCTTCCCCTCCCCTCCCCTCCTCTCCTTTCTTCTCAACGCCTTGCTTGCCTCACTGCTCCTGTAGCTCATCCCTACTCACAACTGTGGTTTTCCATTTATTAAAGAGTAAAGAGAAGAAGGCTGGAAGAAAACTTGAGCTTTCATCTGTGAGCAGCTATTGAAGTTGGCATTGAAAACACAGCCTTCGGACTAAGAAATCCAATAGATCCCAACTTGGGCCTGTCACTGGACCTACTTTCCTTCCGTCTCTTTTCCATTTTTGTCCCTGTAGTTCTTTTAGACAGGAATAATTCTGGGTCAGAGATTTTGACTGTGGGATGGCAACTCCATTCCTCCACTTGATGCCCTGTCTTTCTACTGGAGGTGGACTCTACAAGTCCCCTTTCCCCACTGTTTGGCATTTCATCTAATGTCCCGCCCTTTGAGTCCTGAGAGTTTCTCACCTCCGAAATCTCTTGTATTTTCTAGAGAGCCCCCCTCCTCCCCCAGTTGGTTGCATATTTCCATTCAATCTTCTGGCCCTTAAGGCCTTCTCTCCTGTCTCCCCCTCCCTTAAACCTGGTCATGTTCCCATTTTCCCCTCCTCTCCTCTCTTGCACCCAGGTCCCTCTCTTCCTTTGCCTCCTGTGATTGTTTTCTTCTCCCTCCTGAATGGGATTGAAGAAGCATCCTCACTCGGGCTCCAAGGCCTGATACTATTAACTGATGCTATAGTGTGCTTACAGCCTAGCATGGCTGTCCTCCAAGAAGCCCAACAAGCAATTGACTGAGTCAGACACGGAAACTAACACCCAAGCATTGGACTGAAGTCTAAGACCCCTGTGGATGAACTAGGGAAAGGCTGGAAGAAGATGAGGAGTGTAGCCCCATAGGAAGACCAGCAGTTTCAACTAATCCTGACCCCTAAGATCTCTCAGACATTGAACCACCAACCAAGCAACATACATGAGCTGATCTGAGGCCCCACGACACATATACAGCAGAGGACTGCCTGGCCTGGCCTCAGTGAAGAAGATGCACCTAACCCTCTAGAGACTTGAGGCCCTAGGGAGTGGGGAGGCCTGATGGTGGGGAGGGGGCATCCTCTTGGAGACAGGGAGGAGGAATGGGATGAAAAATTATGGGAGGGCAAACTGAGAGGAGAGCAATGACTGGACTGTAAAAAAGAATAAAAGTAATTTAATTAATTGATTAACTAATTAAAATTGCAAAGAAGGAAAAGAAGGCCAATGGACTAAGTGCAATTATCAAACAGAATGATGCTATTATCAATGTGAAATATTTTCCCTAAAGTAAAAATATCGACTATTTGGCAACACTGTATGTCATTACTGTTATGTATTTTCAAATACACATTTCACATAAAACTGTTCATTGCATTAGAGTTGAAAGAAAAGTACTTTAACATAGCCACTACACAAAACACAGTTCATCGTGAATGCCTGAATGCTCCACTCTGTGCTAGTAACAAAAAGAGTGTTTCTTTTAGTGTCCATGTGTATTGTTATTTTAAACATATTAGACTATTTTATAGCTGTGTTTTTAAGAAGAAAACAAGACTGTTTCACACAATAGACATCATGTTCTAAATGTGATAATAAAGATCTTATTTGAATGTTTAAAAGAATATCAACTATTACCGACTTTCCTATTTATATATTTATTTTTAGATTCAGAAACTTAGGTAGTGTGTGTGTGTCTGTGTGTCTGTCTGTATCTACATATATTTGTGTATGGAGGTATGTGCACATGGGGGCAAGTGTCTATGCAGGCTGGAAGAGGGTATAGGATCTTCTGAAGTTTGGGGTATAAGTAGTTTTGAGCCTCCCGATATGGGCACTATGAATTGAACTTAGGTTATCTACAAGAGCAGTACATACTCTTAACTGTTAAACCCTCTCTCCAGTGACAAATATTTTATTTTTTAAAAGTGAGGAACTCATGTGCATTTTCAGTGTGTCCTACACAAATATTCAGAGATGATTGCTAATTATTTTCAAATAAATGTTAATGCAGATTGGTCCATCCATCAATGATTATAAACATGGCACATTTGTGCACCTTCCTTTTGTACCTTGTTCTTCTAATTTAACACATGGCATTTGCCATCTAACATGCAGGGAGGATGACTTTGCTTGCAAACGTACAATAGCTTACTACTCGAGAAGCTTGCTGACCTCAACTGGCACTAGCAGCTAAGATATAATTCACTTCATGTCAGCCATGTCGTGTGGAGGCTTATGAAAGAAGCTACCTGAAGAGTTGAGCTGCTGTGTCTTTCCAGGTGCCTTTTGCTCTTCTGTCTGTACATTAATGATTCTAACCTTTACTGTCTTATTGATCAGCCCCCAGGCGAGGTCCCCATTGCCCATCCTGGGGAAATCCTCACAATGCCTCTGTTCAGCTATCTTCCTGATTTTCTGTTAAGGCCTTGACATTGTTTCTGGGACTAAACAGAGGGGAATTTATGCCTTTAACCCAAACCATTTCTCTTTGTTTCTTAAGAAGACAGAAAAAAAAATCCAAATGACTGTCATTCTTTTTCAGAGGTCCTTGGAAAAAATATTTTTTTCCTTGAGGTCTGACAGTGAGGGCAAAGAGAATTTTATCACAGTACTGGAATGCTAACCAACTCTGCTGTCACTTTCTCAAAGAGGCTTTGTGGAATGAAGAAAAAAAGTTGTTATGATAACCTTTAGAAAGTCAAGTGATTGATGTGCAGACATTCCGAGATAAAATATAACCCCTAAAATATAGGATGTGGAAAAGCAATTTTTAAATTATATGGTGAGAATGGAAACAAAATTAGCATTCTTTTAGAGCACTCGATGTATCTCCAGCAGCCGGCTGCTCCTCCTGGAAACTGGGGAATACCTCTCATTGCTGGAATTTTACCAATACATTCATCTACTGTGCTTCCTGCCTTGAGCATTTTAGAAAACTTAAATGTAAACAGCATGCCTAACCCGCCAGGTGACTGTATATTCCAACAGCACAGATGGAGAAGCAGCAACTTGGGGGACTAACTGGATTGCAGTGGGCTCTTAGGCACTGTGAGGAATGGGAATGGGAACTCTGAGTAGTTTTCCTTGTTAAAAACAAGTACTTTTTCTCTGAAACTTGGGAGAGTTTCTGCTTCCTCAGCATTTGGTGTTCTGGGAACAAAAGCCTTGGGTTTATAAAGGCTTTTCTCACTTCTTCTCACTTCGAGTCTTCCTGTTTTGAATGTGATTGTAAACCCCTTTCTATGGGTAAGGCTTTTGTGGCCTAAGTATGGCCATTTGGTGTAGTCTATTTCCCTGATCATTCTGTGTTTGTAGAATGAGGAATCCTAGAACAATTTTAACTGTGGCTTGAATTATTTTACGCTTCTGTTGGCAAGTGGATTCTTAAGAAAATACAATTCTAAATAAAATTCACTAGAATCATAAAAACCAAACAAACAGGAGTAGGGCTCGAGGTTGTGTGTCTAGTTCCGGTATCAAATGTGCCTGAAGAGAGACTCCTGGAGCTCTTGGTCACATGAGTCATGTACGTGATGCATTCCTCCTGGTAAAATTAAGATTCTCTCATCAGTGCAATGAAACAGTGCTGACATAAACAATTATGGCCTTTATAACTTGATCCTTGGATATGGACAATTTCATATGTCCCTTTGCAAATCATATGTGTGCATGATGTCTGGATGTATAAGTATGAATGCATATTTTTATGTAGGAGAAAATTATGCACATGTTATGGTGTGTATGTGAACCGAGGCAACCTTCAAATGTTGGACCTTGCCTTTCCACATTGTTTGAGATGTATCCCAGATTACCCATCCTGAAAATTCCCATCAATTCTCCTGTCTCAGGTCCATATCTCTCTATGGGGGGAACTAGAATGATAGGCATCTCAGTCATTGTATCAGGCTTTTATATGGGTTCTGGAAATACAAACTAAAGTCTTGAGGATTTGGGCAACAAGCACTTTTACTCATTGAGCCATTTCCCCAGTCCTATAACATAGTTATTTTTCTTAGAAATATTTTTTAATTTCAAATTTTATTTTACATGTATGGGTTTTTGCCAGGATGTATATACACAATGTATATGCAGTGTCAACAGTGGCCAGAAAAGGGTGCTAGAGTCCTCTAAGACATGATTTACAGATGGTTACAAGCCATAGCATAACATAATAGTTAATAAAAGTTTCTGTAACCTAGAATCAAAAGTTATTCAGGAAGGGAAATTAATTAAGAGGGCAGTGTTACAAATAATGAAATGAAATACTATGAATTTTTGAAAGATGCAGAAGCATCTCAAGTGCATTATATATATATATGAGAATAGTTTTGTGAGTATTGTTAGATGTTTTTCAGAATTAATTCTAAAGCTATTAGTCATAATTCCTTTAGCCCAGTAGTGGAGTACTAGTTATTCTGGATCAGAACTGGGCACACATGCATTTTGTGTCTTTTTCATTTTCTTTTCCTTCCACACCACAAACAGAATGCTCTTTTATTGTGAAGTCATGGTACAAGCTTATGTACTGCTCAACCGTGTGTGTGAATTTGGCAGAAAGTATCTAATGTTTGTGTTTTAAAGGTCAACACTGGACATGGATAAGAAATCAGCTACAGTTCTGTCTTTGAAATATGACTTCCCACTAAGTGGGCATTGTTTCTAGATTGTCCATCAATGTCTCCTCACAAAATCGGAGAGGGATGGAGAGTGTATGCCAGTCACTAATCCCAACCAAGTTCAAGGTTTCTTAGACAGATAACTGACCCCAAATAGTCTGCAAGTTTGAAAATTGAATTTTTCATCTCAATCACTGAATGAATTTTGGTCTAGGGCTACCAAATTACTAATCTTCTCTCATGTAAAAAATACCTCCATATATGTCTCCTGGTGTCTTATCATCCTACCATCTCCTGAAAGCAGGCAGAGGAGCATGAGTGGAAAGTTGCAAGCCTGGCCAGTATCTCTTCACAGTGCTTGCATCAATATCTGACTTGGGATGTTCTGGAATGGTTATTTTCTATTACAAAGATAAACGTACTTGATAAGGGGTAAGAGGTGTACTTATCCATAGGTATAAGGATAAATAGTTAAAATGTACTTGTTGATCAGAGTTGTCCATAAGATTCATCAAACATCATTGCTCTTGTTTGCTCCCCAATGGTAGAAGTCAAATCCCTTCAGATACAGAGTTCAGGTGCTCCGGAGTTGGGACTGATTTGAAAGCCTCCTCCATGAGGAGTAGGTTTCATGGCATCTGACAATCCAATACCAAATGATCAGCCCTGAAAGCATATATACAAATAATATTATAGAGACTGAGGAGTCTCTATGAAATCTTCCAAAGGAGGGAAGCAACATACACCTACGAATCACAAAAATGGGCAGCAAGGCACAATAATCCTAAGGGTACAGGAGTAGCACACACATACATTGACAGTAACCAACCACACTATAATTGAATTAAGATTTTCTTTTTTTTTCATTTTAATTTTTCTTTTCTTTTTTTTATTACGTATTTTCCTCAATTACATTTCCAATGCTATCCCAAAAGTCCCCCATACCCCCCCCCACTTCCCTACCCACCCATTCCCATTCTTTTGGCACTGGCATTCCCCTGTATTGGGGCATATAAAGTTTGCAAGTCCAATGGGCCTCTCTTTCCAGTGATGGCCGACTAGGCCATCTTTCGATACATATGCAGCTAGAGACAAGAGCTCCGGGGTACTGGTTAGTTCATCATGTTGTTCCAACTATAGGGTTGCAGATCCCTTTAGCTCCTTGGGTACTTTCTCTAGCTTCTCCATTGGGAGCCCTGTGATCCATCCAATAGCTGAAACTATGCCGGGGCCAAACAAACACAGAAGTGAATTAAGATTTTCTTAAGAAGAGGGAAATCATGCCTTGTACTGGAGATCTAAACAACTACCTAGAGTTGTGAAGTCATGAGTCTTTGAGGAAGACTTACAACTACCTTTACTAGCAGTTAAATTTTAGGAAACTACAACCAGTAACAGAAAACCACAACCAATCAAAATTCAGTGTTTTGGAGCCCAGTTCCAATGGATATAAAGAAAATACAACTCTCAATGCAAAGGCTCAGGAATCATTGTAAAAGAGAAGAAGATTGTAGAAGCCAGAGGATCAGGTAATATTTTTTGAGACTGTGTCTCCTAGTAATGTCAGAAACTACACCCACAGAGTGTTACCAGCACGACTGCCTAAAAATTAGCTGAACAAGTACAATAAAAATAGATATGCTAAAATATATTAGAGAAAGTTCGTAAGTCTTGCACCTTACACAAAGAAATTAGACAACTAAGGAATTCTGAGAGTGAGAAGAACAGTCTTTCCCAGGGAAGACTGCACAGCAACTGATCAACTAATGCCAGTTGATCAGCCCTGAAAACATATATACAAGTAATATTATGCAGTCTGAGGGGTTTTTTTAGGAATATATATGCATATACACATATATTTATATGCATGTAATAATACTCAATGAAAAAGGAGCCATGAATTTGATAGGAGGGATATATGTGAAGGTTTGAAGGGAGGAATGAGAAGGGAAAATGATGTAGTTATATTTTAGTGTCAAAAAATATAAGCAATAATTAAAAATATGTTTCACTGTCTAGTTGAAATAGGCATAATAATAAAATGTTCTTTTCTATTTATGTGATAAAACATTGTGGACAACCTAAAGAAGGGAGGTTAATTTAGGCTTCTGGTTGCAGAAGTTTAGAATTCACGATGGTAGATAGAAGGTATGTTGGCACAAAGCTGGGGGCTTGCATTTTAAAACACAAACCTGAAGCAGAGAGATTGACCTGGGAGTGGCATGAATCTTTAAACTTTCAAAGCATGGCAAGCCCCAGTGACATACTTTCTGCAAGGAGGCCACACCTCCTAAACATACCCAAACAGAGCCACAAACTGGGGACCTAGTATTAAAATGGCAGAAACTGTGAGGGCCATATCCTTCAAACTACTACAGGAAGGATTTGTCTTACTCAATTTAAGAAAAATTTATCTACACATATATGTGGTAAGTAGCTAACAGTCTGCTTTGCATACCTGGTAAAGTTGCAATGTAATAAAATCTTTTAATGAAGCATCTTTAAAGAAACAGAGCATTTCCCTTTTTTTAATTGGATATTTTATGTATTTACATTTCAAATGTTATCCCCTTTCTCAGTTTCCTCTCCACAAATTTTCTATTCCATTCCTTCTCTCCCTGCTTTTATAAGGGTGCTCCCCCACCCACCCACCCACCCACTCCCATCTCACTGCCCAGGCATTCTCCTATACTGAGGCATTGAGTCACAAGACAAAGGGCCTCTCCTCTCATTGATGCCAGATAAGGCCATTCTCTGTTATATATGCATCTGGAGCTATGGGTTCCTCCATGTGTACTCTTTGGTTGGTGGTTTAGTCCATGGGAGTTCTGGGAGGGGGGTCTGGTTGGTTGATATTGTTGTTCTTCATATGGGGTTGCAAACCACTTCAGCTCCTTCAGTTCTTTCCCTAACTCCTCTATTGGGGGTCCCTGTGCTCAGTCCAACTGACTGCAAGCATCCACATCTATATTTGTCAGGCTCTGGCAGAGCCTCTCAGGAGACAGCTATATAAGGCTCCTGTCAGCAAGCACTTTTTGGTATCTGCAATAGTGTCTGGGTTCGGTGACAGTATATGGGATGGATCCCCAGGTGAAGCAATCTCTGGATGACCTTTCCTTCAGTCTATGTTCCACACTTTGTCCCCACATTTCCTTTAGGCAGTGTCTGTTGCCTTACAGAAGCTTTTCAATTTTATGAGGTCTCATTTGTTGGTTGTTGACCTTAGAGCATAAGCCATTGGTATTCTATTCAGTAAATTTTCCCCTGTGCCCATGTGTTCAAGGCTCTTCCCCATTTTTTTCTTCTACAACCATTCAGTGGAAAAAAGACAGCATTTTCAACAAATAGGACGTTTCTTTTTACAATTTTTTTTTAGTATTTATTTAGTTGTATAATGAATAATGAATAACCTGAATGAGCTTATGTGCATTACATGTGACAGACTGTCTGACTTGTGGCCTTGGAAGAGACAAAAATGAGTCTGTGCATGCCCTTGTATTATTATGAAGACCTGAGCTGACCAGCAGGTTACACAGCTCTTTGTGCTTGGCAAGTCCTCACTATCAGAAAATAGAGATTATGTTGTTTACACTAATGAATGATCCACCTCCAAAATTATTTTTTCTAGTGAGGACCACTGTTCTATTCATAAACTCTTGAGTTTTACTTTTGTGTCAAGACTCTTCTCGTCTTGCCATTCCATCAGCAGACTGATCTTAAGCCTGCCTGTAAATGAATTATCTTTTATATAAATTTAAACGGAGAATTAATCTGCCAACTATATTTTTTACTTTATGCTAGCCCCCAATAACCACACTGAGAAATACATTAGCCAATATGTATTTAAGACTGTACCTTAATAGCTGAACATTTAAATGATCTACCTTAGCCTTCTATGGAAATCTGGCTCCCTCTTAGGCCCATCCCATGATACTTGCATATTATTGTTGGTCTGGCTCTGTAGGCTTCATGTGTGTTTCTGTGATTTCTTTCCAGACCCCTTCATTGTGGCTTGAAATCTGACATCCTTCCTGCTGATCTGAATTTCCCTCTCTCCCCTCTTCTTCCTCTGGTTAGTGGATGTGCCACCCTACTCTCTATTCTGCCCAGCCATTGGATGGTCAGCATTTATTGACAAGGCAGAGACTCTATAGTAAGAACAATTTACTAAACTTGAGACAGGAGATTTTTGGTGTATTCAATACAGTGCTATGTCTGGGTTGAAACAAGATATGAGGGCAGAGAAATCAGAATTTCAGTAGCATAAGGGTAATATTTACACAATGTACAAAAGTAGTATGTCTACACTGTCTATAGTACACTGAAGACCATACTAGATTGCCTTACCTATAAATATCTTTCCAAGAGAATAAAAACTTGCTCAATCAAATATTATCACTTTAAGGTGATCATTTTTACCCCAGGGTCCAGAGAGACAATAAAGACATGTAATCTATGTACTGGAAAAACTCAGGAGCAATTCTGTCTTGTACTTTATTGAATCTACCTGTCTGTAGCATCTTTTGTACTTGAGCCTGAGCCTCTAAGGACAAGTAAGAGGATCAATAGTTGTCTAGGTTTTAGAACTCAAATACGAATAATACCAATACAGAAGCAGAATTTTGTTTAACTAACATTGAACAGATAATCTTTGATTTATACTCAGAGGAAGCAAGCACATTTTAATTCACACCATGAAAATTTGATTAAGAATTTTTTCTATTAACTTCACAACAACCATAATACAGTAATGTGATAATTATCCAAAAATGTTTTTTCTTTTTTTATTAGATATTTTCTTCATTTACATCTCAAATGCTATCCCCAAGGCCCCCTATATCCTCTCACCGACCCTGCTCCCCAACCCACCCTACGGCTTCCTGGCCCTGCAATTCCCTTGTACTGGGGCATATGATCTTCATAAGACCAAGGGCCTCTCTTCCCATTGATGGCCAACTAGGCCATCCTCTGCTACATATGCAACTAGAGACACAGCTCTGGGGGGTACTGGTTAGATCCTAAAGTTCAAATAGCATGCTCTTTTTGTCGAGGACTGGGATTGAGTATGATATTTTAAAAACCAATTATGTGAGATATATAATTTATGTAAAGGGTATGGTATAGCATTGTAGGGTCAGCTCTGATACTAAGGCCCTGTCCCCAATTGGTTCTTGATCTGTCAGTAAAGAAAGCCATGGGGTAATTCCTGGATGGAAGGAATAGGTGGGGCTTCTGAGACCCTGGAAGAAAAACAGACAGATTCAAGAGAGGGGGAGGAGAGCTTGCCAGGTTTGTGATGGAGAAAAGTGGACCAGCCATGTGAGATCTCTAAATGGAGTGGACACACAGGCTGCCTCTATAGGCAGGTAGTTAGAAGAGTTTAACAACTAAAGTTTAGGCCAGGTGGGAGGTTTGGACATAAGAGTAATGATAAGGGCAAGCTTTTCCAGGAAGGAGATAGTAGCACTTGGCAGTTGTGCCAAGAAGTCAAGTTAAAATTGAACAACTGTGTGCATGTCTTTTACCCATGGATTCAAGGGAAGCTGGTAGCATGGTCCAATCCCAGAACTAAGTTGTGGTAGCAAAAAGACATAGTCAACATAGCACAGTGTTTAGAAGATATTTTCTGGTGTCAGCAGAAGACTCATTAGATAGACTTGCTACCAGGCATGATGTTCTAAGTTTGGTACCTGAGATCCACATAGTGGAAGAAAAGATGACCAAGTTCTTTTTCCTCTCTCATACACACTGATATCCCTCCACACACATACACCATGGCACCTAAACATCTCCGTAATAATTAACTAATTTTTAAAAATTAAAATATAACTTTGTTATTGGTAGTTGTTATGGATAATCTTACTTAAGTCAGTCTAGTAAATCTTTTAGTATATAGCATTAATATTTAATATATTTTTATATTAAGTTTTATTTCTTTAGAAGCCTAATATAGTACCTATTAGTTTTAAGCTCAAAATCTTGATGTAAAAGTTTCTTTGGCTTCATCCAAACTTCTTTTCTTTTCCTAATCTCCAATTTTAAGGTATTCCTTCCTTCTAAAATCAAGGATTTGAAAGGCTACATGTTGCTGTGGACCAGTTGGTCAGGGATACTAGAGATAAGACAACAGATTACTAGGAGTGAGCCAGAGAAATCCAAAAAAGTGCTAATCACAGAAGAAAAATGTGATTAAGGATTAGAATGACTGTTCAGTTGGTTAAGTGTGACCAAAACACATGAAGATTTGAATCTAAATATACAAAACAAAAACAAAACAAACAAACAAACAACAACAACAAAAAAAGACCTACAACAACAAAAAAAAACAAACGATCTTATGTAAGAAGCCAGAAATGGCTATATGTACATGGGATCATTACCATGAGGATGGGGAACATTCATGGAAAAAGGCAAATCCCTGAAACTTGTTGGTCAGTGAGCCTAGTAGATTTAGTTCAGGTTCAGTGGAAGTGTCTCTTAAAAAGTAAAGGTAGAAACCAATCCAGAAAAGCCATCTAATATTGGCCTTGGATTTCCACATACATACACACACATGTAACTAAATACATACATGCATACACCCATACTATCAAGTATACTCAATACACACACACACATACACACACACATACACGCACATACACACACACACACACACACACACACTGATTGAAAATAGTATGAGAGCTACACTGAGAATCAAAAGTCATAGCCATACAGAAGTGTTAAGCCAGAGAGGGGGTATGCAAAGTGGGGAATCAGAGAAAAGAAGTAACATTTATTAAGGACACTGTGCTTGATGTCAGAAAAAAAATTGTGTTCATGCCTTCTTGTACTCGAATTAAGCAAAATTAGGTAAATTGTTTACCTATCTGTGAAGCAAGGATTATATATACCTGCCACCGTTTAAAGAATGGAATAGACAATCGATATCTGGTACTCTGTAGAAGATCTGTCACACAGTAAGAACTCAGCAAAGTTTACATAATAATAGTACTGATAATGGAGTACATGAACCTTAAAGATTGCTAAGAGTTAATCTTGAAGGAAATTGTTACTCTCTATGTAGTCCTTAACCTTAGATGAATTTGTATCCCTAAATGACAGTAGCACAGAACAGACTCTAGGAAACATACCTGATGTTTTCTATCCCAGTCAGTAAGTCTAAAGAATCCTTAGATTTCTTGAAGCACCATATACTTCATTGATCCTTCCCAGTTTGTTCTACCAAGAATAACTTGTGTCATCATGATGACACATGCCATCATCAAAGTGGTAATTCTCTTCAAGATCACATGTTCTCAACAAGACATTGAACAAGACATTACCTCATTAAGTTCATCAACTAAAACTGGGCTTTTAATCTTGATTCTTTCTAACGTCACTTTATTGTGTAGATGCGAGTTTATCTGAGAATCCTCATATAATTTCTTAGTGAGATAAGATACATTACAACTTGTAGATAGTATGGGAAATGGTTTTTTTGAGAGGGAAGTTGAACTGATAGCCCTAGTATTTAAATCCAACTGAGCTTAGTAACTTTCACTTCTAAATGTTCTGGGCAAACAGCTGAGCATATTTTTATTACAGTCTCCATGCCAAATAATTACAAATTCTGAGACATCTTTGCATCTTTATATATCCAACTAAATATCTTGGTTAATTTGTTACTGCAATATTATATAACCCCATGAAACCAAGATCAAAGTGATTTTTTTTAACTTAAGTAATTTTGCATTGGTAAGAATCTCCCTTTCTAACTTAACCTCACATATCTACATAACTAGCAGTTTAACTTGTTAACCAGTCATCCTGATGAGATTAGTTGCATTATCTGGAAAAAGAAGCATATATTTAATTAGTGGGTCCTCAGTATTTTCAGCTACCAGGTTTTAGGACCATGGAGATAAACTCATTCTTAGGTAACTCTCTTTTTTTTTCTATGTTAGTCTTCAATTTTTTGAAAATCTAGTATTTGTTTGTTTTCACTTAATTTCCAATGACCAAATCATGCTGCCCAACTATTCTTGGATGTATGGTCTTTATAGGAATGTGTTCCATGTAGCAAGGCCTACACTCTTAGAGAAAAACTGTATTTTACTTCCAGCAGCTAAAAGTTTCCAATGCTTCTAATGCAAGGAGTGGGATTATGGACACAACTCTCTTCTTCATGCTGGGATTTGATCGGTCTTTCACTGTCATGGAACTTTAAAACAAGTAAAACACAAATGATACAAAGTTGAGTAGATATAAAGGGAGATATTTCTGCAAAGGGTTGTAGGGAAGGAAGGTGAATATGATTTTTTTTAAAAGTTTTAAAGGGTTCTTTTCTGGGTCTTCAATTCTATTCCATTGGTCTATTTGTCTGTCACTATACCAGTGCCATGCAGTTTTTATCACAATTGCTCTGTAGTAAAGCTTTAGGTCTGGCATGGTGATTCCACCAGAGGTTCTTTTATCCTTGAGAAGAGTTTTTGCTATCCTAGGTTTTTTGTTATTCCAGATGAATTTGCAGATTGCACTTTCTAATTTGTTGAAGAATTGATTTGGAATTTTGATGGGGATTGCATTGAATCTGTAGATTGCTTTTGGCAAGATAGCCATTTTTACAATGTTGATCCTGCCAATCCATGATCATGGGAGATCTTTCCATCTTCTGAGATCTTCTATAATTTCTTTCTTCAGAGACTTGAAGTTTTTATTATACAGATCTTTCACTTCCTTAGTTAGAGTCACGCCAAGATATTTTATATTATTTGTGACTATTGAGAAGGGTGTTGTTTCCCTAATTTCTTTCTCAGCCTGTTTATTCTTTGTGTAGAGAAAGGCCATTGATTTGTTTGAGTTAATTTTATATCCAGCTACTTCACCGAAGCTGTTTATCAGGCTTAGGAGTTCTCTGGTGGAATTTTTAGGGTCACTTATATATACTATCATATCTTCTGCAAAAAGTGATATTTTGACTTCATCTTTTCCAATTTGTATCCCTTTGATCTCCTTTTGTTGTCGAATTGCTCTGGCTAGGACTTCAAGTACAATGTTGAATAGGTATGGAGAAAGTGGACAGCCTTGTCTAGTCCCTGATTTTAGAGGGATTGCTTCAAGCTTCTCACCATTTACTTTGATGTTGGCTACTGGTTTGCTGTAGATTGCTTTTATCATGTTTAGGTATGGGCCTTGAATTCCTGATCTTTCCAAGACTTTTATAATGAATGGGTGTTGGATCTTGTCAAATGCTTTTTCCGCATCTAACGAGATGACCATGTGGTTTTTGTCTTTGAGTTTGTTTATATACTGGATTACGTTGATGGATTTCCGTATATTGAACCATCCCTGCATCCCTGGGATGAAACCTACTTGGTCAGGATGGATGATTGTTTTGATGTGTTCTTGGATTCGGTTAGCAAGTACTTTATTGAGGATTTTTGCATCAATATTCATAAGGGATATTGGTCTGAAGTTTTCTATCTTTGTTGGGTCTTTTTGCAGTTTAGGTATCAGAGTAATTGTGGCTTCATAGAATGAGTTGGGTAGAGTACCTTCTGTTTCTATTTTGTGGAATAGTTTGTGAAGAACTGGGATTAGATCTTCTTTGAAGGTCTGATAGAACTCTGCACTAAACTCATCTGGTCCTGGGCTTTTTTTAGTTGGGAGAGTATTAATGACTGCTTCTATTTCTTTGGGGGATATAGGACTGTTTAGATCATTAACCTGATCTTGATTCAACTTTGGTACCTGGTATCTGTCTAGGAACTTCTACATTTCATCCAGGTTCTCCAGTTTTGTTGAGTATAGCCTTTGGTAGAAGGATCTGATGGTGTTTTGGATGTCTTACCTACGGTCACTTGATTCGACAAGGGAGCTAAAAACATCCAGTGGAAGAAAGACAGCATTTTCAACAAATGGTGCTGGCACAACTGGTTGTTAACATGTAGAAGAATGTGAATCGATCCATTCCTATCTCCTTGTACTAAGGTCAAGTCTAAGTGGATCAAGGAACTTCACATAAAACCAGAGACACTGAAACTTATAGAGGAGAAAGTGGGGAAAAGCCTTGAAGATATGGGAACAGGGGAAAAATTCCTGAATAGAACAGTAATGGCTTGTGCTGTAAGATCGAGAATTGACAAGTGGGACCTCATGAAACTGCAAAGCTTCTGCAAGGCTAAAAACACCATCAATAAGACAAGAAAACCACCAACAGATTGGGAAAGGATCTTCACCTATCCTAAATCAGATAAGGGACTAATATCCAATATATATAAAGAACTCAAGAAGGTGGACTCCAGAAAGTCAAATAACCCCATTAAAAAATGGGGCTCAGAACTGAACAAAGAATTCTCACCTGAGGAATACCGAATGGCAGAGAAGCACCTGAAAAAATGTTCAACATCCTTAATCATCAGGGAAATGCAAATCAAAACAACCCTGAGATTCCACCTCACACCAGTCAGAATGGCTAAGATCAAAAATTCAGGTGACAGCAGATGCTGGCGAGGATGTGGAGAAAGAGGAACACTCCTCCATTGTTGGTGGGATTGCAAGCTTGTACAACCACTCTGGAAATCAGTCTGGCGGTTCCTCAGAAAATTGGACATAGTACTACCGGAGGATCCAGCAATACCTCTCCTGGGCATATATCCAGAAGATGTCCCAACCGGTAAGAAGGACACATGCTCCACTATGTTCATAGCAGCCCTATTTATAATAGCCAGAAGCTGGAAAGAACCCAGATGTCCCTCAACAGAGGAATGGATACAGAAATTATGGTACATTTACACAATGGAGTACTAGTCGGCTATTAAAAAGAATGAATTTATGAAATTCCTAGCCAAATGGATGGACCTCGAGGGCATCATCTTGAGTGAAGTAACACAATCACAAAAGAACTCACACAATATGTATTCACTGATAAGTGGATATTAGCCCAAAACTTAGGATACCCAAGATATAAGATACAATTTGCTAAACACATGAAACTCAAGAAGAATGAAGACTGAAGTGTGGACACTGTGCCCCTTCTTAGAATTGGGAACAAAACACCCAGGGAAGGAGTTACAGAGACAAAGTTCGTAGCTGTGATGAAAGGATGGACCATTTAGAGACTGCCGTATCCAGGGATCCATCCCATAAGCAGCTTCTAAACGCTGACACCATTGCATACACTAGCAAGATTTTGCTGAAAGGACCCAAATATAGCTGTCTCTTGTGAGATGATGCTGGGGCCTAGCAAACACAGGAGTGGATGCTCACAGTCAGCTATTGGATGTATCACAGGGCTCCCAATGGAGAAGCTAGAGAAAGTACCCAAGGAGCTAAAGGGATCTGCAACCCTATTGTTGGAACAACAGGATGTACTAACCAGAACCCCGGAGCTCTTGTCTCTAGCTGCATATGTATCGAAAGATGGCCTAGTCGGCCATCACTGGAAAGAGAGGCCCATTGGACTTGCAAACTTTATATGCCCCAATATAGGGGAATGCCAGGGCCAAAAGAATGGGAATGGGTGGGTAGGGAAGTGGGGGGCGCTATGGGGGACTTTTGGGATAGCATTGGAAATGTAACTGAGGAAAATATGTAATAAAAAATATTAAAAATTAAAAAAAAAAGTTTTAAAGGAAAAGAAAAATCACCTTCAAAGGAAAATGTCTTGCTCTGCATGTGAGAGGGACTTATACTGTGCACACTGTAAGATTTTGGATTGTTGTGCATGTTGACCATTTGATTTTATTTTCTTCTACTGCAATGGCTCTACATTTGTTCTTTGTATGTTCAAAGATCCCTTGGAAGTCAGTTAGATGTGTCTGTCAAGACAAAGGCGGCCAGATGAGTTCCAAAAGCAGTCCTTAAAAGCTAGAAGTTTTCCCTCTTCATAACTGAACGTAGATGTTATAGAACTCTGGACGATTTTAGTCTCCCACATCAAATCAGCACCCAGGAAGGTGCAAACGAAGGTTCTAAATCTGCTGTGAATATTTGACAATTCCTATGATTATTTTTAGCAACTCTTCCCTTAGAAGGGATTTTCTTGCTTCAAATTCTTATAATCACTGGATTTTACACATTTTATAAAGTTCATTAATAGTTTACATTTGTGTTGAACACCCTTGGCATTTATGGATTTGGCATAAGCAGTTTTGACTGTTTGCTGATGACCCTGATAGTTCATGACATGCTTTGATTTCAGATCTTGCTCAGGCACATATTGCAATGGAGCACACCGACAAGCTGATGTGTGGGAGCAAGTCAATGTAGCTAATGGGTAATTCTAACTCACTGCCTGACACCCACATCTCAATATGCTTATATTATTCTCTTCTCACTGGTTTATGGTAATTCATCTGTATCAAGTAAAACCTTTGCAGCCTTGTGAAATATGCCCTTAACTCAAACACACACACACACACACACACTTTTCAACAAGATTGAAGAGGATAACAGACGTTGTGACAATATGTACAAAGGAAAACAAAAATGAAATGTAATCCCAGAGGAATTCAGAAGGATTTTAAAAAATTAAAAATTTTTTAGAGATGAATTCAGGGGTGGAAGATAGATTTCAACTCTCAGACTACTTCTGACTGACTTGTGAGGTGGATACACAGCATATTATACATTATAGTATTTGTATGATTTTCCTCTTGCTTTGCTGTTTTCTGCTGCTACCATACAGAAATAAGTTAGAAAAACACTTTTGATAATATTGTCAGTTGGTTATTCAATATCCATGTCTTTAACTCCAGTGTCCATATGGAACCATAATATTTTTCCTTATCCTCATGTCTGGATACCCAAAGTTGGTGGCATTTACATGAATCCTGAATATTTAGGTATGCTCAATATTTTGACTTTGCAATATGACATCATCATTTACAAAATCCATTCACAAGACCCTCTCCATTGAGTTACAGGAGCAAAAGAATAAGGTAGCCACTCCACAGCTCTCTCTCTCTCTCTCTCTCTCTCTCTCTCTCTCTCTCTCTCTCTCTCTCTCTCTCTCTCTCTCTCTCTCTCCGTGTGTGTGTGTGTGTGTGTGTGTGTGTGTGTGTGTGTGTGTGTGTGTGCAGTAGTAGTAGTAGAAGACATTAGATCCTTTTGAGCTAAAGATACACATCTTTGTGAGCTACCCAACATGGGACCCAGAAAGCTTACCTAGAATCTTTAGGAGCACAGCAAACATATCATCTGAGATAGCACTCTAGTCCCAACCTTGTGTTTTAGTAAATTATTATTTTGTATTGGCTTCATTCATAGCTATCCTGGGGTACATGTGGTCCATGGCCTCCAGGCTAGACATGCCTGTTGGAATATCTATATTAAAATGTCCTCACAAAATAAAAGAGAAGGGCTTACACTCTTAAAAGGAAGAAAAGTTTGCATTTTTTTCTCATGCCTTCTTGCCTCTTAGTTACTGGGAATCCTTTCATTCTTTCCCAAACTTTCAGTCATGTATATTAGATATCAACATGAGGGTACATGATCTGTCATTAAAAAACAAAAAAAAAACCAAAAAAACAAAAAAAAAAAACCCAAAAACATCTTGGAGCCCAAAAATAGACCTCCTTTAGGGTGAATTCAATATTGAAGATATCAGGATGAACTATAGAAACAATTCTTTCTGGGGGTAAGAGTGGAATTGAGTCTTTTTTTGAGAATCATATGCCTACAAACTTCTCTCACACTCTGCTGGTTATGTGAATATTTTTTTTAATTTTTAATATTTTTTATTACGTTTTTCCTCAATTACATTTCCAATGCTATCCCAAAAGTCCCCCATACCCTCCCCACCACTTCCCTACCCACCCATTCCCAGTTTTTTGGCCCTGGTGTTCCCCTGTACTGGGGCATATAAAGTTTGTGTGTCCAATGGGCCTCTCTTTCCAGTGATAGCCGACTAGGCCATCTTTTGATACATATGCAGCTAGAGTCAAGAGCTCCGGGGTACTGGTTAGTTCATAATGTTGTTCCACCTACAGGGTTGCAGAACCCTTTAGCTCCTTGGGTACTTTCTCTAGCTCCTCCATTGGGAGCCCTGTGATCCATCCAATAGCTGACTGTGAGCATCCACTTCTGTGTTTGCTAGGCCCTGGCATAGTCTCACAAGAGACAGCTATATCTGGGTCCTTTCAGCAAAATCTTGCTAGTGTATGCAATGGTGTCAGCGTTTGGAAGCTGATTATGGTATGTGCTTAAAATCTGTTTTTGAGCAAGAACAGTACATTCTGTGTCTAGCTGGTATAACTTTTCCAACTGCAGTATGCATAGGAGGTTGGAACATTTTTTTTATTTCTGGACTCTGTGAACCTTAGCACATATTTGCATATTGAATCTCTAAAATCTTCATCTAAATATGTCGATTTTATTAATAAACTTAACACAATTTCAACCACGGCCTTGACAAACTCTCTACCCATCTCTTCACTTCCATACCTTATTATAATAACCTTTGGCTGTACTCACAACTTGTCTAGCATATTTGGGAATGTACTACTTAGAATTTATATAACAAGAAACCTACATACAAAGAATTTAGCTAAAGTTTAGCTGCAAATGTGAACAAAATTAAGCCATTCTGTCTATATAATTACACTTTGAAGTGTTGATTTTCTCTGTGGTTTTGTCCATGCAATGCTCAGCAATCCTATGCATCTGTTCAGTTCAATTAAACACCTAATAAATTCAACCAAGAGAAACAGTAAAACCACTTATCTGACTGGATTGATCAGCCAGTTCAATTGAAATACCTCATCTACCACATTACTTGGGGTGAAATGAGTTGGACATTCTTTTTTCTCTGATAAAAAAAGCAAGGAAGAAGACTTTACAAAATTGACATCAATAAATTCCCTTCACATTCTGAAGATGTGCCTCATTCTGTATTAGACTGCTAGCACCATGCTTGATCTGTGTGAAGTAAAATTGAAAGTTTATAAAGTTCAGAGGAGCTAAAGTGAATATACTTGAAGGTCAAATGTATAGAATCTTTCTAGAATGGTTGGAAGGATAGTGCTGGCTCAGTTAAGGGAGCTGGAGATGTAGAGCTTCCTTTTATGAAGGAGAAGGACTGGCTGTGGTCAGAAGTAGAGTACCAAAGGTTTCATCAAGAGAATCCCAGGGAAGATGAATTTGGAATGCGCTGGGGAAAATGCAGAAATCAGAGAAATAATTGTAAAACTTTTACTTATGGGATGCTACAAAATTCACAGCAGGAATGGAATTCCTGTTATGACGAGGCAGAAAGTTATATGAGATTGGGTTCATCTGTTTAGCAATGAAAGATGTTTTGGATACCATAAACTTCACAAAGTCGCACTCATGGGGTGTTTCATGGTGTATCCAGGGTCTTCTTAGTTTGTGTCCTTTGTATCTTTGTTTTTCCTTTTGGCTTTCTTCTAGTACCAAGCCTCACCTTCGCTAGAGTTACCTGAGGATCATTTTGTACACACTCTGTTCACTCTGTTGTTTATTAGAACACAAGAGTTATTCCAGTTGGATTCTAAACCCAATCCCTTATCTATCCGTTCTCTTTCTCCTTGGTAAAGATTGTCATAGCTTCTCTCATGGACCAAGGCATAATAACAGCCTGTGAAAGACATGGTGGATTTGTATGAAGGAAAAAGAAAAGATAGGTAAAGTACTAAAATTAAGAATAAATTTTTAATATCACAGACTCAGGGCATAACTCTTCGGAATTTTTCATACTAGACTTGAATGTCACTGTTTTCCCCATCTTCCCCTAAAGCTCTAGGAAAATAGCCTTTCTTCTTTGATGCTCATTGAATAGCACCTCTGCCTCATGGTCATATCTGCCTCTACTGTTCTCTGTCTCATAGTATCTTCCTTAGAAACCACACCCCCTCAACAAAAAATACAATTTTTTTTCCACTCTCCATGTGACATAGGAGCTAATATTTCCCCTAGTTGATTTCCTACAACATTTTTCTTTAAAAGTAAAGTGCTATCTCAATTCTTCTTTTTCCCTTCTCAGAGGTATTTACTTCTGAAATATTTACCTTGTACGTTTATCATCATAGCAATATATAATAAAGTTTCAAGTTTGTATCACCCACATACAAATTTCAGTTTTCAAAGGTCCTCTGAAACTTGCCTAAGTATAGTTTTTTTCGTATTTGTAATTTCTATATATTGTCCTTCTGTGACTACCTTTGGTTTTTTTTTTTTTATCTTTTTTAAATTGGATATTTTCTTTATTTACATTTCAAATGTTGTCCCCCTTCCCAGTTACCCCACCCCCACCCCAGAAAACACCTATCCCATCCCCCTTTTCCTGCTTCTATGAGGGTGTTCCCCCACCCACCCACTCCTGCCTCCCTGCCCTCAAATTCCCCCAAACTGGGGTATTGAACCTTCACAGGATCAAGGACCTTTCCTCCTATTGATGTCCAACAAGGCCATCCTCTGCTACATATGCAACTGGAGCCATGGGTAACTCCACGTGTACTCTTTGGTTGGTGATTTAGTCCCTGGGCTCTCAGGTGGGTCTGGTCTGTTGTTCCTCCTATGGGGCTGTGACAATCTTTGTGTACTGCTTGTTTGTGTATCTGAAATAATCTCCTTAGCTCTTGATTAGGGTGGTTTGTACGTTTAAAACTTTCCTGATTATCAGCTGTGTATAAAAAGTCCCATTCGATAATGATAGACTAAAAACCTTGTCTGTTTTAATGGATCTTAGTGCTTTAATTCTCATTTTATCATGAATCGTTAAAAAGAGTAAGTGATCATATTTGTATTATGAAGGGCATGTCCCTCTCCAATGGACTCTATGTCCATAGTCACTTTTTCTTTACAATGTTATTCATCCTTTTAACTGTTTTGTTAATAGATTTTTTTTCAGTCTCTAAATGTCTTACCTCTGTACTTGCTGACTTTCATCTTGGTAGCTTCTCTTTGGTTCTCTTCAATTCAATTTCATCTCAGAAAAAAGGGAAGAATAAGAGGACCAACAAATTTGTTCTGAGAATTAAATATTGAAACATGCAGAACTGTGACTGAGAATATAGTTAGCTTGAGCTACCATATTATTTAAAAATTACTAAAAAACCTTGTTGTTTTTTACTTGGCCAACTATTTCTTTTTCTGTACATAATTTTTAAATTTTAATGGGGAAAAGTCTCTCTTGTGGCCTTTGCTTTTCTGCACCTTGATTGTGAAAGTGTTCTGTGTTCCATAGTTCTGCTAACCCCTACTCTGTTCTCAGTTTCTATTACATAACTTGTTTAGATTCTGTACTCTACAAACAAGATCATGTGCTGACTGGCTCTCTTCCCTTAACTTCTTTGATTCAGCACCATCCAGGTTCATACATGTTGTAGGGAACACTGTGAAATCCTGGCCTTTCAGGCAAAGTTTACAACTAAGTGGAACAAGTTTCAGTGCTGCGTTATGTAACAAATCACCAAAGAACTTTTTTTTAAATTAGGTATTTATTTCATTTGCATTTCCAATGCTAGCCCAAAAGTCCCCCACACGCTCCCCCACCCACTCCCACTTCTTGGCCCTGGCATTCCCCTGTACTGAGGCATATAAAGTTTGCACAACCAATGGGCCTCTCTTTCCACTGATGGCCAACTAGGCCATCTTCTGATACATATGCAGCTAGAGACACGAGCTCCAGGGGATACTGGTTAGTTCATATTGTTGTTCCACCTATAGGGTTGCAGATCCCTTTAGCTCCTTGGGTACTTTCTCTAGCTCCTCCATTGGGGGCCCTGTGATCTATCCAATAGCTGACTGTGAGCATCCACTTCTGTGTTTGCTAGGCCCTGCCATAGTCTCACAAGAGACAGCTTTATCTGGGTCTTAATATAGCACATATCTCTCAAAGCAGGAAAAGATTTTTAGTGTTCTTACAAGGTGAGATGGTGATACTAATTGCATCTGTTTGATTATAACATGAGGCATACATGTATTAAAACATGATATTGTACCCTATCTTTGGTTAGGATTCTATTGCTGTGATGAAACACCATAACCATAGTAACTCGAGGAGGAAAGTATTTGTTTGGCTGACACTTCTACACCATTGTTCCTTATTGAAGGAAGTCAGTATAGAAATTCAATCCGGGCAGGAACTCAGAGGCAGGAGCCGATGTAGAGACCATTGAGGGGATGCTGCTTACTGGCTTGCTCCTCATGGCATACTCAGCCTGCTTTCTTACAGAACTGATGACCAGCAGCACAGGGCAGGTACCACCTACAATGAGCTGAGTCCTCCCACACCAGTCACTACTTAGGAAATTGTTCTCCAGGCTTTCCTACAGCCTGATCTTATAAAGAGAGGCTTTTTTATTTTAACTGAGGTTTACTCCACACAGATGATATTAACTTCTATAAGGTTGACATAAAGCCATCCAGCACATAACTCCTTAAGTATTATAATTATTGTTAATAAATTTTTAAAAAGCATTTCATGGCCTAATATAAAAATATGCTTTTGTATTTTCCATTATAACCTACCTGGAAATGAAATGACATGGGGTTCTAACTGCACTGTTTCCTTTCTGAGAAGCAAACATTCTTTGTGTCATTCTTAGGTTTTAGGGTTTCCTTCTCATTAACTCACTCTGTCTGGTCTCTGTTCAACCCCATGTTTCCATTTATGTTTGCAATTCTTCTAAGTCTCTCTACTTTGTGCTACTGATAAGTTTGTCTGTTCTTATAAATTTTCAATTTCTGATCTTTTCAATTTTTTGCATTGTACCCTCAAAACCTCTCTCTTTCTCTCTCTTTCTGTTCTCTCTCTATCTCTCTCTCTTGCTCTGAGTGTGTGTGTGTGTGTGATGTCTTTTAAAAGCCTTTCTTTTTTTTGAGTGACAATACCCCTTTCCTTTATTCATGTTGGTTCCATGAAACTAGGAGGCATTTATTTTTTTCTAGGTGCTTATAATCTTTGTTTGCATTTATAATGAAATTTTCTTGTTATTTTCATTTCCAGGTTAAGCCTGGGAGACATGCTAATTTTAGACATTTAACTTTATAGTGACTGGTACAGTGGAAAACCATGAATATGTCCCATGAAACCAGCTCCTAAGAGTAGCATTCTTGGCCATGGACTTGCTTACAAGTAGCATTTCCAGAAATGCTCCTAGGAAATAGAGTGGTGCATTTAGTGAATGCTTGTTGCCTCTATGCTTCTTGTGGTGTCTATTGAAATAGATTTTAATAAAGAGCATTCCAATTTCTGGAATGTTTTATTTATTCCTTAAAATTTCATCCCCTTATATAAGTCATTCTGATCTAATTTCCTCCAACTACCCATAGAGCTTATCACCACATCTTCCTTCAAACTTCATGTCCTCTTTTTTTTTTTTTTTAAGTTTTATAGTCCTCTGAATTCAACTAATGCTGCCTATATGCACTTGGCATGGGACTGTCTACTGGGTATGGGCAACCTACTAGCAGCCATGTCTCCAAAGGACTAACTCTTTCTCCCTCAGCAACCACCAACTGCCAATAATTTCCCCACAAAGGATCCTCGGAGCCTCTCTACCATTCCTGTTGTAATTTTGGCTGAATTTATTTTGTTCAGGCATTGTACAGGTAGCCACAGGTGCCATGTGTTGATGCATACAGCAGCCATGCCATGTCCATGAGTCTGCATTAAACTGCTTTCCCCACCCCAACTGCTAGCTCTTTCTCCCTGCTTTACCAATGTACCAATTTAAACTCTATGAAGTGTGTCGTTCTTTAAAATATCTCAGAGCATATTGTTTGCCTAGGATATATTGACATACATATAAAGTACCTTTGGTATTAGAAATTAAATATCTCGAAATGACTATGCCAGTTTTCTTGCTTAAGACAAACTGATACAATTCATTTCACAGTGTCATTCACGGGTTGCAATTCTATTCTTGATATAAAAATTGAGTACACTGTATTTCAGAGACCTGAGTCTGCAGTGGATTGATTTGCTGCCATAGACTTCAACAGTCTATTAGGAAGGAGTCAGAAATAGTGAATTAATTTGAAATCCTTTGTTGGTGTAGATGAAGTGAGAAAAGTATTTATAAAACCATTAATCATGTTTCAAAATATACTTGAAAATGAGAGGACAGATGTAATAACTGCATCTCCTTCAGTTCAATCTCAGCATCTTGAGAAGTCTTATTTAAGTGTTGTGGAGTTATACCTGTCTTTTTCTCATTTCTTTTATTTTGATAAATATATCTTGTCACAGAGACATCTGTGCAGCCATGAGAAATAGATTCTTACCCAACATATGAGGTCTATATCCAGATTAGATGAATAAAAAAATGAAAAACTCAATAAGCTATGAAATTGTAAATCAGGTCAAACATAATTTCTAATATAATATAAAAAATAATCCTCCAATGAGATTAAATATTTATAACAACAGCTGCTAGTACAACATACACACACACATACACATCCATATACATACATACACACACAAACATGTATATATATACATATATACATACATATATACACATATACTATATATATATGTATATGTATATATATATGTATATATATGTGAATATATATATATATAATTCAGTCCACTGAGTGTTGTTTGTATGTATATGATTTCAGGAATAATGATTTAGAATTGGATAAATTGGATAAATAAATATTTCTCCTGATTTCAACATTCCTAAATTATATGAGATTCTTAAATTCCTAAATTATATGAGATTCTTAAATTCCTAAATTATATGAGATTCTTTGTTTAGAGATGGGACTATGTGAGTTTTTCTCTTCTATTTTAGCATGCTTTTTGTTGTCATGCTTATTTATGTGTTACAGCATGGGTAAAGCTTCCAGGTCATTTCTAGAAGATACTCTCACAGCAAATTTACTGTTCCTTTGGCTTTTATAATTTTTACATTCCCCACAACAACATAACAACCATAAGAATGGCAACTGTGTTAAGATATCCCTAAGGGTACAGTGGTGGCATCCATATCTTGGTGGTAACCAACAACTTTCTAATAGGTATAAAGGCCCACCCAACCGGAGGGAAATCATTCCTGGTATAGGAAACCTAGCCAGCTATCAGGAGCAAATTGGGGGCAGAGATCTTAAGTAACCCTAACAGTATTCTGGATACTTATAATGTTAGTTACATTTCAAAGTATATGAGTCCATTTTTGATGCTTTAGATGGTATCGCAAAAGTATCTTAATGATAAGAAAATGGAAAAGGTGATAAAAAACCTTAACATAATAGGTAATTGGTATTTAACAGATGAAAGAATAAAGGAGAAACTGGGATGACTGGTCAGAGTAGTATTGTTAATGTGCTGGTTTAAGATGGGAACAATTTTCTGGAATATTGTTTCAGTGTGTGAAAGTGAAACTTGAACCTAGTTGACTAGAAAAAAGTTTAAATAACATCTAAAGTTCAGTAATTAAAAATTCCATACCTTGTTGGTGGGATTGCAAGCTTGTACAACCACTCTGGAAATCAGTTTGGCAGTTCCTCAGAAAATTGGCCATAGTACTACAAGAGGATGCTGCAATACCTCTCCTGGGCATATATCCAGAAGATGTTCCAGCTGGTAAGAAGGACACATGTTCCACTATGTTCATAGCAGCTTTATTTAAAATAGCCAGAAGCTGGAAAGAACCCAGATGCCCCTCAACAGAGGAATGGATATAGATAATATGGTACATTTATACAATGGAGTACTACTCAGCTATTAAAAAGAATGAATTTATGAAATTCCCAGGCAAATGGATGGACTTGGAGGGCATTATCCTGAGTGAGGTAGCACAATCACAAAAGAACTCACATGATATGTACTCACTGATAAGTGGATATTAGCCCAGAAACTTAGAATACCCAAGATACAAGATACAATTTTCAAAACACATGAAACTGAAGAAGAATGAAGACCCAAGTGTGGACAGTTTGCCCCTTCTTAGAATTGGGAACAAAACACCCATGGAAGGAGTTACAGAGACAAAGTTTGGAGCTGAGGCGAAAGGATGGACCATCTAGAAACTGCCATATCCGGGGATCCATCCCATAATCAGCTTCCAAACGCTGACACCATTGCATACACTAGCAAGATTTTGCTGAAAGGACCCTGATATAGCTCTCTTGTGAGGCTATGCTGGGGCCTAGCAAACACAGAAGTGGATGCTCACAGTCAGCTATTGGATGGATCACAGGGCCCCCAGTGGAGGAGCTAGAGAAAGTACTCAAGGAGCTAAAGGGGTCTGCAACCCTATAGGTGGAACAACAATATGAACTAACCAGTACCCCCCGGAGCTCGTGTCTCTAGCTGCATATGTATCAGAAGATGTCCTAGTAGGCCATCATTGGAAAGAGAGGCCCCTTGGTCTTGCAAACTTTATATGCCTCAGTACAGGGGAACGCCAGGGCCAAGAAGTGGGAGTAGGTGGGTAGGGGAGTTGGGGGAGGGTATGGGAGACATTTGGGATAGCATTGAAAATGTAAATGAAGAAAATACCTAATAAATAAAAAAACTGCTAATAAATTATCAAAAAAAATTTCAACACCTGAAAAAAATTCCATACCTGGTCTTAATTTCAAAACAAAGAAAACTCAGAGTGAAGTGGGATAAACATTATGGAATGTTCACTGGATATTCCACTAAATTGATATTGCTATTAAAATATAAATTATAACAGGAGTTTGGTGAGATACCTGAGTGGTTACGTGCATAAACTGTTCATGCAGAGGACCCTAGTTAGATTCTAGCTCCAGTAACAGGCAGCTCATAGCAGACTGTAATGTCAGATCCAAGGGATCTGATGCCCTCTTTTCAAAACTCAGGAGTACATGCCTGTCTCTCACACACATAACTAAAATTTAAAAAAAAGTAAAGACGATGAAAGGGTCAGTAAAACTGTTCTTACCATTTTAACATAATTTTTGAAAGTTCAAGTTAATTTTCTAGCACAAACATGACATAAATGTAAGACACATATTTGTAGAATGAATCATAACCTATAGATTATATAATCATATACTTTCCAACCAATTCCACTGAAATTGTCAAGAGAATTCAGTGAAGTAGCTCTATTCAGTAGGAATGCCACAGAAGTAACAGTATTTTTCCTTTGTGTTAGGAATTACCAAAAAATTGAAGGAAAAATTTTTTTTCACAGTAGACAAAAGTGTGACAGACCTAGAAATAAATTTAATAAGAAAGATCAAAGATCATGTTGAATGAAAAGCATAAAATTTGAGGAGAACTAAACAAGACTTGGGTAAACGGACGTGGAGGCATATATTCTGAAATCACAGTATTATGCATATGTCAACTCTTCAAGTTAATGTGTGAGTTTACTATAAATATTTGGTAGATCACAGCATGCATGAATGTGTCAAATCCTGATGTAAGTGGATTTCACAAGATTGAGAGCTTATTTTTTCCAACTACCAGGTTTTATGTACCATATTTTATGTTGGCACATCAATGACTTTGGAAAAGGACATATTGTAAGGAAAGGAATAGGAATCTGTAGGGAGAGTTTTAACAATCATCACGAGCTTTTAATTATGAAACAAATATCTATTATGGCTTGTAGCTTTACATGATAAAAGGAAGTAATTAATCTCTGCAGATGATTAGGATTCTATAAATAACTAGCCAAAGAGTCATTTTATGCATCAAGGATGATATCTTGAATTAATCTGTAGGTTCTCTCCTACAGATTTTATGTTTAAAGTTTAACTTTCTAAGGTTGAAATAGTATCTCATAAGTGATAGATCTCTAATTTGTATATTTCACATCATTTATGATAGGGAATCTACAAAATAGATATTTAATAAATGTCCTTTGACTAAATGAATCTAATATATTCATGTAGTATAAATAAAAATCATTACTTATTTCCTGGTATTTATTTTTGTATCTAGTTACTTTACTGAATTTTTATCATTCTTCATTTGCATTTTTCTTACTTGTATGTGCATATATGTGACCATGAATCTAAGGATGCATGCACTATCACCTTTTAGTCATTTCTAGGTTCTCATCTAATGCAGACCCTTGTAGGCCCTGTACATGCTGCCTCAGTCTCTGTGAATTCATATGTATATTGTTCATGTTGGTTAGAGGGTCTTTTTTCTTGGTGTTCTCCATCTTCTCTGACTGTTACACTCTCTCATCCTCATCCACAGGGTTCCCTGATCCCTCAGAGGAAGTATTTTCTACAGGCATCCAAGATCTCTCGTTCTCTGCATAATGTCTAGATATAAGCCTTTGAGATTGTTCTCATCTACTGCAATAGGAAGGTTTTCTAATGATGACTGAGCAGGGCACTGACCTATGAGAACAGCAGAATGTTATTAAGAGTTATTATTATTATTAATTATTATTAAACAATGGTATTTAGTCTTACCGTAGGTCACTCAGGTATCTAGTCTCAGGTTCTTGATCACCCAAGCAATATTGTGTATGTGTTCCAGCCCGTGGAATGGGATTCACGTCAGATCAGTTATTGGGTAGTTATGCCCACAGGCTTTGTTCCATGCTTTCCTTAGCATAGCTTGCAGGTAGGACATCACTCTATATCAAAGGGTTTCTGGCTGGATTTGTGTTTATGTTTCTTCCTTACTAGCATGAAGGGTATGTTCATATAACAAAGATACTAGAACATAGAGGTGAAGGCTCTATGTAGCCACCAGCTCAACTTTTCCACGTTCAATGAGTTGTGTAGGTGTTACCTTCAGCACTAGGGCATTGCTGTCAGTTTGCAAAGAGCAACCTAAAGTCTCAAAAACAGCCTGGGTTGTTTGGTCAGTTACCATTATACTTCCTTGGCCAATAGGCCAATTACATATAACCTAATATTAGTACTGAAAGCTTCATTTGGTATCAATAGATAGCCAGTTGGGACTCTGTCTTCCCCATTACTTAAGAATTTCAGTTAGACCACTTTCACATATGTATGTAATATAGAAAGCATCTACTGTATTATGTTTTTAGTCTACCTCTCAAATTCCCCTTAATTTTAACTAAACTTTATTCCCTCCCTCATCCTTCTCTTTCCATTCCACCTGATACTCCTGTTCCAGCCCTCCCCCATCTGTAAATATTTATTCTATTTTCCTTTCCTAGGGAGATCTATCAGCCCTGTTCCACTCTCTTACTCTATACCTAACCTCTGTGGTGTTGCGGATTGTAACTTGGTTATCATTGACTTAACAGCTAATATCCGCATATAAGTATACTATATTTGTGTGACTGGGTCTGGTTTTCCCCACTCAGAAAGTTTTTCTAGTTCCATTCATTTTTAAGTGAATTTCATTTGTTTTTAATGGCTGAGTAATAGTCAATTTTGTAAATGCACCACATAATTTTATCCATGCTTCTGTTGGGGGACCTCTAGGTTGTTTCCAACTTCTAATTATTATTAATAATTAGAAGCAGCAATGGACATGATTGAGCAAGTGTCTCTGGTAGGATGAAGAATCATTTGGGTGCATGCCTAAGGGTGCTGCTGTATGTGGACCTTGAGGTAGGTCTACTCACATCTTCCTAAGGAACTGCTATATTGATTTCCATAGTGGTTGTACAAGTCTACACTCCCACCAGTAATAAATGAGTGTTCTCCTTAATCTACATCCTAACTAGCATGAACTGTAACATATATGATTTTAGCCATTCTGACAGGTGAAAAGTGGAAATATCAAAGTAGTTTTGATGGGAGTTCCCTGATGCATATGGATACTGATCATTTTTTTCAGTGTTTATCAGCCATTTGAGGTTCCTCTTCTGAGAATTATTTGTTTAAATATGCATCCTATGTTTAATTGGGTTATTTGTTTTCTCAAAACCTAATGTATTGTATGTATTTGCGATATTAACCCTCTACTGCATGTGCAGTTGACAAAAATCTAAAAAAAAAAGAAAACTTTCCACATTTTGTAGACTGTTAATTTGTCTGGGTGATGGGGTCTTTTCAGTTACATGAGGTCCCATTTGTTAATTTTTTGGTCTTAGTACCTATGCTAATGCTGTTCAGAAAGTTTGTTTCTGTGCCAATGATTTCAAAACTATTTCCTACTTCTCCTCTGTCAAGTTCAGTGTATTGGTTTTATGCTGGGGTTATTAACCCACTGAGTAGAGTTCTGTTTGTGGTGATAAGTATGGATCTATTTTCATTATTCTACATGCAGCCATCCAGTTTGTCCAGCACTATTTGCTGAAGATGCTGCCTTTTTCAGTGCACGTTTCTTTATAAAAATTCAGCTGTCCATAGGTGTGTGAATTTATGTCTAGATCTTTAATTTGATTCTACTTATTGATGTGTCTGGTTTTATGCCAATATCATGCTGTTTTTATTAGCATATCTCTGCAGTACAACATGCAGTTGGGAATAGTGGTACCTCTAGTGGTACGTGCATACACACACACACACACACACACACACACACACACGCATGCATTGCCATATAAACCTAAACAATTATTCTTTCAAGATCTGTAAAGAATCTTGTTGGGATTTTGTGAATATTGCATTGATTGCTGTAGATTGCTTTTTTTTTTTTACGTATTTTCCTCAATTACATTTCCAATGCTATCCCAAAAGTCCCCCATACCCCCCCTACTTCCCTACCCACCCATTCCCATTCTTTTGGCCCTGGCATTCCCCTGTATTGGGGCATATAAAGTTTGCAAGTCCAATGGGCCTCTCTTTCCAGTGATGGCCGACTAGGCCATCTTTCGATACATATGCAGCTAGAGACAAGAGCTCCGGGGTACTGGTTAGTTCATCATGTTGTTCCAACTATAGGGTTGCAGATCCCTTTAGCTCCTTGGGTACTTTCTCTAGCTTCTCCATTGGGAGCCCTGTGATCCATCCAATAGCTGACTGTGAGCATCCACTTCTGTGTTTGCTAGGCCCCGGCATAGTCTCACAAGAGACAGCTCTATCTGGGTCCTTTCAGCAAAATCTTGCTAGTGTATGCAATGGTGTCAGCGTTTGGAAGCTGATTATGGGATGGATCCCTGGATATGGCAGTCTCTAGATGGTCCATCCTTTCATCACAAACTTTGTCTATGTAACTCCTTCCATGGGTGTTTTGTTCCCAATTCTAAGAAGGGGAACAGTGTCCACACTTTGGTTTTCATTTTGCTTTTTATATTATCATCATTTTTACTGTATTAATTCTACCAATTCATGAGTAGGAGAGATTTATCTTCTGATATATTCATCACTTTCTGTGTTTAGTTTCTTAAACTTTATAGCATGCAAGTCTTTCAGTTGCTCAGTAGAGTTACCCCAAGATACTTTATATTATTTTTGGCTATTTTGAAAGCTGCTGTATTCCTGATTTCATTCTCAGACCATTTGTCATTTACATATAGGAAGGCTACTAATTTTGTCAGTTAATTTTGTATTCAACTGCTTTGTTGGAAGTGTTTATCAGCTATAGGAGTTCCCAAGCCGAATTTTTAGAGCCAGTTGTTTATACAATCATATTATCTACAAATAAAATATACTTTGGCTTATTTCTTTCTAATCTATATCACCTTTGATCTCATTCAGTTGTCTTATTACTCTGGCTACAACTTCAAGTTCTATATTGAATAGGTAATAGAGTGGATAGCCTTGTCTTGCTCCTGATTTTAGTAGAATTGCATCGAGTTTCTTTTTATTTAAATTGGTGTCAACTATGGACATGCTATTAACTGCCTTTATCATATGGAGATATATCCCTTATATCCCCAATTCTTCAAGGCCCTTTACATAAAGGGGTGTTGGATTTTGTCAGAGGTCTTTTCTATATCTAATGAGATGATAGTGTGGTTTTTTTCCTCTTTCAGTTTGTTAATATGGTGAATTATATTTACTGTTTTATGTATATTGAATAACCCCTGCATCTGGGATAAAGCATACTTGATCATGGTAGATGACCTTTTTGATGTGGTCTTAGGTTCACTTTGCAAGTATTTTATTGGGAATGTTTGCATTTATGTTAAGGAAAACTGGTCTGTAATTCTTTCTTTTGGATCTTTCTGTGATTTGGATATTAATAACTGTGGTTTCATAAAATAAATTAAGTAAGTTATATTAATTTTCTCCTCTGTGGAATAAATTGAGGACTATTAGCTCTACGCTGAACCTCTGGTGGAATTCTATCCTAAAAATGTCTGGCCCTGGGCTGGTTTTGCTTGCGAGAATTTTCATGACTCTTTCTATTTTATCTGGCCCTATAGATCAGTTTCTATCACCTCTTTGATCTTGATTTAACTTTGGGAAGTAGTGTATATCGAGACAATTATCCATTCCTTTTGGATTTCCAACTTGGTGAAGTTCAGGTTCTTAATGTGTATCCTTATGATTCTCTGGATTTCTTCAGTGGCTGTTATTATATCACCCCTTATCATTTCTTCTTTTGTGAATTTGCATCTTAATTTGGATAGCATTTGTTAATCTTATAAATTTTCTCAAAGAATGAACTGGTTTTTTTTATTAATTCTTTGTATCTTGCTTGTTTGTTTGTATTTGATGATTTTTAGGCCCAAGTTTGACTATTTCTTGCTGTCTATTCCTTTGAGGTGTGATTTCTTCTCTTCTTTTTTTCCTGAACTTTCAGGTGTGCTGTTAAGTTACAAGAATGGTGTCTTACTTGGCTTTTCTTGTTGTGAAGAGATACCATGACCAAGACAATATTTATGACCATATTTATTTACATATGCATGTGTGTATTTCTGTATATGTGCATATGCCTGAAGTTAGGGTTATCCTTTGGATGCTGGAGTTACAAGCAGTTGTAAGTTGCCTGATGTGCATGCCAGGAGTTGAACTAAGGTCCTCTGCAAGAACAGTACATATTCTTAACCACTGAGCCATCTCTCCAGCCCAAGGAAACTCTTATAAAGGAAACATTTAATTGAGACTGGCTTACAGTTCAAGAGGTTCAGTCGATTATCATCATGTGAGGAAGCATGGCAGTGTGCAGGCAGACATGGTGCTGGAGGAGAAGCTGAGAGTTCTGCATCTTGGTCTAAAGGCAGCGAGAAGGAGGCTCCGATTCCACACTGGGTGGAGCTTAAGCATAGGAGACCTCAAAGCCCACACCCACAGTGATACACTTCCTTCAACAAGGCCACACCTCCTAATAGTGCCATTTGTTGTGAGCAAAGCATTCAAGTACATGAGTCTATGAGGGCCAAATCTATTTAACCTTCACAAATGGGATCTCTCAATTTTTTATGTAGGTGCTTAGTGCTAAGAACTTGCCTTTTAGAACAACCTTTATTATATCCTATAAGATTGGGTATGGTTTGTATTCATTTTCATTCAATTTTAGAAAATCTTTAATTTTTTTACTTAATTGTCATCTTGGCACATATTTCATTAATTAGTGAGATATTCAATTTTTGTGGGTTTGAAGCTTTTTTGTTTGTTTCTGTTATTGCTGATATCGAGCTTTAATCCATGGTGGCCAGATATCTTTTGAGACCTGCTTTGTGTCTAAGTAAGTAGTCATTTTTAGAGAAAAATTATATGAGTTTCTGAGTACTTGGGTGAAATGTACCATAATTATCTGTTAAGTCCACTTGGTTTAAAATGTCTGTTAACTCCAGCATCTCTGTTTAGTTTTTGTGTGTATGACCTCTCTATTGATAAGACAGATCCCACTACCAGTGTGTGGTTGTCAATATGTGATTTAAGCTCTAGTGGTGTTTGTTTTATGAACTTTGGTGTCCTTGTATTTGTACATAGATGTTAAGAATTGCAATGTGCTCTTGGTAGAATTTTGAGAGGATACTGTGTCCTTCCCTATCTATTCTGATTAGTTTTGGTTTGAAGTCTATTTTGTCAGATACTAAAATAGCTACATCAGCTTGCTAATTAGGTCCATTTGCTTAGAGTATCTTTTTCATCCTTTTATCCTGAGGTGATATTTATCCTTGATACTGGGATATGGGGTTTTGTTTTGTTTTGTTTTGTTTTGTCTTTTGATGCAGCATAAGTGTGAATCCTGTTTTTTTTCACTTCCATAATGTTAGTTTTTGCCTTTTTATTTGGGGAAACAAGACTACTGATTTTAAGAGTTGTCAATGAACAGTGTTTGTTGATTCTTGTTATTTTGATTTTGTAGTATTTATGTGTATTTCCCCTCTTTTAATTTGATGGTCTGATGTTTTCTTGGGTGTAGTTAACTTCTTTATGTTGGAGTTTTTCTTCTAGCAACTTCTTTAGGACTGAGTTTGTAAGAAGATATTGCTTAAATTTTGTTTTATCGTGGAATGACTTATTTTATCTATCTATTGTGATTGTAAGTTGTTTTGGGCATAGTAAGTAGCCTAGGCTGGATCTGTGGTATATTAGAGTCTGAAGAACAACTTTCCTGGCTCTGAATTTTAGAAGTTTCCATGAACAAGTTAAGTGTTATTCTAGCACATTTATATGTCACTTATTCATTTTACCTTACAGCTTTTAATATTGTTTCTTTGCTCTGTATATTTAGTGTTTTAATTATGTGCTGAGGGGTCTTTCTTTTCCTGTCCAACCTATTTGGTACTCTGTATGCTTCTTGTACTTTGATGGGCATCTCTTTCTTTCAGTTAATAAAATTGTCCTTGATTTTCTTGAAAATATTTTCTGGACTTTTGAGCTGGGCTTCTTCTCCTTCCACTGTTTCCCTTATCAATAGGTTTGGTCTTTTTATTGTGTCCCAGATTTTCTGCACATTATCTGCCAGGAGATTTTTAGATTTAATATTTTCTTTGACTGCAGTATCCACTTCTTCATTATGTCTTTAGTGCCTGAGATTCTCTCTTTTATCACCGATATACTGTTGATGAGGATAATTTCTGAGGATTCTGTTTGGGTTTGTAAATTTTTCATTCCATATTTCTCTCAATTTTTTTTAATGAATTCTACTTTCCACTGTTAGGTCTTAAACCCTTTCATTCATTTCCTCCACTGTTTGTGTTTTCATAGATTTTTTTTAATTTATTTTTTTTACATTCCACATTCTATTCCCTGCACCACATCCCACATCTCCTCCCCTCCCCACCTGGGAGGGAAAGTGAATGGGGTGGGAGGGAGTGGGAGGGAGAGGGGAAACTGACTTGGTATTGAGTGAGGGAAAAGGAATGAAGCCCTGAGGGCCAGCATAAAGAATGTAAACAGGCAACCTCAAGAAATAGAAGGTGGGGGGTACCCCCCAGTATGCACCAGAGACCTGGGAGGTTAGAGATTCTCAGGACTCAAAGGGAGCGACCTTAGATGAAATGCCCAATAATAGGGAGAGGGAACTTATAGAGCCCATGTCCAGCAGGAAGACAGGACATCAAGTGAGGGATGGGGTTTCCATCCCACAGTCACATCTCTGACCCATAATTGTTCCTGTCTGAAAGAATTACAGGGATGAAAATGGAGAGAAGCCGGAGGAAAAGAAGGTTTTCATAGATTTTTTAAATGGTATTTATTCATTCAGTTTGTAAGGACCGCTACCATATTCATAAGGGCTATTTTACATTGTTTTTCTTGTGCTTTAGCTATATTGGAGCACTCACGGACTATTGTGGTGGTGTTACTGGCCTCTAGTGACAACATATTGTCCTTGCTGCTATTGACTATGCTTTTATACCAGCATATATGGGTTTGGGATGATTATAATTCTAGGTACTGGAGTATGGTCTTGTCTTTGTTGAATGGGTGTATTATTCCTTGGTTTCTTTTACCCTTCTGGTTCCTAGGGGAGTCTAGTGGCTATGTTGCCTGGTAGGAAATTCTTCTGGGATCTTAAAAGTTATGGGCTACTGTGGGCTCCTGGTAAGATGTGTTTCAAATATTGGGAGCTGACACTGAGGAATGTGGGTAGTCTAGCATAGAGTGCTGGGGGGGTCTACAAGAGGGGAGAAAGCAGGGTGTTCCATCAGGATCTACTTAGTCTGTTGGAATGAGGGCAGAAAGTTAAAAGAGGCCACAGAGCTGGGTTGAGACTATGTGATCTGCTACAGATCTGGGTTGGGACTGGGTGACTGGACCTAGAAGAATGGAGAGCTATGTGAAGATCTGTAGTAAGCCTAGCTGCTTTGCTGGCTGGTATGTCAGTTGTAGATTTTAAATAGTATATGTCTAATATACTAAGAGAAACACTCCATTATGCGAAGGTTAACTCACTTAGGCAAGAGGAATCTCTACTCAGAATTTTGCTCAGCTGCAAAGCATGGCTAAACTAATGCTCTATGTGCAACAGCAGATTAAAACACACACACACACACACACACACACACACACACACACACGCATTGAAGCTTTCTGTTCTCCAACTGTTCTCCAACTGTTTTGAAATGGCCTGCAAGAAAAAACAGAAGTTATATGGTTTAAGGTTTATGGTTAAAGGTTGGAGCCAGGGGCAGGGTGGGGGTGGGGTCCATCAAAATAGGAGGGCTTGAGTGATTTGAATTTTCTTCTGGTGTTAATGATGAAAACAGCTTTATTGAATTGCTTCTGTGAACCCAGAATTTACTAGCCGTCTGCACCTAGGTCTCCTTATTTGTGCATTCCTCTGAGGTAGAAACAAGAGAAACAAGTAATAATTGAAAGCTGTCAAGAGTTAAAAATAGAGTCAGAGTCTATCACAAATGTGTTTTTATATTGCTTGAGAAAGTAGAGGGTTTTTTTTGTGTAAATAGATCTTCCATGTAGGAGATATGGAAAGATATTAAAAGACTTTGACCTTTCCAGTCTCTAGGAGGTACACCGCAAGAACTCATGAGAGGATGTGTGGTTTCCAGGCAGATTTACCTGATAGTTTTCAGGTAACGTTTTAACTTTATGAAACATTTCACATCTCACAACTTCAGCTTTCTTGTCAAAAAAAAGTCTCTGCCTTATAAGAATGTCTCTAAGTACCTGATCGGTCTGATATTTCATACACAACAAGGCAAGTGGTGAGAGCTCAGATTAATTGGCATTTATTGGTTCTTTCTATTATAAAGGTTTTTCAGAGAAGACAGAAATTAAGATATTAGTAAGATCGAAAGAAAATGAAAATCTTAGCATATTAGTAATGCCACTTGAATATCCAGTTAGAATCCTTGTCAGTTTAAGAAATATAATCAAAATTATTATGATAAATGCATATATGAAAGAATGTATTAATTATTTAAGAAAGTCATACATATATATGATATATTTAAACCATATTTACCTACCATTCCTCCATTAAATCTTCCCAAAGCTCTCTTTGAATTGTGTCGGGTTTTGGGGGATTTTTTTTTTGCTGTTTGTTTTTTTGATAACCCACTCTCTGTATAATCCTATGTGTAGGGCCCATAAACCTCTATATTTGAGGCCATACTTATATGTATGAGGTGTGTTTTACCTTCAAGGATCTACACTCGTAAAGAAAACTCAATTGACCACCCACCCCTCTCTCCCTGAAACCATCAACTGTCTTTAGCACCTCAGCTAGTGATGAAGATTTATGAGTCCCTCCCAACTCCAGCAGGATGTTGACTGGCTTGATGTTAATGCAAGTCTTATGTAGGCCACTGCTGTTGCCTGAGAAAAGTGATCCTTTATCTCCTGAAAATATTGTTTCTCTCCAGTCTACCTCAAACCCTGCTTCTTCAGGCTTTCCAACACCTCTTCTGTGGTCCCTGGGTCGTGTGGAGAAGAATGTGATAAACATGCCCCATTTGTGGCTGAGTACTATTGCACAATGCATTGTAAAATGTGAAAATAGTTTCAAAGTTTTGAAAAGTAATAGAAGTTGACTATGAGTCATGAACACTTAAAATCTATTCGGAAGCATTTGAATCTGGTACAATTACTAAAATCTAGTAGAGTAAATTATATTGGGATTTAAACAACAATGTATTATATTTACTATTATATATTATTTTATTATATTACTTGCTTTCTTTGTTAGCCTATGGGTCTCATTTTGCACATTTAAACAGACTGTTATGAGGAATGCTATATGTATTTTTTAGATTGCTAAAGCAATGCTTCATCCATTAAAACTAAATTAAAATTTTAAGAGTTCTGTTGAAAAATGAAGTAGAGATTGATGAAAGAATCTGCATAGCCACTTACCTAACACTTTGTGTCCTGAAACATTAATGTTAATGACATCATTTTGTGGTTTGCACATGAAGTGTCCTTGGAAGGCTTGTGTGTTGAATGCTTGTTTCTAACTCAATGTTCAGATAGGAGGCTTTAGGAAACTGATCATATCATGAGGGCTTTTACCAAAACAATGGCTCAATCCATTGATGTATTTGTAATTGGACTATTGGATGGTATTGGACATTAGAAGGCAGAGCTTGCCTGGAGGTGTGCTTTTGAAGGATATAGTCCTTTCCCTGGTTTTAGTTTGAAATATGACTTAATGTCCTGGCTGTCTAGAGACCAACTATAGTGGGGGCATTGGCCATAACTGATCCATCTGAAACTGTAAGTGAAAAATAAATATTTGCCTCTGCTAAAATGTTTCTCATAGCTGTTGAAATAATAGAGACCAAATTTTTGTCTTATAGCATTCATATAAACAAAATAATGTTTATTGAAGGAGAAAGCTAAATTGACAAGAGTATTTTTTAATGTTGTAAAATATATGGAATAGTAAGTTCAGGATTACAGGGCTGATTATATAAGCATTAGACTTGATTAGCCATAGATGTGGTAAATTTTCACTAATTAAATTTAAAAATACCTTATATTGGAAGAAAATGACCTTGTAATTTGTGACATATACTTTATATAAGGGTATATATACAATAATATATATTCATACACATCTTATAAAAGGCATCACCTCCTATAAACCCATTTTATAGGATATAGTCTATCATATATATACACAAACTTACAGCTCAGAATTAAAAAAAAATGACTGTGAATAAGTTAACTTTAATACAATGTATCAATTGGTTTCTAGTGTGGTTGTAACAACATCAATAGTTGTAGGTGCTCCACATTTTTACCAATTTGCATTTATATTTTCAACTTGTCAATCTACGTATGAACGAGTTTATGATTTCAATTTACCTTTCCCAGTAACTTCTAAGTTAAACAAACTTTATATATTGATAGATCATTTCTTCTTTATATAAAAATCATAGTTATGTATTCTGCTGATTTTTTTATGTTGTTGCTTATCTTTTAGTTGACCTACTGTACTGCATTATATATTCTGGCCAGTTATATACAATTTCATAATATGGCTTCACTTTCTTTTAGAGACTCACTTAAGCAATTTAGATATATTATCAAAAAGGCAACCTCCCAGATTCCCTGGAGTATTTCTTATGAAAGAAATAAGCATCAGATACATATATAATATAGGATAACTAAACTACCATATAAGCAGTATAGGACATGGGCCTAAATATAAAATAACTGTGACTGTTATTAAAATGACTGTGAATAAGTTAACTTTAATACAATGTATCAATTGGTTTATAGTGTGGTTGTAACAACATCAATAGTTGTAGGTGCTCCACATTTTTACCAATTTGCATTTATATTTTCAACTTGTCAATCTATGTAATCAAATACTGATATCAGTGTTTGGAAAAAAAGTTCTGAAGACCAGTTAAGAGATTTTGCCTGGGTAGTTAGCAAGGGGAATGAGTGATGCAAGCACCTGTCAGAAGGAACATCCCTTGCTTTCAGTAAGTATAAAACTGTCGAGGCAGGAACACGGATGATATGTCTGAAAAAATTGGTAAGGAAAGAGATATTATAGTGCTGCAGATTATATATTTTCAGTTTACTTTTCTTTTAAGGAGTCATGATGGGAAGAAGTGTCCACCTGGTAGGGCTCTGACTGCCGGAACAGGTGAGGGAACCATCTTGTGTCACTGGTCCCTCTGAAACCAGCCTGCACAGGTCTGCTCACAGACTGCGAAGGTGTGTGAGCTGACTGCAGAAGTGATACAGCTTCTGGGACAGACCCTGTTTTGGGCTCCAGACATCTCGGCACCTTTCCCTGCCAGAAGATATGTGGCCACCCAGGAGGGCTCTGACTGCCAGAGAAGGTGAGAGAGACATCTTGTGTCCCTAGTCCCTCTAAGACCAGTCTGTGCATGTGAACATGCAGACTGCAGAGGCAACACATCTGGGACAAGCTCTGTTTCAGAACTTCATCTTCAGCCAGGATGCAGGTCTGAATGCCAGACCTCTGTGCACCTTCCCTGCAAGAGGAGAGCTTCCCTGCAGAGAGTACTCTGACCACTGAGACTCAGGAGAGAGCTGGACTCCCAGGACTGCTGACAGAGGCTAACAGACTCACAGGAGAAACAAGCTCCAACCAGAGACAACTATAACAACTAATGCCAAAGATTACCAGATGGTGAAAGACAAATGTAAGAATCTTACTAACAGAAACCAAGACCACTCATCATCATCAGAACCCAGCACTCCCACCTCAGCCAGTCCTGGATGCCCGAACACACCCAAAACGCAAGACTCGGTTTTAAAATCATATCTCATGATGCTGGTAGAGGACTTTAAGAAGGACATTAATAACTCACTTAAAGAAATACAGGAGAACACCTCTAAAGAGGTAGAATTCCTTAAAGAATTACAGGAAAACATAATCAAGCAGGTGATGGAATTGACAAAACCATCCAAGACCCAAAAAGGGAAGTAAAAACAATAAAGAAAATCCAAAGTGAGACAACTCTGGAAATAGAAACCCTAGGAAAGAAATCAGGAACCATAGATGCAAGCATCAGCAACAGAATACAAGAGATGGAAGAGAGAATCTCAGGTGTAGAAGATTCCATAGAGAACATGGCACAACAGTCAAAGGAAATGCAAAATGCAAAACGATCCTAACTCAAAACATCCAGGAAATCCAGGACACAATGAGAAGACCAAACCTACGGATAATAGGAGTAGATGAGAAGGAAGATTTTCAACTTAAAGGGCCAGCAAATATTTTCAACAAAATTCTAGAAGAAAACTTTTCAAACCTAAAGTAAGAGATGCCCATGAACATACAAGAAACCTACAGAACTCCAAATACACTGGACCACAAAAGAAATTCCTCCTAACACATAATAATCAGAACAACAAACACACTAAATAAAGATAGAATATTAAAAGCAGTAAGGAAAAAAGGTCAAGTAACATGTGAAAACAGGCCTATTAGAATTACACCAAATTTCTCACCAGAGACTATGAAAGCCAGAAGATCCTGGACAGATGTTATGCAGACCCTAAAGGAATACAACTGCCAGCCCAGGCTACTATACCCAGCAAAACTCTCAATTACCATACATGGAGAAACCATCATTCCATGATAAAACCAAATTCACACAATATCTTTCCACGAATCCAGCCCTTCAAAGGATAATGAAGGGAAAACACCAATACAAGGATGGAAATTGCACCCTATAAAAAGCAAGAAAGTAATCCTTCAACAAACCTAAAAGAAGACAAATGCAAGAACAGAATCCCAACTTTAACAACAAAAATAACAGGAAGCAACAATTACTTTTCTTTAATTTCTCTTAACATCAATGGACTCAATTTGCCAATAAAAAGACATAGACTAATACACTGGCTACCGAAAAAAAGACCCAACAATTTGCTGCTTATAGGAAACCCACCTCAGGGAAAAAGACAGACACTACCTCAGAGTGAAAGGCTGGAAAACAATTTTCCAAGCAAATGGTCTGAAGAAACAAGCTGGAGTAGCCATTCTAAGATTGAGTAAATTCAACTTCCAACCCAAAGTTATCAAAAAAGACAAGGAGGGACACTTCATACTCATCAAAGGTAAAATCCTCCAAGAGGAACTCTCAATTCTGAATATCTATGCTCCAAATACAAGGGCAGTCACATTCATTAAAGAAACATTAGTAAAGCTCAAAGCACACATTGTACCTCACACAATAACAATGGGAGACTTCAACACCCCACTCTCACCAATGGACAAATCCTGGAAACAGAAACTAAACAGAGACACATGGACACTAACAGAACTTATGAAAAAATGGATTTTATAGATATCTACAGGACATTTTATCTTAAAACAAAAGGATATACCTTCTTCTCAGTACCACATGGTACCTCTTCCAAAATTGACCATATAATTAATTGGTCATGAAACAGGCCTCCACAGAAACAAAAATATTGAAATTATCCCATGCATCATATCTGATCACCACGGACTAAGGCTGGTCTTCAATAACAGCATAAATAATAGAAAGCCAAAATTCACGTGGAAACTGAGCAATACTCTACTCAATGATTCCTTGGTTAAGGATGAAATAAAGAAATTAAATACTTTTTAGAGTTTAATGAAAATTAAGCCACAACATATCCAAAATAATGGGACACAATGAAAGCAGTCCTAAGAGGAAAATTCATAGCCCTGAGTGCCTCCAAAGAGAAACTAGAGAGAGCATACACTAGCAGCCTGACAGCACACCTAGAAACTCTAATACTAAAGGAGGCAAATTCAACAAAGAAGAGTAGACAGCAGGAAATAATCAAACTCAGGGCTTAAATCAACCAAGTGGAAACCAAAGGAACTATTCAAGGAATCATCCAAACCAGGAGCTGGTTCTTTAACAAAATCAACAAGATAGATGAACCCTTAGCCAGACTAACTAGAGGGCCCAGGGACAGTATCCTAATTTTAAAAAATCAAAAATAAAAAAAAGAGACATACCAACAAAACCTGAGGAAATCCAAAACACCATCAGATCCTTCTATAAAAGGCTATAGTCAGCAAAACTAGAAAACTTGGATGAAATGGACAACTTCTTAGTCAAATACCAGGTACCAAAATTAAATCAGGATCAGATTAACGATTTAAACAGTCCCATTTCCCATAAAGAAATAGAAGCAGTCATCAATAGTCTCCCAACCAAAAAAAGCCCAGGACCAGATGGGTTTAGTGCAGAGTTCTATCAGACCATCAAAGAAGACCTAATTCCAACTCTCCTCAAACTATTCCACAAAATAGAAATAGAAGGCACTCTACCCAATTCATTCTATGAAGCCACAATTACTCTGATACCTAAACCACACAAAGATCCAACAAAGAAAGAGAACTTCAGACCAATTTCCCTTATGATTATCGATGTAAAAATACTCAATAAAATCTTTGCAAACCGAATCCAAGAACACATCAAAACGATCATCCATCATGACCAGGTAGGCTTCATTCCAGGGATGCAGGGATGGATTAATATACAGAAATCCATCAACATAATCCACTATATAAACAAACTCAAAGACAAAAACCACATGATCATCTCATTAGATGCTGAGAAAGCATTTGACAAAATCCAACACCCCTTCATGATTAAAGTCTTGGAAAGATCAGGAATTCAAGGCCCATACCTAAACATACTACAAGCAACATACAGCAAACAAGTAGCCAACATCAAACTAAATGGAGAGAAACTAGAAGCAATCCCACTAAAATCAGACTAGACAAGGCTGCCCACTTTCTCCCTACCTATTCAACATTGTACTTGAAGTCCTAGCCAGAGAAATTCGACAACAAAAGGAGATAAAAGGGATACAAATTGGAAAGAAAGAAGTCAAAATATCATTTTTGCAGATGATATGATAGTATATATAAGTGACCCTGAAAATTCCACCAGAGAACTCCTGATAAACAGCTTCAGTTCAGCAGCTGGATATAAAATTAACTCAAACAAATCAATGGCCCTTCTTTACACAAAGGATAAACAGGCTGAGAAAGAAATTAGGGAAACAACACCCTTCATAATAGTCACAAATAATATAAAATACCTTGGTGTGACTCTAACTGAGGAAGTGAAAGATCTGTATGATAAGAACTTCAAGTCTCTGAAGAAAGAAATTAAAGAAGATCTCAGAAGATGGAAAGACCTCCCATGCTCATGGATTGGTAGGATCAATATAGTAAAAATGGCTATCTTGCCAAAAGCAATCTACAGATTCAAAGCAATCCCCATCAAAATTCCAACTCAATTCTTCACTGAATTAGAAAGGGCAATTTGTAAATTCAATAAAAATAAATAATAAAAAACCTAGGATAGCAAAAACGCTTCTCAAGGATAAAAGAACCTCTGGTGGAATCACCATGCCTGACCTTAACCTGTACTACAGACCAATTGTGATAAAAACTGCATGGTACTAGTACAGTGACAGACAAGTAGGTCAATGGAATAGAATTGAAGACCCAGAAATGAATGCACACACCTATGCACACTTGATCTTTGACAAGGGAGCTAAAACCATCCAGTGGAAAAAAGACAGCATTTTCAACAAATGGTGCTGGCACAACTGGCAGTTATCATGTAGAAGAATGAGAATTGATCCATTGTTATCTCCTTGTACAAATCTCAAGTCTATATGGATCAAAGACCTCCACATAAAGTCAGAGACACTGAAATTTATAGAGGAGAAAGTGGGGAAAAGTCTCAAAGATATGGGTACAGGGGAAAACATTCCTAAACAGAACAGCAATGGGTTGTGCTGTAAGATCAAGAATTGACAAATGGGTCCTCATAAAATTGCAAAGTTTCTGTAAGGCAAAAGGCACAGTCAATAAGACAAAAAGGCCACCAACAGATTGGGAAAGTATCTTTACCTATCCTAAATCAGATAGAGGACTAATATCCAATATATATATATAAAGAACTCAAGAAGGTGGACTCTAGAAAATCAAATACCCCATAAAAATGGGGCTCAGAGCTAAACAAAGAATTCTCACCTGAAGAATACTGAATGGCTGAGAAGCACCTGAAAAAAAAATGTTCAGCATCCTTAATCATCAGGGAAATCAAAATCAAAACAACCTTGAGATTCCATCTCACACCAGTCAGAATGGCTAAGATCACAAATTCAGGTGACAGCAGATACTGGTGAGGATGTGGAGAAAGAGGAGGACTCCTCCTTTGCTCCCAGAAGATGTTCCAACTGGTAATAAGGACACATGCCTCACTATGTTCATAGCAGCCTTATTTATAATAGCCAGAAGCTGGAAAGAACCCAGATGTCCCTCAACAGAGGAATGGATACAGAAAATGTGGTACATTTACACAATGAAGTACTACTCAGCTATTAAAAACAATGAAATTATGAAATTCCTAGGAAATGGATGGATCTGGAGGGCATCATCCTGAGTGAGGTAACCCAATCACAGTAGAACTCACATGATATGTACTCACTGCTAAGTGGATATTAGCCCAAAAACTTAGTATACCCAAGATACAATTTGCAAAACATAAGAAAATCAAGAAGGAAGACCAACATGTAAGGATACTTCATTCCTCCTTAGAATAGGGAACCAAATACCCATGAAAGGAGTTACAGAGTCAAAGTTTGGAGCTAAGACGAAAGGATGGACTATCCAGAGACTACCCCTCCTGGGGATCCATCCCATAATCATCCAACAAACCCAGACACTATTGCATATGCCAGCAAGATTTTGCTGAAGGGACCCTGATATAGCTGTCTCGTATGAACCTATGCCAGTGCCTGGCAAATACAGAATTGGATGCTTACAGTCATCTATAGGATGGAATACAGGGCCCCCAATGGAGGAACTAGAGAAAGTATCCAAGGAGCTGAAGAGGGTCTGCAACCCTATAGGTGGTACAACAATATGAACTAACCACTATCCCCAGAGCTCTTGTCTCTAGCTGCATATATAGCAGAAGATGGCCTAGTGGACCATCATTGGGAAGAGAGGCCCCTAGGTCTTGCAAACTTTGTATGTCTCAGTACAGGGGAACACCAGGGCCAAGAAGTGGGAGTGGGTGGGTAGGGGAGCAGTGGGGGGGAGTTTATAGGGAACTTTCAGGATAGCATTTGAAATGTAAATAAAGAAAATATCTAATAAAATAAAATTTAAAAAAAAAGAAGTCATGATGGAAAACTACTAAAGCCTTTTTGCCTGTATTTTTTTTTTATTTCTTTTGATATAGAATCATACTCTATATTTCAGGGTGGCCTTAAACTCCAAATCCTCTTGCCTTTGCTTTCCAAGTGTTGGAATTATAGACATGTACCATTATGTATCATGTCATTGGAGAATTTTGGAGTGTGTGGGGTTTGCTTTGTACTCTAAAACATCATCTGTATGAAATGAATGCTAGATGGCTACATTCACAATATATACATATAGAAGGTACTGACCATAGGGCTTGGAGATGATGACTCCTTGCTTAGTCTACACTGGTAATGGCAAGATTGTTATCCATTGAGGCAGTACCAGGAGCTGGCTTCTAAGTCTGGTGAAAACCATCAAGGCTGTGGAGAACTACAAGGTATTTTAACTGAGCTACCTATATAAGCTGAAATTATGTCATAAATGGAAAACCTTAGGAAGAAACATGTTTGGGGAATCAGGGTAATTGATAGCTAAATTCAGTGCATATTCACTTCGAAGGGCTTCTCAACAAGTAGTAAAGATACTGAGCAGGAATTGGATGTGAGTGTGTGTGTGTGTGTGTAGATTCAGGAAACAGGAGAGGCTAGAGATGAAATTTAGGATTATCAATCAGTACATATACTCTGGGAGCATTCTCCATTTTAGATGTGAAGAAGTCTCATGATACATCAGGAATAAAAAGGAAGGGGTGGTTATGAGTTGAAGGAAAACAGAATACTATAGGAACCCAAAAGCCCAAAAGCTAAGGCAAGGAAAGAAAGAATTGCAGCAAACGCTGAGAGGCCAAGAAGGGAGGACTAGGAAATAGCCACTAAATCCAGCACTGCAGAAATTGCTGGAGACTGGGATATTTGTAAATCCCTTCTAGAGTGGGTTGTGGAAGGAACACACAGGAAAGCATGATAATATGGAGGCCATAGAATATACAACTATTGGGAGAGACAGAGAGATGATGCCTTGTTAGAAGAAGGTGCATTTGCATAAGACTTCCTGAGCTCTGCAGAATATTTGACTATGGGTCTCTGCTTCTGTTTTGGTCAGCTGCTGGGTGGAGCCTCTCAGAGGACAGTAATGCTAGGCTTGTGTCTGAAAGCATAACAGAGTATCATTAACCAATCAGGGATTGGTTCTTTCCCATGGGATGGATCTCAAGTTTGGCCATTCATTGGTTGGTCATTCCAGCAGTCTGGGCTCCGTTTTTTTGTTTTTGTTTTTGTTTTTTTTTCCTGAACCTCTTGTAGGCAGCACAAATTTTGGGTGGAAAATATTGTACATGGTTTGGTGTTCTTAACCCTCTGCTGAGATCCCTGCTTGGGTACAGGAAATGGACACTTCAGGCTCCATATCATCCACTGCTAGGAATTTCAGCTGTTGTCACTCTCATAGACTCTCTGGAAAAATTAGGGGAAGGATTGAGAGATCTAGAAGGGATAAGGACTCCGTAAGAAGACCAATATAGTCAACTAACCTGGACCCTTGGCAATTCCCAGAGACTAACCCATCAACAAAAGAGTATATGAGGGCTGGACCTAGGTCCCCATGCATATAGTAGATGTGCAGCTTGGTTTTCATGGGGATTCCCAAAGAACTGGAGTCTGGGCTTACCCTGACTCTCTCCTGCCTGGTGATTCCTCCTTCCTTAACTGGGCTGTCTTGTTTGTCCTCAGTGGAAGAGGATGTACCTTGTCCTGAAGTGATTTGAGATGTCAGGGAGGGTTAATATCCAGGGGGAACCTCCCCTGTCTTAGGTGAAGGGGAGGAGAGAAGGATGGGAGGGACCATGTGAGGGGAATACTGGGAGGTAAAGGAGACTGTGATTGGGATCCAAAGTGAATCAATTAATGAAGAAAAAGAAGGTACATTTGGAAGTCAAGACTTAAAGCCAGTTGCTATGATATCAGAAATGATCAGATTGTAGGGATTGATGGTGCAGAACAAAAGAATGGCTAGCATGTTGATCTTGAATAGAAACAGGGTCACGGGAGGAAGAGATGGGAAGGGAAGGAGGGATGGAGAAGCCATGGGAAGGTGAGGTTTAGTCAGGGTAATTAGAGGTATAGGAAGATTTGTAGATTTTATATCCAGGAGGTGAACAAGATTTCTCTTCTGACAGCCCATGTCCAAATGTTCCTTAGGGACTCATCAAGATGCATGTTAAGTCCTAAATAAGCTTTCATTCTGCCATCTGAAATGGGATGTGCCATATATTTGGCCTTAAAACCTAGAAGGGAAACTTCTATGTCTACATATTTCCTGTTTATCACCAGTCATTTCTTCTCAGATGATGTCACTGATAAGGGATGCACTTTACCTGATGCAAAGTTCAAGTACCTCACCCACTGTCTCCTACTGTGGGCTTATTACCCATAGGCTCAGGACAAATGACCATTCTCAGTGATGTCCCTGTGACATATAGGGCAGCAACAACCCCAGTTAATCTCCAAAGTGGTACATCACCTGAATTTTTTCTAGGTTCTGTAGGACATCCTGACAACAGAGTTTGTATTTCTGCCTTTCCTCAAACATACAATCTTATCTTCTGGTACAAAGCTCAGGTTTTAGTGCAACAAAAATCCTCATCTTCTGTTCCATATGGAATGGAGAAAAGAACACTCATTGTTTTCCTTGGCTCAAAGAATAAAGGCATCTAAAAATCCACCTTAATGATAAGTACTTTCATTTAAAAATTCTCTCTTTACCTTTGAAAATTGTGACTTGGAAAACAGATAACTAAATCCAGGTGGGTGGTTTGGATGAGGGAACAAAGAGCAGAGCTGCCTCTGACCTTTAATTTTGGCAGTCTATAGGATATAAGGCTTTTTAGAGTTGCATTGTTAGGGCAGTTTATCTATTTGGAATTTACATAAAACGTTGGGGTAAAAGTAGGTTGCAGATGCTCTGCTCCCATTATGGCACTAAAGCTTCAGTAACATTTCCTCAATGAACTCAGAAGGTAGAAGAAAGTATGTTGTCATTGTCACCCATACTCCAGGCAGATCTGGGCTTCCTCTGCTGTTGTGTCCTGGTTGATCACTGCTCTCAAGAATCCAATCGTTTTAAAGTGTCTTTGATCAACTCAGCAACATCATCAGTACTTAAGGCTGGAAACTGAGCCATGTCCCTTATATCCCTTGGATATATCTTTAGAAATATGCTCACTGGCAGCTTCTGCCCCATTGTACCTAGTAGTAGATGCTACTAATGCAAAGATAGATTGCTTCAATAAAGTCTTAGAACTATGAGAAGTGAAGAATAATGCCTTCTGTGTAACAGGACTAAAAAGATAATTATCTTAAGAAAACAGTGACAGCATAAGGCAATTATAAAATTTTAATTTGGTTGAAACACAAAAATACAAGAATGAATGGTAAGAATCATCCATGACTTTTATTTGGAGGCTAAAGTTGCTCAATTTGCTGTCTTCATTTTGAGTTGCCCCCTTTTTTGTGTGTGTCTCTACATGACATCACATGTTCACGTTCTCAGAGTTATTTAGGTGTGTAAGTGATGGAAGAGAAAAGCCTTTGTGTTTTCAACCTCCAGGCCTTCCCTTGTCAAGATGCAAGATTTATACTACATGAACTGAAAGATTCCCTCTGCATTTTGATTCTTGGTTTTATAACTCATATCCTGCATGTTAATTAGAATTGCACTGACATTTCATTTGGCAGACATATGTGCACCGGGAAGAGGAATGAAGCTGGCATTTCCAGGAAGTTCAGGATGTTCTAGTCCTCTATGCTGATTGAGCATTGCCTTCAAAAGATTATCAGTCCAGCTTCCCACTCCATCCTAGACTGATGTTATCACACAGCCCTGATACCTGTGTTGCCCTACCAGGTCCACGTTTGCAGCTAGTACAGGAGAATGTGGAGATAGCCTTTCACTGAATATTGATCCACATTGCCCGCCAAATACCTCTTGACTTCCAGTTGTAGTTTCTACCGGCTACACCAAGTGGATAAATACTGTTAAATTGTTGTTAATTAAATGTGGTTATCCAAAGCCTGAAGAATAAAAGTGGTGAGGGGCTGGATCTGTTTTTGGCTATTCACATCTTTTTTGTTTGGTTGGTTTGGCTTTTTTTTTGTTTTGTTTTGTTGTTGTTGTTGTTTTCCAAGAGAGCGTTTCTTTGTTTAGACCTGGCTGTCCTGGAACTTACTCTGTAGACCAGGCTGATCTTGAACTTAGAAATCTGCCTGCCTCTGCCTCCCAAGTGCTGGGATTAAAGGCGTGTACTGCCCGGTTGGCTATTCACATCTTAAGGTACTACTTAAGTAGCTTGCTAAAGGATATGTGTTTGCTTGTGCTCCTTGTGGGGAGGGAGTATTAGAAGTAGAATGCTTGGGGATGTGAAATTAGGAAGGCACTTTTAAAAAGACTTCAGGAATCATCTTTAACCCCTGCTCCTGTTGGTTTAAGGGTGAATAGCATTTTTAACTTCATATAAGAAGTCAGATGGACTAAGTACATGCTGGTGTTTTGTGAGAGTCACACAATGTACAATGCCTTTCCCTTTATTTCTGTGGAGTTAGAATACACCAGTATGAGTAATGTCACACATACATTGTAGAATTTTGTGATTATCAATAATAGTAACAGTCATTTGGAGGCTCTTCTGTGAACCAGATTCCAGCTCTTCTTAGTCATATTAATCAGAGTGGAGATGAGCTGTTGGCACACAGCACATACTGCATTGTAGGAGGTAGCAAAGTCCTTTGTGCTCTAAGGTAATCATAGCTTTGTCGCTTCATCCCTGGGTACTGTGCCTTATATTGGGATACTTGAATAAAGGACAGGGATGATATAGGATTGTGATTTTTCAATTCCTTCCCACAAATATGGACTTTCATAAATATTTTAAAAGCACAAACAATACAAGCAAATGTAGGATTTTAATAACCTCATTTCAACTCACATTTTTGTTCTGAATATCATGCCTATAATATATGCATCTATCTTAGATCAAAAGATAACCTATTTTTTTATTTTTAGGGAGGAATGAAGTAAGTATGGAGTATATGGGTAATTATAGATATGAATATAAATACAGTTGATGCTTACATCTTGACAGTTCTTGATGAAGCCTTCTACTTCTTCCTTTGTTCTTTTTACCTTTTCTTTTTCTTTGCATAAGATCTCTTTTCCATCCTAAGTCCTTAGTTAATGCTCTTTTCAAATTCAGCCTACAGGGCTCTCATCTTTTCTGCTTCTCTGGCTTTCCCCATTCTATTTTCAATTTACTGTTTCATATTCTCCATGCGTGTCTCTATTTTTCTTCCTCAAGAGTCATGGAATAAGACAAACACAGGGTCAAACTGGGGTAGGCAGAAGAAAAATTCTATTTAAAATGAAAATTGAAAGAAAGATGGATGATTATTTTACACATAAGCATCTTATCTCTATCCAAACCCAAGCCATAGGAAAAATTTTTGAATGCTAGTTTTCCCATAAAGGCAAAAGAGAACAGTGCCTTTGGCTTCATAAGAGATAAACAAATAGCTAGCAGAGTAATGGTAATGGCAGTACTAATGGTTGCCACCATCATCATAATAGTGATTGTATGGTGATCATTTCATACACCCCTATCACTGAACTGACACATTCACCTACAGTTCAGAGTTGCTTGTCTTAATTTTTATAACATTTTCTGTATGGAGGGAGTAAAACAGGCAAACTGTATCCATCAAGCAGATAATAAAAACCAGGTGTCAAGTGGTCATTACTGGCTCCAGTTTATATGACCAAGAAGTAATATAATGTGCAGTTTGATGGACCTTTGTGTTGAAGTCTGTGTTCATTCTGCTGTGTGGCCATACTTCCTAGGACGGATGATTGAACTGGCAGCTGTTGCTGTTGATGTGGTTGTTCAGTACCTTGTTCTATTCTCATTTGGTAATTTCTCCTGGATCCTTTCTACACTCCGGGTGGTAGGTCTGGCTAAAAGGAGGTTATTTGGCTCATGCCTGGCCAATCATAGCAACATATACCCAATCATAGGATATAATTAGAAGACCTATTAAAGTTAATCATATTCTCTCTCTCTCTCTCTCTCTCTCTCTCTCTCTCTCTCTCTCACACACACACACACACACACACATACACACACAATTTCAGCTTTTATTAGGTAAAACAATGACTACTTTTAAAATATATACGCAATAGATTTCCTCTTACTGATCTGTTTTATTTGGGATAATTATTGTTTAATCATTTACTATTGTTCTGTCCTATTTTTTTTTATTGTACGTGATACTGGGTTACATAGGATATTTTCATGTAAATAAAATGATTTGCTTGTGCTGCATTATAAGATGCAGCAAAACCATTTTCATCTAATTCACTTCACGTCCCTTTATTCTCTCCTTTCTTACCTTTCTTTCCTGTTAGTTCCTTTGTCCTAGTAGACGGATTAACTTTGGCTTTCATATCATATATACAGATATGATGAAATGTATCTGTTTAAAGCATAGGACTGACAAGTGAGAGAAAAATAGCCAATATTTCTTCTAGATTGATTTCATGTATTATGATTATCTCCTACAAATAATTAAACTTTGTCATGACTAATTGATGAAAACACTCATTTTGTACATTCTTCTCTCTGTATAATATAACATTTAAAACAAACACATATATCACATTGCTTTTTATCAAGTTTTCCATTGCTGGAACCTAAGTCGATACCATCGCTTAGCTATTGCCAATACTTCTACAGTAAACATTAATGTGCAAGTATCCCTTTGCTGTGTTGACTTAGAGCCATTCAGTAGATACTCAGAAATGAATAGTTAGGTCTATCCCTCCCTGCCCTACCCCAGTTGGTGGGTTACTCTATGGAGGAGTTTCCTTTTGTCTGCATCCATCATCAGCACTTGTTGCTGTTTTGTTTTGTTTTCTTAATGAATGATATTATATCTCATGTTTTATGTGTCAGTACAGTTTTAGCTTGCATTTATCCAGTCACATTCATTTTTTTCCACAGACTTGTAATTTGAAGATGCTGGAAAAGTGTGTCATTTCAGGCTCAGTATGCTAGAATGATGCAAACTTGGATCTACTTTACTTTCAGTGATAATCCTAATGCAAAGAGGAATGTCTATACAAGAACAGATGAAGCCATTACAAACAAAAACAAGAAATTATAAGAGTCAAAGGAGATGAAGAACAGGTCATTATAGCTTTCAAAAGGCGCTGAGCATTATATTCTTCAATGACTTCATTTTACCAAACAAGGCTGGGTTACTACCTCATCAAACTGAGTCATGATTAATAGCTACTAGTCCTAGAGAAGATAGGAAGTGAGGATGAGAAATCAGGGACAATTGTGAGGAGACAATACAGGAAAGTTGTAGGCCATTCATAACCCCTAATACTCTGGATTGCTGGTGACATCACCATTGGACATTGGGATGCCACTCAGAACAGAAGGTGTGGTGACACTGAGAAGTACAAGTCAAGGTTTCGTCATGGTATACTGGCATATACGGTGCGAAAATCCAGGATAAGGGTACATGCCACCAAGATATGTTAGCAACACCATTCCAATTTAGCAATTATCCCAGAATTTGCTTGTCTGTCTGTCTACCATTCATCTATCCTTTCATCTATGGACCATCTCACATGCCATTAGTCCAAACATACATAGTTTCTAGCAGTTTGTAGTCTCTTTAGTTTCTCACATATAACCCGCTACTCTCATCTGTCCCACAGGCATCCTAAGTATAGTACACATAAACTGTCTGTCTCTCAGTTCCTAGCATTCGAGAGTACTGGTTTTATGCTATTTGTATTATACTGTGTAGTGTTTCCTTACCCATAGGGTTTCATCATTTTTTATTTTAATTATATTTTTTACATTCTAGTCATTACCCCCTCCTTCCACCCCCAGTTCTTCCTTCCATTTCTCTTCCTCCTTACCTCTGAAAGATGATTACCCCACAATAGACCTCCCTCTTCCCTAGAGCTTCAAAACTCATGAAGATTAAGTGCATCTTCTCCCACTGAGGCCAGACAAGACAGACCTCTGCTCTATATGTGCCAGCGTCCTCAGAGCATCACATGTATGCTCCTGGTTGGTGGCTCAGTCTCTGGGAACTCTCTGGAGTCTGGGTAACTTGAGATTGCCGGTCTTCCTATAGGGTCATTCTCCCCTTCAGCTTCTTCAATCCTTCCCTTAATTCAACCATAGGGGCCCCTGACTTTATTCTAATTGTTGGGTGTAAGTATCTATCTCTGTCTCACTCAGCTGCTGGTAGGACCTCTCAGAGGACAGCCATGCCAGGCTCCCATCTATAAGCACATCATAGTATCAGAAATAGTTTCAGGTCTTGCTGCCCCTCACCCCCATGAGACGGACCCTAAGTAGGGTAAGTCATTGAACTGCCTTTGCTTCAGTCTCTTCTCCATTTTTGTCCCTGCAGTTCTTGTAGACAAGAATAATTCAGGGTCAGAAATTTTTACTGTGGGTTAGTAATCTAATCCCTACATTTGAGGTTCTTTCTATCTACTGGAGGTGAACTCTTCGAGTTCCCTGTCCCCATTGTTGAGCATTTGGCTAAGGTCACCCCATTGAGTCCTGGGACTCCCTCACCTCCCAGGTCTCTGACTTTCTAGAGAGTGCCCCAGCTCCCATTCCCTGATGCTGCTTATTTCCACTCATTCTCCTGGCCCTCTGGTCTTTTCTCCTGTCTCCCCTCCATATTTGGGTCTCTTTCCCTCTCCTCCCTGCCCTCACCTCTTCCTACCATGATTATTTTCTTCCCACTTCAAATTGGGATTGAAGCCTCCTCACTTGGGCCTTTCTGCTTGTTACACTTCTTACAGTCTGCAGGTTGTATCCTTAGTATTTGTATTTTGTGCTATTATCCCCTTATCATTGAGTACATGCCATGCATGTCATTTTGGGTATATGTTAACCCACTCAGGATGATATTTTATAGTTCTATCCATTTGCCTGCAAAATTCATGATGTCCTCATTTTAATAGCTAAATAGTATTCTAATGTGTAAGTGAACCATATTTCTGTATCCATTCTTTGGTTGAGGGACATCTGGATTGTTCCCTGCTTCTGGCTATTACAAATAAGGCCTCTATGAACCTAGTGGAGCATGTGTCCATGTGGTATTGTGAGACATCTTTTGGATATATGTCCAAGAGTGGTATAACTGGGTCTTCAGGTAGATCTATTTCCAGTTTTCTGAGGAACCACCAGATTGATTTCCAAAATGGTTGTACCAGTTTGTAATCCCTCTAGCAATGGAGACATGTTGCTCTTTCTCTACATCCTTGCCAGGATGTGCTATCACTTGAGGTTTTTTTTTTAGTCATTGTAATTGGTGTGATGTGGAATATATGGGTTATATTCATTTGCATTTCTCTGATGTCTAAGGACTTTGAACATTTCTGTAAGTGCTTCTTAGCCATTTGACATTTCTCTGTTGTGAATTCTTTGTTTAGCTCTGTACCCCATTTTTAATTGTGTTATTTGGGGTTTTTTAGGTTAACATCTTGAGTTGTTTATATATTTTGTATAATAGCCCTCTATTGAATGTAGATTTAGTTAAGATATTTTTCCAATCTGTAGGTTACCCATTTGTCCTATTCACTGTGTCATTTGCCTTATAGAAGCTGTTGAGTTCCATGAGGTCCCATTTATCAATTGTTGATCTTAGAACCTGAGCCACTGGTGTTCTGTTCAGGAAATTTCTCCCTGTACCATTGAGTTTGAAGCTCTTTTTCATTTTCTTTTCTATTCGAATAAGTGTATTTGATTTTATGTTGAGGTCTTTGATCCACTTGTGTTTGAGCTTTGCTGAAATTATCAGCTATAGGAGTTCTCTGGTGTAATTTTTGGGTTCTCTTATGTATACTATCATATAGTCTGCAAATAGTGACATTTTGACTTCTTCTTTTCCAATTTCTATCTTCTTGATCTTTTGTTGTCTAATTGCTCTAGTAATCTAGAACTTTGATTACTGTATTGAATAGAGTGGAAGAGAGTAGGCAACCTCATCTCGCCCCAGATATAAGTGGGATTCCTTCTAGTTTCTCTCCATTTAACATGATGTTGGCCATTGGTTTGCTATATGTTGCTTTTTATGAATTCCTGAGATCTCTAACCTTTTAACATGAAAGGGTGTTGAATTTTGTCAAGTGCTTCCTTAGTATCTAATGAGATGATCATGTGACACTCCTTATTATTTTTTTTTTTTGTCGTGTACTATATGGATAGTTTTTTTGTATACTGAACCATCCATGCATCCATGGGATGAAGCCTACTTGAATCTGCTGAATGATGTTTTTTGATGTGGTCTTGGAATCAGTTTGCAAGAATTGTATTGAAGATTTTTGCATCAATATTTATAAATAAAATTGGTCTGAAGTTCCCTTTATTTGTTGGGTCTTTGTGTGGTTCAGGTGTCAGAGTAACTGTGCCTTCATAGAATGAATTATGTAGTGTTCCTTTTGTTTCTATTTTGTGGAATAGTTTGAGGAATATTTGATATTAGCTTTTCTTTGAAGCTGTGGGAGAATTCTGCACTAAAACCATTGGGCACTGGTCTTTATTTGGTTGGAAGGTTTTTGGTGACTATTTCTATTTCCTTAGGGGTTAAGGGACTGTTTAGATAGTTTACCAGATCTTGATTTAACTTTGGTATGTGGTATCTGTCTAGAGAAGCATCCATTTCATCTAGCCTTTCTAGTTTTGTAGAGCATAGGCTTTTGTAGTAGGTTCTGATTATTTTTTTAATTTCTTCAGTTTTTGTTGTTATATCTCCCTTTTCATTTCTGATTTTGTTGATTTGGATACTGTCTCTGCACCCTTAAGTTGGTTTGGCTAAGGGTTTAACTATCTTGCTGATTTTCTCAAGGAACCGGCTTTTAGTTTTGTTGATACTTTGTATCATTTTCTTTGTTTCTTTTTTTTTTTTTCAATTTTTTATTAGATATTTTCTTCATTTACATTTCAAATGCTATCACAAAAGTTCCCTATACTCTACCCCTACCCTGCTCCCCTGACCACCCACTCCCACTTCTTGGCCCTGGCATTCCCCTGTACTGCTGCATATAAAGTTTGCAAGACCAAGGGGACTCTCTTCCCAATGATGGCTGACTAGGCCATCTTCTGCTACATATGCAGCTAGAGACATGAGCTCTGGGGGGGTACTGGTTAGTTCATATTGTTGTTCCACCTATAGGGTTGCAGACCCCTTCAGCTCCTTGGGTGTTGGGAACAAAATAAGGGGGGCCTGGGGAACCCTGGGGAAAAGTGGGTAGGAAAAGGGGCCCACATCCGGCCAGAGTTCCTGTGCTCTGGGCCGGCGGACACAGGCAGAGCTGCCAGCCTTTCCACAGGGCCCCATGTGGGCATGCAAGCCTCTGACCCACATGGCAGGGGGTGGAGAAGGGGCAGCCCCTTAGTGGTATGAATTTTCCTCTTAACACTTCTTTCATTGTGTCCCATAAGTTTGGGTATGATATGTCTTCCTTTTCATTAAATTCTATAAAGTCTTTGATTTTCTTTGTCTTTCATCTATGACCAAGTTGTCATTGAGCAGAGAGTTGTTCAGTTTCCAGGATTATGTGGATTTTCTTTTGTTTTTGTTGTTATTGAAGTCTAGCTAAGTCAATGGTGATATGGTAAGATGCATAGGATAATTTCAATCTTCCTGTTTGTTTCATCTGTTGAGGTTTGTTTTGTGTCCAATTATATGGTCAGTTTTAGAGAAGGTTTCATGAGGTGCTGAGAAGAAAGTATATTCTCTTGTTTGGGGGTAAAAGGTTCTATTGATTTCTGTTGAATCCATTTGTTTAATAATTTTTGTTAGTTTCAGTGGATCTCTGTTTCATTGACTTTTCAATTGATAAGAGTGAGGTATTGAATTCTCCCACTATTGTGGCAGAATAATTGCATTGTGGCATAGTTGTTTAGAATTGAGACTTCCTCTTGGTGCTTTTTTCCTTTGAGGAATATGAATTGTCCTTCCCCATCTCGTTTGAAAACTTTTGTGGAAAGTCTATTTTATTGGATATGTTGGTATTGTATTTATTGGATATTGGAATGAAAAGTCCAAATTGTTTCTTGGGACCATTTGCTTGGAAAACTTTTTCCAGCCATTACTGTGAGGTAGTGCCTGCCTGTCTTTGTCACTGAGGTGTGTTTCTTGTATACAGCAAAATACTGGATCCTGTTTACATATCCAGTCTGTTAGCCTGTGTCTTTTTATTGGGAGATTGAGTCCATTGATGTTAAGAGATATTAAAGACAGATGATTGTTAGTTTCTGTTGTTTGTTTGTTGCTAGTGGTAGTATCATGTGTGCATAATTCTCTTCTTCTGGGTTTATTGTGAAATGTTTAATTTCTTATGTTTTCTTGGGAGGAGTTCCCCTCTTTGTGTTGGAGACTAGTAGAAAGATATTGTTTAAATTTGGTTTTGTCATGGAATATCTTGGTTTCTCCATCTATGGTGATTGAGAGTTTTGCAGGGAATAGTATCCTGTGCTGGCATTTGTGTTCTCTTAGTATCTGCATGGCATCTGTCTAGGATCTTCTATTTCTCTAGAGTCTCTTTTGAGAAGTATGGTATAATTCTGATAGGCCTGTCTTTATATATGTTGCTTGGCCATTTTTCCTTAAAGCATTTAATATTCTTTCTTCATTCTGTGCATTTAGTGCTTTGATTATTATATGGCAAGAGGATTTTCTTTTTTTGTTTAAGCTATTTGGTGTTCTGTAGGCTCCCTGTACATCTATGGCCATCTCTTTCTTTAAGTTAAGGGAGTTTTCTTCTATGATTTTGCTGATGATGTTTTCTGGACCTTTGATCTGGGGTTCTTCTCCCTCTTCTATTTGTATTATTCTTAGATTTGGCCTTTTCATTGTGTCCTGAATTTCCTGGATATTTTGGGTTAAGAACTTTTACAATTTGTATTTTTGACAGATGTGTCAATATTTTCTATGGTGTCTTATATGCCTGAGATCTATGCCCCTTCTATCCTTTATATTCTATTGGTGATCATTGCATTTGTAGCTCTTGATCTCTTTCCTAGGTTGTCCATCTCTGGAGTTGCCTCCCGTTGTGTTTTCCTTATTGTTTCTATTTCTATCTTTAGCTCGTAGTCTGTTTTGTTCAATTCCTTCACCTGCAAATTATATTTTCCTATATTTCTTTAAGGAGTTTATGTGTTTCTTCTTTAAGTGCTTCAACCTGTTTGCCTGTGTTTTGCTGTATTTCTATATGTATACAGTGTTCTTCATGCATTTATGCCTGCACACCAGAAGAGGCCACCAGATCTCATCATAGATAGTGTGAGCTACCAAGTGGTTGCTGGGAATTGAGAGCAGGACCTCTGGAAGAGCAACTAGTACTCTTAACCTCTGAGCGATCTCGGCAGCTATTTCAGTATTTCTTTAAGGGGGTTATTTATATCCTCCTTAAAGGCCTCTGCCATCTTCATGAGATTGGATTTTAGGTCAAAATCTTGCTTTTCATGTGCGTTAGGGTTGCCAGAGCTTGCTGTGGTGAGACAACTGCAAATTGAGAAGTGTTTAGTCGCTTATGATCCTGCCCTCACCTCTGTTCGTCTGTTTACCCCTGGTGTTAACTGGCCTGAGTTTCTCTGCCTGGAGCAGGCCTCCTTGGAGGCAGGTAGAGCTCTGTGACTTGGGTTAGAGTCAGTCTCCTTGGAGGCAGGCAGTGCTGTCTCTGGTTAGGATGGGCCTCTTGTGTCCCTGGTTACTGCTGACCTCCTAGGAGGCATACAGGCTGTAGGGTATGGGAGGGTATGGAGCCTGATGACCTGGTAGGGTGGAGAAGCAAACTAGAAGGAAGGTGGAGCTAGGCAGGGCAGGTAGGTCCTGCATCAGCTGGGCTCTGTGGGTGTCCTAGGTGGCATGGGTATTTGGTTTAAATTCTTACTTGTATCTTTGGTTACTGCGGACCTCCTGGGAGGCACATGGACTATAGAGTGTGGGCCAACTCTTGTGATTTTTGTGCCTCATAGTCTTAGCTGACACTAAGTTATCATTGTTTTCAGTTTTCCTCTCTGTCTTTCTAATTATTACTCTGCCTTAAAATATCTTCCTGAGACCCTAGGTTCCCCAAGTTCTTTCTGTGGTCTCTTTCCAATATATGTCCTTCTATAGTTTCCACTGTTAGATTTTGAGTTGCTTTGGTGGCTCAAGTTAGTACACAAGCTTAGTACTTATTATACTTGTTATTTGGTCTATATATTTAATTCTAACTGGATGAAGTGATTGTCAACTTCCTAAAGACTATATCTGAGATTATATCTTACAATTTTCTGCATCTTTCTGTAGTTTTCTGGATACCATGGGATCCAAGTGCACTTAGCAGTCCTAGATAAGAAATAAAATAACTTATTGTTCACAAGTTAATCTAATTTATATATCAATTTCAGGAAAATACTTTTCATTTTATAGTGTCTTAACATAATATTCAGTTACAATGGTAGAATCAAATTTTGGCCCAATTTCAAAGTTCTATTTATCAGGAAAAGATAGAGTATTAAAGTGAGCCCGGTTGATTTCTAATGCATGTCAAGGTCCCCCTGTGAGTAAAATGGAGCTTTCTCAACTTCTGAGGATAGGAAAAGCCTTAAAACTGGAGTCAAAGTGGGGCATAACTTTGCTCTTGCCAGCTCTGCTCTATAATTAGTCTTTACAGCCAGCTGTTTAAAGAGAAGAAAGTGAGTTTTGATCTGGAAAGCTCTATCTTCAGAGGATTCAGATTTTCTGTGGAAATCTTTAGAAATCATGTCTTCTTAAATTCAAATTGTCTTTGAAATGACAAATAATGATAAGCACAACATATTAAATACAAGTGAAAGTTTGATTCTAGAATAAAGTCACATTCAAGGGTGCTTTGTTCTCTCACTTTTTCCCCTGGTCCTTTAGAATTGGGTAGTTTTTTGTTGTTGTTTTTTGTTTGTTTGTTTTGGGTTTTTTGTGTTTTGGTTTTTGTTTTTGCTTTTTTGTTTTGTTTTGTTTTTTGAGTCTATCACAAAATTTTCTGGACAAAGTCTTTGCAGCTTTGTTCTGTAAAGGGAATTAAGTGCTATTAACTGCTATGAGCATGCCTTTCCAGTAGGACAGTGACATAGGTTGAGAGGTTAATTCACATCATTTTGAAATTTGGCCTAAAATGGTTGACTCTGCTCAGCAGGTACATTCATATTGTAAGTGACAACGCTTCTTTGGAGGAACTACATGTTAAAATTGAGGCACCATTGTACTTGCACTGAGAAGACATTGTTCATAAAAAGAATATTTCATGACATCACTCAAACAGTAACATAACCCTGGGGATGTCTACAGAGCCAGTAGGGTGCTGGGCCGGTTGGTGAAACAATCTCAGCACTCTCATGGGGATCATGCCAATGTGTGCAGTTCCCGAATGCCTTGCTGCAGAAAAATGAATAGGACTCCATACATCTGCAGGGCCTTCGTAAAGGAAGTGAGGCTCACAGCTTCTAAATCTGTAATACACTCTTTACCTTAAAGAGTTTGCTCTTCCACACTCCAGCTCTTTTAACAAGGACTGTCATTTCACACACCAGTATCCCAGAAATGTGATAGAGCTGGCCCTGCATTTAGATGGAAAGAGCTCACAGATCATAAGTCTATAATGGGTTCTTGTATTAAAACATTTGCTTCACCAGTCTGGTCACTGTGGGTTTTCACCATCATTTCACACACCATTGTCTGGAAAACGCAATGGTATTTGTGGAGCTCAACTGAATCTATTCTGAAACCTGCTTTGCTCTCCACACAGTAGGATATGAGTAAGATGTGTATGTGCATTCCCTATGAGTTGGCTTATAATAAAAATTTAAATATCATGTGTGACTTTATCCTGAGAATGCAGAGTAATGTGCTCACTATCATGGCATTCTTTGTTTTTCTAAGTACTCTGAGGTCAAATGAATAACGTGCACAAGACCCTTTTGAAAGCATTTTGGAAGTTAATGTGCTTCCTACAAACTAGAATGGATAACATTTGACTTTTGTGGGCAATCATAGTCTTATGTTCAACCATAGCTAGGTATCTTCCTAGACTTTTCCCATGACAGCGTATGCGACCATATATGTGCCATGTACTTCATGTTTGTTTTACTCAACAAATCCAGAGGGAAAATAATGCTACAGGTCTGTCCACTTAGTAATAGCTAAGATTGAAACCTACCACTGGCTCAGAAGCCTTTGAACTGTGCTACATTGCTTCCCATCCTTTGGGCTGTTTTTACAGCACCAATATAAAAGAGCAGAATATAAAAGATAACTATTCTTAAAGAAGAGTGTTTCATTTAAATTCCTGTAGAGCAAATGGTACTGAATTTTCATTGTCGTTGGACAAATTGAATTTCCTCCTTTCTGGTTGTATCATCTTGGACATGCCATGCAATGTCTCCAAATGACCTTCCAAAGCTGCTCATGTAAGCTATCTCTTATCTCATATCTCACATAAGAGAAAGAATGGGTTTAGATGCTCTTTAATTTTCATTTTACATGGGTGGTGGTTTATGATTCCTTGAAAAGGTCTTAATTTAATCTCTGAGGTATCATTGGGTCACTAAGAGGAGACATTTGTAAGATTTTGTGCCAAGTTTGGTCTCATTTGACATATTCTCCCATGGTTTCTTATGTTCCTGTTAATCATACTGAGGAATTTTAGCTTGTTATTTAGAGGGGATTCATTCCAGGAGTCTAGCAAGTCTCAGATCAATGGATAAAGTCTCCACTTTTCCAGTCCTTGTCACCATTTTGTCACCTTGACACCAATATTTCACTTTTTATCTGGATACCCACAAAGTTCTGGATCAAGGGATGAAAATGGGAGCTTGACCTAGTAGATAGAATGTGCATTATAGAAGTTGGGTTCACTCAGATACATTAGAACAAGTTCCTGTGTCCCATGTCGGTGCCCTTGTACTCCCTATGCCATTGAACTTCCTAGTTCTCATTACCTACAGTGATCTTGCTAAGTATCAGATAGATTATGTCTCTCAGGTCTAATTTTCATTTTAACATCCTCTGTGTGTGTGTGTGTGTGTGTGTGTGTGTGTGTGTGTTATTCCATACTATTTACTATGTATTTAAGGCATTTCCTATTGCCTGTCTCTCATTCAGGTAAGTAGGAATTTGCACCAGCACATGGGTTCTTGTATCTTACTCACCATTCTATCTATAATACCCAGAACCCCAGAACAATGTTTAGCATATACGTGTATTTTAAAATAAAATGTCTGGGATATTGCTGCTGAGGAGTATGACTGATTAAATTCCAGCTTTCTCTAGACTTCCTAATAATAATTAATAATAATTCATGATCAGTTAATATTTTCTCAATATTACATAGAATAATATTGAAATCATCTCAGAACATGGGAAGTTGAGGCATGAACATTGCCAGCCTTGGATAGCTTCACATTCATGCCTCAGCTCTTTATGCCTCTGCTTCCCTCCTAAGGTTACAGATATGTACCGCCATGCTCAGCTCTCCAAGTACACTTTACCGGTTTTAGATTTCCTGGAATTTTAACTTAAAAATAACATCTATAACTATAACAAAATGCCTAAAAGAAACCACATAAAAGGAGAATATGTCTATTCTCCTTCATAGTATCAGTTCATGTTCTCATTATCCCATTACTCCAGAACTATTGGAGAGCAGTACCACATGGTGGGATCCATATTCACAATATGGGAGTTGAGAAGCAAAGCAGATAGAGGGACCAGAGTTCTAGACCCTGTCACCATTGTCATGACTTCCTCCCATTAACCTCATCTCTTAAAGATTCCATCATAACCTAATAGTTCTGCTCCAGCGAGCAAGGTTTTCACAGACTCAGGCTTTTGCATTCATGCCTTTTAGGACTCTGAGATCTAACCTATGTCATTGAAAGTACCAAGTCTCCTAACTCCCATTCCCACCAGTACTGCAGCTCTTATACCTGCTGTAACATAGTATTTGTTTTTCGACCTTGAGTAAAGAAAGGGTAGTGGAGGGAGAGGGGATATTAATCTGTCCCTCTTACTACTCATTGTGGAACGAAACAGCATGTGAAATCAGTTTCATTTATGTGGACAATTTGTTATAAAAGACTAATGTAAGTAAGACTCTCATCATTTATTTTCCTCATTTGTCTATTGAAGTTGTTCACAAGGTCATTGTTACCTACCTTTGAGAAAGTGTCTATAATCTCAGACCACTTAGTGCCCAGTATTCAAAAAAAAATGGTCTCTTTGAACTTCTCACAGTGTGAGCTCCAAATTACCTCCGTTCCAGGTAAGAAATTATCTTTTGAAAAATGAAAGATAAGAGACCTGTGGGTTTTATAAATTTTTCAAGAGCTTCTGATAGATAATACAAAAGGATTCATCTTATATATCCTCAGAACTGCATTTCCCTCCCCACTTAAAAAATAGAACACAAATTACTACACCAAGACTTAGGTTGTGTTAATAATTTTGCAAGTATGACATTTTATAATACAATTGGTGAAATTGTCCAGAATTTTATCATTGTTAATATTTTTTACCAGGTAATTGATTAGATCTGGTTTTGGAGCTGGAAAAATAAGTCAGCAAATAAGAGCACTGGCTCCTTTTGAAGAAAGCCTGAGTTTCTAGTACCAGGACAATGGTTTAGAACATGCTATAACTGCAGTTCTAGGGTTTATGATACCCTTTTCTGGCTTCCACAGATACTGCATGCACACAGTGCACATGCATATATGCATGTAAGATATATACACATAAAATAAAAATAAGTAAATCTTTTCACAAATCTCCCCCCACAGCCAAGTGTTAAACTTAGTTTGTTTGACCTAACAGAGATCCATATAAGAATCTCTCTGCTTCATAAGTGACTCCAAAATCTCTGACCTGCAGGGATCTGTACAAGAATCTATTTCATGAGTGACCCCAAAATCTCATTCTAGATAGTGAAAATGTGTTATGTGCTCATGTCTTTCCAGTGCAGGTAGCAGAGAAAGAGGAAGGGCTTTTTTCCATTCAGTGGATCCCTGATCTTCATCCCAGGGATACAGGCATCTGAAAGGTATATTTCCAAAGTTTCCATAAGAGATAACAAGGAAGAATTATGAAGGCAGATTTTATGGTTCTCTTCTGAAAATGTTCCACTAGTCACACCACTAGTACACCCCCTCCACCATTAAGGAATGGGAAAGAGGCATATTACTGATCTGGACAGAGGAAGGGGAAATGAGAACTGGGCCATACTAGTGGACTCTAGAGAGTATATTCTCCCCCCCCCTTTTAATTAGGTGTTTTCTTCATTTACATTTCCCATGCTATCCCAAAAGTCCCCCATACCCTTACCCCCCCACTCCCCTACCCACCCACTCCCACTTCTTGACCCTGGCATTCCCCTGTACTGAGGCATATAATGATTGCAAGATCAATGGGCCTCTCTTTCCACTGATGGCCGATTAGGTCATCTTCTGATAAGTATTCACCTAGAGACACGAGCTCCGGGGGGTACTGGTTAGTTCATATTGTTGTTCCACCAATAGGGTTGCAGACCCCTTTAGCTCCTTGGGTACATTCTCTAGCTCCTCCATTGGGGGCCCTGTGATCCATCCAATAGCTGACTGTGAGGATCCACTTCTGTGTTTACTAGGCCCCAGCATAGCCTCAGAAGAGACAGCTATGTCAGGGTCCTTTTAGCAAAATCTTGCTAGTGTATGCAATGTTGTCAGCATTTGGAGGCTAATTATGGTATGGATCCCCTGGTATGGCAGTCTCTAGATGGTCCATCCTTTCATCTCAGCTCCAAATTTTGTCTCTGTAATTCCTTCCATGGGTGTTTTGTGCCCAATTCTAAGAAGGGGCAAAGTGTCCACATTTTGGTCTTCGTTCTTCTTGAGTTTCATGTGTTTTACAAATTATATCTTGTATCTTGGGTATTCTAAGTTTTGGGGCTAATATCCACTTATCAGTGAGTACATATCATGTGAGTTCCTTTGTGATTGGGTTACCTCACTCAGAATGATGCCCTCCAGGTTCATCCATTTGCCTAGGAATTTCATAAATTCATTCTTTTTAATAGTTGAGTAGTACTCCATTGTGTAAATGTACCACATTTTCTGTATTCGTTCCTCTGTTGAGGGGCATCTGGGTTCTTCCCAGCTTCTGGCTATTATAAATAAGGCTGCTACAAACATAGTAGAGCATGTGTCCTTATTACTGGTTGGAACATCTTCTGCATATATGCCTAGGAGAAGCATTGCAGGATGCTCCAGTAGTACTATGTCCAATTTTCATAGGAACTGCCAGATTGATTTCCAGAGTGGTTGTAAAAGCTTGCAATTCCACCAACAATGGAGGAGTGTTCCTCTTTCTCCACATCCTTGCCAGCAACTGCTGTCACCTGAATTTGTGATCATGGCCATTCTGACTGGTGTGAGGTGGAATCTCAGGGTTGTTTTGATTTGCATTTCCCTGATGATTAAGGATGATGAACATTTTCTAGGTGCTTCTCAGCCATTCAGTATTCCTCAGGTGAGAATTCTTTGTTTAGCTCTGAGCCCCATTTTTAATCTGGTTATTTGATTTTCTGGAGTACACCTTCTTGAGTTCTTTATATATATTGGATATTAGTCCTCTATCAGATTTAGGATAGATAAAGATCCTTTCCCAATCTGTTGGTGGACTTTTTGTCTAATTGACAGTGTCTTTTGCCTTACAGAAGCTTTGCGATTTTATGAGGTCCCATTTGTGGATTCTTGATCTTACAGCACAAGCCATTGCTGTTCTATTCAGTGACTATTGAGAAGGGAGTTGTTTCACTAATTTCTCTCTCAGCCTGTTTATCCTTTGTGTAGAGAAAGGCCATTGACTTGTTTGAGTTAATTTTATATCCAGCTACATCACTGAAGCTGTCTATCAGGTTTAAGAGTTCTATGGTGGAATTTTTAGGGTCATATATATACTATCATATCATCTGCAAAAAGTGATATTTTGACTTCTTCCTTTCCAATTTGTATCCCCTTGATCTCCTTTTGTTGTCGAAAACATCTGGCTAGGACTTCAAGTACAATGTTGAATAGGTAGGGAGAAAGTGGGCAGCCTTGTCTAGTCCCTGATTTTTGTGGGATTGCTTCCAGCTTCTCACCATTTACTTTGATGTTGGCTACTGGTTTGCTGTAGATTGCTTTTATCATGTTTAGATGTGGGAGATAAATTCCTGATCTTTCCAGAACTTTTATCATGAATGGGTGTTGGATTTTGTCGAATGCTTTCTACACATCTAACGAGATGATCATGTGGTTTTCTCTTTGAGTTTGTTTATAAAATGGATTATGTTGATGGATTTTCATATATTAAACCATCCCTGCATCCCTGAAATGAAACCTACTTGGTCAGGATGAATGATTGTTTTGATGAGTTCTTGGATTTGGCGAACGAGAACTTTATTGAGGATTTTTGCATCGATATTCATAAGGGAAATTGGTCTGAAGTTCTCTATCTTTGTTGGGTCTTTCTGTGGTTTAGGTATCAGAGTAATTGTGGCTTCATAGAATGAGTTGGGTAGAGTACCTTCTGTTTCTATTTTGTGGAATAGTTTGTGAAGAACTGGGATTAGATCTTCTTTGAAGGTCTGATAGAACTCTGCACTAAACCCATCTGGTCCTGGGCTTTTTTTTTTTGGTTGGGAGACTATTAATGACTACTTCTATTTCTTTAGGGGATATAGGACTGTTTTGATCATTAATCTGATCCTGATTTAGCTTTGTTACCTGGTATCTGTCTAGAAATTTGTCCATTTCATCCAGGTTTTCCTGTTGTGTTGAATATAGCCTTTTGTAGAAGGATCTGAAAGTGTTTTGGATTTCTTCAGGATCTGTTGTTATGTTTCCCTTTTCATTTCTGATTTTGTTAATTAGGATGCTGTCCCTGTGCCTTCTAGTGGGTCTGGATAAGGGTTTATCTATCTTGTTGATTTTCTCAAAGAACCAGCTCCCTGTTTGGTTGATTCTTTGAATAGTTCTTTTTGTTTCCATTTGGTTGATTTTGCCCCTGAGTTTGATTATTTCCTGCTGTCTACTCCTCTTGGGTGAATTTGCTTCCTTTTGTTCTAGAGCTTTTAGACGTGTTGTCAAGCTGCTAGTGTGTGCTCTCTCTAGTTTCTTTTTGGAGGCACTCAGAGCTATGAGTTTTCCTCTTAGAAATGCTTCAATGTGTCCCATTAGTTTGGGTATGTTGTGGCATCATTTTCATTAAACTCTATAAAGTCTGTAATTTCTTTCTTCATTCCTTCCTTGACCAAGGTATCATTGAGAAAAGTTTTGTTCAGTTTCCATGTGAATGATGGCTTTCTATTATCTATGTTGTTATTGAAGACCAGCCTTAGTCCATGGTGGTCTGATAGGATGCATGGGAAAATTTCAATATTTTTGTATCTGTTGATGCCTGCTTTCTGACCAGTTATATGGTCAATTTTGGAGGATGTACCATGAGGTGCTGAGAAGAAGGTATATCCTTTTGTTTTAGGATAAAATGTTCTGTAGATGTCTGTTAAATCCATTTGTTTCATAACTTCTCTTAGTTTCACTGCGTTCCTGTTTAGTTTCTGTTTCCATGAACTGTCCGTTGATGAAAGTGGTGTGTTGAAGTCTCCCACTGTTATTGTGTGAGGTGCAATATGTGCTTTGAGCTTTACTAAAGTCTCTTTAATGAATGTGGCTGCCCTTGCATTTGGAGCATAGTATTCAGAATTGAGAGTTCTTCTTGGAAGATTTTACCTTTGATGAGTATGAAGTGTCCCTCCTTGTCTTTTTTGATAATTTTGGGTTGGAAGTCAATTTTATCAGATATTAGAATGGCTACTCCAGCTTGTTTCTTCATACCATTTGCTTGGAAAATTTTTTCCAGCCTTTCACTCTGAGGTAGTGTCTGTCTTTTTCTCTGAGATGAGTTTCCTCTAAGCAGCAAAATGTTGGGTCCTGTTTGTGTAGCCAGTCTGTTAGTCTATGTTATGTTATGTTAGTCTATGTCTTTTTATTGGGGAATTGAGTCCATTATTATTATTATTATTATTATTATTATTATTATTATTATATTAAGAGATATTAAGGAAAAGTAATTGTTGCTTCCTGTTATTTTTGTTGTTAAAGTTGGCATTCTGTTTTTGTAGCTGTCTTCTTTTTGGTTTGTTGAGGGATTACTTCCTTGCTTTTTCTAGGACTTGGTTTCTGTCCTCATATTTTTTTTTCTGTTATTATCCTTTGAAAGGCGTGATTTGTTGAAAGATAATGTGTGAATTTGGTTTTGTTTTGGAATACTTTTGTTTCTCCATCTATGGTAATTTTAAAGTTTGGCTGGGTATAGTAGCCAAGACTGGCTTTTTTGTTCTCTTAGTGTCTGTATAACATCTGTCCAGGATCTTCTGGCTTTCATAGTCTCTGGTGAAAAGTCTGGTGTAATTCTGATAGGCTTGCCTTTATATGTTACTTGCCCTTTTTCCATTACTGCTTTTAATATTCTGTCTTTATTTAGTGCATTTGTTGTTCTGATTATTATGTATTGGGAGTAATTTTGTTTCTGGTCCAGTCTATTTGGAGTTCTGTAGGCTTCTTGTATGTTCATGGGCATCTCTTTCTTTAGGTTTGGGAAGTTTTCTACTATAAATTTGTTGAAGATATTTGCTGACCCTTTAAGTTGAAAATCTTCATTCTCATCTACTCCTATTATCCATAGGTTTGGTCTTCTCATTGTGTACTGGATTTCCTGGATGTTTTGAGTTAGGATCTTTTTGCATTTTGCATTTTCTTTGATTGTTGTGCTGATGTTCTCTATGGAATCTTCTGCACCTGAGATTCTCTCATCCATCTCTTGTATTCTGTTGCTGATGCTTGCATCTATGGTTCCAGATGTCTTTCCTAGGGTTTCTATCTCCAGCGTTGCCTCACTTTGGGTTTTCTTTTTTGTCTACTTCCCTTTTTAGGTCTAGTATTTTTTTTTTTTCATTTCCATCACCTGTTTGGATGTGTTTTCCTGTTTTTCTTTAAGGATTTCTACTTGTTTGGTTGTGTTTTCCTGTTTTTTTTTTTGTTTGTTTGTTTTGTTTTTGGTTTTGTTTGTTTTTTGTTTGGTTTTTTGTTTTTTGTTTTTTGGGGTTTTTTTTGGTTTTTTTCGAGACAGGGTTTCTCTGTGTAGCCCTGGCTGTCCTGGCACTCACTTTATAGACCAGGCTGGCCTCGAACTCAGAAATCCGCCTGCCTCTGCCTCCCGAGTGCTGGGACTAAAGCCGTGCGCCATGTTTTTTGTTTGTTTGTTTGTTTTTTTAAGGACTTGGTTTTTTTTTTTGATTTTTAATATTTGTATTACATATTTTCCTCAATTACATTTCCAATGCTATCCCAAAAGTCCCCCATAGCACCTCTTTAGCAGTGTTCTACTATATTTCTTTAAGTGAGTTATTAAAGTCCTTCTTGGTGTCCTCTACCATCATCATGAGATATGCTTTTAAATCCAGGTCTAGCTTTTCGGGTGTGTTGGGGTGCCCAGGACTAAATGAGGTGGGAGTGCTGCATTCTGATGATGGTGAGTGGACTTGGTTTCTGTTAGTAAGATTCTTACTTTTGCCTTTTGCCATCTGGTTATCTCTGGAGTTAGTTGTTATAGTTGTCTCTGGTTAGAGCTTGTTCCTCTCGTGATTCTCTTAGCCTCTATCAGCAGACCTGGGAGACTATATCTCTCCTGAGTTTCAGTGGTTAGAGCACTCTCTGCAGGTAAGCTCTCCTCTTGCAGGGAAGGTGCACAGATATCTGGCATTCGGACCTGCCTCCTGGCAAAAGATGAAGACCTGAAACAGGGCCTGTCCCCGAAGCTGTTAGCTTCTGTAGTCCACACTCTCACCTGTGCAGACTAGTCTCAGTGGGATCTGGGAACCAAGATGGCTCCCCCTGGTGCTGAGGCAAAGCCCTCCTGGGCAGGGTAGACACCTCTCCTCTGGCTCCGGATGTCTGGAGCCTAAAACGGGGTCTGCCTCAGAAGATCTGTGGCTTCCACCTGTCTCAGAAGCTGTTAGCTTCTGTAGTCCACACACTCATCTACGCAGACTAGTCTTGGTGGAATCTGGGAACCAAGATGGCTCCCCCAGATGCTATGCCAAAGCCCTCCTGGGTGGGGTGGACACCTCTACTCTGGCAGGGAAGGTGCCCGGATGTCTGGAGCCCAAAATGGGGTCTGCCTCAGAAGATCTGTGGCTTCCGCCTGTCCCAGAAGCTGGTAGCTTCTGTAGTCCACACTCTCACCTGCGCAGACTAGTCTTGGTGGGTGAGAGTATATTCTTTACTATCTAGTACTTTTTATATTTACTTTTATTTTTAAATTTTTTATTATTTAAAAATTATATATGTAATAAAATATGAGCATTTCCAATTTCTCTTTCTGTCCATCAACTCCTGCTAGATCTTCTCCAACATGCAACACTCCCAACTTCCTGTCCTTTTCTTCTCTTGTAAACAAGTCACTAAGTTCAACTAATACACACATATATGCATAGGTGTGAGGGCATCACTGGAGCACACTCATCATTGGCCCCACCCTCAAAAGAGAATGGCTCTTTTTACTCCTGTAGTTCCTCAGTAAGGGCTGGGGCCTTGAGAACTCCTCATGCATCTGTAGCAGAGTTTGGCTGCTGAGGTCTTTCGTAACTGCAGTTGATATGAGTGTATGAGTAGAGCACCTATGAGTTTATCATTGTAATACCTACACCATGCATAGAAGAAGAGAGCAGTTCATAGTGCTTTCTGCTTCTTCCTCCTAATGTTCCCTGAGTCTTGATGGGCAAGTTAGTAAAGTGACCCACTTAGGGCTCAGTACTCACAGTCACTTATTCTTAGCACTCTGACCAATTAGGATTCTCTGCATCAACTGCTGTCACTTCACTGTGAAAGGTTAAGTGTATGCCCAGCAGATGAGTATAGACTTAAATGCTTAGTAGGTGTTTTGTCAACAAGTCCATTTAGCAAAATAACTATACCAGGTTCCTGTTACAGATTTCTATTACTTTGAAAGAAGCTTTCCTATAGAATCCCAGAAAGCTGTCCTCTACAGTCTCTTTCAACTCATCAACTGGCTTGAATGCTCAGATAAGAAGAAAGCCCGTATTAAATATTCTGCCACCTTAATGCTAGTAGAATGTCACCGTGATAGAAAGAAACAATATTGAGAAAAAGAAAAATGATTGAACTGGGAACTAACTTTAGAACTTTTGCAGGGTAGGAGGGGCTGAGCTACTTTGTGCTTACAGAGTCTCTGAAGATACAATACTAGGATGAGACAGTTAGCAGTTCCTTGACTATTAAAATAGTACACAGACTCCCGGCTACATAAACTAGCTGGTTCACATTTTTTAAATGATACTATAATGTAGCTCTGTTAGATGTAGACTACTAATGATCTGGTCAAAATCCCAGATAAAACACAATATCCCTCTGCCTATACTCTTAAATGAAAACAGCAAGACTGATTAATGAAAACTGGCCCCGTCCCAGGACTTTGTGATCCAGAAGCAATCTTTCCTCTAATTTTTTTGTTTACCCTTTGCAGAGCTCTGAGTACGTAGTTCCCTTACATGAATTTACTAGCTGTTTTTCTACTAAGTTCTCAAGAGAACCTTTGATAGGTCCCCAGAGTGCTCTCTCTCTCTCTCTCTCTCTCTCTCTCTCTCTCTCTCTCTCTCTCTCTCTCTCCCTCTCTCTCTCTCCCTCTCTCAAAATAGATAGATAAATAGATGATAGATAAATACATAGATAGATACATAGATAGATAGATAGAATGATAGATAGTATATAAATACAGACAGACAGAAGGACAGACAGACATCAGAAAGGCAGAACATTACTTTGGGTTAAAAGGTTTCTGATCATTGTTAGCTGCTGCTACTGTTTGATAGTAGTGGTGGGGGGCATGCTGTATTTAGACACTGTATTATAGTATTGACATGTAACAGAATAGTAAATAGATATATAGATAAAAAATATATATTAATATTTTTCAGTGTTTTTCTTTAGAATATCTGTTATGTTGGTCTTTCTAGAGTCCCAGCTGTTCCTCCTTAATCTCAGGTTTCTACCAGGATCTTCCTGGAATTCATTCTTGAGTTCTTATCCTTAAATACTGATGACTGCACTGAGATAGTGATGATATAAATTACCACTCCAAAGACCTGTGTGCTAAAGGCTTGATCCCTAGCATAAGGAATTATTGTGTGGTGTTAGCATGTTTAAGAGTTGGAATCTAGTGGAAGCTAGGTTGTAAAGGCATGCTCTTGAAGGAAATGTCTCCGCTGTGGCCCTTTTCTGTTCTTTCCCTTTGCTTCTCGGTTGCTATCACTATATTCTGTTACATGATCAACACCAGGATATACTGCTTAAACAGCACACACACATACACACACACACACACACACACACAGAGAGAGAGAGAGAGAGAGAGAGAGAGAGAACAGTAAGGGTAACTAACAAGGAACTGAAACCTCGGAGCCAAAATAAATGTAAATGTTCCTCCTTTCTAAGTTATTTGTCTAGGGTATTTTGTAGCATAAAGTTCCAGAACAACCAGTAGGCTTTCATCAGCAAGAGCTTTCTGTGTCCCTGTCTTTCTGAGGTCATTAGCTTATGTGTTGCCTAAGAATTACCTTCAGATACCTGGCGTTCAGACCTCCCTCCTGGCCTAAGATGAAGGCCCAAAACAGGACCTGTCCCAAAAGCTGTGTTGCTTTGGCCTGTCACAGAAGCTGTTAGCTTCTGTAGTCCACACACTCACCTGTGCACACTACTTTCGGCAGAGTGAAACTTATACAGGAGAAAGTAGGGAAGAGCCTCAAAGATATGGGTACAGGGGAAAAAATCCTGAATAGAATAGCAATGGCTTGTGCTGTAAGATCAAGAATCGACAAATGGGACCACATAAAATTGCAAAGCTTCTGCAAGGCAAAAGAAACCATCAATAAGACAAAAGGACCACCAACAGATTGGGAAAGAATCTTTATCTATCCTAAATCAGATAGAGGACTACTATCCAATATTTATAAAGAACTCAAGAAGGTGGACTCCAGAAAATCAAATAAACCCATTAAAAAATGGGGCTCAGAGATAAACAAAGAAGTCTCACCTGAGGAATACCTAATGGCTGAGAAGCACCTGAAAAAAATGTCAACATCCTTAATCATCAGGGAAATGCAAATCAAAACAACCCTGAGATTCCACCTCACACCAGTCAGAATGGCTAAGATGAAAAATTCAGGTGACAGCAGATGCTGGCAAGGATGTGGAGAAAGAGGAACACTTCTCCATTGTTGGTGGAATTGCAAGCTTGTACAACCACTCTGGAAATCAGTCAGCCTGGCAGTTCCTCAGAAAATTGGACATAGTACTACCTGAGGATCCTGCAATACCTCTTCTGGGCATATATCCAGAAGATGTTCCAACCGGTAATAAGGACACATGCTCCACTATGACCATAACAGCCTTATTTATAATAGCCAGAAGCTGGAAGGAACCCAGATGCCCCTCAACAGAGGAATGAATACAGAAAATGTAGTACATTTACACAATGGAGTACTACTCAACTATTAAAAAGAATGAATTTATGAAATTCCTAGGCAAATGGATGGACCTGGAGGGCATCATCCTGAGTGAGGTAACCCAATCACAAAGGAACTCACACAATATGTACTCACTGATAAGTGGATATTAGCCCAGAAACTTAGGATACCCAAAATATAAGGTACAATTTGCTAAATGCATGAAACTCAAGAAGAACAAAGACCAAAGTGTGGATACTTTGCCCCTTAGAATTGGGAACAAAACACCCATGGAAGGAGTTACAGAGACAAAGTTTGGAGCTGAGATGAAAGGATGGACCATCTAGAGACTGCAATATCTGGGGATCCATCCCATAATCAGCTTCCAAACGCTGACACCATTGCATACACTAGCAAGATTTTGCTGAAAGGACCCAGATAGAGCTGTCTCTTGTGAGACTATGCCGGGGCCTAGCAAACACAGAAGTGGATGCTCACAGTCAGCTATTGGATGGATCACAGGGCTCCCAATGGAGGAGCTAGAGAAAGAACCCAAGGAGCTAAAGGGAACTGCAACCCTATAGGTGGAACAACAATATGAACTAACCAGTACCCGGGAGTTCTTGTCTCTAGCTGCATATGTATCGAAAGATGGCCTAGTCGGCCATCAGTGGAAAGAGAGGCCCATTGGTCATGCAAACTTTATATGCCTCAGTACAGGGGAACAACAGGGCCAAGAAGTGGGACTGGGTGTGTGGGGGAGCGTGTGGGGGACTTTGGGGATAGCATTGGAAATATAAATGAAATAAATAGCCCCCCCCAAAAAAAAACCCGAATTACCTTGAGATGCTTTGTTCTTTTTATTTTCTTTCACGTCGATCTTGAGTAGAAAGGGAAGTTCCATACTACTCCTCAAAGGTGATGAGCAAGCTTCCCTTCAGCATCTGAGATTTAAGATGCTGAAAGATAGTGTCCTATAAAACGGATATAAAATTATAGACCTGTATATATTACCTTCTCTCCATTTTGTTCATTACTGTAATTGGCATTTTCACTTAAGAAATTGCGTTTTTGAAACCATGATATGTCAAAGCACTTATATTTTAAAGAATTACCCTACCACTCTTGCAACTGCACAAATCCTACTCAAAATTCATTGGCTTTGTTTACTCCTTATAGCATCTGCCACCGCCATAGGCTCATCTCCCATTTTACTCTAAGTACTAAGATTATGTTTTATTTAATTTTGAATCTTGGAGGCTCTAACAGAATCTTCACAGTAGTAGACATTGAACCAATTATTTAATTTTCCATTGAAATAATTTTCTGAGTAAAGCAATGGAACTTAGCTGTTCAACTTTGTAACTTTGTAATAGACAAAAGTTTTATTTATAACTAAGCAACTAATGAAAAAAGTTGGAGTTGACAATCTTTCTTTCTTCGTGTTAATAACATAAAATAACAACCAAACAACTCAACTCAGAAATTTATAGAAAAAAATCTTTGTACTGTTTGAATTTCAATGTCGTCTGAATGACTTGTATGGAATACTATAATAAAATGTAATTTAGAACAAAAGAGTTATTATCCTAACATGAAGTAAAAACTATCACTTGTTAACTTATTTTTCAAGTATTAAGATACCTTTTGAACAAACTTCTTAGGATAACCCAATAAACATTTAGGCTCCCAAATGTATTGAGAAAAAGGCAAGAGGATGCAGAAAATTCCTCTTACTGAGAGACCCCCTGTGCCCAAGTGCATTGGACTCACATACTTAATTCCCTCTGTTCTCTATCTGGACAGTGAACAGAGCTCAGAAACAGCCAGGAAGGCTTTTCTCAGCCAGAAAAAAAAAAAAAAAAATGCTAAGGCCAACTTGAGAATGCTTTTGTTGTGAGTGCATCCTGCCTTCATTATCAGATGTTTGGCTTTATACCCCCCACAGAAAGGTGTTCTTGTAGACAGCCTGTCAGACACACCACCTTGATCAAAGGCCTACTCACAGCATTTACAGCTTTCTTGAGGCAGCTGGAGACAGTAAACAACGGAGAAGAGAAGCCCAGCCACTCATGAGACAGAGAATGAAGGTCTTGATGAATTTTAAATTATCCTGCAAAATACCTTCTTTGCAAAATTATGTTCAAAGCATTTGCTTTTCTAACATAAAACATGGACCATATCTACTTAAACATGATATCTGGAATCAAAGTCTGCTCACACAAAACTACTATGGGGTAAAATGTATTTATGTGAGAATCTGCTTGGGTAAGAAGGTTCTTCGGGTACCTGAGAGACATGCCACCTACTAAAGACATTTAAATGCATAAAGAATGTTACCTGAAAAGTATTTGAATGTTTATCAAAACAATCAAATAAATATTGAGTATGAATGTCCAATGTTTTAGCACATATTTGTTTGGCAAACAGCATTTCCAAAAATAATCTTCTAATCTACCCAATGGCACATTCATTCAAGCTTTCTTACATCTTACATCTAAGCCTTCAGGGACCCAAGAGTACACTCCCCTCCCCATATAGAATATAATATAAAAATAATCTAAGTACTCGGTCTTAGCGCCATCTTCCTTGAGACTCCTGTGCCTTGAAAACGAAGTGGTGAAAGAAGAGAATGTATAGGCTGAACCGCAAGAGAAGAAAGATAAGGTTGAGGTCCAAGTAAACCAGTCTGTGCACCCATGATGCCTGAAGGAGCAGAAGTTAGGGATGCTGAAGGCCAGGACACCGGAACAATTTGTTGGACTGTATGCTGCTGTTGGTAATAAGTCTCAGTAGATTTGGAATGTCACCTTGCTGAGATTACCTGGGAAAATGACTCCCTTTCTTACAACCAAAACAGTCCCGCTGGCCCTCTGCCCTGGACCTTTGGCATTCTGGACTAGAACTGTTCTGTCTTGTGGCCTAGTGTAACTCATGTACAGTAAATCCTCTTGCTGTCAGCTGAAAAAAAAAATCTAAGTAACCATTGTGCTGTGGAGCAAACAAAAGTATTCTGTAAGTGTTCTCCCAGTATCCTTTTACATGCCTCTTCTATAAAATCAATGCTCTTTCTTTAGTCAGTACTGAAGCTGTTCACCTGTTAAATCCATCCCATAGTGAGTAGTGATTGGCTTCCCTATAGCACAGGGCATGAACTAAGACTGCTAATAAGAATCCATCCTCTGGTCTACCCTGAAACAGGCTATGAAGGGGTGGTCCTTTCTGTTTGCTAAGAGATTTATCCAGGTTCTCGCCCATGTGAAGGAATATATCTACAGAGAAAGTGAACAGAGAGAATTTGCTTAAGGAAATGGAAATGGAGAGAATGCACCAGTGACATTGTGTTCCTTGTTCCCATCTCTCATCCTTACAGATATATGGATCGATGAGCCAGTTAATAATTATATCATATATTTGTGTGACCTTGAGATTTTGCCTCTTGACTATATGTTAGAATTATTTGGTTTTGACTCCTTTAGTTTTCCTATTTGGTTTTGGAGGTATGAAATCTGCATTTTCCTTGAACTCATGATATAGAAGAGAATGGCCTTGAATCCCTGATTTTTCCTGCTTCCACTTCCTACTCTGAGAATATTGAAATATCCTTCTATGCCATGAAACACAATTTTAATTTAGTGCTTTGTTTTCATAAGTAGCATCACTAATGAGTTTTAAATTCTTGAGTACATAGAAGTTCTCAGACTTAAAAGACTTGGCTTTCTAAATAAGGGACATGGTTAGATCGGTGTTAGAACAATTTTGACAGAAAATAAATGAGTCACAAAATGAGTAATATCTGGATGCCTTATTAGCTGATAATATAATATAGAACAATATCAAATAAGTTATTTGGATGTAATCCATGCCATTGTATTTTAGTTTGGCAAAGGCTGAACATTATATAAGTTATGAGAAAGCAGAAATAGTTAAAAGATGAGGCTACCCTTTCCCAGGTCAAGAGAAAACAAAAGTTGAAGAGCTATAAACATTCTTAAGTCTAAATGAGAAAATGGAAGCCTCATGGGTAGCTGAAGGTCATCCTTATAAGGTTTGGAAACAGGTGTGTTCTCATTTCTGAGTTATAATTGCTCCTTCCTTACATGGCCTGTTGCTCCTGTTAGATTTATTACCTCTGGCTGCATCTCTTCCCAGATGGAATTTTCCAGAACACTCGGGTTGCTCTTTCTCGACAAATCAATGCTTTGTGTCACTATTTAAAATAATACCACCTCACTAGTTTTCTCAAAAGTATATAAAACCACCTGGGAAAATTTGCCTGCACATATAGTACTTCTTTGTTTCAGTTGACATTCGACATTGTGGTTATGTGCTTACAGACAAGTGTGTGTCTTCTTCATCTTCAGAACCTACAAACATGTTCTCCTGTGTTACACCTAGTATTTTATATCTATATTTTATTTGTTTGGAAGTCAGAGAACAACTTTGTCAAGTTGCTGTTCTCCTTTTGCCTTTCTATGGCTTCTGAGACCTGAACTCAGATGGTCTGGTTTACATAACAAGTGTTTTTCCTGATTAACCATCTCAGCATCCCCATGGTTTTAATGTTGATTAATATAAATTATAACACAATTTATTAGTTACCCGTGTACAATACTTTTTTGATACTAAATATAGGCCCTTAAAAGCCTATATGCAAGCTTTTAGAAAAAGAATTGGGTTTTGCAGATGCCACATTCGCTTTTCTCTTCTTGCTCCAGCCATGGTCACCCCAGCCTTCTGTGTTTTTCTATAACCTGGCTGATGCTGAGCCCTTGGGCCTCGTCTCCTTCAAGCTATTTACAGACAAAGTTCCAAAGACAGCAGAAAACTTTTGTGCTCTGAGCACTGGAGAGAAAGGATTTATCGATAAGGGTTCCTCCTTTCACAGAATTATTCTGGGATTCATATGTCAGGGTGGCATGATGGCAATGGCAGCAGATCCATCTATGGGGAGAAATTTGAGGATGAGAACTTCATCCTGAAGCAGGATGAAGGTCCTGGCATCTTGGCCATGGCAAATGCTGGACCAACACAAATGGTTCCCAGTTTTTTATCTGTACTGCCAAGACTGAATGGCTGGATGGCAAGCATGTGGTCTTTGGGAAGAAGGCATGAACATTGTAGAAGCCATGGAGCGTTTTGGGTCCAGGAATGGCAAGACCAGCGAGAAGATCTTCATTTCTGACTGTGGATAACTCTAATTTCATTTGACTTGTGGGCATTTTACCCACCAAACCATGCCTTCTGTAGCTCAGAAAAGCGTCCCTACCCCATCTGCTCACAATTTCCTGTAATCTCTGCTCTCACTGAAGCTCTTTGGGTTGCATATTTTCCCCATTCTCCTTCAAGTCTAGCTGGATTGCAAAGTTAAGTTTATGATTATGAATGAAAACTAAATAAGAAGAAAAAGAAAAAGAATTGATATGGAAGAGTGCTTTCTTACATCCAACATCTTCTTCCTAGCAGAAATCCTGAAGAAAACAGAGTAAATGCTCTGATTTTTTTTAAAAAAAAAAGCTTTTAATGATGATTTGTGAGTTTCACATCATGCACCCCAGTTCCACTATCTCCTTGTCCTCTAGTACCCACCCTTTGCCCTTGCAAATTCGCCCCCCCCCAAATGTAAAATACTCAAACAAATAAAATAAAAAAATCAGAAACAAAGCATACAAGACATCTTGTGGAAACTGTAGTGTGTCACAGTTTCTCCCACAATATACCCTTCTGTCCACTTTTTCACTTGTTACATCTTACTTGTAAGTGTTCATTGCAGTGAGTGATCAGTCTGGTTTGAAGTCTCTGACTTCTATGACACTATCAATATTGGATCCTCACTTGGATTTCTCCCAGTTATTCTATTGTTGCCCCATGTCATGGATAACCTGCAGCTTTGACTCAGCCAGACCAGCCTTTTTATGTGCCCCAACAGTTCACAGATTATGCAGATTTTTGGAGTAGGCCAACTCAAAGCCCTGAATCTAGGCCTAGATGTTAGCTGAGCTGGTCAGCTCTCCCACTTTCATGGCCTTGGGCCAGCTTACCCACACCCATGCATCCAGAGCCTGTCATACTATGCAGCCCAGTCAAGGTGTGGGACCCACACTCCCAAGTGCTGCAGCTATAGAGTGGCTGGGCCATTTCTCCTGCTCTCATAGACTCTGGGCTGACTCACCTCTGTCTTCATCATCAAGAGCAGGTTCATTGTGTTGCCCAGGCAAGGTTCAGGTCCCACTTTCCTGCCAATGATTGGCAAAGCCAGCTTTCCCACTCTGTGTTTTAAAAAAAAAATTAGTAGAAAATATCTGAGACTTAAAGGAGCCAGAATTTTTCAGAAACAGTATAAGCAAGTTTTCTAACTATTAGATAAATGAATACATTATTATTCTAATATAATTAATGAAATCTAAACACGTAAAAAGTATTTTAGAGACTAGAAAAAGAGCAATAGAACACAGATCCCCTACCACTTGGTATTTGTGATGCAATATTTTAAGAAACTGCTCAGTAAATGATATTCAGAAAATTAGCTTTTATTTTAAATACATATGCAAAAATGTAGACTTATTTCATATTTTTAACTAAGGAGTAGACAAAGTCTGAAAATGGATTTCAGATTGCCGGGGAAGTACTGGCAGTTGTAAAGAGTGATTTATGATCTATGGTTAAAGGAAAGTTAATATCCTCAATATATAATAAGATTCTACAAATATATAAAAAGATGAAACTTGTCTCAAATGAAAAATGGACAAAATGCAGGTACCGACATTTGAGACAATAAAGTAACCAATAAGATATGAATATATAAAGGCAAATAAATACTCTGTAAGGAGTGCACAAGATAGCCTTATCTGTTTCTTGAATGCCTTTATAATCATATGCTGGGAGACATTTCTCAGGCATCAAAATGAGAAGTCCATTTCAGTTCAGATCAACTGTGAGGCTGTACAATATGTATGTGCATGTCCACAGCAGGTACTTCTTCCCAAAACATGTTTTTTTGTTGTTCTTGGTTTGGTTTGGTTTTTGGTTTGTTTGTTTGTTTGGGGTTTTTTCAAGACAGGGTTTCTCTATATAGCGATGGCTGTCCTGGAACTCACTTTTTAGACCAGGGTGGCCTCGAACTCAGAAATCTGCCTGCCTCTGCCTCCCAAGTGCTGGGATTAAAGGTGTGCACCATCACTGCCCAGCTTTCTTTCTTTCTTTTTTTTTTTTATTTCCAAAACATGTTTTGAAAAATATAGGCATTGTGATTTTTGAGGGAACAGACTATAGTCTGTACTGTTGATGAGATGCGATTTTTATATAACTCTTATAAAGGCCTGTGTCGCAATATGTGTTAAAACAAATCTAAATGCACGTTATCCTTCTCTTTAGACCAGCAATGCTGCTTCTTACAATTGTAAAATAATATTTGCTATAGATTTACAGAAGCTATCATATCACCTAAGGGGATATGTAATGTGGCATTTGTTGTTGCCACATTTTCATATTAGTATAAGCCTGAAGATTCTGCAGCTGACTGTCACAAGAAGATGGGTAATATTAATGCAATTCATCAAGTAGAATACCAAGACACCATAAAAAATTTTTAAAAATTTTGTTGCATGCATAATAGTATAAAACAGCCAGGAGTGTGGTCCTAAATGTGGTCCTATGTGTGTGCTTGTGTGTGTATATAAAGTATAGGTTTATTAAAGTATGAATGTCTATATAAAAATTCATACAGTCTAGAAAATTACACTTAAGATGTAATAGTAGTTCCTGTCAGTTTTATTTATTTTACATATTTGAATATTATATATTTTAATTAATACAAACATGTGGGATGAATGATAATAATTTCTTTCATTTAAGTTCTGTTAGAGAAGTAAATAACTTTAAGACTGTTTATAGTTGAAAATCACTTTTAGAGATCATTAAAGGTGTGAAAAATTTTGTCCTCTGTAAAAATAGCCAAGGTAGAACAAGGGAGCTAGCTCAGGAGGTACAGGCAGGTACGTGCAACTCTGTTTGACAGAAACCATGTGTTACAAGGAGAGAGCTTACTCCACAGCTGCCCTCTGATCTCCACATGTATCATGACATAAAGAGATGAAAGAAATAAAAACAAGTTAAACTTATAAAGAATTAAAAGCTTTCTTCAAACAGTATAATGTGATTGTACAAACTATTGTAAAGAAGAAGTGACTCATAAATTAATATGATTCTTTTAGAGATGGGCTTCAATAAGAGGGTTTTTAAAAATTGTATTTATAATATCTCAGAAGAGAAAAATATATTGAATAGACTGAAACTGTGAGGCTTACACCAAAGTCTGTCCAAGGTGAAATGAGAACATGTATTACCAGAAATACCGTGCAGAAGAGAAAATTCCCTGTGATGCTCATAAAAAGAACATCATAATAAAGCAAAATTAAACATTGATAATCCTTTTCAAAAAAAAGATAGGCCTCATAGTGAGATGTGGAAAATTTATTAAAATGAAAAGAACTGCAGTAGATTTCATTAAGAGCTACAGCTCTAGGTTCAAGAGCAGAAAATGTCTTTAGCTTTTAAATTTTAATTTGGTTTATTATGAAAGAAATAATTAAAATGTAATTTAAAATCTCTAACTTTAATTTGCTTAAAGTCAAATAGTAGCTAGATGGTCAGGGTGAAAATTCCAAGGCCAAGAAGCAAACACTAAGGAAAAATTATTCCTAAGGGCTTATGAACTCATGAAAATTAACCTTTCTTGGGTATTAATGGACAATGGACTGAGCCCATCCCTAACTGATGGTTAGTGTTGAACTTCAAATGGCAAAGACATATGATAATGTGTTATTGGCAGTGTATATTTCTATTCATTAAGGGTCTTTGCAGTCAATTTTGCATAAAATGAGTTCTAATTTAGTTACAAACAACAACAAATTCAATCTCACTTTAGGAAATGGAGGGAAGAGAGCTGGAGAGATGGTTCAATAATTAAAAGCACTTAGTATTCATTTGTGTGAAGGATCCAAGTTTGGTCACCACCACCACCCAGACTTACAACTGCCTATGATTCTAGTTCCAGAGGATCTGATACCTCTCGCCTCTAAGTGCACTCATTTGCCATTACACCCATGCAGACAGACACACACACATATACACATAATTAAAGATTGAAAAAAAAAACACTTTAAAGAATATCCTGTTTCACATAAGGACCTTCAGGTAGAAGACTTTATAAATGATTGCAGATGAGCTCAGGCACAAGAAGCTCTGTGTTCTTGCAGATCCCACACCTATGGATTTAACCAACCATGTATTAAAACACTTAGGAAAAGATCTGTATGCTGATAATGTAGGACAATGGTTGGCCATTTGCCTAGCATGATCATGGTTTTGCTTCGAAAACCAGATCCACCCCAAAACTATACTTGCACCAAGTATGTAGACATCATCTTTGTCTTTATCATTTAAAGAATGTAATACAGCAACTATTTACATGGCCTTCCCATTGTATCTGGTTATGAAAAAAAATCTAGAGTTAATCTAAGTCCTAGCTTAAATTGTGGATCACAGCATAACTGAATATGGACACTTTAAAAAGTTTTAAAGGTTTCTGGACATATGATAACCAGATATTAATTAAAAATAAAATGCACACTGCATCTGAGGTTATTTCTTCCAGGTCTTGAATATATTACATCATGAGACTTCCCTGCAGTCTTGGTTTTGAACACATAACACATACACTTGGTCCTACAAGTATAGTCACTCCACACAATACAAAGACCACTGCTGAAAATACCACAGCTCAGATTTGAGACTACTGTGTGTACATATAACATATTTGGCTCCTTGAGGAAGCATAAAGGCTTGATTTCATAAAACAGTGATTTTTAATAATTTCCACAACAGGTAGGTATCAAATGAGTACTCCTTAGTATTGTATTGTGCTAGAATGTTCGATTTCAAAAATTGCTGTTTGAGTTGCTGACTTGACTTTCAGAAGAAAAACTATCAAATGAACTTGAGTCTAGGGAAGAATTCTCATCAGTTTCTGAAATTATTCTAAACATGGTTATCCACACTGTCAGTCAACTTAGGGAATACTGAAGATTAGCCCATCTTCTGAAAACTACATGAAAACAGGAAGGTTTGTTTAAAGTTCAGGTGTTTGTACCTCAAAATTAAGTTTAACAAATATACTCAAGCATAGTGTAGATAAGAAATACAAGACTTTCATTTGGGTAATATTTGTAGCATATCTTGAAGCATAATTAGGCCTGATGTGCTCAGAAAAGTGTAAACAATGGTAAAAATTCAAAGGATGAGAAGTATGACCAACAGAGGATTTGGAGTTGCATCATGCTGTGGTGACACTGTCTTGGAACTAGAGACATGGAGGTCAGTTTACTACCCAGGAACACTAAGTGGTAAACTGTGTTCTATGTGAAGAAGGGCATACTAAAGTAAGAAGGGACATACCTTCTATGCATCCATGTATAAAGCATTTGTTGTTATTTAATTTTAAAATAATTATTTCCATTGACATAGTCTTTCCACTTCAAAAGAAATTTTAAAACATCCATGTACATGTTTATCCCAATGCTAATTGTATTTTGTATAGTTAGAAAATCTAGAACAGCCAATAAAATGGAAACATACAGCTTCTATTACACTCGTATAGTAATGTATACAATTATCTTTAAATATCTTTACTCATGTGAACTTTTTGAAATGATAAATTGCTCATTACTATGTTGCTATGTAAACATTATGGGAAATTTTACTGCTCTCAAAAAGGTTTGTCAAGGGAATTATTAGCACAATTGTTGGGGGCCTAAGGGGAAATACAAAGAAAAAGATGGGGGAAGAATAGAAACAAGAGGAAGGCACAAACCTGCACTAAGTTACTCCCTCCACAGACATTTGTCAAACTTCTGTTTGCAAACATGTTAGGCCCGGTACTTGGCATTATCAAAGACCACAGCTTCCTAAGATGACACAAGGGAAGAAATCGTCAGGAAACTGATGATACAGAGGAGGGAGGCTTTACCCACACCACATACAAAGGAATTAACAAAAGGGTGAGAGGAGAAGGGAGCACCATCTTGGTTCCAGGACTCCAACGAACTTAGGAACTTAGTCTGCACAGGTGAGAGTGTGCACCACAGAGGCAGACAGCTTCTGGGACTGGCAGGAGACACAGAGCCGCTGAGGCAGCACCCATTTGGGGCCGCAGATATCCGGCACCCTCCCAGCCAGAGGACAGTGGTTCGCCCTGCACGGGAGCCCTCTGACTCAAGAGCAGGGAGCGCCATCTTGGATCCGGGACTCCACTGAACTTAAGAACTTAGTCTGCACAGGTGAGAGTGTGCACCACAGAAGCTGACAGCTTCTGTGACCTGCCAAAGCAACACAGCATCTGGGAAAGGTCCTGTTTTGGGCCTTCTTCTTTGGCCAGGAGGAGGTCCAAACACCAGATATCTGTGCACCTTCCTTGTAAGAGGAGAGCTTGTCAGCAGAGAGTGCTCTAACCACTGAAACTCAGAGGAGAGAGCCTGTCTCCCAGGTCTGCTGATAGACGGTAATCAGAATCACCAGAAGAACAATCTCTAAACAGAACAACTATAATGACTCCAGAGATTACCAGATGGCAAAAGGTAAACATAAGAATCTTACTAACAGAAACCAAGACCACTCACCATCATCAGAACCCAGCACTCCCACTTCGCCCAGTCCAGGGCACCCCAACAAACCTGAAAAGCTAGACCTGGATTTAAAAGCATATCTCATGATGATGGTAGAGGACATCAAGAAGGACTTTAATAACTCACTTAAAGAATTACAGGAAGCCGGGCATGGTGGCGCACGCCTTTAATCCCAGCACTGGGGAGGCAGAGGCAGGCAGATTTCTGAGTTCGAGGCCAGCCTGGTCTAAAAGGGGGTTCCAGGACAGCCAGGGCTACACAGAGAAACCCTGTCTCAAAAAAAAAAAAAAAAAAAAAAAAAAAAAAAAAAAAAAGAATTACAGGAGGACATTGCTAAAGAGTTACAAGTCCTTAAAGAAAAACAGGATAACACAATCAAACAGGTAGAAGTCCTTAAAGAAAAACAGGAAAAGACAACCAAACAGGTAGAAGTCCTTAAAGAAAAACAGGAAAACACATCCAAACAGATGATGGAAATGAACAAAACCATTATAGAACTAAAGAGGGAAGTAGACACAATAAAGAAAACCCAAAATGAGGCAACACTGGAGATAGAAACCCTAGGAAAGAAATCTGGAACCATAGATGCGAGCATCAGCAACAGAATACAAGTGATGGAAGAGAGAATCTCAGGTGCAGAAGATTCCATAGAGAACATCGGCACAACAATCAAAGAAAATGCAAAATGCAAAAAGATCCTAACTCAAAACATCCAGGAAATCCAGGACACAATGAGAAGACCAAACCTACGGATAATAGGAGTGGATGAGAATGAAGATTTTCAACTCAAAGGACCAGCAAACATCTTCAACAAAATTATAGAAGAAAACTTCCCAAATCTAAAGAAAGAGATGCCCATGAACATACAAGAAGCCTACAGAACTCCAAATAGACTGGACCAGAAAAGAAATACCTCCTGACACAAAATAATCAGAACAACAAATGCACTAAATAAAGATAGAATACTAAAAGCAGTAAGAGAAAAAGGCCAAGTAACATATAAAGGCAAGCCTATCAGAATTACACCAGATTTTTCACCAGAGACTATGAAAGCCAGAAGATCCTGGACAGATGTTATAAAGACACTAAAAGAACACAAATTCCAGCCCAGGCTACTATACCCAGCCAAACTCTCAATTAACATAGATGGAGAAACCAAAGTATTCCACGACAAAACCAAATTCACACATTATCTCTCCTCGAATCCAGCCCTTCAAAGGATAATAACAGAAAAAAAACAATACAAGGAAGGGAACCACACCCTAGAAAAAGTAAGGAAGTAATCCCTCAACAAACCTAAAAGAAGACAGCCACAAGAACAGAATGCCAACTTTAACAACAAAAATAACAGGAAGCAACAATTACTTTTCCTTAATATCTCTTAATATCAATGGACTCAACTCCCCAATAAAAAGACATAGACTAACAAACTGGCTACACAAACAAGACCCAACATTTTGCTGCTTACAGGAAACTCATCTCAGAGAAAAAGATAGACACTACCTCAGAATGAAAGGCTGGAAAACAATTTTCCAAGCAAATGGTATGAAGAAACAAGCTGGAGTAGCCATTCTAATATCTGATAAGATTGACTTCCAACCCAAAGTCATCAAAAAAGACAGGGAGGGGCACTTCATACTCATCAAAGGTCAAATCCTCCAAGAGGAACTATCAATTCTGAGTATCTATGCTCCAAATACAAAGGCAGCCACATTCATTAAAGAAACTTTAGTAAATCTCAAGGCACACATTGCACCTCATACAATAATAGTGGAAGACTTCAACACACCACTTTCACCAATGGACAGATAATGGAAACAGAAACTAAACAGGGACACATTGAAACTAACAGAAGTTATGAATCAAATGGATCTGGCAGATATCTACAGAACATTCTATCCTAAAACAAAAGGATATACCTTCTTCTCAGCACCTAATGGTACCTTCTCCAAAATTGAACACGTAATTGGTCACAAAACAGGCCTCACCAGATACAAAAATATTGAAATTGTCTCATGCATCCTATCAGCTCACCATGGACTAAGGCTGATCTTCAATAACAAAATAAATAATAGAAAGCGAACATTCACGTGGAAACTGAATAACACTCTTCTCAATGATACATTGGTCAAGGAAGGAATAAAGAAAGAAATTAAGGAGTTTTTAGAGTTCAATGAAAATGAAGCCACAACATACCCAAACTTATGGGACCCAATGAAAACATTTCTAAGAGGAAAACTCATAGCTCTGAGTGCCTCCAAAAAGAAACTAGAGAGAGCACACATTAGCAGCTTGACAACACACCTAAAAGCACTAGAACAAAAGGAAGCAAATTCACCCAAGAGGAGTAGACTGCAGGAAATAATCAAACTCAGGGGCGAAATCAACCAAGTGGAAACAAGAAGAACTATTCAAAGAATCAACCAATCAAGGAGCTGGTTCTTTGAGAAAATCAACAAGATAGATAAACCCTTAGCCAGACTCACTAGAGGGCACAGGGAAAGCATTCTAATTAACAAAATCAGGAATGAAAATGGAGACATAACAACAGATCCTGAAGACATCCAAAACACCATCAGATCCTTCTACAAAAAGCTATACTCAACAAGACTGGAGAACCTGGATGAAATGGAGAAGTTTCTAGACAGATATCAGGTACCAAAGTTGAATCAAGATCAGGTTAATGATCTAAACAGCCCTATATCCCCCAAAGAAATAGAAGCAGTCATTAATAGTTTCCCAACCAAAAAAAGCCCAGGACCAGATGGGTTTAGTGCAGAGTTCTATCAGACCTTCAAAGAAGATCTAATCCCAGTTCTTCACAAACTATTCCACAAAATAGAAACAGTAGGTACTCTACCCAACTCATTCTATGAAGCCACAATTACTCTGATACCTAAACCACAAAAAGACCCAACAAAGATAGAAAACTTCAGACCAATATCCCTTATGAATATTGATGCAAAAATCCTCAATAAAGTTCTTGCTAACCAAATCCAAGAATACATTAAAACAATCATCCATCCTGACTGTCTTAATTAGGGTTTTACTGCTGTGAACAGACACCATGACCAAGACAAGTCTTATATATATATAAAAAAACAACAACATTTAATTGGGGCTGGCTTACAGGTTCAGAGGTTCAGTCCATTATCATCAAGGTGGGAGCATGGCAGTATCCAGGCAGGCATGGCACAGGAGGAGCTGAAAGTTCTATGTCTTCATCCAAAGGCTGCTAGTGGAAGACTGACTTCCAGGCAACTAGGGTGAGGATCTTATACCCACACCCACAGTGACACACCCATTCCAACCAGGTCACACCTATTCCAACAAGGCCACACCTTCAGATGGTGCCACTCCCTGGTCCAAGGATATACAAACCATCACACTGACCAAGTAGGTTTCATCCCAGGGATGCTGGGATGGTTCAGTATATGGAAATCCATCAACGTAATCCAGTATATAAACAAACTCAAAGACAAAAACCACATGATCATCTCATTAGATGCGGAAAAAGCATTTGACAAGATCCAACACCCATTCATGATAAAAGTCTTGGAAAGATCAGGAATTCAAAGCCCATACCTAAACATGATAAAAACAATCTACAGCAAATCAGTAGCCAACATCAATGTAAATGGTGAGAAGCTTGAAGCAATCCCTCTAAAATCAGGGACTAGACAAGGCTGTCCACTTTCTCCATACCTATTCAACATTGTACTTGAAGTCCTAGCCAGAGCAATTCAACAACAAAAGGAGATCAAAGGGATACAAATTGGAAAAGATGAAGTCAAAATATCACTTTTTGCAGATGATATGATAGTATATATAAGTGACCCTAAAAATTCCACCAGAGAACTCCTAAACCTGATAAACAGCTTCGGTGAAGTGGCTGGATATAAAATTAACTCAAACAAATCAATGGCCTTTCTCTACACAAAGAATAAACAGGCTGAGAAAGAAATTAGGGAAACAACACCCTTCTCAATAGTCACAAATAATATAAAATATCTTGGCGTGACTCCAACTAACGAAGTGAAAGATCTGTATGAGAAGAACTTCAAGTCTCTGAAGAAAGAAATTATAGAAGATCTCAGATGATGAAAAGATCTCCCATGCTCATGGATTGGCAGGATCAACATTGTAAAAATGGCTATCTTGCCAAAAGCAATCTACAGATTCAATGCAATCCCCATCAAAATCCCAACTCAATTCTTCAACGAATTAGAAAGTGCAATCTGCAAATTCATCTGGAATAACAAAAAACCTAGGATAGCGAAAATTCTTCTCAAGGATAAAAGAACCTCTGGTGGAATCACCATGCCGGTCCTAAAGCTTTACTACAGAGCAATTGTGATAAAAACTGCTTGGTACTGGTATAGTAACAGACAAGTAGACCAATGGAATAGAATTGAAGACCCAGAAATGAACCCACACACCTATGGTCACTTGATCTTCGACAAGGGAGCCAAAACCATCCAGTGGAAGAAAGACAGCATTTTCAACAAATGGTGCTGGCACAACTAGATGTTATCATGTAGAAGAATGTGAATCGATCCATTCCTATCTCCTTGTACTAAGGTCAAGTCTAAGTGGATCAAGGAACTTCACATAAAACCAGAGACACTGAAACTTATAGAGGAGAAAGTGGGGAAAAGCCTTGAAGATATGGGCACAGGGGAAAAATTCTTGAATAGAACAGCAATGGCTTGTGCTGTAAGATCGAGAATTGACAAGTGGGACCTCATGAAACTGCAAAGCTTCTGCAAGGCTAAAGACACCATCAATAAGACAAAAAAACCACCAACAGATTGGGAAAGGATCTTCACCTATCCTAAATCAGATAAGGGACTAATATCCAATATATATAAAGAACTCAAGAAGGTGGACTCCAGAAAATCAAATAACCCCATGAAAAAATGGGGCTCAGAACTGAACAAAGAATTCTCACCTGAGAAATACCGAATGGCAGAGAAGCACCTGAAAAAATGTTCAACATCCTTAATCATCAAGGAAATGCAAATCGAAACAACCCTGAGATTCCACCTCACACCAGTCAGAATGGCTAAGATCAAAAATTCAGGTGACAGCAGATGCTGGCGAGGATGTGGAGAAAGAGGAACACTCCTCCATTGTTGGTGGGATTGCAAGCTTGTACAACCACTCTGGAAATCAGTCTGGCGGTTCCTCAGAAAATTGGACATAGTACTACCGGAGGATCCAGCAATACCTCTCCTGGGCATATATCCAGAAGATGTCCCAACTGGTAAAAAGGACACATGCTCCACTATGTTCATAACAGCCCTATTTATAATAGCCAGAAGCTGGAAAGAACCCAGATGTCCCTCAACAGAGGAATGGATACAGAAATTATGGTACATTTACACAATGGAGTACTACTCAGCTATTAAAAAGAATGAATTTATGAAATTCCTAGCCAAATGGATGGACCTGGAGGGCATCATCTTGAGTGAAGTAACACAATCACAAAAGAACTCACACAATATGTATTCATTGATAAGTGGATATTAGCCCAAAACTTAGGATACCCAAGATATAAGATACAATTTGATAAACGCATGAAACTCAAGAAGAATGAAGACCAAAGTGTGGACACTATGCCCCTTCTTAGAATTGGGAACAAAACACCCATGGAAGGAGTTACAGAGACAAAGTTTGGAGCTGTGATGAAAGGATGGACCATGTAGAGACTGCCATATCCAGGGATCCACCCCATAATCAGCTTCCAAACGCTGACACCATTGCATACACTAGCAAGATTTTGCTGAAAGGACCCTGATATAGCTCTCTCTTGTGAGACTATGCCAGGGCCTAGCAAACACAGAAGTGGATGCTCACAGTCAGCTATTGGATGGATCACAGGGCTCCCAATGGGGAAGCTAGAGAAAGAACCCAAGGAGCTAAAGGGATCTGCAACCCTATAGTTGGAACAACATGATGAACTAACCAGTACCCCAGAGCTCTTGTCTCTAGCTGCATATGTATCGAAAGATGGCCTAGTCGGCCATCAGTGGAAAGAGAGGCCCATTGGACTTGCAAACTTTATATGCCCCAATACAGGGGAATGCCAGGGCCAAAAGAATGGGAATGGGTGGGTAGGGAAATGGGGGGGATATGGGGGACTTTTGGGATAGCATTGGAAATGTAATTGAGGAATATACGTAATAAAAAATATTAAAAATTAAAAAAAATGTGGGGTGATAAAATAACCTATATGATATGACAGCTTTTTCCATGGAAGAGAGGATCCATCACAGAATCAAGGCAGAGGAACTGGACATGTCAAAGATGTAGGTTGGGTGCTGGTTAGGTACTTCAAGTGAAAATATGAAAAACATGTACAATGAACAAGACAGGACAAGAGTATCTTGTAGAATGCCCAATACAAATAGTAGTGATATCACCAGGAAGTAGAAATAGTGCAGTCATGATGTGTTCCCCCCTGGGGGCGCTTCATTCATAGCTATTAATATGTTTTACAGTGTTGTCATCTATGGTGTATATTCCTATAATCTGGAGAAATGAGTAATTTGAAATCTGGGCAGTTACATAAACAAGAATAAACAATCATCCAGGAGGCAGTGTTGGGGCACCTTGGTTTGCTCAACGTTTCACTCTAGACTATGGGGGTGGATGAAAGTTTCCAAAGATTGCTTTAACTCTGATAGCTTCTTGTCTTCTGAATGCCAGAAGTAGCCAGGGTAGCAGGTACACAGTGAGCCAGTGTACAGGCCTAACTCTATCTCTGGCCTATTTGCTTCCTGGAATCAGTGCAAAGTGCTTTGTCTTTTCTTCTAATAGGGTCTTCTTTGATTCCACAGCTTCTTTGATTATGAGGAGTGTTTGAGAAGTAGGTCTTTTTTAAACTTTTTAGAGAATTAATTGGCCAAACAACCTCAGAGTTGGTCTAATGGGGATAAGGGAAAGAATAAATTATACTAGACAGTATTCTTTGAGTCATTTTTATGTAAAATGTACTCTAGATATTAATATAATATTGGAGGCATTCGATTGTCTATTTGATAGTGGTACATTAGACCTTAAGTAATAATGGCATGTAGAGTAAGAGAGTGACCCACTCACGAGTGAGTGACACAGACAAGGACCATGGAATTTCAAACCAAAGCTAAGTCATTCACCATTCACTCACCCAATTTTTTTTTTTTTAAATCAGGGCATCATAACTTTTCTGAGTTCTCATTTCTTCATTTAAAGTCTCCCTCACCTGAAGGATAGGCTAAAACACTATAACACATACCCAAACATTTTACTTTTAAAGGTTATTTTAGAAATAGCTGTGTCCTACTCCAAAGGAACATCAGAGGGACCTGGGAAGATGGTAGAAGTTAGGAAATGGTTTGCAAAGCAAGTAAAACATGAATCACTTTAATGTTAGGTAAGCCTTGAATGGTATGCTAGCTTTGACTTATGATGGCAAATTGTCAAGTTACAATGAGGAGGTTGTTTTGCTCTATACCTCTGAAGGTCTCAGAGGTGATATTGCAGTTCTGAGCATGTGGTAACCTAGAACATCAAGGCAAAAGTCTATGCTGGAAACATCTTCACATTGTAGATGGCATACAAAAGGAAGGAAGAGGAAGAGAGCTGATCTCTATTGTCCTCTCCTAAAGCACACAACTAGTGACCTGAAGACCTCTCATAAGGTCCCACTTTCTATAGATGATGCTACCTTCTGGTACGGTCACACTAAGGACAAAATGTTTAGCACAGTCTTTAGGGGGAGCACTCAAGATCTGAACTCTAGCAGGTGGTCACAAGATATATGGAAAATACAGTTGTTTTTGACACAGAAGATGATAAGAGGAAAAAAAGGCAGAGATAGGATAAATAGCAAATATTTAAAGTTCCCCAATGACAGCATCTGGTCCATGGAAAACTTTTAGTTCTTTGGTAGGACTTGGGATGAATGTTGCTCTTTGATGTTTGAGTTACAAGCTTCTGGATGAGATGCCCTGTGTTGGGCGTCTATTCTTGCACTCTATACAAGTCATTCTCAATGCTTTCTTTCTAATAATGTGACTTTTAATTCAGTTCCTCCTGTCCTGTGACTCCCACCCATAACTTATTTTTGTTGTTACTTCATAACTGTCATTTTGCCACTGTCATGAATCATAATATAAATATCTGGTATACAGGATATCTGATATGAAACTACTATGAAAAGGTCATTCAACCCTCAAAGGAATTGAGACCCATGGTTTGAGAACTACTGCTACTAAATTCATATTAGTAAATGACCTTGACTTTTCTGAAGAACAGCACCATGGATAATGGCCTGATGATAGCATGCAGAAGAAGGCATTTTGACAAATTTATTAAGCTAAACTCATTTGTTGACTGAAACTGAACTATTGTGAACTCATCTGAAGAACTCTTCAATAACTATTCTTTGATTCTTGGTGCTTGTAAATCTCATTGCTCATGTTAGAGATCTTGAATCCACAGTTATAGAAACAAGATTTAAGAACTGTGTGATTAACCCCTTCCTTTCCAAGACAGCCTACTAGAACGTTTTAACAAGAGATGGGAATGTTTTCCTTATGCATGCCTTTGTCTGGCATTGATTTTCTTTGAAGAAGCTTCTCTCTGTGGTGACATGACATACATTTTATGAATTTTTTTCCTCCAAATCTCACTTCAGATTAAATTCAGAATTTTTTTTTTTTTTTTTTTTTTTTTTTTTTTTTACTATTTCTACTTGTAACTACAGTACAGATGTTCCTGGAACATCACAGTAGGATAACCTCATAGTTTATGATTTGCTGATGTTTTATTCACTGTGTAAGACACTGTCAACCCCATCAACACAAGGATAGAATGGGAACCCAGGTGTGTGAGAAAGTACCTCGAAAACATTGTCAGCCTTTAATATCTAGGGATTTTTCCAATTCCCTGAATCCTGGGGGAAAAAAAAATCTCTTCTTAGTTCTGCTGTAGCAGGAGGAGCACTTGAAACAGACCTGACTACCTTGCCTTCCTTCACCTTTTCTTCTACAGGAGTGTGACTAAGCTAGAGGATATGGGGTAAGCTAACCACCAATGGGTTGAGACAGAGAAGTCACAACTCTGAAATTCCATGGCCTTTTCAAACATCCTTAGTGTTACATATCTCTGCTTCCTCCCTTTTCTCTCTATTACCCTCTCTCCCACGTTAAGGACACCCACCCCTGCTTTTCGCCTTCACTATTTATAGCGCCCAAGTCCTACTCTCTGCTCTGTAGAGTCCCATCCCCCATACTTGAATTCGTGGTACTTAAACAAGTCTTAGTCTCTTGAACACTTTAACCTAGTTTTTTAATCTACCATCAGGAAAGAAACATAAATGTCTTATGATGAATGAAACTCTTTCAAGATAAAAACTACTCTTTAGAACCCTGTTGCCTCCTAAGGTAAAACATAGACTTAATTTGTTTCTCCTGATTTCAGTTTAGGGAACTGATCCCAGCTCCAAATGTGTTTTGGATTCCCTTAGTGGTTCTCAACCCTCCTAATGCTGCAGACACTTTAGTACAATTCCTCATGTTGTGGTGATCCTCCAACCATAAAAACATTTTTGTTGCTACTTTATAACTGTAATTTTGCTACTTTTATGAATTGTAATGTAAATATCTGATATATAGGATTAACCCCCAAAGGGGTCACAACCCATGGGTTGAGAACCACTGTCCTAGAGCCAGACAGAGTTGAATACCCCATCACAGTAGTCAGTTTGTTCATTCCTCTTTCTCTCAAAACTGAACACTGACACCAGCACTCAAGAGATATCAAATAGGAGGTGATTGCCCTTCCATGAATGTTTGCTAAGAGGTCCAGAGTCATATCAATCTACTATCCTAGAGGCCTGGAATGATTGAATTCTGAGCTGATCTACTCATTCCAGCTTGTTCTGTTTTTTACAAAACTATGACAACTTTGATTTGCTCATGTCTCTTTGAATTTCTTCTGTCTGGTGAGTGTTATAGTGCTCAGTGAACAAAAGATGTATTTGAAAGTGATGTGGAATAGGGTTTATTCCCTGGATTCATGTAGTTTAAGCAGGGAACTCAATCCTGAAAGTTGTCTTCTGATCTACTGATGGATATCTAGGTACTTACCACTTATCATCTACTAGGAAAATGCTGTTATATATACACATATGTTTACAAAGTTTCATGTAGCTAAGGTAAGCTCTTCTAGGTATTACCTAGTTTATTCATTCTTCAAATCTTGGCTCAAGCCTCCCTTTCCTGAAAGAAGTCTTCCAGCGTTAAGTGTGCGGCTTATTCCAGTAACTTTGCTGCACCATCAGCCATCACACGATGTCACTTTCACCATCAGAGGTGAGATTCAGATTACATGCTAGATATGTGGTTGATACCAGCAACATTTGTTCAATGAGTGCAATTAACCAATGCTAGAATCACAGAAACTAGCTTTCCACAGTTTACAGCCTCTAATTCACATAAATTCTTGTATCTATTGGCTTCTCTAAAAGACATTAATGGTTCACCATAAAACAGACATCAATGTTTACAGGTTACTTGCCTGAGGCTGTTTATAATCTAGAGCTGCCTAAATTATGTTATCCATTTTTTTCTGGGTTAAAAATCACTTATTTGAGGGCACAAAGTCCTGAATTTGGATGCCAGCATCCACATGGGAAGTGAAGCATGGCTGTATGTGGTTATGAGCCTAATATTAGTACAAGTGTGTCCCCAGCTACTCTAGCCAGTTGGTAGGCTCCAAGTTCAGTAACATCAGTTTCTGGCTTTCATATACGTGTAAAGACACACATATAATAATTCTTAGGCACACACTAATGCATCCAACACAAAAACATTTTATTTTGTGTAACTAGTGAACAAAAGGGCTACTTATATTTATATCAGTTTTATGTTTACATGTATTTTATACATATAATATTGTATATGTTATTTATATTATATAATTATGGTGTATAACATTATATTAATTTGTTATTAATTATTTATTTTTTCTTTATTATTGTATTTATCCTTTAGTATTCACTATTCTAAATACAATTTTGCCTAGCAACTTTAGAGATCTAAAGCCACAGACATTTCTTAGAAGTGTGCTTTGCCTATAATTGATTCAGCATGCACATGTGTGTAGATGCATTTGTGTTTTGTGCCTTTGTCATTGCCTCCAAAATTGCCGCAGACCCTCTGAATCCCTTTGTCTGCTTGGAACGGGTCTCTAGTCGCGGGTGGGTAAAGCGTCAGATGGAATGACAGACAGATGCATACAGGAGAGGTTGTGTAGAATCTGAATGTAATTTGTCAAATAGAGCATCAAACTTTTTATACAGAAGAAAATAAGGAAGTTGGATGACACACCAGCAAGGTACAAAGAGGTTACTGGATTCTAACATAAAACAGAGGAATGCAAACACAGAAGTGTTCCATAAAACAGGAACCACCTGGGATAGAATTCATTGTTAACAACTGGGATCAAGAAGAGCTCCATCTAAGATTCACTTAATCTTAGAAGCCAGGGTCAAGGGCTTCGTGCCCTTGCCATAGTTCCTATTTTAGTCTATTGTATAGTCCACCTTTCCCTTAGGCCACTGTAAATACATGTCTATGGGTGTAACTCAGCTATCTATAGTTCTAAGTATCTATTCTGGTTCCTCTTTAGGTCTCAAACTTCCTTCTTCCTAGAAGATGGTAAATTCCTGTGTAGAGCAGTGACCTAGCTTTTATTCAAAGTGATAGTGTAATGTCAGAGGCAATTCTGAATGTCACTGAATAGGCACCATTCTCCCTGAATTCCAAGCCCATGGTCAGCTCAAGGACTTTCGAGGACATTGGAACACTGGTGAAGGCTTGACTATGTCAGAATTCAATCTTAAAAGACACTTATAATAGGATAATACTAAAAGAGAGCACGTGGATCCATACACCAGACTAACACGGGAATGGAATATTAACGTATGGGTTAGAGAGGACGCCAGACTCCAGGAGGTGAGTTTCCTTGAAACTCTTTGCCTTGTGAGTAGCTTCCAAGCCTCTCGGCCTGTCAGGCTGACTCGACCAGAGTGTGTGGCACAAAATGATCCCTTGCACCTGCACTACTATAGTAGCCACACAGATGCCCATTTTAAGAAATCTTGAATGTAACAAGATGGTGTTCTTTAGAGGTAAATTCCATGGAAAACCTTTATGTTTCTGAAACTGTGTTTTCTTTTATGTTTTGCATCACTTATTCTGGAATGTTACAAATTTTCTAAAAGTTAAAAAATGGTAAAACAATTTCCTACTTGCTTTTATGCATTTAAAGTGCATATGCCATCAAATGTAGGTAAATATTCAGTGCCAGAGCATTAAGTATATGAAAGTGGTTGTATGACCATTACTATCTGACATGTGCTTAACTCTTCGCAGCTTATAAAACTGAAACTCTGTGCCCATCAACCAGAAATGGCCAGCCATACTTTCTTCTTCCAAACCCTTGAAACCACTAGTATAGTTTCACCCCATGTGAGTTTTAACTATTTTGATTGCCTCATATAAAGGTATTTATACAACATCTGGTATTCGTGATTTATTTCATTGATCATGATTTTCTTAAAGTTTTTTCACACCATCACAAGTGTCAGAATGCCCTTTCATTAAAAGGTGCTTTGTGACATGCACCATATTATATTTACTCCTCAGTTTTGCTGATGACTTCCAATTGTAGCTATTGTGGAATCTGTTGCTCTGAACATGAGCACACCAATATCTGTTCAAGATCCTGTCTGCAGTACTTCTGAGTATATATCCAGAAGTGGAATGCTATAATGTATGATAATTATACTTGGAATATTTTTTGAGAAGCTGTCATCTTTCAGTCCCACTAACTATATATCTTTGTCAGCCTTATTATTTTCTGTGGGCTTGCTCTTTGTATAGGAGATATCTTAAAGTGCTGGAGATAAGATCTTCATAGTCATTTTTATATGCATATATCCTAATGTAAATGTATTTTAAATGGTGCATATAAGCTAGGATATATTTGTGCTATACCATGAGATGTTTCAATACATGCCTATGCTATAGAATGTTGAACTCAATAAAATATATCTATATTCTCAGTTACTATATTTTTCATGTGTAAGTGTGTGTGCTATATGTTTGTTCATGTTCTTATCTGGGGACACAAGTGTATGTTTGGATGCACATGTTGAATATCTTCCTCAGTTTCTTCCCAACTTTTTCACTGAGGCAGGCTCTCTCAATTGAACCCACATATTTCAGAAAAGTTCAGTTTAGGTACCTAGCTTCTTCCAGGAATCCCTTGTCTCTACCCTTTGAGCCCTGAAAAAAAAAAATGTAGCAACAGAGAAGACAGCTCTTTAGAATAAAACTGAGTACAGATTTAGAGCAACAGACTAAGATCTGTCTTAGTTAGGGTTTCTGCTGCTGAATAATTCCTACCTGTATTCAAATACTTATCCTTTAAACCCACTTCAAACCCCATTAAAGAAACAGTGGAAAACAGAGACCATAATAAAAGACTACAACACATCAAATCATAAAGAACAATTGATTATGTGATGCCCATCCCCAGCTGATGCATCATGTACCTAAGGCTCAGAAGAAGAGGCAGAAAAGAATTTAAGAGCCAAAGGAAGAGGACAATGTCTTCTTGAAATGACAGGAAAGCTTCATTCATCCATGATATTGAAAAGGAGAACGGTGAACAAGGAAGAATACCACATGTACAATTCAAGGAGAAAAGGGGGCACCAGGAAGAGGAATGGAGCTAAGTGCTAAGCCTAAGGAGATAAACAGATTAAAGATAAGACTAACAGTAAATGGAATAAAGGTAGTGGTGACCTCAGTGTATGACTGTACCCAAGTAAACTTCCAGTGTGAATGGAATTAAAGAACAACGTAGGGGCTGGTGAGATGGCTCAGTGGGTAAGAGCACCCGACTGCTCTTCTGAAGGTCTGAAGTTCAAGTCCCAGCAACCACATGGTGGCTCACAACCACCCGTAATGAGATCTGATGCCCTCTTCTGGTGCATCTGAAGACAGCTACAGTGTATTATATGTAATAAATAAATAAATAAATAAATAAATAAATCTTAAAAAAAAAAGAAAAAAATAAATTATAAAAAACAAAACAAAACAAACAAACAAACAAAAAACAATGTAGGTCCAGATGTGCTGGCAGTCTCTAATTGCAGCACTCTGGAGAAAGAGGCCAGTGGATCTCAACATTCTAGAACAGCCTAGTGTATAGATCAAGTTCCAGGACAGTCAACCTTAAACAGCAAAGGCAACCATTGAAAATAGAAAGGGGCCATGTTCTAACCTCAGCAGGCAGCAAAACATGATAGCCACATGGTTCTGGCTTTAGAGTCAAGGATAGAAGAAAGCTGTTGAGCTCAGACATATGTCAGCGGTGTTAGTGCATAAAAACTTAGAGAAGCCAATTTTAGAAGCTGTGAAGGTGAATCTTTAATTTGCCTTAGAGACTCAAAGATATTGGAGATGCCAGAGCCATGAGAATTTCCTATTGAGGTAAACTGCTAAAAGGGACTGGAAAGAGCCCAAGAGAAAGCACATGCTTCCCACCACAATGGTAATGGACTGGACCTCTAAAACGATAAACCATCCCCAAATAAATGTTGTCCTTTATAAGGTTTGCCATGGTCATGTTGTCTCTTCACAGAAACAGAAAAATTGATCCTGTTAAATTTTTTTCTCTATGCATTTATTTTTCCACATCATTTTCCTCCGAATGACTGGCCTCCTTCCACAAGATATGGCAATTCACAGTGCTTTGTATCTTTTTGATAAACGGAGTGCCTTACTTGGCTTGGCCTTTTGATGAGATTAAGAAGTTAGTGGACATAAGAATAAGGTGAAGTCAAATGAATTCGTCCAGTGATAAGGCAATTTAGTGTGCTGTAAAATAAGAAAGTCTTAGTAGAAAAGCTGAGTTACAGTCTGGTTAATGGACTGAGTCTCCCTGTTTACCTTTAGATATTTAATAACAGTTCATAATGGTTACTACCAGAGGTAAGGCAAAAATACTCATCCATAATTTTGGTTGGTGAGAACTGTACTAGAAACAGAAGTTTACCTCTCTCAGGGGTTAAATGTGTCTGTTCAAAAAGGATATAATTTGAGTTCTAGCCCCCAAAACTACAGAATATGATTTTATTGGAAAACATGTCTCTTATAGTGATAGTGATAGTCAATTTTACATAGGTTATAAGGGTGGTTCTATCTTAGTGTGGTTGATGCCTTTATGGAAAGGAAAACTTGTACTCAGACACTACCTGCCTATAGGAGGAATCTCATGTTCATTCATCTCTAGCAAGGAGGTGTACCTGAATTGTGTCCTTCTCTCACAGCCTCTGAAGGCATTAAACTTTGACTTCAAATTTCTGTACTTTGCATATGAGATTTCAAATGTGCTTTTGTAAACCATCTAAACTGTGGTTCCTGTTACAGCAGCCAAGAAAACGAATTTAGCCTTAGTTTTTCTCCAGTACTCCTCTTAGCCTTTCTCTATCACCCTTTATTAGCTTACTTTGAATGTAGCTTCTAAGATGCATAGCTCTAGGGCAGTGCCTGACATATGCAGAAGAAAAAAAAAAAAACAAAAAAACAGTCCTTCTTTCTTGCTGGAGAAATTTCTGATCTAGATGGAGCCAAAGAAAAGAATATTCAAGAATACACAGTAATAACACAAGACAGTATTTACCAACGTAAATGAAGTCTAACTTCACCAATACCCCAGGAAGCCAAGTAATTCAGAAGTAGCCCTTTTGGCAGATTTTGTCACACATTTGTTGAGATACAATTTGATTCACATACTATAAAATTAGACCACTTGTAATAAAGAGGTCAATTATTTATAGTATATTCACAGCTTTGGATAACTGTCAACCATAGTTTCAGAATATATTAATCACTACAAAAGGAACTCCTGCCATTCTAGTGACTGTTCACTCCTGTCCATGGTGACACTTAGTCTACTTAATATTTGTATGGATTGACATCAGTGTTTCACATAGATGGATCCATTAAGATGTTCTTTCATGTCTTTTCATGAGATGTTTTTAAGATCCATTTGTATTCTCATGTTAGCATGCTGCTCCTTTTTCCTACTGAAAGAGATGTGATTTTTTACATATATAATTTTAGAGATTTGGGCTGGGCTTATCCATTAAACTTGTGCAGAAAACAGACAATCATACAAATTGATGTATGTGTTTTATGTCCTCAAGGACCTCTCTTTATAAGGAAATAAAGATTCCTCACAAATTGGCCAAATTTATGCCAAAGGAACTGATGCCTTAGAGGGCTGCCTATGAGTCTAGAATTTTAGAGAGATTCTATGAAAGTAAAGCAAGAGTTCATTTGCTCTTGGTGCCGCCTCATTTTACTTTATCTATAGTTCCCACTTAAGTTCTGTCAGATATTGAGTCCTCCTGGTTCTACAGTACAATGTATCTCAGCATTCACTTAGGTACATAGCCCATTTAATCTTCATACAGAGAAATAAGAATCTCTGCTGGCTGCTATGATGATCCTGGCAGCTGTCAGGTTCTGATTTGAAAATGTCTCAGGTGTTTACTATAGTCTGTTATCAGGGTAACAAAAAGTGGGGGAAGTATCTCAGAGGAGAGGAGATTTTTGAAGGAGCAGCATTATCAGACAGAGAAGTATTTCAAATGCAGAGAGAAGCATGACCCAAAGTTAAAGATGTGGGGATCAACCTGGATTTGTCAGAGTTTGACTACTATTTAATTTTCATAAAATAATAAGAATGTGAATTATTGAATAGGCTTCATTATGAGCCAGTTACAGACTATAAAGCAGATTCCTTTACATGAAAGTTCATGGTGTAGATGGCTACAAATATGTCTTTTATCTAAATTGACTACAGATATAGGTTTAATGAGAAAAGAAGTTCATAATGACAGATGCCCACATGGTGCTTTCAAGCTGTTTCTGCCTGTAACTGAGCTGAGTCTCCTGTTGGACCCATACCTAGTTGGTCATAGCTGGTGATTCAAAGAAAAAGACAGTTTTCCTTCTACAGCTCACATAGTAGACCTTGGATCAGTTTACTACTGGCACTCTGTAAGGTTCAGCAAGCATGGAATCATACAATCTAATTGGCTGGTCAGACTCACTCTAGGAGGAGCCTCTACTTTCTATCATCTGATGGGGAGTCGTTCGTTCGCTTCCCCCAAACCAGTTGGAACCAATTTCTTTTTGTGAAAGGAGCATGTCTGCTCAGATTGATGAATAATGCCTGAAGGTCAATAAATATAATGGTAAAGATACTACCAGGGTAATTGTACATTAAAATGAGCACACAGCAATCCTATGTACTGGAGAAAGTGTGTATATTATTTTTCCATGAATTTATTTATTTATTAACTTTACATCACAATTGCAACCTACCTCTCCTTCCAGTCCCTCCTCCTCGTCTCCTCTGAAAAGGAGGAAACCCCTACCCAGGGTATGAATCCACGCTACAATCTACAGACTCATATATTATTTTTAAAAGAAAAGTAGATGAAATTTACATGCATGATTGTGTATAAAAAAGAACCTTTTCTTTACATTTGTTGTTAAATGTGTACTACATTTATGTGTCTCTCAGTCTGTGTGTGTGTGTGTGTACATTCATGTGTGTGTGTGTGTGTACATTCATGTGTGTGTATGTGTGTGTGTAATGCTTATGAAAGGCAAAGAAAACTGGGAAAGGGGATAACATTTGAAACATAAATAACAAAAAATCCAATAATTTTTTTTTAAAAAAAGAAAAGAATATCAAAAAAGAAAGAAAGAAAAAGAAAGATGGAAAAGAGAGAGAGAGAGAGAGAGAGGAAGGGAGAAAAAGAAAAACTCATAGAAATCTGTTCTCTCCTTCCACCAAAAAGCAGGTCCCAGGAATCAGACTAAGATCACTAGATTGGGTGGCAAGTGCCTTTACTTCCTGAGACATCTCTTGGATGCAAGATTTCTTTTAAAACAAAACAAAACAAAACAAAACAAAAACAACAAACAAACAAACAAAAAAACCACAATGGCATTCCTAAACACAGAAGCAGCATGTCTTTTCTAAAGCACTTGTAAGAACATCGGAGCCATGGTTACCTGATAAGACCAGCATGAGACTGGGTCTGCTCATCACTGCATCATTCTGCTCACCACTGCATACAGGGGAGGGGCTCATAAGGTTCCACCTGTCACTGAAGATCTATCTGCAGCTAATGGTTGCTGGTAGGGGCTGTCATTTTCCTGAGTGGTGTAGCCATCAACAAGTTCCCATGTTTCAAAAAATAATTGACCAGCCCATAATTACATAAACAACCTTAAATGAAGTTGATGGACTCATGCCCAAACACACATGTACATATATACACACACATGCACTTTTTTTTTTTATGATGAGGAAGCTGGACTATGGGCTTTAAACTCTTGACTACCTACTTGTAGAGTTAGGGTAAAAAATTCCATGTTCAATTTTTTCCACACACTGAAAAATAAATATGAGTGTACTTTAAAGGAATCAGCTTTTAGCAAAGATGTGGAGCTAGGAGAACATTTCTTCATTGCTGTTGGGAGTACAAACTTGTACAAACCAGTTTGGAAATCAACTTAGCAGTTTCTTAGAAAACTGGGAATAGTTCTACTTCAAGATACAGCTATACCATTCCTGGGTATATACCCAAAAGATGTTCCACCAAGTATCTTTCTACAATGATACTTGCTCAACTATATTCATAGAAGCTTTATTCATAATAAACAGAAAGTAGAAACAACCTAGATGTCTCTCAACTGAAAAATAGATAAAGAAAATGTGGTACATCTACACAAATAAATACTATTCAGCTATTAAAACCAAAGACATCATTAATTTTGCAGGGAATTAGGTGGAAATTGAAAATATCATCCTGATATTTGGTATCATCCTGGGATTTGAAACCCAATCCCAAAAGGAAATACATGATATGTACTCACTTATAAGTAGATATTAGCCATAAAATACAGGTACTGAGCTACATTCCACAGACGCAAACAAGTTAAAAAGAAGGAAGGCCCAAGCAAGGAAGTTTGAATCTCACTTAGTGGGGGGAATAAAAGTTGTAAGAGGCAGATGGAGGGGGGAATCTGAAAAGTAGGGGAGTTAGGAAGGAAGTGGTGGTTTAGGATCAGGTGTGGGGAAAACAGAAGAGAGATAGCTAGATGGCCATGAAAATTAATGGAAATCTGCAATGGCTGGGGGTAAGAACATGGCGACAATCTCCAGGATAAGACAGAGACCTGTGCTAAGGTTGGTGCCCAAGAACCAATGGAGGTGACCCTAACTGTGACTCATAACACTGGAGATATGGAACATGAAGAGAGCACCTCCTGTAGACAGTCAGAAACTCCAGTGGAGCAATAGAGATACCAACCTACACATAAAACTTTCAACTCAAGTTTATCATGTCTACAGGAAATACAGGCATGGGGGATGGAGCAGAGACTGAGGGAATGGCCAAAAATAACCAGCCCAACCTGAAACCCATCCTACAGCCAAGCACCAAATCCCTAAGACTATTGATGATACTCTGTTATGCTTGCAGACATGAGCATGTTGTCCTCTGAGAGGCTCCACCCAGCAGCTGACTCAGATACAGACACCCACAGCCAAACAGTGGATGGAGCTTAGGGACACTTATGAAAGAACAGGAAGAAGGATTGCAGCCTCTATGGGGATAAGAACTCCACAAGAAGACTAACAGTGTCAACTAACCTAGACTCTTGGGGATCTTAGAGTCTGAACCACCAACCAAAGAACATACACAGGTTGGGCCTAGGCCTTCCCACACATATGTAGCAGATGTACAGCTTGGCCTTTATGTGGGTCCCAAACATCTGGGGCAGGGGCTATTCCAAAAGTTATTGCCTGTACTTGGGCTATGTTCCTTTATCTGAGCTGCCTTCTCTGGCTTCAGTGGGAGAGGGAGTGCCTAGCCTCTCAGAGAAAAGAAGTGTCAGAATTGGAGGATAATCAGGGGGAGGCACACCCACTCAGAGAAGAGAAGGAGGAATGGGAGAATAATTGTGGGATGGGGTGACCAGGCAGGCGGCAGTGAGTGGGATGTAAAGTGAATAATTTAAAAAATAAAATTTAATAATAATAAAAAGGAAACAGCTTTATTGTTTGATTTGCTCCACACAGAAACAATTGACTCTCGTGAAAAGCATTCACAATTGTTTCTCTGTTGCTGTATCCATCTGAGTATTGCTCCCTGCAGGAGGCTGCCATCTGAGCATCTAGAGAGCTTCTCTGTCTCTCTCTCTCTCTCTCTCTCTCTCTCTCTCTCTCTCTCTGTGTGTGTGTGTGTGTGTGTGTGTATTTTAGATTGTTTATTTTTCTTTGAGCATCCAATCAAGCAATACCATAAGTAGGAGTACCAGCTAGCAAAGTGATAGTTTAAATAAAGTCATACCCTTTCTGGAACATGTTTGTCTCACCAGCTTAGTTCTTTAATCAAGGCTAAATACAAAGGCCTGTTGAGTGAACCCAGTGAGCAACATTGGTAGACACAGTAAATCAAAATGGCCCGACTCCTTCTGAAGTTTGGTGGGTGGGCACAGCTTTCTTGGCAAATGGGGGAAACAGTTCTTCGTTATGAATCTGTCCACTTGATCAAAAAATATGCTTTAATTAAGTTTTCTGCAAAGGAGACAGATGTTCCTCTAGTGCTAAGGGATCAGCAGTAATATATAGGAAATGGTAGGAAAATAATGAATTCAAGTACAAAGCAAAATTGCTAACAGTGCTGTGAGTGGAGACTGATGCAGCAATTGGTAGGAACAAAAGAATGGAAGATTTGCTTTTCTTCCTCTGCCCTTCCCTCTCTTCCTCTCACTTCCTTCTCCTGCATTTCTTCCCTTTTTTTCCTTGCCCCACCCCTCTCTTCCTCTCCCTATATTCCTATACTTTTAAATTTTAAAAAGTGTGACAGTCTTAATATTCTCCCTTACCTTGAATTCACTATGTATCATATGCAGACTTACAACCTGTAGTCTTGCTGTCTTGGCCTCCTGGATAACAAAGATTACAGGTGTTGACCATGATACCCAGTGTATTAGGTACAGACCACTTGGGGATTTCTATTTTAATTGCCAACAACTCAGTCTGAGTTTTTAAGTACCTACGCATCAAACTACGCGTCTGTTCTCTTAGCAAATGAAAGTTTATGGTCATCTTCTTGTAGCCATTGGAAATTCTGTAATTCTTAACTTAAAACATTTTTCACTCTATCTCTCTGCAGTCCAGGCTCTGTGAACAGAATATCCATATTATCAAATTTGAGGAAGACTTGGACTCCCTTCAAGCTTGCTGGAGCGGTGAAAAAGAGAAACTGTATTCAAAATGATAGTAGGATAGACACCAAAGCCACCAACTGTTATTTTTAACTCAATCACACTGTTCCCTCTTGAAAAGTAAAATCTCTTCATAGTTTTCCTTCCCCACAGATAGTACATTTTCCTCTCCAGAAATGGGTTCTGCACTAATTCTAGAAGTTCTGGTGTGGATAATGGATAGGTGGGCTCAGGTTTCTGCGTCCAGGACATGTGAAGACCTAAGGCTGGAATGAATTCCCATCAGTTACATAGAATATATTTGTCCTGGGTCCTGGAGATGTAGAAATGCAAGATATAAAGTCCTTTCCATTCTTCAGAAAGTTTAAGAATTAAAAAAAAAAATCAGGTTTTCTGGTGTATTTTTTTTGTTTATATTACTTATTATTTCATTGTTTACTATCAGGAAAAGGGGAACTTTATTAATTTATAAGGCTAACAGACAAAACACTATACCTCTTTATGACATTTTATACATACATGTCAGTGTATTTTTTTTTTATTTTGACTTATTCCTCTCCCTAGTTGCTTTTCTTCCTCCTGTACCTCTCTTCTGGTTCCATACCTACCTTCAAATAATCCCTTTCTCTTGTGTTTGATTATCGTTTTTCTTTCATTCTCCCTCTGTTGAGTTCCTCACCTTTCATGGAGTGTGTGTGTGTGTGTAATATTATGTGACTATATTATATAAAATATATTGACATATATCCTGTGTATGATTGAAAGTGAGAGTTATTTGCCTTTGTGAGCCTGGCATTTTCATTTCTCCATATAGTTGAATAAAATATGAAATTCCATTGTGTATATCTACCACATTTTCTTTATCTACTCATTTGTTAGTGGACAGCATTTTCTGGTTACTGTGAGTGCTATGGTAATAAACATGGGTACACAAATATCTCTGTAGTACATTAACTTGCATATTTTCAGGAGTGGCACAGCCTGCTCCTATGATATCTATAGTTTCCCCAGCCTCCTCCACATTCAAATTCCATGGTGACTATAATAGCTTACATCCCCAACAATGAATATAAGGGTTCCTCTCTCCCTTTATCTATGCCAGTGTGTATTGTCTTTTGTGAAAACTGAATCTTATAGGAGATTGAACATATTACAGATGGAAAAATCTCATGGTTCAAGAACCAGGATTTAAAGCAGGGGTTCTTGGATACAAAGTATTTGCAATAAGAAAAATGAAGCTGATCATGGTATCTGGTCAGGCAGGGATACAGTTGATCTGTTCCCAAGTTCATGTCAAGTCATGTTCCCACCGCCACCCCTGGGGCTAGCTCCAGTCACAAGCTGTGTAAAGAGATACATTCCTCTAGATAGGATCACTCTCACTTTGCTCCTTAATGTGCTAGACTAACCTTTCTGAGAACCTAGATGTGTCCTTGATCTCTCTCCCATCCTTTCAGGAGTGTCAGATCTACATTGCAGTCTGCAAGTCTCTCTTCACTCTCTCCTTTAACCTTCACAGGCATTTCCCCCATAAATCTCTTGCTTGATTAACCCTGTATTGATGTGTGGGTTTTGGATGGCAGAAGGCAACACACGCAGCAAGGTAATGTCATGGGAGAATTTTCATGCAGCTGGTCCTTGCCACAGCACACCCTGATCCATCTTGCTATATACCCAATATAATTTTTGGTCCATTAAACCTCAGTTCTGCCGTGAACCCATGCAGAGACTGTCCTGAGTGGAGATGATTACACTGTAGGCAGAGTAAAGATACAGCTGAGCCTGCAGCAGCTGTTTGCAGAAGGAGATAAAAACAGATCCCTGGGGGAAAGCCAGGACTAGAACAGTCACCCAGATGTTGAGCTAAGCTTGTGTTCCAAGCATTTCCCTATCATGTCCATGTCCTGAATCAGCAGAATAAGGGTGCTAAACATCAAAGTGTCTGTCACATGAATGAAAAATGACAAAAGCAATAACTGGGACCAGGAGCTCTAACATACCTGATGGCTATGCCAAGCAAGACTATTAAGAATCACAGCATTGGGCCTAGCAAACACAGAAGTGGATGCTCACAGTCAGCTAGTGGATGGATCACAGGGCCCCCAATGGAGGAGCTAGAGAAAGTACCCAAGGAGCTAAAGGGATCTGCAATCCTATAGGTGGAACAACGTTATGAACTAACCAGTACCCCGGAGCTCATGTCTCTAGCTGCATATGTAGAAGAAGATGGCCTAGTCGGCCATCAGTGGAAAGAGAGGCCCATTGGTCGTGCAAACTTTATATTCCTCAGTACAGGGGAATGCCAGGGCCAAGAAGAGTGAGTGGGTTGGTGGGGGAGTAGGGGGGGCATGGAGATAGCATTGGAAATGTAAATGAAGAAAATACCTAATTTAAAAAAAAAAAAAGAATCACAGCATCTTATATACTACTTGCAGGGGTGGTGCTCAGGGGACAACTGCCAAAGTCACCAGAGAGCTAAGTCAGACATTGTTGACAGAGAGGACACAGGATACCTCAGACACAGCTGCTTTAGGACTGATAACCACAGCCCAAGGGGAAGAGCAATGTCGCCAGAAACTACAACCTTGACTCCTACAAGGCACCTGCCCCAGCATCACACAGACCTGGCCAAGTCTGTTCCTGGACAAGGACACAGAACTAAAGTTCCTTTTGTCCTTTTCATGGGGGCCTCTGAACATCTTAGGTTAGTGTGGCTTCTCAAGGTCTTGTTCTTCTCTGGAAGGGAAATAAAAGTGTGGTGGTGCCAGCATTATGGCAAAGAACCTAGATTCAAGGCTGGAGTCTGATATTTATTAGTGATAGGAAAGAAGATAACGGAAGTGAAGGAATTAAGCACTTAAGGACTGGGGATCTGAAAGGTGCTCACTATGTGACAGAGCTCTCAGTTGGGTAGGATGGACATTGCTACAGGAATCCCAGAGGCTCTGGTGGCTGAAGCATAGTGAACTGTTTAAAGCATCGAAGGTAAGGGGCAGGACAAGCATAGGTGGGGACTGGAGCATGTATTCACATTACACTGGGAAACAGGTGTGATTTGCATTCTGGCTACTGTAACAATTGCAGATAACTAGAGTCAGGTGTGAAGGAGTAAAACAAAAAGCTCTTAGTCACCACTTGCTTGCACAGATCATTTCGACTCAAGAGAAAGCACCTAGGAAACATGAGTATGGGCGCTGAGATACAAAGCAAAGACAAAGAAAGATGTTGGTGCCACTTTGGATAAAAGGAAGTGATGGGAAGAAATGCTGTATTGGCTTAGGTGTTGGGGTCAGGTTGGGTACAGGATCAGCAAGACAAATTTCTAGAATTATAATGGGGGCAGGACTTGTTGCACTGGATGTTGTGCTGTGCCTTCAATAATACATCAAATGCTGCTCTATGAAGAGTAGACTTGGGCATAAGAAGCTAGAGGCTTGCATCCCACACACCCTGGAAAGAAGAGAAATTGTAATTTAGCTCACCTAACAGAGCTGGCAAAGAAGGAGGGAGCAGGTGTGTGCCCCTGAGCAGAAGTGGTATTTTGGCAAGGGAAGACATAAAACTGGGGCTCCAGATCCATCTTGCTGACCTTGTACAATATGTTCTCCTGAGCAGAGGGGAAGAAATAAGGTCATTGGATAAAGGCCAGAGATGATGTAACAAAAAAATCTCTTCCGATACCATTTTCAGTCTTACTGACAATGATCAGAAAGCAAATTTGAAAAGCAGAGAACTATTTCTATTTTATTGCATTCTTAAGAAAAAAAAAAAACAAAACAGGCTTATCCAAGAGCCTACATCTTACCTTATGAAAGCCTACTGTGTGATGCAGTTACTGTTGATCTAGGGAGCTGAGCGTTTTTTGAGACACAAATATTAATATAATCTTCACAGAAATAACTGGCCACTGATTGGTGCTAGAAAGAGAAGCTATATCACACTGTGACCGTATCTAAGGTAATTCTTGACCTGATAAGATCATAAATTTGAGCCCTGAAGTTGTCACTAACTTGATGGAAGAGAACCTTAGGGAAAAATGTTTGAGCAGGATATGGAATGTTTTATTAGGGTTTGCTTTTTAAATGTGTTTCCCACTGCTGAATGTGATGCCCTCAGTCTAAAGTTGACCCAGTGACCACAGAGAGCTGTAAGTGAATGACAGTATAAAGTCAGGCCTTCTTGTTCTGACAGATGTCTTTTTCATCAAGTGTGCCCATGCCAGCCTTGAACTTAAAGTTCTTGTGCCTTATCCTTCTAAGTCTGGGAGTGTAGGTGTACATGTTGATGCTCTGCTGCTTACTGTCTTAAAAAAGGACACAGCTGGACTTATGTAAATATTAGTAGCAAATACAAGCATTGGCTAAGCAATTTTGAGAGGAAGGTCATGGTTGCCTCTGCATCTGTGAATATCAGATTCCTAGCAGATTTTGGAGCTATATTTGGCATTTTTAAAAACGTTAGTAACTATTGCTGAGGTAATTTGAATGGCAAATCTTTTCTGTAGGTTCAGGTATTTGTATACCTAGTCACTTACTTGGGGGTGATGTTTGGAGACCTTGCTGGACAAAGTATGTCACAGAGGGATGAGCCTTGAGATATAGCCTCATATCACTTCCAGTTCACTCTCTCTGCTTTGTGGTTGTAGGTGTTATGAGTTCTCAGCTTCCTGCTCCTCACCAGCCACTTCCTGTTGTGCCTTCCCAACATGATCATCTGCACAGAACTGTAAGCCCAAATAAGCTCTTCCTTTTGTAAGTTGCTTATGGTGGTGGTATGTTAGCACAGTAGGAGCAGAGTAACTGATAGAGTTGGTGTTTAGAATTTTTATTGCTACCTTAGCACTTATGAGATTAGCTGGGAAATACACCTTCTCAGCTTATTTGAAAGTCACTTCTCAAGTTTGTTCTCTTTGTGAGGTTATAAACAGCAGATATTCTCGTCATGAATTATTTATTCAGTATATCTATCCAGGTCTTGACATACTACAGGTAGTATGCAGGCATGTGGATATAATGTAACAGCTGAGATAGAATATAGATGACTACAATTAAGTCAGGATTTTTTTTTCCTCGAAAGGAAATCAGAATATAGAAGTCTGTGTGTGTGTGTGTGTGTGTGTGTGTATGTGTGTGTGTGTGTGTGTGTGTGTATGTGTGTGTATGTGTGTGTATGTGTGTGTGTACTTGTCTACATGCATAGGCCAGGGGGCAATGTTGGGTGTCTTTGTTGATTGCTCCCATTGAGAGAGGATCTCTTACTTAATTGTGGAACTCACTGATTGCCTATGCTGGCTGGACTGTGAGCCACTAGGATCCTCCTGACTCTATCCCACAATGCTAGAATTACAAACCTATGCTGTCATGCCTGGCTTCTATGTGGGTACTGGGAATCTAAACTCAAATGCTTTACCCACTGAGCCAGCCTCTCAGAAGAGAATTTTTTAAATTATTCATAGTTTTATCTTGGTGTAGCCCTGGTATACCTGAATCTAGGTTACTATGGCTTAATTAAATAACATGACTCATTTAGCAGCATTGCTCCAATTCTAGTTACCACAGTATATAAACTGTGGCTGACTGTAGATTCATGGTAGCTCTTTAGTCTTCAATACAAAAAAAAAATAATCAGAGAAAATCATATCACCTTCTCAAAGTCTATAGGCCTTTTGTCATTGCAGAAAGCTATCCTGGAGTATCTGATGTTCTGTTTTTCCGTTTTTGTTTTGCTTTTTGTTGTTGTGATGTTTCGTTTTATTTGAAAGATAATTAAGCATGTTGCCAAGGATCACCCTTGGCTTAGAGAGAGATTCTGAGGAAAGGGTGTTTGAGAGTAGCGAAACAAATGACCTAAAGTCAAATCACAGGGTACAAGCTGAGGGCCTATGTTCTGCTCAAGATGGCTTTCCAGATAGCTCTGGACCCATGAAGAGACTCATGTGTGAAGCCATGCCAGTTCTTCCCCTATCCCCACTCTTTTCCTATATAAACCCCTAACTTTTGAGCCTTGTGGTCGACAGCTCTGTCTCCAGCGTGAGATACATGTCAGCCCGGAGCTCCATCATTAAACTACCCCTGTGTTTGCATCAAGATGGTCTCTTGTGATTCTTTGAGTGCACACTATCTCCTGACTCAGGTGGGGGTATCCCTACGTAGGTCTTTCAGCTGCTGACTCTGTTCCAGGGGCAGGAACCATATCATGATGTCCTTACCATGGCCAAGCTAAACAGGGCAGCATGTAGCTACATTACCTCTGTATCTTCAAGTGGTAAGCTCATTCAAGAATGAAATGGATGATTTAAAGAGTAGGAACCAACAGAAAAGGAAAAGCATCAAATCCAGTATTGGAAATAAAAATAAAAATACTAAAGTAAAAATAAAACAATAAATAGAAATACAGATACAAACGAAGTAGCAAGTTACAGAAGGAAGCATATACTGTAGGTAAGTGTGCATATTTCAGAGTCCTAAGTGTAGACAGATAATAATAACTTCCTAAATGAGGAAGAGTGTCATATAGGAAAAAAAAAATACCAACAACAGATGCCCTAAAGAAAGTAAGGCAAACAAACAAACAAACAAAGTGAAAACCTTTCACATGAAAGGGCTTTTTAAAATTATTCCACCACAGGTAGATGGGGAGATGCCTCAGCAGTAAACATATATGGCTGTTGCAGAGGGCCTGGGTTCAAATCTCAGGACCCATGTCAAGTGGCTAACAACTACCTGTAACTGCAGCTTTCATGCCTTCTTCTGGTCTTCTCTGGCATTCACACGAACTTGCACAGATCTACCCATAGACACATAATTAACAATAAAATAAATTTAAAACAATATATTGCATAACATTTAGCAGCTGATCGAAGAAAAGGGATATAAATATTCTACAAGTCATGTATAAGATATATTATAAACCTGAATATATCAAATACTAACTTAAAATGTCACCTGATGCATCCTCCAAAGGAATAAGATGCATTAATGATTTAGATAACCATAAAGAAAATAGATATTCTTGTTTCTCTTTTCAATTTTCTTATCTGTCTCAAATAACCATAAGCATTTAACATTCTCTAAAGCACTTTAAAAGTCATGCATAGACTATCTATGATTTTTAAGATTGATTGGTGGTATGGCTTTAGATTGAACTATTTTCTATATATATAAAAAAAATCCCTATGCTATTGTGCATAGGTAGGATTACCTGTGCTGTTGTTCTATGTATATATACACATATATATACATGCACATGTATACATGTGCTTACATATGTGTGTGTTCACATGAATGTTGTATGCACTTGAGTACAGAACAAGAATTGACATTGGATGGCTTCCTGGATGATGCTCCACCTTATTTTTTAAGACATGTACTCTCACAAAACCTGGAGCTCATTAATCTGGCTAGACTGACTGGGCATGGAGCTCCAGAGATTTCCCTGTCTCTACATCCCCAGTTCATGTTGGGATTAAACATGCTTGGCTTTTCATGTGCAGTGTGCCTAGATTCTGTGTGGGTTCTGATGATTCCAACTGCAATCCTTAAGCTTGGACAGCAAGCACTTTAGAAACTGAGACATCTTTCTTAGTCTTGCGGTTTGTTTTTGTACCCATGTATATAATAGATTTTTTAAAAATGCACTAACACTGAGTATGTACCTTGAATTGTGGATACAAGGCATATGTTTTTGTGTGACTGCACAAAGAACAAGACAAAACCAGTGTGCATCCCAGAATTGTCCTTTGTTGCAACACCATTCCCATCGACAGGCCAGAGTTTGGCATTTAATACCATAGAATAGTTTCTTAACTCTATGGCAACATGCATGCTCATTAGGGTACTGTAATGGTTTGTATATTCTTGGACCAGGGAGTGGCAACATTTGGCAGTGTTGCCTTGTTGGAATAGGTGTGACCTGGTTGGAGTAGGTATGTCACTGTGGGTGTGAGCATAAGATACTCACCCTAGTTGCCTGGAAGTCAGTCTTCCACTAGCAGCCTTTGGATGAAGATGTAGAACTCTCAGTTCTGCCTGCACCATGCCTGCCTGATTACTACCATGCTCCCACCTCGATGATAATGGACTGAACCTCTGAACCCGTAAGCCAGCCCCGATTAAATGTTGTTTTTTATAAGACTTGCCTTGGTCATGGTGTTTGTTCACAATAGCAAAACTCTAAGGCAGGTACTCTACTATGTCTTTGTTCAACATAATATTCACATAGTTATTAAAGTTGTTTTCTCTGGCAACAGTTCATTGATTTTTACAACTATAAAGAATTCCATTTCACAAATATGTCTCAACTTGAAAAATCCATTGTTTTCCTGTTGATGAACATGTGTGCTGGTCTCAAGTGGAGGGGTAGTATACATAATGCTCCAATAAATATTCTAGGGTGTGTGTTTGGTGTACACATGCACAGTTTGAGTCAGTGTGCACTTAGGAGTAGAAAATACTGGGCAAAGGTACTGTACATGGTTCAGCTTTTAGTAAAACTGTTCCTCTAGTTTTTCAAAGTGATTCATTTCAACTTGTACCCACCTAAAACACAGCACCACATTAACACGGACATTTAAAATAGTTAGTGGTCATTTAAGCTGCCTATTTTGGTTTTATAAGCCATTCTGTTGCTTTTATTCTGACAAGCTGTTGTGGCCTTATTTACATCTCTCAATGAATAATGAAATTAAACACTCTCTAACATGCCTTGGGCTATTTGAATATATTTCTCTGTGAAACAAATTTCCTTATACTGTGTGTTTGAAAATGAGATTATCTAAAGGCTGGGGATGTGTCTCAGCTGTACAGAGCTTGCTTAGCCTGCTGCAGGCCCTGTGTTCAGTCTCTAACACAGAGAATAAAATTGGATTATTTGGATTTTACATATATTTGCTGAATTCTTACATTTTATGGATATAAATCCTTTATTGCTTAATTTTATCTCATTTACTGCTTTAAGTTTCCATGCATGAAGTCTCTTAAAGAACAGAGATCCTCTAGTCTATTGTTGTAATTTATGTCTGTGCACATCTTTATTATTTCTTCCTTTTTTACTGACATAGTGTCAACTTGCTGTATCCTATGTAAAGTTTATTGCATTGCATATTTCTTTGGGGTTTGTATTTTTAGACAGAATTGGACAAAGTCCAGGCTGACGTCAAACTCAACAATCTGGATAAAACTGTTCTTAAACTTAGGATCCTCCTCTCTCTACCTTAGAAGGGCTAGGATTACAAGCATGCACCATTATACCTAATTTCATGTGGTATGGGGATTGAACTCAGAGCTTCATGCATGGAGAGCAAACACTGTACTAACCTACATTCCCAGCACTTAAGGTAGAGTTGCTGTTGCTGAGTTTCAGTCCTCTCAAACATAATTACACTCTATTTCACTCTGCTTACGACTTTAACTCCATCTGCATCCTATAATTCTAATTTTGTTTTGTTGTTATCATATAGCCTAAAGTGTTTTCTGTTTTCTGCTGTGTCTTTTCATTTTACCATTGCTTAAATTGCTAAACATCTGGGGAGTTCCCTTCTGTATTACTAATGGCTAATTTAATTTTTTAGTCAGAGGAAATATGCTATGTGGTTTTCATCTTTTGAATTGAGTTAATTCTTGATTTTTGGTTTCGGTATATATTTTATATAATACTTTAGAATCTTATTACCTTATTGGGCCTTGTATATGTTTCTTAAATGTTATTTTTTTTTTTTATGTTTTTGTGGATACATGCACATAAGTGCTTGCCTATAGATGACAGAGAGGTTGTTGGATGCCCCTGGAGTTACAAATCATTGTGAGTCACCATGTAAGGGTGTTAAAAACCACACTCAGGTCCTCTGCAAGATTGATAGGCTGTTTTAACAAGGGAGCAATTTCTCCAGACCCTTGTAGCTGTTCTTATCACCACCCTGCATGTGACATATGGATCTTTTTTATTTTGTTCTGTTCATTTTTACCCCTTTTGTTGAGGTGGTTTTCATTTGTGCCTACAGATCAATAGTTCTTTTTAAAACATGCATTTATTTTTATTTTATGTGTATGAGTATTTGTATGTATGCATTCCTGAATGTGTATGATACCACAAAGTTCAGAAGAGGGCATTGGGTTCTCTGGAACTGGCAATTGGAACCTGCTTTGTGGGTGCTGGGAACTCAGCCTAAATTTCTCCAAGAACAGCAAGTACTCTTCATGGGTACTCTATCTCTTCAGTCCTCACATCTATACTATTTCTGTTTATCTCTGTTCATGTTTCTCCTCTAAAATTCAGCTTCGTGGTTGGTCATCACTGCAACATATCCGTTGGTTTAGCATGTTCTAAATTACATGGCATTTATTTTTTATTTTTTTTTCTTTTGTTTTCTTTTTGAGCTTTTTTGAATTTGCATACCAGGCATGTTCTTGTAAGTACCACAGTATTTATTTTGAGAATTCGATTAGACAGTTTTGTTGCTGAATGTACACTTTTGTTCTATTTCCCTTTAACAAAACTACAGATAGGCAAGCATACTCTTTTACAACTTATTTCTGTTTGTTGAGACACTTTTGTGCATTTCCATTTCTCCTTTTCACTTTCATATATCATTGTTTCTTTTATGCTAATTGGGCTATCATTCAGTTACACCTCTATCTTTTAATTTATTATTATTTTATTTTACAGTGAATATTACAGTGAATATTAAAACACTGTAACTTATTAAGCCTAATGCAAATTAGAAATTTTACCTGTATTTGAGTTTCTGAATACATTTTACTATGTAGTCCAGGATGGCCTGAATCTCACGGTGTAGGCCTGGTAGGTCTCAAACTCACAATCTTCCAGTTTCAGACTCCTTTTAAAATTACAAGGATGTGCCACCAAGATCAGTTAGAAATTTTGCCATGTTGATTCCAGTATGATTACTTCTGTCTGTAGTCCTAGCACATGGGATGCTGAAGCAGGATACTTAGCACAAGTGTGAAGTTTCAGGCCACCTTGGGCCACAGAATGATACCTATACCCTGTTTTACAAACAAGAAAAAGTCAAAAACAAAGAAAGAAAGGAAAGCAATTTCTCCCACCATATTTTTACTTCAATGTGTCAGATAGCCCCCTCCAGACTTTGGTTTATTTTATGAAAGTGGAGGTGCAAAGTTTTGATGAATATGGTTGATTTAAAAACAAAATAAAAGAAAAACAAAAAACAAAACAAGTCCCACTAATGTATCAGCAATAATTTTAAAGCAGAACACAGCAAGCTGTTGCAAAGAATGTTGGGAATTAAAACATTATTTGGGGTGAAAGTACAGACCACTAAGTAAGAGGGAATGATAAGTGAAGTTAAATAAGGAAAAGATGGCAAAGAAAAGAAATAGAGAAGAACATTATGGAGGAAAAGAAAAAAGGGCAAGAGATTGGAATAAAAAAAGAGGGGAAAGTGGGCTTCACAATAATGAGAAAATTTAAAGACCAATCATTAAGATGGATGTAGAAAGGGAAAGGAAATGTATGAAGAGAAGAGCTTAACAAAAAATACAGTAAAGAAAGTACTAAAAGTAGAATAAAAAACATAAAGGCATGGTACAGGGGCAAAAATGGTGGAGTGTTGAATAATGAAACAGCTCTTTCAAGGGCTCCTTGAAAATGGAATATGCAGAAGGGAATGGTGTCCCCTGAAGGTGTGTAGTTATCTTTCCTCTGGCCCATCCTGTGTTGCTCGAGTTTTGGACAGGTATCTGATATCTGCTGAGCCTTCTCTACTTAATAGCTCTCTTCGTTGCCTATCAAGAGCCTCATTTAGCTCTATTGTTTGTGACCTTGGCAGATGATTACTTTCTGGTGACTCCCTAATTAGCACACTCAAGGGTGGTAAATGTTCTAGTGAAGGGCTACAGTCTCAAGTGTTTGCAGAGTGAAAACCCTCAGCAGATATCTGTCTGGGCAACGGACCGGTCTGTATATTTTCTACCCCACCCTGCACATACGCTTAAGGGATGTAGCCATGCTTATCAGCTATAACGCTTGAGCAGGCAAGTGCCTGGAGTGGTATATTCACCTACTGACCTCAGGCTTAAGACTCTCAAACACCAGAGTTACTGTCAGTTGATAAACTCTGTTCCAGGTCAACAAAAGTGAGGCCGCCTTTTGTACCCTTCAGTGTCTTCGCTCAACTTCCTGTCACCTGAGCTGTCTGTTTTATTTGCATCTGTGACCTTCCAGTTCTGCACAACTGCCTACACGTCTTTCTCTCACTATGGAGCTGTGGAAGGTTAAATCCAACTCCCTAATATGTGATTAGATTGTTCCCTGTTCACAAGTTCCCAGTGTAGGTCAGTTTTAAAATAGCAGGTTCCCCATCAAGATGGCATGTGGTCGCTGCCCTCTGAGTCACATAGAGTGACACATCAGATTCCTCATCACTGTTCATCCACCTGTCACAGCAAAAGGATTAAAGACTTGTGAGGGCTGTTGGCTTGTACTGAGAATACAGCTGTCAGGCTCACCTCTGGGATGCAGGTACTGCTTCCCCTCCCCAGGGCTGGAAACCTGCATATCTGCAGCTCCATTCACCTTGGCTTACTGCTCTGTAGGGTACTGCCATTTTGTCTCCAGCTTTTTCCGTTATTCTATTACTGCCAATATGAATATCTAGAGCTGCTCAACTCTATCTCTTCAGAATACCACCTATTTGTTTCTTGTTCTTTCCTGATTCTTCTCCTTTCTAGGAGCAGTCTCTAGATTTTTTTATTTTATTATTAAGAAATTATATTGTTTTCCCTGTTTTGTTACACGTGAAATATTTCATTAGTGTTATCCACATATTTGTCTCTCTGTTGTTCTCCATTCCCTTCTGCATGGTTTCTGGTTCCATTTGAGAACATATTTCTTAAATTCTGCTTGTAAGTTTTCGTTCCCCGAGGCTGACATTTCACATTGTCCCCTCATTATATGGTTCTTCTGTTGCGGTAAATCTCCTCCCAAATATACCCCCCGGCAATGAAAACACAACACAGTTAATATGATTACATGCTGCACACCTAGATTGGGCAGATCTACAGCTATACTACCATCTTCCACAACTTATGAGACCCCTTAGAATTGTGGTGTCTCCAGGCTATGTGCTTCTGCTCTGCTTTTCTTCTGCCTCCTCCTCTGCATCCTCTCCCTCTTTCATTTTCTCCTTCCTCTCTCCCTCTCACCTTCTGTTCCACCTTTCCTTTTATCTGCCCAATTGTCAGCTCTCCTTTATCTTACAAATTAAGGTGGGAAGCAGGTTTACAGGAAATCACCTGAGTGCTGACTCATTCCTTGTTCACAGCCACTCACAGGAGAACTGAATTAACATCAACTATAATTAGCCCCAGGGCTATCCACAACATTCTTCTTACACCTTTTATTTTTTTGTCAGTCTTATAATCATATGCCAAGGTAATTGTTCTCTTTTGATCCCCAGCAGTTCTTGATCCTGGAGGTTACTTAGAGTACCTTAATATTTTCTCTGTCTGGGAACATCACATACTCTATCCCTATATTCTTAATATTGTTTCTGCCTCCTTTTCTCTCCTACTAGAACCTGATAAGCAGGAAACAGGTCTTTCAGCTGGTTAAATATATTTCTCAAGCTGATTTTTTTTTCTTCTCTGATCTTTATCTCCCAGTCTAGTAGCCTAGGGATGCCCCACATTAATTTCTATCCCTGGTCTTTATCTCTTTGTCCAGTAGCCTAGGCATGCCCCTTATTAATTTCTATCTCACTAACACTTATACTCTTGGATCGTCTTTCAGTTCTTGAGCTCTTAATCTTTGCATTTTGTAACTGTTGAATTGTATTCTGCTTCCTCTTTAAGTTATTTTCAACAGCAATGTTAAATTATATTCTTTTTAGTAATAAACAAGTGTAGTACGAGCAATGACTTTGGGTAAATATGGAATGATCCATGTGAGGATTAGTCCAAGTTATTTGAGGCATTGAGAGATATTTGATATTTTCTCATAGAAGTAAGAATGATCAAGGAACCCAAACCAAGGAACTTTCAGGAAAATATCTCTGAAAAATCAAGAGAAAAGTGTGATAATAGATTTTAAAATGAAATATTTTAAACCACAGTCACTTTTAAACTAAATCTGCTTAAAGATGTTGAATAAAAATTCCCTCTGATATTTTGTTTACTGGTTGGCTTCTTACAGCTGTTGTGCTATTCCAGGGTTGACTCATAAGAAACCAGAGGTGAAGACATTTATGACTAAGTCTTTTGCTTAATGGAATAGTCCATGAACTTGTATATAGGGAAGACACAGTGCTTTTAAATTATATCATTTTGTTTTGAAAAAGACAATCTATCATAGAATGAGTAGAGGCAGACTCTATAGAGTAGCCCTTATTTGTACACAATATGCTACTTCCAATAAAAGGGATGACTTGCACCAAGAATTATGCAAGTTAGTGAAGGTCACCAGTGAACTTGCTCAAGGCTCTGGAAATAAGTGTGGTTGGATTTCAGTCTTGCTTATGGACCAGAAAGTGCTTCTATTTCCTGAATTTTCCTTTCCAAAACAGGATTGCTTGCACAATATCCATATTTGGATCTGTATGTATGTGTGTGTGTGGGGGGGGGGTGTATCAAGGTGACAATGACCTATACCATTATTTGTTTGAATTCAAATCAAGAAGATTCATTCTCATGGAATCATATCCAAGGACTGTCATCTCTGGGAAGCAGAGAAACTCATGAGTGTGTGAAATCCTGAGTGAATGTGTGCCATTGACAGAAGCACAGCCATGTCAATAACCATAGCCTCATACCTATGGGAAAGTGTCTAATCCTTCCTGCCCCAGAGATGAGGCTCAGAGAGATGTCAAAGCCTTTCTTAGATCATGTGCAAATGTTGACAGTGTATGAAGAACATGTCCATCATAGCTTTCTCTACCACAAATGTTTATAGCCTGAAGAGTATTCCTCTACAGAGTCTACTCCTACTGAGATTATCTGATCCTGTGTCCCTGTTCAAATATATACCATAAATTCCCCCTTTGTTTTCTCTATATGTAATATCCTGGCCTCCTTGATTAAGCTGTATGCATTAACCCCATCTCCATGTTCCTCTGTATACAATAAACACACTGAGTTTATGAATGCGGTGGTTTCTCTATCAGAAAACTAGTCCACCATTTCCAGCTGTTCTCTCTGTCTGTGTGTTTGTTTTGTCTTCATTTTCTTATCACCCTATTCAGGTTTACCATTAGAGCCATATTACAATCATCTACACTAGACCTAATTTGGATGGCAAGGTCCAGTACCTTGAGTATATGGCATAGGAGAGGATACTGTGGAGGACTAGAGAGAAGTATTATTCTGTTACACTATTCCTGGGAAAACATGAACAAATGTCTACTCACCCCAAATAGAGAATGATGACAGATCACAGTATGGATACAACCAAAGTTGGACTTGGTTAACTAATGGATTTTATTGAGGTTACTTACAGTAATATGGATGAGGAGTTCCTTACAGGAAAAAAATAACTCAAAGACAGCTGTGTCACTAAAGCAAGTTCATGAAAGCTGGAAGCGTAGAGCACATTATGCCACTTGCAGGCAGATGAATAGATGGGGGAATACCCTTTCTAGGTAGTTCAGCTGGTCTAAGAGTCTTCTAAGTTGTTTGAGTTGCCAGAGAGTGTCTCTCAGTGGTCCTTCCTGTGTATGTATACTTAGGGAGTGGGGAGCTTAGTGAATCTGTTCAGTTTTAGGAACTTCCTGAAGCCTTTGAATTGTTTACTTCCTGAGCTTAATGGGCTTCCCTGTAGGATGGACTGTGTCACTTTCCCTTAGAACAATTAGTGTTTTAACTAGCTTCCCTCCAAGATGGAAGTTTTATCTCCAAGGAAATTACTATACATCAAGAGGTGGTGTGGCTATTGCAAGTGGGAAGTGTAGAAATAATTTACCAGTAAAAGAAACTTTTTTTTCTTTAAACAATGTAACAAATATTTTGATAGTCTTCCATCCAATGGTATACTAGGTTGTATCCTATTGTTTTGATTTCATTCTAGTTTGTAGCTACTTTAACCAACCATAATGGCAGAAGTGATATTATGTGGTTTCTATGGATAATACAGAAAAGGCCATACTGTTCTTACTTGATTCTTTTAGGATACTCATGGGAGAAGTTTGATGACTCTGCTGTCATCAAGCTGGAGGAGTTCCATAGAGGTGCTTTGGTGTACTTCCCCAGCTGAGCTGTCTGTCAACAGTCCTATCTATATGGATATGCTGTCTTAGATGACCAGTCTAGTTGATTGTTTTTGTGAGGGTGAGCTTGACCCAGTGTCAGATGCCAACCACAAGAGACTGACTTCCTGACTCATAAAACATTAGCCAATTTTTTAAAGGATGCTTTTATCTCATTAATATCTAAGATAGATTTGTTATGTGTCCAAAGTAACCTATAAACCACCTTAGAAAGAGACCTAAAAATCTGTAGTTCAACAAATTTACTTTGCATAAATATGGAGTGTCTTTTTTATTGACTGTTTTCCTTTTTCTACTCCTTAACATGCTAGTGTGTCCAGAGTGCAAGAAGATCATAGCAAGTTCTGTCTGTAACAATGAAACACACACAATTCACTACCTGCTTAAGGAACAATATTGCAGCTCAAGCCTTGCCTCAACCCTTTGATTCAATGTTCTGGGAAGAGGTGATTTTCTTCCATAGACTTCACCTCATGCAGTTAGCTCAGAATATCTCAAGCATTCAGATTCTACTTCATTCCTTTTCACTCTTGTGGCTTTCTTCGCCCAATGAGAGGACAGAAAGTGGGATTTGAAACATTCATTATCTCAAAGTACCACTGTGCCTGTCTCTGAGGAATCAACTTACTGAAAGCAATTTCAGTGAAAGGCTCTTCCACAGCCATACATCCAAAGGAGTTAGTTTAGCATTTGCATGCAGGAATCCCAGCAATTTTCTGCTGCCTTGTAATGATATGTTGGTTGTTTACAATCATACAGATTGCATGCTACAATCATCCATTAGTTCTTTATAATGAATGTGCACACCTGGAAACTCTCAGCCCCAATCCTCTGCTTTTATTGGCTTTCTGTCAGTCATTAGAGATGGTGTAGATACAGGGGAGAAAGAGAATGTTTGTCAAAGGCAGAGACCTAATGCAGGTGGTGGCAGGATTTGAGTTTGCACCTGGACCCATTCATTTTCTTCCTTTCTGATTTTAAAGTATGAAAAGTTTTGAATCAAAGATCATGCCTCTTCTTTTTACATCTTTGATTCTCTGGCAAGCAATGACTTTCTTGAGCAATAGAAGTGTATTAGCTAGTTTTTTCTCTCTATGGCCACCTAGTCTGACCAATAAGATCAGTGTGGCTCACAGCTTCATTGATATTTAATTCCATTCTTATTGGGAAATCACTGGTTGTCAGTGTCTCTGCCAGTGATTTTGTCAGGGGTGAGGAGGTGGCTTTTCTCATGGCATGGATCAAGAAACAGAGAATTGTATCAAGGACACCACTATATCTACTTTCTTCTATCCAACAGGTTCTACCTTATGCAAACCTATAGCAGCTTTCAAAACAATGGTATATGCTGAGGACTAAACAGGCAAAATGTGAGCCTATGAAACATCTTTCAGACTGAAACCAGGGAGCTCGGTGTGCAGCTGGAAGTGCTGGATGTATCCACTCTCTTCCACAAAATGCTCTTTCAGTGAGTACTGGGTTATATTCAGTTTTGCATCTCTCAAAAATGTAAATCTATCTGTGAAGTTACTTAAACACCAAGCAAACTTAGGTTCCTTTTATAGCATTGTTTATTTAGTTCAAGAAGTCAAATTGAGTTCTATGTTTTTTCTCTCTATTTTTTGTTTTGAACTTTATTCTCCTAAGATACTTTACACCCTCCAAATAACTTACAACCCCTAGATAGTTTACAACCCCAAGATACTTAGGGATCATATTTGTGTGTGTGTGTTTGTGTGTGTGGGGGGTTATACTATGCTGTATAGAAAATATACAATATAGGATAATGTATAGGATATAGAATAATTCCATATACAGGACATAGAATTAGATACATAAAAGATAGACTTTGACAGGGCTTAATCAGCTACATTTTTACATATAACTCTCATCTATCTATCTCATAAAAATGTTGAATTAATTAATACATATTTGTGGGTATGACTGTTTATTTTCTACTTCACTAACTTTAAGAACCATTTAAGATAATGAAGAAAATAACTTTAGAATAAGTTAAATACTTCCTTTAACTTGATTTTCCATCTATGAAGTCCAAGCTTAGTATAGCAGGTCCATATCAGAGGTTAAATAATAGTGGTAACTGAAAGGTTTTGACAACCTCTCTTTTTACTATGTATCTTTACTATTTAAAATATGAAGACTAAAGAGGGAAATAGTTCAGCATTGGAGAAATCTTTCTTTAATAGATATATTTATTCATAATTTTACAGGATTTAGAGAAATTTATTTAACTTAGTACATTCCAAATAACAGCAGGATCTACCCACAAGTGTGGAGACATTGTGGAAAAAAAATGCAGAATTTCCCAGCTGAGTCTTGTGGTCTGCACCTGTAAATATCTGCTTGAGTCATACATAAAAATAGACAGAGAAAATGAGAGAGTAATCGTGTTTTACATATGCTAATTAAAATATTAGAAGAAAGCCAGGTGTGGGTGGCTCCTGCCTGTTAACCCAGGACCTGCAACACTGAAACACAAGAGTCATTGGTGGGTGGATCTGGACCAGGTGCTTCCAGATTCTTGGTCTCTTAATCAAACAATTTGAATAAAGGCAAAGGAGATCAATAAGTAGGAAGGCCTATATATTCAAAAGCAAACATTTAGTTATAGTCTATATCTAAAAGGAATATGCTATGTTGAGTGACTGTGATCTATGTAAGTGAATGTATTCAAGGGCCCTAGATTATTGTCTGTGACATTTTTCATAGTGTCTAAAGGAAGTTGACATGTTGGCAACTAAGCATGTAGGTTAGGTGTTTCTCTATTTTCATCAGCAGTTTTCAAGTCCTCAAAACTTTTACTCACATGTCTTTTTCTATTATCTGATTTTAATCTTATAAATACCCTATTATTATATAGGTTAAAGATGGCAAACAGGAAATTCTCCATAGCAACTCATATAGAGGATGCAGTTTGCCTTATTGCACATGCATCCACATCCAGTCTAGGCTGTGTATCCCTCCCTTTGAACCTGGATATGAGTGGAATATGAATGAATAGGATCTTAATTATTACTTAGGAAAGAAGAAACTTATTCCATTATTCAGAGTCGGTGTTAATGGAGCTTAGTGCAATATGTGTGTGTGAGGGGGTGTCCCAGATTGCTAAAAAGGTACATTGTTCAGAGTTGGGTATGTATGCAAAGCATTCACAGGTTAAGGTCTCAGGTGCATTATTACAAGGGGGCTGTGTGATAAGTCATATGTTCCTAAGCTATTCCTTGTGCTTGTCAGCTTCAGGAGGATTTTCATGAGTGTCAGACAGGCTTGGTGCATAAGTTAAGACCCTGACTCAAAAATAAATAAATATAGAGGCTATTGGAAGAGAGAACTGTGTACCCACAGAAAGAGTATAATATATGAGAAGTATCCATAAGTTTATAGTGAAAAAGCAATGAACTGAATGGTAAAGAATAGAACTGATGTTAGAGCCTTGGCACATTGTAGTATGCTTTAGAAAAAAGGCCTGGATTGAGATTCAAGACACCTGCGTTCCTTGGGCCAACAGAATGACCTTGGACAAAGTTCTTCAGATTCAGAATCAGAGACTAAATTATCCATTTAAAGAGCATAATTCTTCTGTGAATCTTTGTAACATCAATCACAAGAAAATTTGGCTTTCATAGCTCTTTTCCATGTATATTTTATATCTGTATTCAGTTTGTTTGCCGAACATTTTATGAATAAATAATTACCGAAAGCAAGTACCAAGTGCAATTTAGATACTGAGATTGAGGCCAGCTGAACACAGAGCCCAAAGGAAGTGACTAAACAACGGATTGTAATGGTCAGTCATTATCTATTCAGCTCTTGATTAGCTTTGAATTGATGCTGCCAAAACTGAGACAGAGACACACGGCAAGCAGATTATTGTGGGACCATATAGAGTCATTGGTCTCATTAATTCATGTAACAAAACTATACCTATCTCAGCCTGATTATTTTTAGAACATTAAAAAGTAGAATAGAAAAGCATTCATCTGATGCCTGACTTCAGATGAAAATAATCTTACTGTGGGAATTAATAGACTAAAAATATAAAAATAAATATATACATTAAGGAAATAGAATTTTACATATTTTCAAACATCTCTTTTCTCAGCTATATTATCTCTAAGAAAGACTTTACTCAGGTTGTCAAAGTACAACAGAAACAGTACTGAGATAAGCACCATGATCTTTTAGACATTTTTTGTGTACCCAGCACCTAGAAAATAACCGACAAGAATAAATGTATTATAATGTCCTGAAAATTATTCATTCTATATGACAGCTCTTTTACCTTTTAGTTGCTGTCTTTCATGCCTCCTGTATCTGCAAATACCCCCAAAGAAACACCCAAAATTGTGCTTGGCTATTTTACTAGTCATCTCTTAATCACATTGATGTTCAACTATAATAATTTTCATATAAAAATGTGCAAATATCAATACATATGCATACCATATATGTTCATATGTTTCCATGTGTGTATGGAAACATATATAATAATATACTACTCTACATGAATGAATTCAAAATAGCGTAATGCTATTCAAAAATAGCATTAATATATGTGTATATTGTGTTCATCTCTTAGAGCACTTCCTAAAGAATATATACAGTTTTATCCCATGCTCTGTGATAGCTAAGATACTGAAAATTCATGCATACCATAAGGTGCTTAAACACAATGCTTAATTTAGGGATGAGATCCAGTGAGATTTACCCTATTCCTGATGGTATGTCAAATGGTGTCATTGCACAGGTCTTGTTTAGGTAACTATATTTTTGAGATTTCATGGGTGCCACATGCAGCTTCATTGTTATAGAAGACACTATCCTCTGTCTATCTAAAGGGAAGACACTATCCCTTTGTCACCGGAGCAAATATGGAGACAAAGTGGGGAGCAGAAACTGAAGGAAAGGCCATCCAGAGACATCCCCTTCCCCCGGAGATGCATCCCGTATACAGACACGCTACTTTGGATGCTGGATGCCAAGAAGCACATGCTGACAGGACCCTGACATGGCTGTCTCCTGAGAGGCTCTGCCAGAGCCTGACATATACAGAGGCAGATGCTTGTAGCCAACCATTGAACTGATCACAGGGTCCCCAATGAAGGAGTTAGAGAAAGGACTGAAGGAGCTGAAGGGGTTTGCGACCCCATAGGAAGAACAACAAAATCAATCAACTAGAGCTCTAAACCACCAACCAAGGCGTACACATGGAGGGATCAATGGCTCCAGCCATATATGTAGCATAGGATGGCCTTGTCGGGAATCAATGGGAGAAGAGGCCCTTGGTCCTGTGAAGGCTCAATGCCCCAGTGTAGGGGAATGCAAGGGCAGGGAGGCAGGAGTGAGTGGGTGGGTGAAGGCACACCCTCATAGAAGCAGGAGGAGGGGGGATAGGATAGGGAGCTTCTTGGGGTGCGGGGACGGGTAATCAGGAAAGGGGATAATATTTGAAATATAAATACATAAAATATCCAATTTAAAAAGAAAAGAAGACATTATCCTGAAGCAGATGTCCTGGTCCTCTGACTCTTAAAAATGTATACTTATTATTTGAAGTTGGGAAACCTTATTTATAGTCTGTTGTTCCCTGTACTTTGAACAATTGTGGGTTTTTGTAAGTCTCTATTGGCTGCTACGAAAAAGCTTCTGTGTTCAGTTGTGAGCTCTACATTTGCCTATTGGTAGAAGGGTAAGTTTTGAGAATATAATTGATGGCTACTGAAGAAGTCTTCTAGCGAGTTATTATCCAGTCTGAAGAGGTCAGCCTTAAAAGCATATACTTATAAGCAACACTGAAAAGACTCAGCAGGGTGTGTGTGTGTGTGTGTGTGTGTTTATATGTGTAGCAGTAATAAAAGAAGAATAGTTATTGAATTTCTTATGGGGTGGAGGGAAAGGGGAAAGTTCAAGGGGGATAAGAAGGGTGGAAGTAATGTGAGCATAGTACACATGTAGAAAATTCTGAATACAATTTGAATGAAAATAAGAATTACATAAACAAAGATAAACACATATTTATTACTTATTAAATTTTGTACCAAAATATTGGAAACAATATCATTCTAAACATTGCTGTACATTTATAATAAACATGAAATCAAATGCCTAACAGTGAATTATTCAAGTGAAATGGCTATTCATTTGATGATGTGTTAAATATAGTTATGCTACCATGCAGAAACATCTCTCCAGTTCACAGTAATTGAGAGTGCCATATTTTGGGCTATATCAAACTTTTGAAAAATTTCTATCATGAAAGAAAAATGTTCTAATCTTATATTGAATAAGTAACTCACAGACAGTTCCTGGCTGCAGCATCTTGGTCATGTCCAGGGCTTAACCAGCAACAGGCCTTCTGGCCTCCTGGCTCTTGCAGTCATTCTCCTTCCTCTTCTATAGTGTTCCCTGAGCCTTGGATATAGCATTTGCACTGTAGATGTATGGAGTAGTTTGGATACCCTGTGGTCATTTATTCTCTGCATTTTGATCAGTTGTATAGCTCTATAATAGCCCCTGTCTGCTGCAAAATGAAACTTCTTTGAGGAAGGATAAGAGCTATATTTACTGACAGTCAAAGATGAAGAATTAGTTATCTCCAGGGACAAGCCCCCTGATAGGTTATCCAGTCCCAGGTTGTCAGCTCTAAGCATGTATACCTATAAGTAGCACTAAATGGCTTTATAACACACACACACACACACACACACACACACACACACACACACACACACTTAAACAATGTGTGACATCATAATTACAAAGAAGAGGTTTTTAATTTGGGAGGAACATGGAAGGAGCTGGAGAAGAAAAGGGAAGAAGTAGAGATTGCGAAAGTCTCAAAAGTTAAATTTAAAACACACAAAAATCTATAAAGTTATTGTGAGTTCATCCTCATGACTTCTTATTTGTGGGTATTCTCCTGGCCTAAAATATAATGCTTCCCTCATCAGAGGCTCTGCGTTTGCTACTACTGCTTTGTTTACTACTACTAACAGAACTCATCAATGACTGCGTTTACCTACATTCTGCTTCAAGCCTAGAGGAAGAAATGTGTAAAAAAGGAATAACCACATATTAATTTGCTTGAACTCAATCTTCATGATGTAGTCTCAAATGTCTTAGGAAATGGTTCCCACATCATAGGCCTTTGCTTAAGAAACTTGGTTTTGCAATGAGCAAGAGTAAATGCAGGGAGCTTAGCCCTGGGATGGGTCCTCTCTGAGGCAGCTGAGGGGAAAGAGTGTCTGGGGGAGGGGTGCTTGGTCTTGCATGAGATTAGAGTTGCTTTATATAATAATGCTTACCTACCTTGAGTCTAAGCTGCTCTGAAGCCAGAAGCTCCGGGCCTCTGGGCAACACTTGTTGCTTAACGGTGGGAGACTAAGCAAAGGAATAATTGCTAGGACTCCTTTCTCTCTTGCCCAGAAGCTTTACCTCTTCTTTCCAGGCTGGAGGGAGGTTTAGATCAATAAATTTTTTACTGAACAAGGAGAAGAGAGTCACACTCTCAGAATAAAGCATTCTTACACCAGCAAATGTGCATAGAAACATATATTCTTTCGTACCTTCTTGCTGGACCTGGCTACTAGTGTCACACTTACATGCACACATGCATTTATACTTACATATGCAATATGGCACAAATGCCCAAGTACCAGTGCAGAAAGAACTCACTCATTCTGGAAGAAAAATAATCTTCAGCCTGTATTACATAGAGATGAGAAAAGCTTCTACCCTTTTATTGCTAAAAGAATTAAATGACCTGTCTCATTGTGAGAAAAGCCTGCTTGCTGCTTTCTGCTCTCTCTGCAGCTCCTTCTCTTCTCGTCTCATCTCTTTTTTCCCTAGCCCCTGTTATAGTTTGCTACGTTCTGCTGTCTCTCCTGATTTCTTTTCTCTTTCTTCTCTTTTTCTTCTCTTCTCTTTCTGCCTCTCCTCTATTCGCTTTCTGCCTCTACTCCTTTCTCCTGACTGCATAATTCCCCTTCTGCATCTACCTAATTCTACTCTCTTCTTTATTTCTTCTCATCTGCTCATCTCATCTCTGTAAACATTTCTACTCTAGTCTCCTTTTGCCTCATTAATTCTTCTCTCTCCTCCTGCCTTGTAATGTTATTGTTCCTAGATTTTTTGTACCTTTTCAGAAGAATAGATCAAAGCTATTTTAGCTATTTGAAAACATGACATGTTCAAACATAAATTCAAATCATAAATTGAACAAGAAGTTACAACTGAGATGTTTACATATGTTTCCATTAAGACTAATTCTCTAACTAGACATTCCTTATTTGTCACTAGCTCCACAGGTTCATTGAGAGTCTAAAATTGTAATTCTTAGGTCTAAGTTAACATTGAAGTTTTGTATAGATAAGCCCAGTCACTATTTTATCTTCTGTCCTTTCACCTAAAATAAACTGTTTATTCTCCTTTATAACCTTAGTTAATGGTTTTATGGTCTAAAGGAATGTGTTCCTAAATTGTAAATCTGTATGTCTTCTCTCTATCTCAGCACAATTAACTCATGACACGTGAAGACTGGCAAAGTTCTAGTTGAAGACTTTTTATCACGGAGAGCTCTAATTGCAGCCCTTATTATAAATGGCTTAATAATTCCTAGTATAAACTTAGGAATTCTTATAGAATCATTAGATATAAGAAATAACCTATTTGTATAGCATCACTATAAGACAGCACAACTTTGTTGATCTGCAGAAAATCTGTCCAAAAGGGTATGACAATGCCCAGGGATTGTCATATTAATTCAATAATAACAGGAAAGGCATATCAATAGCAGGAATCAAATCCCTTGGGCCTTACCAGCAAGGGCCCCTTCATTGCAGACCTCAGACCATGAAGAAACCATATCTGAGAGATCACCTGCTAGCCTTTAGCCACTCCTAGAGAGCTTTTGACAGGCAGGCTTTCCAGATTCGACCTGCATCTAAGAAATGGAGTACAGCACTCAGAGCACTTTCCACTCTGCCTTACCTCCCAAGACTGTCAAAATCTAATCTCTATAGCTCAGACTTGTCACAAGCCACCAGACGAATATGGCTGCATGGCTCCTCTCATCTTTTTGGATTCTTGCCATTGATTAGATTCAAGTCTGATAATTTATTTGTCTGTAACATCTAAAATGTTAGATTTCTTTATCAAAAATCTTTAGCTTTTAGACAACATTTTTTTAATTGTTAGTAGAAAATTGGTTTAAATATTTTTCAACATTTTCTTTGTCATTTAAACATTCAGCTATTTTTCATTCCTCTGGCACTTTTTTTGTGCTGCATGATGTGTGTTTATTCTGACCCGTCTCCCTGTTTTTATATCCTCTCCCTGCTTGCTATTTCGCTGTTGCCTGCTTGTGCCTACACTACTCTGCTTTCTGCCCTCTGCAGCACAGTCATGGCTCTCTGCCTCCATGGCTTCTCTCTTTTTATCTGTAGTATTTTTTTCTACCTTTCTTTTAAAAGGTATACTGATTTATTTTCTTTATGCATATGTGTTATGCATATGCATGATTTTATGTGCGCCACATTCATGCAGATACCCATAAAATCTAGAGGGGATCAAATCTCCTGGAACTGCTGTGACAGGTGGTTGTGAGGCTTGTGCTGTGGGTGCTAGGAACTGAACCTGGATCCTCTGAAAGAGCAATAAACGCTCCAAAACCTCAAATCCATCTCTCCATCCTTTTTAATAGTTTTATTAATAACCTTTTCCTACTTTTTCCATTTACATTTTTGAAGATTGTTTTGTCTGTATGGATGTATATTCACCATGTGAGTGCCATGCCCAAAGAGGCTATAAGAAGGCATCAGATCTCTGGAACTAAAGTTACAGATGGTAGTGATGACCTGCCGTGTGGGTACTGGGAATCAAATTGTGGTTCTATGGAAGGGCAACAAGTGCTCTTAGCTATAGATCCATCTCTCCAGCAGCCTCCCAAATTTTCCATTTTTCACTAAACATTTACAGACTTGAGTATGACTTGTAATTTACACATAGAGGATCCCTGATAATTGGAAAAATATAATACCTTTTCCTTTTGAAGAGAAATCAAAGACCACTGAGTTATTTTCCACTTCTGCTATTTCCATTGACTTTGACTGTGTATTTTGGACTCATTAATCATTTCAATTCTTTCTATGAAAATTTCTTTTTCTCGAATGCGATCCATGATCAGTGATGAACCTAGCATGGCCCTGACTTACACCATCTCTGTTGTTCTAATCAGTATTGTGAAGCGTGGAGGGTATCATTTGCCCTTTTCAGACATTTTCACTTTATTGTGTATATTTTAGGTGCACATCATGTTGTTTTGATAAACACATTAAGCGATTGATAAACACACTGCTTACAGAAAGAAGCACCCATCTGAGTGGGAGTGAGTATAACTCCTCCGTCCACATGAATAAGCATCTGTGACATGAACATAACCTTATCAAGGACTCCATTAGCTCAAACTCTCAGGAAGAAGGCCATCCATGGCCAGGCTCAGGGTATGTCCCCTGGTCTGAGTTTGGCTATTGATAATGTGTACAGAGGGTATCAACCAAAGCTTTCATTGTGGGTGACCACATCCTGAGACTGCTCCCCTACAGAGACCTCCTTACAAAATTAGCCAGCTTGCATCTTCCTTCAGCTGTCTATAATAAACTTTCCTCCTCATTCAGCTGCATATAATAAATGCACTGGGTTTCTGGGCTGCTGATGTGGCTCCCTGAGAGTGAATAACCCATCAAAGTCCAGCTTTTCTGTGTGTGTACCATTCCCTATCACCCAGTCAGGTCAATCCCAAAATGTTGCAAGTTGAAGTGGCCCCTCCTGCCACATTATTGCCATTTTGCATGTAGTAAGAGCACCTAAAACCTGCTCTCTTACCAACTTTCAGTATTCAATCATATTATTTACTATAGTCTTGCTGCTGCACATTAGAGCTTTAGATTTATCCATGGGGTATAATCATGTATAACCACTATATCCCATGGTATAACTTTATATGCCCTAATTCCTGTGCATGCCTATTCCCAATTTGCTGCCTCTAGTGGCTACCATTCCACCTACAGTTTCTATGAATTTCTGCTCTTTGTGGGGAAAATGGAGACAGAGTTTGCCCCATCTGTCATCTTGTCCACATTTACTTGTTAATCTGTCCATGAACTTTCTTTTTTTAGTTAAATGATAACAATAGCCAGAAAGTGAAGGCTGGAGATGAAGCTTTGTTGGTAGAGTCTTTGCTTAGCATGCATAAGGCCTGGAATCATCCCAGCATTGCATACAGCAGTGATGGTGACCCACGCCTGGTCAAACTAAATTCATCACCGACTAGGAATCAGCACTGAGGAGATTGGTTCCTTAACTTACTTGACATTTGTTACATGTCTTTTGAATCTTTCATATTTTTTAAATATTTATTTAATCTAGATGAGTACACTGTGGCTGTCTTCAGACATACCAGAAGAGGGCATCATATCCCATTACAGATAGTTGTAAGCCACCACGTGATTGCTGGAAATTGAACTCAGGATATGTGGAAGAGCAGTCAGTGCTCTTAACTTCTGAGCCATCTCTCCAGCCCTGAATCTTTCATATTTTTAACCATAACATTTTCATTATTTTATATGTAAAAATCATGAGATGGTCTGCCATTAAAATTAATCCATTCATTCTATACGGCATCCAACAAAAAAGGCATATATTCCTGCCCTCTGTGGATCTTGTGTTTAAAGAAAGGAGATGAGTTTATGTGTATGTACCATATGCATACAGATGTCCATGGAGGCCAGTAGAAGCTATCCTATCCCCTGAAATTATAGCTATGGGTGATTGTGAGCTGCCCAATTCGAGTGCTAGGAACTAAGTGTGGGTCTTCTGCAAGAACAATAAGCACTTTTAACTTGTGCACCCTCCCAATCCATTTTAACTGTGGATTGTGAAAGAGAAAGAGAAGTCAAGTCAAAGATGACTTCATGCATTTTGTTCTCAAAAGTTCCAGCAACCTAAGATTGGTGAAGGGTCTGACACTATATATTCAGGTGAATTCAGGGAGTTAGTTTTGAGCATGTTGAGTTTTCGGTGCCTAAACAGGTCATAGTTTGGAGAAATACTAAGCTCAGGTCAAATTATTGTTCTCAGGTTTATAAAAGCAATTTCAATCAAAGGAAAAAATACTGAAATATAGTGTGAAGAACAGTGTTTAAACTAGTGGATTGGCTATTATTAGTACAAAAGTGAATATTCGTAATAGCAGGTTGAAAACTGGATTCCAGTGCTCTAACACTAGAAAGCTGAAGACAAGTTGAAGAGACAGCAAAGAAGACAGAGCAAAGGCTTCTCAGAAGACAGCATGGAAATCACAAGTATCTATTGTCTTGTACACAAATCACAGGCAGTAAAGTGAGAGTGAACAGCTCTGTCCGATGCTGACAACACTCTGTGCATTGGTCATCAGCTCTAACAATGTGAAGGGCATTGGTGATCTTTCCAAAGGACACTTAGCTTAAATGGTAGAGGCAAAAGGATTATTGGACTAGATTTAGCAGACAAAAAGAGAACAAACAGAATGGAAGGCACAGACACTCCTTTTAAGAAGCTGTGCTATGGTAAAACTCAGATACAAAAGAAAAAAAAAAGAAAAAAGAAAAAAAAAAGAACTACCTCTGTGAATGAAGCAGTCAAGAGGAGTTTGCTAGTTTTGAAGGCTGGAAAGTTAAGAGGATTTTAAGATGTTGATGAGAAATACCTAGCAGGCATGGGATATAGTCATATGAAAAAGATGGAAAGGTTGTCGAAAGATCTCTAAATAGCTCAGTGAAGATATTAGGTTAAGTGTTGACTAGGAAATATGTGTGATTCATGACAGTGTAGGCGGACAGAGGCTTGAAGGTGCCAAATAGAAAGTTCCCTTCTGAATCTTTCATTTCTCTCATGGAATATCTAAATGTATGAAGCATGTGCTAAGAATTCAGAAAACAGAGAAGATAGGAAATAGTACTCCAGAGAATGTACTCTCAAAAGTGGTAGACAGAAGCCATAAGAAGCTAAGAAAACCTGAGTTTAGCAAGATTTTGCTGAAAGGACCCAGATAGAGCTGTCTCTTGTGAGCCTATGCCGGGGCCTAGCAAACACAGAAGTGGATGCTCACAGTAAGCTATTGGATGGATCACAGGGCCCCCAATGGTGGAGCTAGAGAAAGTAACCAAGGAGCTAAAGGGATCTGCAATTCTATAGGTGGAACAACAATATGAACTAACCAGTTCCCCCCTGGAGCTCATGTCTCTAGCTGCATATGAATCAGAAAATGGCCTAGTCGGCCATCAGTGGAAAGAGAGGCCCATTGGTCGTGCAAACTTTATATGCCTCAGTGCAGGGGAAAGCCAGGGCCAAGAAGTGGGAGTGGGTGGGTGGGGGAGTGGGTGGGGGAGCATGTGGGGGACTTTTGGGATAGCATTGGCAATGTAAATGAAATAAATACCCAATTAAAAAAAGAAGCTAAGAAAACAATATAGACTCTAATATTACTTATAAAAATATTTCAAGAAACCTAAGACCAAATAAACTACACATCAGAGGCTGATGTTTTTAAATTCTTATTTTTTATTATGTGTATGTTTTTCTACATATGGACATGTGCATGTGTGGGGCAAGTAACCACAGTGGCTGTGATACAACATCAGATCCCTGGAACTACCGGCACTGCCAAACTGTTGGAGCCGGCCTTCGGCTCTCATGTCTGGGTTCGAGCTTGGGAGGCAGCCTGGAGCTGAAAGAGAATGGTGGACACACTTTATAAAGGAGGGGGGAGGCCCATTCCCACCAATTTATCCTTGGAGCCCAGCTGCAGGTGACCACTTGCAGGATAGGATGTAGTCTCCAGAATAGTTAGGCCAACTCCCAGCAGGTAGCAGCAATGACAGTGGTTGAACAATAGAGTGATCTAGGGAGGCAGGCTCCACCCTAGGTAATCTCCTTAGTGGCAACAAAGTTGAGGTCTGGTTCAGGTTTTGTGTGTGTGTGTGTGTGTGTGTGTGTGCTGTGAACTGAATTCAAGTCCTCTACAAGAGCAGTAGCTACTGAGCTGTTCTTCAATCAGCCAGGTGCTAGGAGTTTTTGACAAATGGCCGAAGTAACATGAAGTTTAGTGTTGAATTAAATCTTAGAGATGTTGGCTGAAGATGAACCCATCTGAAGGACTCACGTTTTCTTGGTTTCCTGCTGCTTTAGAGATTTTCAAGGCAAGTTTTTCTTTTCTCCCTAAGGAAAATTGCTCAAGGCCTCAGTAGTTCCATATATCCCTTCTATCATGCTCATAGTTTGTTTGTTTTTTTTATCAACTGAAGTGCCAATAGATTGATGTGTTACAGGCAGGTTGAGAAGTCTATGTTAACTCTGGGGAAATAGAAAATCACATAGAGAAACAAGAAAGTCTACTTGCAAATTCTGAGGACAATGTGTTTGTTTTAAGCACTTCCTAGCATGCATGCATCTGAACGCCTAATGAAATTACAAGCTAGCCTTGTAGTTCCAGTAAAATATTTAGCTGAGCCACCCTATATCTTGTGCTTCTACTCTAAGTAGAAAATTTTATAAGATCATCATGTACAATGAGAATATTACAGGGCTTCCTTCACTTAAAAACTGAACTCAGAGTTTCCAAGGTTTATTTTAAAATATGAAGATTTTATATGTTAAGATGTCTAAGAGTCTAAATATAAAGCAAAAGTTTGAGTTAATTACCAATAATTGAAAACATGCTTAAATTATTAATAGACTAACAGCATTATTTTAAGATAATCTGATAAATTTCTGGAAGAATTCGGTGTTTGAATCATTAATAAAGCCAGTTAAATGTAAAAATTATTATTTTTGTTTGTTTTTTTATTGAATATTTTCTTTATTTACATTTCAAATGTTAACCCCTTTCCTGGTCCCCCCCTCCATCCTGGAAATCCCCTATCCCATCCCTCCTCCCCCTGCTTCTATGAGAATGTCCCCCCCCACCTACCTACTCCTGCCCCCCCCAATTTTAAAATTAGACTATTTTGACCCTCTATTAGCTTCTGGACCATCTCAAAAGTGATATTTGCATTTTATTTATGGCTCTGAGTTTTTCTCTAAAATCTTGGTTCTCTGACTTTATCTCGACATTAAGTCTAATAGGGTCACAATGCACATACTCACCTGTCAGTAAGTGAACTTTTAATTGTGATTGTGTAATAAATTTACCCATGGACTCACCAGTTTATTGCTTATTTGCTTTTCCTGCTCATGCCATACAACTATGGCGCACGCCTTTAATCCCAGCACTTGGGAGGCAGAGGCAGGTGGATTTCTGAGTTCGAGGCCAGCCTGGTCTACAAAGTGAGTTCCAGGACAGCCAGGGCTATACAGAGAAACCCTGTCTCGAAAAACCAAAAAAAAAAAAAAAAAAAAAAAACTATTTTCATTATTCACATTCTTATGTTATTTTCTTAAAGGTCCAAGGACATCATTTTGCCTGCTTTATTACTCTTCTGGCTGTCCTGATTTATCTTCTAGACAATCTTTAATATCACTTAGGAAAGATAAAGTATGTAACTATTACTTTAATTTGAAGAGCATTGACTTTTCAGTACTTTCTATGTGCATAGACACACTTTGAGCAGATCTTGCTTCCTTGATGTTTTCTAAAATGGTCACGTTTTTCCTACTTTGATGACTCCATATCAATGATCACATTTATTAGTTTCCTTACCTGGAGATAGTTTTCTGTCCCAGACATCAGATTCTACTTGATTGAGAATCATCTTTCTTTATTCATAGTGCTGAAACTTGTTTGTTAATATTTTGAAATTTTTAAATCTTTGATACTTTTCTACATTGTGTTTCTTGTAGATCTATTAAACTTACCTCTCTTGGGTCTATTTTGTACATTGCCCTTCACAATAATATAATTTATCTTACATAGATTGCTTTTACCTAGAGATTTCTAAAACACCACATACTTCTGTTTATACTCTGTTTTTTTCTCTCTTCCATTATGATCACTGATGCTTTCTCCTATTTTACTATTTTAATTTTATTGATTGTGCATGCATATGTGGTGTGGTGGAAGAAGCAAACAGCATGCACATTCCATTTGGACGTCAGAGAACAACTTACAGGAGTCAAATCTGCTCTTTCCACCATGGGGTCTGTGGGGTCAAACTCAGGTCTTTGGGCTTAGCAGTAAGTAACTACCAACTTCCTAATCTCTCTTCTCTGACTTCAACTTTGAAGAGTACAGCAGTTCAGTGTTTAGCTCATCATGATCCCTTAGCTCCTTACTGATTTTTGTTTTGGTTTCAAATCATTTTTAGATCTTTTATTAAAGCACTGTTGGTTGCCTTCCTCCTTAGTTTCTTCTTTGCCGTTTGTTAATTTATAACCCTGTTGCTTTTCCTTTCATTATGTTTAGAATGTGAGATTGTTCCTATTTTTAATTGTAAGAAAAATGACATTTATTTCTTTCGTTATTTGTATGATACTGTATTTGTCCATGATTTTTATCCCATTGAGCATAGTTTCATTTGCTCTGGTAGATTTTATTTTTGCTTTTGTCATTTTTTAAATAGCCTTTGATAGCACTTCAGTTTTCACATAGAACCAACAGTCAAGTAGAAATTCTTCCCAGCTTTCCAGGGGCTGCCTCATAGTACTTTATTCTAAATAAAAGATCCATAATTAAACCTTTACATATGTATATTTTGTATTTTAATTAATAAATCCATAATATTGTCTGTAAAATTGCCAGCATACACTTCTTATGTTTGCGTGATACTCTCTTAAACATAAAGAAAAAGTTCGGATATAAGAATATGTTTTAGCCGGGCGTGGTGGCGCACGCCTTTAATCCCAGCACTCGGGAGGCAGAGGCAGGCGGATTTCTGAGTTCGAGGCCAGCCTGGTCTACAAAGTGAGTTCCAGGACAGCCAGGGCTACACAGAGAAACCCTGTCTCGAAAAACCAAAAAAAAAAAAAAGAATATGTTTTAATCTAAGCAGTAAATCCCCTGTTAAAACTCATGCATGTAAATGTACTAATCCTTTTGAAAGTTTCAGTGTGGTCTATGTGTATGTGTACACAGCTGCATATGTGTGCTAAAGTGTGCATGTGCTGTCAGAGTGGGAAGCCCAGCGGACAATCTCAGGTTTCCTTCTTCTCCTGTCATCCCTAGATACTGTGAGATTTTTAACTGTCCTGGAATAGCCAAGTAGTATAGACTAAATGGCCAGTGAGACTCAGTGAGTCTCCTTTATCCAGCACTGGAATTACAAGTGTATGCCAGTCACACTTTTAATTTGTTTGTTTGTTTGCATGTTTTTGCATGGGTTCTGGAAATATTAACCAACAACAGCAATATCAACCAACCAAAACCCCTGCCCCCAGAAACCCTAGGGACTAAACCACCAGCCACATGGAGGGACCACATACATATGGAGGGACCAATGGCTCCAGCCACATAAACTGAATTTCCTGTTTACAAAGAAAGTACTTTAGCTACTAGGTAAAGTACTAGCCACTGAGATTGTTTTTCTTTTCCATTTTCTTGGATATTTTCTTTATTTAGATTTCAAATGCTATCCTCTTTCCCAGTTCCCCACCCACTGCAAACCCCTAGCCCATAAATCTCTCCCCCTGCTTCTATGAGGGTGTTCCCCCACCCAACCCACCCACTCCCGACCCTCCGCCCTGGCATTCCCCTAAACTGGAGCATTGAGCCTTCATAGGACCTCTCCTCCCATTGATGCCCAACAAGGCCATCCTCTGCTACATATGTGGCTGGAGCCATGGGTCCCTCCATGTGTACTCTTTGGTTGAGGGTTTAGTCCCTGGGAGCTCTGAGGGCAGCCAGGTCTGGATAGTTGATATTGTTGTTCTTCCTATGGGGTTGCAAACACTTTCAGCTCAATGGAGGAATTAGAGAAAGGTCTGAAGCCCCTAAGTTTTTAAAAAGGAAAAATACTATATGTACTTCTAATATCCTTGAAAAAACATATTATTGATTAGCAATAAGTCTAGAAATTATTCCTAGCAGAAGCTTAAGCCACTATTTTAGAGAGACCATATTGACTTCAAGCTGTATGTTCCCAAGCCTTCACAAGAATGGAAATTAGTCTGAAATGGCCTGAATCCTATTAATAGTATTAATAGTTTCTAGGCTCCTTTCCAAGTCTTCCTACTTGCTCAATATCTTTCTGTGTCCTAGATTTGTAAGTTAAGTAATAGAAAGTTAGAAGAAAGAAAAATAAATTCCCATTTTCAAGCACTCTCAGGTAATAGTTTAAGAATACAAAGCCCAAGATATAAGATACAATTTGCTAAACGCATGAAACTCAAGAAGAACGAAGACCAAAGTGTGGACACTTTGCCCCTTCTTAGAATTGGGAACAAAACACCCATGGAAGGAGATACAGAGACAAAGTTTGGAGCTGTGACGGAAGGATGGACCATCTAGAGACTGCCATATCTGGGGATCCATCCCATAATCAGCTTCCAAACGCTGACACCATTGCATACACTAGCAAGATTTTGCTGAAAGGACCCAGATAGAGCTGTCTCTTGTGAGACTATGCCAGGGCCTAGCAAACACAGAAGTGGATGCTCACAGTCAGCTATTGGATGGATCACAGGGCCCCCAATGGTGGAACTAGAGAAATTACCCAAGGAGCTAAAGGGATCTGCAACCCTATAGGTGGAACAACATTATGAACTAACCAGTACCCCGGAGCTCTTGACTCTAGCTGCATATGTATCAAAAGATGGCCTAGTCGGCCATCACTGGAAAGAGAGGCCCATTGGACTTGCAAACTTTATATGCCCCAGTACAGGGGAACGCCAAGGCCAAAAAGTGGGAGTGGGTGTGTAGGGGAGTTGGGGGGAGGGTATGGGGGACTTTTGGGATACCATTGGAAATGTAAATGAGGAAAATATGTAATAAAAAATATTTAAAAAAGAATACAAAGACTCGATCCCTTTATTGTAGACATATTAATCTCAGCAAAGAGTAATAACCTAAAACAAATTACTATTTTTACATTTCAAAGACAGTAAAATTTCTTGTGGATTTTCATGGTCACTACCTTTGTCAATTAGAAAAATAAATCACTTTTAAGTATTTTTATTCCCTTGAGACTTTCAGAACACACAGTGTAAGTCATGCCTTTGTATTCTATAGGTGGATGAAAGGAAAAAAAAAAAACCTTTGCCTTATGACTGACAGCTCTATGCCTCATATTTTCTTCCTAGGGGTTTATAAAGACAATATTTTACTGCTGAGAGGTGAGCCACAGAACCTGAGTGTTGGGGAAACATGCAAGGGCTAAAATATTTTTACTAAGATTCTTGAAATAATGATCACTTTGACATTTTTCTCTAAACTTCACTATCTTCTGACAGAACTGAAGCATATGAAAAAAATTAGAAGCCTATTACAGTAACTAAGGCTATGGAATAATGTCTTTCTTCAACCAGAGATACAGACATTCTATAGTGACCAAGTCTTCCAAAAGCACCGTGTGATTTCTAACAAAGCAGAGTTTACTCACCAATAAATAAATAAATAAATAAATAAATAAATAAATAAATAAATATAAAAAATAAAAAATTTAAAAAAATCTTTCTATACCAAGGTGAATTCTAACAAGGTACTTTATTCTGTGTCAAGACTACCATTGCCAGACGATGGTGGCGCACGCCTTGGATCCCAGCACTTGAGAGGCAGAGGCAGGCGGATTTCTGAGTTCGAGGCCAGCCTGGTCTACAAAGTAAGTTCCAGGACAGCCAGGGCTACACAGAGAAACCCTGTCTTCAAAAACCAAAGAAAAAAAAAAACCAAAACCAAAAAAACCTACCATTATCTGCTTGCTATAGCCATAAACTTTGATCATCTCAGCCTGACAGAATCTAAATTTAAAATCAATCTCTATTTGGCCATGTCTGTATTTGATCAATGAGTCAAAGACATAGAGAAGCTGTTCACAAAGAAAAGAACATTTTGTAATATCAGCTGATGTTTATTAAAGTCATACCCTCAACCAGAGATGGACACATAATACATTCTGGAAGCCAGCAGAAAATAAAAAGATTAATCCCTTTTGTACCTAAATCTACTATTCGAAACATAGAAGAGACCTAGAAGAGAAAGGGATAACAATGGTGAACCTTGTGATGAAGGTGATAGCTCATATTGACCACCTGCTTACTATGGGCATGACTTATCTAAGGGCATCTTAGTATCTCTTTAGTTGTGATTTCCAGGAGGTAGAACATACTGTCTTGATCAGGATCATCTGATAAAAATAGATGATATATTGGTTAGAACAATAAACCACTATTTTCAGATGTATAAACTAGAACAAATGTACAGTGGTTTTTTGACTTCAGATGTAGCCACTAATCTAGGCAGTTATAGCATCCACTATGTATGGCAAGTGGTGCCATTTCATGGCTACCATTAGAACCAAGTACAGACATGAGCTTCAACTAGGTACTTACTAGAAGTTAGATGGCAGTGAAGTCTGCTCACAATCTATTCACTCATTCACTGGTTCACTCATCAAGCATTTATTGAATGAGGGTCTATTGCCATTTCACAAGGGACTTAAATGCAAGTCAACGGATGATATTAACACATATCAAATTATGCCTTGAGTCACTCAAGGAGCAATTTTAAATTTGATATTAGAAGGACCAAATGTTTTCCTTCCATCCACCTATGGAATGGTATATGGAATGTAACTGTGGGAATCTTCCACTCATTGAAGTTAAAACTAATTTCATGACCCAATATAAAACCAGTCCACTGAATACCTACACACACACACACACACACACACACACACACACACACACACACACACACACATATATATATATATATATATATATATATATATACATAGTTAAACACACAAATGTAGATATATATTTTTCCTCTAAGCAAAGGCATTCCAAATTTTCTATTTTTCACTTTTTAGATTTGAAAATAAGGAACCAATTATTTATTCTATTTTCTAGAAGTTAGAGCACAATACACCTCTTGACTTTGATGATAGCTCTGTATATTTTTCTGTGTGTGATGTGTGTGTGTGTGCTCTTGTAGGTGTGTGCACATGCGTGAGAGTATGTGTAGAGAACAGAGGGCTAATTTTGATGTCTTTCTCAGATGTTCTCCACCTTAGTTTTTGAGACAAGCTCTTACACTAAATTAAAGCTCATTGGTTCAACTAGGTTCACTAGTCCATGGCATCAAGGGATGCTCTTCTCTCTACTTCCCTAATGCTGGGATTACACATACACAACACCATGTTTGACATGTTGTGTGGGTTTTAGGGGAACTGTGCTCAGGCTCTGATGTATACAGGACAGCTGAGACATCTTTCTGCATTCCATTTTATGAACATGTTTCATGGTTAACAAAATATTCTCAAATTTAATGCACGTACTCTCAGTGTTATTAATGCAATGGAATTTATATCGTGGAAGTCTTGTATCGTCAGTACAATGTGAATAATGACGGAACACTATAGTTTGAACGGAAAATAGTGAATATTATTTTCCAAATCTTATATAAAACCTCTCACTGCAAAATCTTGAGGTGATTTGAATGAAAATGTCCTCCGTTGCCTCTGACATTTAAACACTTGCTTTCCCGCTAGGGACACTGTTTGAGGAGGTCTAAGAAATGTGGAATTGCTGAGTAAAGTATGTCAGTAGAGCCTGGCTTAGGGATTTCAAAACCTTGCCCTCCCCAGTTCACTCTCTGGTTTATACTTGTGGTTCAAAACTGAATCCTTCAGCTACCTACCTACTCCTACTAACATGCCTTCATTCTGTCATCAAGTATTCGAACCCTCTGGAACTATAAACCCAAGTAAGCTCTTCAGCTATAAACTTCTTTGGTCATGGTGTTTTATAACAGCAATAGAGAAGTAACTAATACACTTGGTTTTTCAAAACTTAGATTTGCTTTGAAATGCCCTTTAGTGGACCAAATGTTGAATACTATCCCGGTGGCTAAATGAGCTGTGAATCATTGTCCTTTGCACTGTGATAAATCATGTCTGTCTGCAGGTTGCATAATGAAGGCTGCTTGAACCATCTCTGGATTCAGACAAAGTATACAGACATTTTTTCTGTGGATACAGGAACTAGGGCTTAGTTGAGTCTTGATTTAATGATTCTTATCGAAATGAAATAAGCATTTGGTCTTTAGATTTGATCAGCCTCTATCTGCAGCTGCATCTCAACTGGCAATTGCTTCCTCCCTGGGCTTTTTGCCCAGGCAAATGGGGTTCATTCTTGTTTCATGTCTTGCTGAGTCCTCTGATAATAGAGGAGGTAACTGAACTATGCCTCTCTCTGCACATCTCAGAGCTCTGGAAATGAGTGGAAGGGGATTTTCCTCCTATCATGTTTTGCCACCATAGTAAAATGCTTTCCTATCCTGTAATGCACTCTGAAGGCTGCTTAATTTTCTAACTGTAAAACTCAGGGGGCAGCCTTGCCTTCAGTGTTCAAACATAGGCTCCATTCCAGTGTCACAGTTTTCTGTCACAAGAGAAATGCAAAGACAAAATCTGTTTATTCATAGTCACTGATTTAGTTCTAAAGACTTACTATATATGGTTAAGATAAAGCCCCTGTCCTTTCTGCCATGTGTATCTTGCATAAATTAGAAGCCAATGCTTTTTCCTCTTCTTATTCTTCCCACAGTCCTTCCTCTGTGTTAACTGCTCTGTAATTAAAGGTACAGTTTCTGTTTTCCAATGTACCACTCTACCAGTCTGTAGAGGTTCAGAGTAATTGCAAATTAAATAGGCTCAAGACTTTTTTTTTTAAATGGGTATTTGGGGGTTTCTGATTTCAAATGAAATGCATTAACCAGTTTTAGCTTCGCAGATGAAAAAGTTAGTAAGACCCATGCAGGACTCGTCTTGTCTATCCATATTTGGAAAAGCCTCTCTTTATTCTGAATGTCATAATGTTCCTACCTCCCTCATTTTCAAAAAATGTCATAATTAAAATGGTAACTACCCAGTAATAACAGGTAAATTTTGTTGCCAGCTTCAATCTTATATGCAGTTATCTGGTCAAATGGCTCTATTTACCACATCTTATTAGTTACCTGGTACAATAACTCTCTCTGACTTCATTGTGTCTATGTATTTAGTAGAGTAAAGCCTGCAATCTTTAATCCAAGGAAATTAAACCTGTCCCTGATTGTCATTTTAGTGCACCATCTGTTGCTCCAGGTGCTTGCCTGGATTTTAAGGGCTGTGGAGTGAGCTCTTTCACAACAAGCCTGCATAAATGGATGTCCCTCCCAGATGCTGTATTTCAAGCTCCACCTCAATGCATTTGTGAGGCTTACAGGGAAACGAGAAGTCGTGTTGTGAGATCCACGTAATGACTTCAGATGTTTTTGAACATGTGCAAGGTGGGATATAGCTATCACCAACCTGAATGAAATGGCAATTTTAATATCCAAAGTGGCAAAGGAAGGTATCCAAAGGAACACCTTGTGCATCAAGGAAATTGAAGGTCTGATAAATAAATATTATATGATCATTAATAGGTTTAGTCTTATAAAAGGCTAGCTGGAAGATATTTCACTGAAGTACTGTGTTTAAGAAAAACTCTGTAGTGTTTTGTTTGGAAGGTTTTGGGATATAAGTTTAGAATTAAATAATCAAGTACACCATTATTTTAATATAGCATGTATTGAGAAGGGTGGATAATGAAATACATGAAGCTACACTTACATGCATCTCAATTAATATTTACAAACTGAGCATATCCACAGAACTTGGGTCTTCTACTATCAACCTATGCATTTCTAGTCTCCCCTGCCTACCATAATATTAACTCTTATTGGGGATTTTAATAATTGCTTTATTGGAGAGGATATGAGATATTCACCATGTTTATTGATTTCTAACATATATACATAAAAGTAAGCAAATTATAGTTGTGACTCTTCACAAACCTCTGATGTCATACAAAGTAAAAGACTGCTGCCTTCCTTCCCACCTTCACCTTTGACCAATGCAATTCAAGATACAAATAATATTTAATAAACTGCTCTAAAGGCAACCACCACCAGCATCAAAACCCATTCCCCAAAGCCCTTTATTTACTATCTTTATTCCCCCCGCCCCCACACACAATGTTGATCATTTTCTTGAATTATCAGTACCTACCTCAATGGTTTGCCTCTATCCAACATGACAGATTAGACATACCTATTTGTAAACTTTATATAAATGGAGTCCTATGATATAGAGTATTTTGTCTGGATTATTTTGATTATTTTTCTAAGATTATGTTCCTGTTGCTGTCATTGGAACTATTTTGTTCATTTTCAATTCTGTATGTTGACTTTCTAAATATGGTGACCTTTAACTTGAGCTCCAGAGAATCCAATGCCCTCTTCTGGCCTCCTTGAGCTCCTACACTCACAACTGTTTACACACATATACAATAAATACCATTTATTGTAAATACCATTAAATAATAAATAAATAAATAAATAAATACCATTTATTCATCTGTCATATTGCAATTGCTATTTTCATTGCTTCTAGGTAAGACCATTATAAAAACATATAAGACTGTGTATGTGTTTGTTTCTATCACTTGGGAAACATATGCATGGATTTCTGTTAACTACATGCTTAAAAGTGGAATAACTGAGCCTATGGATATGCTAAGTTCAGTTTTGGATTTTATCTCCTGTTTCCACTTGCTAATGGTTGCTAATCTTCTACCTGCAATGTGGGTTTTTCTGTTAATACATCCCCATTAGGATTACTTTCTTAAGATTTATTTTTATTCTTTAGTTTGTGTGTGTGTGTGTGTGTGTGAGTGTGTGTGTGTGTTTGTATATGTGTGTAAACAGTTGTGAGTGTAGGAGCTCAAGGAGGCCAGAAGAGGGCATTGGATTCTCTGGAGCTCAAGTTAAAGGTCACCATGCTTGAGTGCTGGGAACTTCACTCAGGTTCTCTGCAAGAGCAATTGCTCTTAATTGGTAAGCTATCTCTTCAGCCTGGCTGGTATTTTTTAAGTGAATTTTAACTGCTCTAATAAACTGTAATAGTAACTCATTGTGCTTTTAATTGATAGTATCTGCATTACTCTGACACATAATGGTCATTTCCTATATTCAGAGTCATGTAAATATCCTCTTGTACCAATTGCCTGCTGAGGTAACTTGTACATTATTTTTATTGCTTTGTCTTATCATTAGTGGGTTTTCTTTTTAAGAATTTTTATATTGTGTGCCTGGATGTCTTTTTATCTATGGGCAACTAAGTGGATTTGTGTACAATGCCCATAGAGGCCATAAGCAGGTATCAGATTCCTTGAACCTGGAATTACTTGCAATTATGCACAGCCCAATGCGCATGCTGTGACCCAAACTCCAGTTCTCTATAGAAGCAGTACATGTCCTTTCAGCTGAGCTATCTCCCCAGCCCCTTATTAGCTTAACTCTACGGATTAGTCTTTTTGCTACTACCTATTTTACAGATATCCTCCAATCCTCTGTGGATTTAAAGCTGTTCTTAATTTTTTGAAATATACAGCTTCATTGTTTAATGCAGTAGAATTTATCCTATCAGTATTGCCTGCCCTCCTTTTGGTCAGTGTCTTTATGCTCTTGTCTTAAAATGATCTCCTTTGTGAAATCATGAAGCTATTTACCTAAATTATATTTTAAAACCATGGTTGCTTTCCCTTTTATATTTATATAAAAATCTAGCACATTGTGTTGTGTTTGAGGCAGAAGTTAAGTTTTGTTTTAACCTTCCATATTATTTCAGATTCAGCACAACGAATTGGAAGAAATCTTTCCTTGCTGTTCAGGAGTGCTGAGTTTACCATAACCCAAGTCCTTTTAAATGCACCAGTGTATTGATGAGCCATCTCTCATGTCATGTTAGTCTGTGTGTCTATCCGTGTACCAGTATTATTTAAATCATTAATGGCTCATAGGCATCATTGGAATTTCTCAGAATCATATTGGTTTATGTTACCTCTTGCATTTATGCATTGATTTTTTAAAAAATAAATGTAAGTTTCATGATAAAAGATTTGCAATTTTAATTAAGATTACAGAAAAGTGTAGAGATCAATTTGAGAATAACATTTTTACTAAATTGGTTTTTTGTGGTCTGTGGAGATTGTGTCTCCATATATGTGTGTCCATGTATTTCTGAGGAAAGAGGGGGAGATTTTCTTTCTTTTCTGTCAGTGGTGTTTTGTGGTTTTATACTTTGACCTCCTAACTTATGCACCTTAAAGTACTTTTACATCTTTTTTCCCTCACAATTAATATGCTTTCTTTGGTCCTTTACTTTTATATATCATCTATTTTAGCTCACATAAGGCTGTATTTAAGTAGCCAATATTCATCTGGATTTGTACATGTTTTCAATAACTTTCTTTTTAAAATTTATTATTGTTGTCATCACCATCATCATCATCACCAGTGTTTTACTTGGGGTTCTCTAGAATAACAGAACTTATATAATGAATGTGTGTGTGTGTGTGTGTGTGTGTGCATGAAGATTTATTAGGATTACTTATCACCTCTGATCCCGCTAATCTGACAATGGCTGGCTATGAACAGAAAGTCCAAGAATCTAGTAGTTGTTCTGTCCCTGAATGAGGCTCGATGTCTTAGCTGATCTCTGGTCAAGCTGGACTCCCTGAAGAAGTAGGTTCTACTGCTAGCACAGCAAGAGCAACAGAGCAGGATCCTTGCCCTTCCAAGTTCTCATGTAGGGTTTCAGCAGAAGGCATGACCAGGTTAGAGATGGGTTTTCCTGACTCAAAAGATGCAGAGTAGAGACATATCTTCCTACCTCAAAGATCCAGATTAGAAATAGCTCTTCCCACATCAAATTAAGCAAATATCCCTCACATGTGTGCTCCTGGGTATTAGTTCATTCCAGATGTTGTAAAGTTGACCAACAAGAATAGCCATCAGTGTGCATATGTGTGTGCAGCCACTGTGTACTTGTGGAGGTTGGAGAACATCTTTTGGAAATCATTTCTTCCTCCTCAGTTTATGTGTCAAGGGGTTTTATACACTGCTCCATCTCACTAACCTCTTCAACAGCTTTTTGAGGCTTCAGCCTATCTCTCTCATGTGGTACTATTCTGCATGAAAAGGAGTCTTGTGGAATTACCTTGCTAAATATGTACCAACAACAAATTATCTCAGTTTTTAATCATCGAAATGTCTTTAGTTCAATTTTTTTTTGTTTTTTGTTTTTTGTTTTGTTGTTGTTTTATCTTGTCATTTTGTTAATCACATTCGTGTTTCAGGTTCCTTTTAATTTTATTCAGTTTATATTGAACATTTTATTTATATTTTGGGAATTTTACCTCTTCAACTCCCCTGACACCCTTTAACAACAAATCCTCCTCTCAAATCCATTTCCTTTTTCTTTCTTTTAAAAATATACCATTGCATCTAATTAGAGTTGCCTGTATGTAATGAGTGTGGGGGTCATCCACTGGAACATAGTCAACCACACCCTCAATGAGGAATGGCTGTCTTTCCATGTGACACTATAACTTCCAGCATCTCTTTAGCTCAGCTTTGCAGGGTCTTACTCCTCCAGAATGACAAACCTCAAACAAATCCTCTGACTCCTGTATTCTTGGATTCATCCCAGTAATTCTACCCTTTCTGTCATCATTTGGTGCCTTTATTTTCCTCTGACCCAGGCTTAAATGGTTGTATATATAAAATGTTGCAACCTATATTATCCTAACAATAACTGTGGTAAGTACAAGGATTATTCTTGATTTTTCAAAGCATAGAATATAAATTAATATGGAAATATCTAGTAAGATGAGATGGTCATTTTTCTGGCTATGACTTTAAAACTCATTGATTCCAGAGAGATGGAGATGGGAAAAGAAGTGGATGAAGATGTAGAGGCAGAAGCAGAAACAAAGAGACACAGAATAAAATATCAAGGAGTATATTGAAGCATCAATTCAATACTTGATGTTTAGTATTTGGTATCCAGAAATCTCAGTGCAACAATGGACTATTATACTAGAAATATAACTCACATTATATTTAATTATTTTTGAAACTTTTATTAGTTTTCTTAATCTAGGAAGATAAGCATTTAATATTTAGTGTGGCTAAATATGGGGTCCTCAATATGCTAACAGAACCAATTCCAGTCTCCTGCTATCTCAGTTCTCAGCATGTTGTCTCTGTTCTCAAATTATATGTGCTGGCTCCCAAGGGTCCTGTATTTACAACCTTACCATTATGATCTCAATCCACAAATATCAAAACTATTAGACATTCTAATAATATCCTGTTGAGCCATTGAGCCTTTATGGATCAGTCTTCACGGTGTAAAGAATGAGATTCTAGGTTGCACGAATGGCACCATCAATTGTCCTCTAGATGAAGATGGACCCCAACCAGAAGCACAAGCTCTCAAGTTACACTGGACTTGTTTGCTTCAAAACAACAATGACAGCACCTCCCCGCCCCCGGCCCCCACCCCCGAAGCTCTTCTGGGTAGAAGGGGAGTGGATTCTTTATAAAAGAAAACAAATGTCCACTACACCAGCCAAATAGAAACGGATGCAGTCGCTTTCCTCTGAGACACGCCTGTCTTGCTATAGCTCTAACAGCCCACTTTGTTTTGTTTTCTTAATTTATCATGTTACCACCCATGCGCAAAAGTCTCTCTTCACACGTCCGTGTGCCCGATGCCAATCTGTTTTGCCTATTAGCATTGAAAGGTCCTTAAGACTGTTGTGCACTCAGGCAGTGGAAAAGAGCAGTGGTCTGCCCCAAGTTGATTTCTAGGGAAGTGGCTTAATCTAAACACAATATGCCATCGTGATGAGGCTCCTGCGGGCTTTAAAAGGCTGGAATGGAAAGCTCGGGAAGATGGTTAGTTTAGGATCATGTTTCTGAAAAGGGCCTGGTGTTATCCATCCTGAAACTCAATGAAAATGAATTGATGAGCAGACAATAGCCAGTGTGCACAGCTGATTGATCTGTGCAGAGGGGACATCCCCAAGCTGTTTGGCAGCAAGCCGTCTTTCTTCTGTTCTTTCCTTATTAATGCAGGCGATGATAAATGGCCATGCTGACAGCCCACTACAATGAAAATAAAATCCTTGTCAGGGAGTCTTCCATCTTCTTAGGAGCAAAGAAAAACTTGCCCTGTAACCCTCCTGCAGGATTTTCTCACACAGTCTTGGCAGCGACATGTGTGTGACTGTGTGTGTGTGTGTGTGTGTGTGTGTGTGTGTGTGTGTGTGTGTGTGTGTTCTCCTGAACACTGTGAGGTCACTTCAAAGAAAAGAAACTAAAAAGAGTATTAAGAAATAACTTTGAGTGAGTTTATAAGGAAGCCTGAGAAAATGTCACTCTCAGAAAGACCTTCCGTTTAGATAACTCAGGGAGGAGAAGGAGGTTTGTATATTTTCCAAATTTTGCTTTATAAAAGATGCAGGTTGTAGAAATGGATTGAATTGGTTATGATCTAATGAAATTATATTGTAACTTATCATTCAGTCATGTCTCAAAACCCTTTCCCCATCTAAACAGTACTGCGTTTCTTCACTCAGTGCAGTCAGAAGGCAGGTATGTATCTGATGATGCCCATTATCAGCAAAGGCATGCATGTTTTAATGTTGTTGAAAATATGGTGGCCTATGAGGAAAGCTAAGCTGAGGAACTTCAGAGGGTCCCCGCAAGTTGTTAGGTCTGGATAGTAAGGCAAACTCTATGACAGGTGCTGTTTGCTGACAATCACCACACAGACATATTAACCCATGTTTCCAAGAAAAAGAATGTTTCTGCTGAATAGCTTCCGATAGCAAAAACCTAGAAGCAAGTGGCTAGCAGTGGGTAGAGTAAATAAGATATCTCTATTCAGTAAAATGACTGTTAGAACAAGGAACACCAACATTTGTCAAAAGTAACAACAACTTCAGGGGCTGGAGAGACAGCTCAATCCTTAGAACAATTACTGTTCTTGCAGAGGCCTTGAATTCGGTTCCCTGTGCTTATCTGTAACTCCAGTTCTGGGACATGATGAAATTTCAGGCTAGGCTGCCTGTCTATAAACTGCATGTTCTGGCTGAATAGGTGTATTGCCTACATGTCATCCAAGTGTTTTTCAAAGGTGTTCTTCCCTTAGAAGACATTTGCTAAGGGTCTGTACGAGGGTGTAGAATACCATTGGCTGGATGAGAAATCCACAGATGATGCTGATGAGACTGTATGTAAATTTCTTCGATGAGAGTGGTATAGACATTTCATAACCATGGTAAATGTAGACAGAAAATAAAGATTCTAGGCTGCACACTGAGGAACTCTGTCTCATAGAGGTCTTAGATATGATGGTCCAAGAGCAGTAAGTAAGGCACAGGGATGCACTGATAGTAGCCAAGAGGGGAGCCCTGCGGAGGAGAACTGTGTGAACTTAGTTGCTGCTCTGAGATGACAAATAGGAACTTCGACATTACAATGGAACGTAGAGGCCCTGGTGTCTTTGGGAGGTGACATTTCTTTAGAAAAGGTTAATTAGCCAGAAACGGTGGTAATATATTTTATCATCTTAATTTTAACTATCAACTTTGTGTATAGTGAAAAAAATGTATGTGATTTGAAGAAAGAAGAATGATGGAAAGGAAAAAATAGAAGTAAGTATGAAATGGAAGAAAAATGAGAAGGAAAAAGGGATGGAGGAAGAAAGAGAGGGGAAAGAGAGAGAGAGAGAGAGAGAGAGAGAGAGAGAGAGAGAGAGAGCATGAATTGTGTAGTAGAGAATAGTAATGGTGCAGTGCTAGAAAAAGCCAGAGGGCATGCTCCCAAGTCTTTGCAGAGACTGGAATTTTGGAAGAAGCCATTGTCCATTTCACAGGAGATTCCTGTGTTGACAGGATGTGATTTGGGAAGGGGATGCCTTTACCCCTGGCATGTGGGGCGATGTTTCAGTGCAGTGTAATTCAGAGCATGGGAGTTTTTTCAGTTAAAGAAAACATAAGAAAAGATGTAGGGCAGGGTATGAGGTTGGGGAGTGTATAGAAAAACAAATGTTGTGATGGAAAGGCTGTGGGTGTCTGGATATTATAGTGACGAGTAGTTTGGAAGTTGTCAAGAGAAACACCTCTCCCACTTGGTGGAGAAAGCTGTGTAGATCTGCTATATATTCTTGCTTCCTTTCTAACTTTTATTTTTTCATGTACCTGAAGGATATTCACCTCACCTGTAAGGGTTGCATGAAACACAAATTTTGAATTATACACATTTTCCTTAGATTCCGTAAGACAGAATCTCCTAACAGTGTAATCATCATCTTTCTCCCTTCACAATGCTGAGAATACAGGCATGCACCACCATATCTGACTATTTTTTTAATTAGATAATTTCTTTATTTACATTTCAAATGTTATGCCGAAAGTTCCCTATACCCTCCCCCCACCCTGCTTCCCTACCCACCCTCTCCCACTTCTTGGCCCTGGCATTCCCCTGTACTGGGGCATATAAAGTTTGCAATACCAAGCGGCCTCTCTTCCCAGTGATGGTCAACTAATTTTTTTAACCATGTATTTTTATATAAAAAGAAAAGAAAAAGAAAAAAAATGAAGATAATTTGTGTACCTATTCCAGATGGTTGTACTGATGATAGAAAACCTTGCTTGGTATTGAAAACCTCATTCTTTGTTTATACTCAACTTTCACAACGGTTAGCTATTCATTTTTTATTTGTTTGTTAAATTTGTTTTGTTTAACATCAATGTCTGTTAACTCCATTATATGTGAAATGATGACTGTGATAGTTTATATATGCTTGGCCCAAGGAGTGACACTATTAGGACATGTGGCCTTGTTGGGGACACTACCATGCTCCCCTTCATGGTAATAGACTGAACCTCTGATCCTGTAAACCAACCCCAGTTAAATGTTTTCCTTATAAGAGTTGCCTTGGTCATGGTGTCAGTTCACAGCAGTAAAACCCTAACTAAGACACTTGGGCTGGCAAGATTGCTCATAAGGTACAGATGTTTGCTTATCAATCTGCTGAGTCAAGTTCAAAGGTTGGAATGTCCATAAAGATAGAAGAAGGATAGAGCTGGCTCCAGAACATTGTCCTCTGGCCTCCATGTACATATTTTACAGTCGCACACACACATACATCACACGAATAATAATAATAATAATAATAATAATAATAATAATAATAATAATAAATAAATAAAAAACTTAGAAGCACTTTCCTATGTTAAGTGACTCACAAAGGTCAAATAGCATAGTGACTCAAAAACCTAAGTATTGAGGTCAAAGACAATTATATCTCACCAAAACGTGTTTGGATGACCCTCTCAAAGCCTCAGGTCCATCCCTCTAATATGAGAACTGCACAGAGTTATCTCAGTAGGTTGCTGTGAGGATCATAGTTGAACTTATTTCAAACATGTAGCATTATAGTTAAAATAGAGTAATTGCAAACAAAAACAAAACAAGAAAGGAGCAAACCAACAAAAACTAGTGGTTTGCATTGTCTGACTTGAAACTGATGCAAAGAGACAAAACCAGAGCTGAAGGGCAGATACGTGGAGTACTGAGAGGGCTTCCGGGTCCTGAATAATAGACCCACTGGGATTCAGACAGGGCTGGTTGTAGTTAATGTGGCCCATCTGCTAGGCTGCAGTAAGCCCCTAAATTGTTTCCCGTGAGTATTCATTTGAGCTGATTAAAGCTTTTTTTAATGTGCCACTAGCATCTGGTACATCCTGTACTATTTATATTGGTTTGCTATTATGCTGTTTACCTTAAACAGCTTTGTTCTTTTCAAAAGAAAACATGTAACTCTCCCATGGAGGTCTAGGACACATTTGAATGATTACTTCTCTGTGTTCTCAGCCACAGTGTGACAAGACAAATGTAGACAGGCAAGTGGAAAGAACACGGAACCAGGAGTATGCTCCTTAATATGCGAATTTCTGATACCTCGAGTGCTTTTAAAGTACTTCTCTGTATGTACATATGTGTGCATGCGTGTGTATGTATGAGAGAGAGACAGAGAGAAACAGAGAGACTGAACTTAAAAGTCAGAAAAGGAAATGCCTGGCTTATTTTGTGAGTGTTGAGATTCCTAACTCTTCTCCTTCTTATTATATTGCAAGTGTTCTTAACTGCTGAGCCATCTCTCCTGCCCCAGTTGCCTATTAAGTTTTTAAAAGGACAGGGTCTAGATAGGACCACTGTTTTGCTCCCATATACCGCTAAAATGCTAAAATGTGTTTGGCACACACAACATGTTGACTGAAAGTGTGTGAATGAACATATATAGTGGGCATACCATGCCTATCCACTTTTAGACTGTATTGACAACTATTTTGAATAATGGCATACAATCCTTGTCTTAGTTAGGGTTTGCCTACTGTGAACAGACACCATGACCAAGGCAACATTTAATTGGGACTGGCTTACAGGATCAGACATTCAGCCCATTATCATCAAGGAGGAGGCAACTTCTGTTTTAGGGTTTTACTGCTGTGATAGATACCATGACCAAGGCAACTCTTATAAGGATAACATTTTAATTGGGGCTGGCTTACAGGTTCAGGGGTTCAGTCCATTATCACCAACGTGGAAGCCGTCATGGTGCAAGAAGGAGCTGAGAATTCTACATCTTCATCTGCAAGCCTCTAGGAGAAGACTGGCTTCCAGGCAGCTTGGATGAGTGTTTTAGAACCCATGCCCACAGAAACACACTTACTGCAACCAGGCTACATACATCTCCTAATAGTGCCACTCCCTGGGCCAATCATACAAAAAACTTCATACCAAGGATTATTAAAAACATAGATTTTAATCTGGTAAATCTAGACACAAATATATAATTAATTTACTTTTAAAGAAATATAGTTGTGCTTTTCAAGCCAGTGATCTAAAAGAATACAATACATATCCAACATTCATGTACAAGAACAGCAAAATGACCCACAGATAAAATTAAGAGCTGATTTTCAGTGCAAAATTTCCCAACTGATCAGTTGGGCCACTTCTTATTGAAGGCATATAGGATTTATTAAGCATGTATGTGATAAGTATAGTATTAAGTCTTCATATATATTGTCTTGTGTAGTTGTTAGGTTTGCAGCAGCTTTTTTCTTCCAGCTACTGTAGAGGAAATGACAAGCTCTCTAACTAAAGCCTGTCTATGAATGTCTAACCTCCTAACACACTCGTTGGGCTTCCTAGATTCCAAGAGTGGTCTGGACCAGCAGGATAGGTGACAGGATCCTTAGTGGAACAGCTAGGATATAAGAAGATAAAGAGAGGAAGGTGGAGTCAGGAGGTCTTATACAAACTAGGCAGTATGCTAAGTAAATTTATGAGGCAATATAGCAACTTATATACAGGGTTTCCTGAAAGAGAATGAAGTTAGTGGGAAGATAATCTAACAATGGTGCCCAGTGTTTCTTAAGAAGATCACAGACTAAGTACACAGGAGCCTTGGGATGAATAGCCATAGTCCTGTACAATGGGAAGAGTTGGGTTCTCAGAATCTGAAGCCAGTGCTGCCCCACGGGCCTGACCCCAGGCCATTAATGGCTCTGCCATACATCAGAGCCTCAGATAAAGTTTTGCATCATCCCAGCCCTCAACACAATAGAATGCCTGTCTCACTTCCCCAAGAAGGTTTCTAGACCTCAGGCTTCCAAACTATAGGACATTAGAAGGATACAGAGGCATGGCCACACATCCCTGCACATATACTGGATGTACTTTAATTTAAAAAGAAGCTTGTCTTTTACATCCTCATAGTGGTGCCCTCCTTCTCTGTAATTCCCTTAGCTCTCATTGCTATCCAGGAATAAGACAGAAACCTTCTCAGTTCTCTAAGACCTTTAAGAAGAGCCCCTACTCTGCCTCCTGGGCATGAACTATCCTCAGGGCTGCTGTCTGTCTCTATGACATTAACATCTCTTCTAATGAATCTCTTACCCAAGAGGACAGTATGTCTCAGTGTACCCTGTGAACTCTGAACCCATAAAATTTTAATTTCATCACAGCAACTCTTCCAGAAATCTCTCTTTTAATCCCATCTCAACGATGAGAAAATAGAAGCTCAGTACATTGTATTTTCATACATTAAACTTTATAGATAATAATGACTCTGTCTGAATGCAAACCTATTGATTTTGTAGCTATTGGCTTGATGAGTTACTACCTGCTTTCCCCGAGTCTATCAAATATAAATACTAGCCCCTTTAAGAGAATTACTCTTAATGTACATTAGACCAATAGACCCTTCAGATCCATTGTATCTAGGCCACATCAATAATCTACTTTTCATTTTCATTTTTAAAGTAATATTCCTCAGAATTTGGAATTTGTTTCTAGAGGAAAAAATTGATTTTTCTTTTGTATTCTTCAAAGTTAACTGAAAAAAGAAAGTCATGAAAGCAGGCATTTTCGGTTTGATCTCAGGATTATCCAAGAAGGCCCACAGAATCACACTAACAAGTGTGCAAAACCACTTGGTGTAACAGGGGGATGCTGAGGATGCAGAGACAGCTTAGGATAACAAGTTCATTTTGTTATGTGCCCAGCTCAGCTGTTAGGATGGTTTTATTCTCCCCTCTGTAGGGCAGTCTAGGAACTGAAGGTCTTGGGATGGCTTACTTCCTATACCCAATTGCATACTAATCACACATCTTTGCTTGATGTATATTTAGCAGTAAAATCTGGGTGTCCTAATTCACACCTCCACACTTGAAAGGCAAGGGATTGCTAGGCGGGGAAGGAGAAAGTGCTTTAGCTTGCAGGAAATGGTTGGCTGCTCTTGAGTGGTTTGGTCTCATTATGAAGAAAGGTGAGAAATTCCACATTGTTTACCTTGAGGCTTTGGGGGACAGTGTTTGCAGAGTTTGAGAGTGGAAAGTGAAGTATTCAGCTTGCAGTGACATAAGCAGAATTTGGCCCTTCCACTTTTCACGTAAGACACATAGCCTCTTTCAATAAGACTACATTTTTACATGCTGCCTTTCTCTCCATCTCAGTCAATTAATTTGTTCTTACTAATGCCAATTTCTAGCCCTGCAGAAAGAGTACTGAAGGTACTTGTTGTCTAGCTAGCAAAGAGAAACAGAGACTTGTAACCAAGGAAAAGGCACACTATTAAAATGCTTCAGAGGAGCTGATCTTCCAAAGGTTATTAATGCATGGGAATCTGCACAGCATTCATTATTGCTTTACCTCTTTGAGTTACAGAATCAACTTCTGGTTACTGCTACATCCAGGACATAGGGATTGATATGTGAAAAGTGGCCTTGTAGAAGTGAATCTGTGGCTTGTGTCTGAATAATGGTCCTTGCAAAAATGAAGGAATTCTAAAGAGATGCTTGGGTCTCTCAGTCTGTCAGATGAAGGAAACAATGAACTTTAGAGATAAAGGGTATTTTGCAAGGAAGCTCTTGATGGGAGAAGAAAAATGCCTAACTGGCAGGGAATCTTGTTTCCGCTGAAAGAGATTTCACACAATCACACAATTTTAACAACTTATCAGATCACCTTACTCTAAGATAGGGTAAAGATAAAGATAAAGATAGATCTATAGTAGGGAAGACTACACCTAGACTGACAGCTAAAATGGGCAGTGCAAATTCTTAGCCCTCTATTTAAATTTTAATCTCACTTCAGAACTCACAAAACAGACTCAGTGGATCTCTTTGGCCATATTCCTAACATGGCCCTTTTGAAAAAGTCTATTCCCTGCTTTCCATTTTTAATGTGGCTTCTTTAATTGGAATATTGATGATAGATGTCTAGGCCTACCTTGGGTAAAGATTGGTATCCTTAAATTCCATGACAGTCACAGAGGCCTTTCCCAACCACTCTTTAACTGATCCCTGCAGGGCATGTGTAGTTATTCCCAGACAGCAAAACAATCCCAAAGCTGTGGCTTATGATGTCAGCTCTCTGTTTCTTCTAGAATTTGTCCTCCTCCACTTCCTGCTTTCTTTTGCTCTGCCCAGGGATTACATGGATTCTCTTTTGAGCCTTCAAAACACAAAGCCTCCAGCCTACATCTGTTTTTTTTTGTTTTTTTGTTTGTTTGTTTGTTTTTTGTTTGTTTGTTTTTTCTGGTAAAGAACATCAGCTCTTCTTTTCTATTTGAAATTCAGGACACATCTGCTTGTGTAAGTCACTTTTGACTTTCTGAGAGGAGTTGTCATTGACCCAAGAGTGAGATTGATATTAGTGTTGTCCATGATTCCTGTTCTTTCCTAATAATGTGACAAGGGAAAACAGAAAACCAAAGAGTATCCTCTGGAAGCCAGGTTCTAGGCAGGCTCCTGGAAACAGAGAAGAAAAGGGAAGGGAGGGGAGAGGGCTAGTCTCAGTCATGGTCCACACCTCATTGTCTCAGAAACTAATACAAGGTAGCCCATTATCCTGAGTCTTAGTTTCCTGATCTAAGAAACAAGGCAAAAACAGCAATCCCCATCTGCTAAAGCAATAATACCAGAGTGGAATGCCATTAATTATTGTGCATGTTCCCCAACTCCATTTTCTATTTTAAGACTTGGAATACAGGTGGGAAAGAGAGGAGGGGGGGAGATTACTTCTTAATTCAGTTAAGGAAGGCATTGATGTAAGGGCAGAATTAAGGATCTCTGTTGCTGTGGATAAGCAGAATGCTCAAGTATCCCTAGATATCTGTCTGTACTCTGAAACTGAGGGTTCACTTGCTTTTCAAGGTGAATATCAGCCTTCTACAAGGAAGCACTCTCTGCTAGGAGCAACTGTTTCTAGGGTGCTAAAGCATTTCATGAACTGAGAGGAGCAATGATAATGTTGGCACTGGCAATACTAACAGTAAAGGCTTTCATAATTAATAATAATAATAATAATAATAAAGCAAGAAGTTCTCACTACCAGCTACTCTCTAACTGATCCCTGACAGGGCATGTGTGACAGATACTATGTGTGGCAGACACTAGAATCTGTGTACAATTCCTATGTGTGTGTGTGTGTGTGTGTGTGTGTGTGTGTGTGTGTGTGTGTAGTGGTCAGATGTCAGCCTCAAGTGTTATTTCTTAGCTTCTTTTCACCTATCTTTGCCTCTTCTCCCACCACCACTGCTATTTAAAGTGTGCACTGTAAGACCAGAAGAGCTTTATGTCCAGGATGTCCCACTCACAGAAATGCAGAGATGGAGATCGATGCAACAAGCAAGAGGTTTATTGATCCAGTGCACATGGGTCATCCTGCAAATAGGGCAGAGGCGACCCAGAATCTCCTAAACACACACTTTTTATACAGTTTAAGGGTAGGCCTTGATAACAACATAACTTGATTTAAGCCCATTGTTGGCCTGAGCTGACCTTTTCACCACCCCCCCCCTCCTTTAGAAATGATAATAAGCCTCTCTCTTCAAGTGTTTTGAGACCTACCTAAGCAGCATTGTTGGCCTGGCGTGAGGTGAGGTCTTAGTCACCAGAAGAGGGAACTGAAACATTCCTGGTCATTATCTGCACCTGCCTTGTGGTTGGGGCTTTCTTGTAAAGCTTGTTTTGCTAGGTCATTCCAGGAAGGGACTGTTCAGCACAACCTTCTAGCAGAAGACCCCAGCATGCTATTTTTAGCAAGGTCTTTCAGCTGCCAGTCTTATGTTCCCTAAGGTCACACATTCCCACATGCACCTCCACACTCAGCATTTTTATGTGGGTTATAGGTATCTGTTCTCAGATCCTCATGCATTCGGGACTAATGCTTTATTACTGAGGGATATCTGAGAAGACTAGGCTGACTCCATGACAGGCTTCAAATTGGCAGTTCAAGACTGGGCAGGTCCAGGCAAGTCCTCCCTTCAGAAGCTGTCCCAACACCTGGCCTGTGGCAAGGACAATGGGTCAGCAGCAGTTTCCAGACGTCTTCAGCTACTTCCCCATTAACAATTCCCAGACCTTCCCAGCAAAAGTTTCAAGCCCCCACAACCAAGTAATGGAATGTCTCTAGAGATAGAGAAAGATAAAGATCATCTACCCCGGAATCCCCCAATGTGCTTTTTTTCTCTATTTTGGTAATGGGAGACACTAGCATGCTAGACATCTACAGAAAAAAACATGTTTTGCATTTGCATACTAATGAGTCTGGGGTATCATTCTTCCATGAATCATGGACCCTTACATATCAACAACCCCTGTGTGCAATATTCTACTTACTTGGAACCACTACAAGATACATATTACCACAGCATATTCCTTAAGACACACTTTAATAATTCCTTCTCCTCTTCCTCTTCCTCCTTCTTCTCTTCCTTCTCTCCTCCTTCTATTCCTTAATATTCCAGTATTAACACAATACTCCCCAAGGCATATTCTAATAATTCTACATTCATGTCCATTGATGGTCATCTTTTATGGTACATCAGAGTTGCCATCTGTGATCCCTAGAAAATGAAAGAAATGATGCTGTATGATGCTGAAGATTATAAAAGACTGCTATGGTGGGAGGATATGCAACAGATCCCTTGAGAAGTTCACATGCTGAGGAACTGAGACAGTGTGAGACAGCCACCAGGAGAAAAAACTCCTCCAAAGTCACCCCAACCATGGCTGCTAACCCAGTCTGCAGAGCCTGGAACTGGAAATATCTAGCTGAGCTGACACAGGCTCCTTGCTCTCTGCTTCTGTGTGGGATAATGGATGGTGCTTATTTAAGCTAAGTTGGGGATCATTTGTTATTCAGCAACAAATACCCACAATGGAAATACAGCAGAGAATTGAAGTGCATTGCTTAAAACTACTGTTTCAGGGACTGACAAGTCAAGACACAAACTCGGAATCTGACTCTAGAGCCCAGTCTCACCGTCCTTATACTGTGACCAGTGACTTCATCTGTTTTATGTCATATCCTAGGTAAATTAGAAACAACAGGGGCTGGGTTAGGTCAGAATTCTGGAAACTGGGATGTCCAAGATTAAGGGGCTTCATTTGATGAAGGATTTAGGGTTTTTTGGTTTTTTTTTTGTTTTTTGTTTTTGTTTTTGTTTTTGTTATATTACATCCTAACATGACTGAAGATACCACATGGAAAAAGGGGAAGATGAGGGGAAGAGGAAGGAACAGTAACAAGTAACTATTTTCAACCCAACAGGATCCAGGATCACCTAGGAGACAATCGCCAGATACTCCTCTAACGAATTATTGAGATTAGATTAATCTATGGGCATGCCCAGGAGAGATTATCTTTATTAGGTTAATTGAGATAGAAAGACATATCCTGAAAGGAGTGACCCCAATTTCTAAGCATGGCTTTCAGATTTTCCAAAGAGATGGAGCTAGCTGATCACCAGCATCTATTTCCCCCATGCATCTGGACCATCCATGCAATGTGGCCAGCGGCCTCAAGCTGTGAGACACTTTATGGGTCCCTTAATCCACAACAGTGGTTGGTACATTCTGACTTGAGTTGTGGAGAGTATATTTAAAACAAAGAACCATTTAATTCCTAGAGTATCCTTGACCAATTTCACCATATTGAGTGATTGGACCTGGAAAATGCAATTAACTCTATAGTCATTAATATGGCAATAGTAATGTCCCTGTCCTTCACAGTCAGCCAGAGCACACATCATGGACATGAACATAACTATATGGAGACTCTACGGCCCATGGACATCCACACGGTCTTAGGTATCAACACATGCCCTGACCATCACCAAGGTCTCAAGTGGCAGTACAGATAATGGACATCAACAAGGTATTCTGCTTCAGTAGGAACACAGACCCAGATATGGCCTCTGGCAACAGTGTGGCATAGACGTCACCATGGCCCCAGGTAGTGCAGGTCACACATATCAATATGGACCCCAGCAGCATCATGGTCCACTGACATCAACATAGTGTCAGGCTGTCACATGGACCACAGCCTTCAGTGATAACATGTAGGGGGAGGAGCTGATAAGTCGGGTTCCCTAATTGTTTCTTGATTATTTCAATAAAGACTGCAGAAGCTAATCACTGGAGGAAGGTAAAGAGGTTGGAGTTCCAGGTCCCAGGAGGAAGAGGTGGGAAAGAGATAGAGAAAGGATTTTTCTGCCAAGCTTTGGGGAGAGGAGCACACACACCACGTAGGGTCTGGGGACTACTTAACCAGTGGCAGCCTCTGCCACCGGCAGAATTCTAATATAGGATAGCTGATGAGTTTAGAGGAATAGATTCTGTGTCCAGCAGTTGTGTTATCTGGCTGGCTTTAAAGTGTTAGAACTGTCTGGTGCTTTCCGTCTGCGGCGACTCTTGGGCAGGAGAAAAGGCACTGCTAGCTTCGGGGTGGTTGGTTATGGACACCTGAGCAGCTTGGTGAAATTAGCTGCTGTGGGGACTGGGTGAGACAGTCATTGCTGGCACAGGGCAATGCACTTAAAATTACATGCAACAATAACATCGATACAGACCCCCAGCTGCAGTAGGACCATGAACACAGACATGACTCTTGGTGTCAATACAGACCAGACATCTGTTGGGAACAAAATTAAAAGGGGAGGCTTGGGGGCGGGGGTGGGGAGAAGTGGGATAGGAAAAAGATGCCCACGCCCCGCCAGAGTTTCCCTATTCTCTGGTCAGTCAGGCGTGGGAGGGCTGCTACCTACCCTATCCACCCATCCCTGGGTGGGCATTCCTCTATCCCACTCTTCAGGGGGTGGCCAAGGGGCAGCCCTGCCTGGAGACTTCCCCGGAGCTACTTTGCTAAAGCCACCAGGGTTGTGAGAGAGAGGGAATGGGGGAAGAAGTTTCCAACACAGACCAGAGTGTGCAGCAGAACTTGAAGGAGCAGAGACACTCTATGGTTTAAGAGCTTTATTATAGAAATGCAGGGGAAAGAGTGAAGGTAGAAGAGAGAGAGGGGAGGGGGAGGGGGAGGGGAGGGGAGGAGAGAGGGGAGGGGAGGGGAGGAGAGAGGGGAGGGGAGGGGAGGAGAGAGGGGAGGGGAGGGGAGGAGAGAGGAGAGGACAAAGAGAAAAGGGAAGAGGAGAGAGAAGTTTGAGAAGTGAGAGGACAAAGAAGTGATAGAGCGAGGTCGGGGCTGAGCACCCCTTTTTATGATCTTCACTGTTGCTAGGTAACTGGGGAGGAATTTAGCCTGAAGGTCAGAAGCTTGGGCCATTGCTTATGTGCCTACTGACCATGCTCCTCTTGTTGGGGCTGGGAGGTGGTACCTTAGCCAGCGGCCGGAGTTTCAGGAGCATGAGGGAACACCTACCTTGTCATGTAGGTGAATTATAACCATCGGGGTTCAGACCTCAGCTCGACTGAAGACCAGCCTGCAATTCCCCACAGATATCCCCATGACCTTAGGTGCCAGTGCAGACCATCACATCAGTATGACCCTTAGCAGCAGCACACACCAGGACATCAGCATGGCCTCGGGTGACAGCTTAGACCAAGGATATCAATATGGCTTTCTGTGGTACCTTGGGCCAGGGTCATCAACACAGCTCCCATATACAACCGCCTGAACCAGTGAGTTGTTGACTGGTTCAAATTTCATGGTTTCTGAAGCACCATAAATACTGAACCATCTCAGAAACTCATTTCAGTAATCTTGCTCTTTCCAGTCAAGGTCATCCTGCAGCTTTGGTTCTGCAGGCCTGGCTCCTTCACATGCTTCAGCAACTTATACATGGGGTAGATGTTGAGATGAACTGGATCAAGGTGTTGTATCTTAGCCCAGATAGTAGCTGAGTTGGTTAGTCAGCATCAGAGCTCCTGCCCAGCTTCCACAATGTGCCCTGCCCCCAACTCCCTCACCATGCCCTATCTCAGTCTTAAAGTGAGGTGTAGATGGATACATTTGATTGAAGAAAAAAAAGAGAGAGAGAGAGAGAGATAGGGCCATTTAGAGACAAAGTCCATTTCTTGAGCACAGTGGAAATCCCAGTTCTATAAAACCACTTGAGAATCTGGGATGTAGGTCAAGAAAGAAGTGACTAGGAGAACCCACATGACACATGTCAGGCCATCTGGGAGAAGACAGCATACTTAGCATATGCTTCTTTTGAGTTCTTTTCAAGTGGATATAATTTTCCTTTATATGAAGGAGGGATGAGGGTTTCAGTAAACCTACATTATTTGTTTTTGCTCAAGTTGGTAGTTATTAAAGGGTAAAACCAGAATTTGAATTGGGGTCTCTGAGTCTATAACTCATGTTCCAACTACCATACCCTTGGGGTGAGAGGAAAGCCAGGCAGGACACTGCCTTCTCAATCTTGCCACCTATGGCACTGAGGTAGAAATAGTCACCTGTTTATTACTAATACTTGTTATTATTATTTTATATGTATGAGTATTTTGTTCAACTTACATTTGCACACCTGAGTGCCTGATGCCCAACAGATGACATCGGATCCCCTGGCACTATAGTTACACACAGTCATTGTGTTACAGTTGCAAGTCATTGTGTGGGTGCCTGGAGCTGAACCCTTTATAAGAGTAGATAGTTCTCTTAAACACTTAGCCCTCTCTCCAACCCAGACTTTACCTCTTCTTGAAATCACAATGTCAAAGCAAGTTTTCACTCTGACATTCTCACCATCCTTTCAGAAAGTCTAGTTTGAAAGGTGAGGAAGAAAGAGAGATTGCAACATTTTGTTTCAGCAGAACAGTACTCCAACAGAATAATCCCAGGTCTTTCACAGGAACACTGAGTGTTTTGCCCACAATATTTGACTTTTTCCCATCAAAAGTCCTTGACTCTGTTTAGAGGATGAACGTTTTTGTTTGTTTGTTTGTTTGTTTGTTTGTTTGTTTTTCTATTTGCAGTTATAGGAACCAAGTCTTGATCACAAATCTTTTCAGGGCTTTAGTTCATGCTCTCAGATCCAGACACAGATTCTCAAATTCTGAAAACATTGAAGAGATTTCCACTGACCCCATAGAATAAGAGTAGCTGCAAAGCTGTAGATTTTTCTTTTATTAATCAAACTACTAAAATTAGGAGCCAGAACAGGGCTTCTTGCTGAGCAACTGAGTTTACTTGAGCAACAGTGACTCTTCTCATCTCTCAAGTTTACTGCTTGTCTCCTAGTGTAGAGCTTAGCATGCATCAGAACCTGCTTAGAACTCCATGGTGACTGCTAATATAATGTATATGGTCATGTATCAATGTCACATGTCTAAATTGCAGCATAAACTTGTCTCTCTTCTATACTATTATGGAAGTGGGAAGATTTAACCAGCTTGATACTCTGCAATTTAGAAAGGTTTGGGTGTTTTTTAATGGTTTCATTAATATTGTCAATTTTAAACCCCCACTTGTGATAGATAAATTGGTTGATGCATGACAGGAGCAGGGGAGTTTTCTTGAGCTCAAACATTCTTTGTAGTATTTTTAAAAAAACTGGTGTGTTATTCAGAACTATATTCTGTATCTCACAGGTGAGTTTGTATTTGAGATACATACCTAAACTGCCCCTTCCAGTAGAATATGAAGAAGGGGGAGTATCTGCCATTGGCAGGTGTCAAGACCCCTAATGTCATCCTACAGCTCTGTGGGAGGCAACTTACTGGATGCTTATTATAACCTATACTTTCTGAACTCTAGCATCCACTGCTATAAATAGTTACATATGTGTAGTATGTATGTGTGTGTTGTACATGTATGTGTATTTACTACCTATGTGTGTATGCATATGTGTGTTTCTGTATATATCTGCATTGTATATGTAGTATGTATAAAATTGCACATATATGTGTGTATGTATGTGTGTTTGCCTGTGAGTTTATGTGTGTGTGTGTGTGTATATGTGTGTGTGTGTTTGTGTATGTGTAAAGATGTGTGTATGTCTCTTTATGTATGTGAATAGATGTGTGCTTGTATATGTATTTGTATATGTGTTTGTGCTTATGTATATTAATGTTAAATGAACAGTGGTTTTAGTACACTTAGAGTAAAAATGACCACATTTGTGGGATTTTTTTCAAGTCAGTTGATGGTGACAAAGTCATGTTGAAAGTTTGGCAGCTCTATCAAGTATAGTCTGAGGAGAATGATTGCCAGTTATAGTTATGGCTGCTGTTACTAATTTATAAATAACAGCAGCCATAATGGATGTTATTATTGATTGTAAACTTAATGTATTCTAAATAATGTGGTTTTACATTTATTATTTTACATTATAAAGAAACAAAACTTATGTCTAATAGATTAGGTAGTTGTCTGAAATTATATATATATATATATATATATATATATATATATATATATATGACGGTGAGGAAGCAAAGAATGGTCTCAACTTCTGTATCTTTGTCTTGAGCTTTGGAGTCAAGGATCTTTTCATTGAAGACAGCTGCAACTATAATTCAAGCTGGTTTGTGCAAAACTAAGGACTTATTGATCTCTGTAGTTGAAAAGCACAGGTAATTAGACCTTTATATATGGCTGTACCAGGTCAGCTGACCTCCCACTGCCTTCTGGGTCCTACTCTCTTGTCCCTACTTACTCTGTCTCTCTGCAAAAGGGAAGTCATCCCAGGAATCAACAAACTCCTAGCAGAGTCAAAGAGTTGAATATCAGAAGACAAAAGACAAAACCCACACAGACAATGACAATAACAGCTTTATCCTTTTGGGATGCAGGTGACCCTAAGGCTGGGAGTCTGTTAAACAGACAGTGCCTTCAGGATTTTGTAAGGTCCTTCACCTTTTCCCCATTGGTCCAGTTTAGATATCTACCCCTGTGCCTTCCCACACTTCTACAGTGTTTTCACAGGTAGCATGCTTTCTCTTTTCTCATCTACCTATGTCCCTCTAACTTCCTTCATCTCTAGCTTTCTCCTTCTGGCCCTATTTACTTCTCTGTCATCTTCAGTACCCAACAGCAGAGATAATCACCAGCAACTCTCTGAGTATATGTCAGTGGTACAAAACAGTGCAAACAGAACTGCATATGTTGACCTGCCTTATGTCACAGGTTCATTATTCAGCCAATCAGACTGGAGATGGAATGTTCTGATTGTCTAGGCTGGGGACATTCAGTAGTGGTCCAAGAATAGAAAAAGAAACAAAGTTGGCTTTATGAAGCAGGGATGGGTACTAACAAAGAATTGGTGCCTATTATAAAAGTTTAACATTTAGAACTATTTCTCTTAGACTGTAGGGATCAGGAACCAGCCCACTTATGAAATTTTGTGGTTCAGTCACAGGAGCCTGGAGTCTTCCCAGTCAGTGATCTGGTTTACTTTTTGCAAAGGGTAGTGGACAGCTTCTTAAACACACCTCTGTGGGAGCTGTCCAGGCATATATAGCTGTGGTACTGGGCTAGTCCTTCTAGCTTGGGAACAGGCTTCTATGGACTTGGAGCCATTTGAGCTCAGAGCAAGGCCACTGCTGTCATTAAGCTAGATCATTATCTCATCAGAAGGTTACACTGCTGTGAAAAATATACTTTGATAAAAAGACAATAAACCATCTGGAGTCAGATCCCTTGCAACTCATGACCTCTAACTGAGACAACCAATCCCTAAGAGAAACAAACACACAGATAAGACCTAAGCAACCATAGCATTGTGACACTAAGACACCCCCTAATGGCCACAGAGGATTTCCACCCATAAAAGCAAGCCTTCTCCATATGGTTTCTTTCTTCTGTTTGGTTCACTGTGGCTGAACCACAGTGAGCCTAATATACTCTTTACTTCTGATTATCTCTGTTTTGATGATCCTCATGTCACTGGCTTCTTGTGCTACTCTGGCCTGGCAGGAACAGCCAGAATGCATGCTAACTCAAAAAACTTACCCCTTTCAGCAACTCTCAAAACCTCCAGAGTCAGGAAAAGCCAGGAGTGAGGCCTGAAGACAAAGTTGTTCCTGAGGGTCAATAAATCGGATTAGCATTGCAAGACATCTTTATCCAGTCCTGAAACTGGATGGCCAAGACACAAGTCATTCTAGTCTAACCCAGTTTAAAAGCAAGATTTATCTAAAGAGGTAGCTTAGTCGTGGTGGTGATAAAATAACGTGGAAACGTTAAACAAAAGCTAATCTATGTTAACTCCATTTGGTTTTTGGTATATTTATTCCCTCCACTCTCAAACTAGATCACTCTTGAAGCAGCTGCTTCTGGAGTCTGTAGCAGGGCTTAAGAAGGGATTATAGCTGAGGCTAGCAAATGACAGAATAATGACTAAGTTGAAAAATAGGAGAGTGCTGTAATTTACAGATGATGTGACCACACCAAACCCAAGGAAATGAGTTCTCTCTCTCTCTCTCTCTCTCTCTCTCTCTCTCTCTCTCTCTCTCTCTCTCTCTCTCTCTCTCTCTCCTTCCCTCCCACCCTCCCTCCCTCCCTCCCTCCCTTTCTCACTCTCTTTCTCTTTTTCTTTATAGTCTCCAGTCAGCCATCTCTGTAGTCCATGCTCCTGACTTTGAAAGCCTGTTTTGTTGTGTTTCACTCCACCTACCAAAAAATAAAAAAATAAAATAAAAATAAGAAATAAAAAATAAAAATGAGGAGAGGGGAAAGGCCCCTATACTTTTCCATAAATGGTACAGGGTACTCTCAAGCTTCCCCACTGGAGAGCTAACTGGATGTTAATATGTCTACAGGGAGAATGGCTTTTCTGCCAACACTTTACAGCCAGAAGAACTATGAACAATTAATTGTCAATGATGTAAATTGCTGAAGGAGTAAACATTAATATCCAAAGACTGGTGCCCTTTGGAAAACAGAGACATGGGATGTGTGCCTTGTATATGTGCAGGTATTGTGAGTGTCACCCTGGAAGATGTACTTTGCTTCTCTCCATCACTTGCACAGTTGCTTCTGGCCACAGAACAGTTTTTGTATTTAATAGTGGGGAATGCTTTGCTAGTTAGTGCTTTGTTAAAGCTAACAAGCTTCCCCAAATTATACTTCCACTCACTCTCATTTGAGGAGTGAGTACTTTCTCTTTGTACTTGATATTAAGTTACTAGTCAAGGGTAATTATGACAGTTTCTGGTCATATCAATATAAGACTAGTCAGTCTAGAGGATGTTCTTTGGTGAGGCATGTATGTTGAGGGAGTTGTAGTTTGTGTTTGTCTTAAAGGACACTGCAGGTTTTCTTTACAAGTTTGGAAACACCATGGTAAAACCACAAATTTGTAATTCTGATTAAATTATTCCATCATAGCCTCCCCTTAGCAGGTAAGCTCAATCTCAAAGTTCTTGGGTGTTTTTGGTGCACTTGTTATTTGGCAGTGTGTGTGTGTGTGTGTGTGTGTGTGTGTGTGTGTGAGTGACAAGGTCTCTGTAGCCTTGGTTGCTTGAGAATTTGCCATGTATAAGAGTGCCTTAGTTAGGGGTTTTACTGCTGTGAAGAGACACCAAGATGAAGGCAACTCTTATAAGGACAACATTTAATTGGTGCTGGCTTACAGGTTCAGAGAGTCAGTCCATTATCATCAAGGCAGAATCATGGCAGTATCCAGGCAGGCACGGTGTAGGAGGAGCTCAGAATTCTACATCTTCATCTGAAGGTTGCTAGCAGAATACTGATTTCTAGGCAGCTAAGGTGAGGGTCTTATAAAAGCCCATATCCACAGTGACACACCCATTTCAAGGCCACGCCTGCAAATAGTGCCAATCCCTGAGCAAAACATTTTCAAACCACTACAACCAGGCTGGCCTCAAAATTGCATCCATCTCTCTGCATTGGCCTCCTGAGTGTTGGAATTACTGACTAGAACCACCTTGCCCAACTCCCACCTGTTTTATTCAAATGACTGGGAGTGGGGGTGGGGAGTAAGTTTTCTGGGGGTTCAACAACCTCTGCTGCTGTTGTTGACAAATGACTGAGGGTCAGTAGCTACAGTAGAGCTGGTTCACAGTTTGTTCCACTGGTGACAAAGCTTAGATCACTTCCTCTCTGCCTCTATTTTTACCCATAAATTTCCTGAATCCTCTTAAATTATTTCCATCTGTTTCTAAGTCAAACTTGTTCCCCACTGTGTCATACACATCAGGATGGCAATTACTACATAGTCCTTCAGTGGATACATTCCTTTCTAGATATATATTTTCATATTCCAGAATAGCAGATGTCTTTGCCAAGGGATCCCAGCACATTAGAATCACAGTTACTGGAGAGAGATCCCTGGGCTTCTTTTTGGTAGAAGAGGTATGTCTCCTGACATCATCAGTCTCCTGACTCAGAGAGCTAAAAGCAGCTCAATTTTTAAAAGTCCAAAATTGATTCTGACCTCTAGCCAGGGTGAAGAATCAATCATTGAAAAGTGACCAGCTTTCAGCAGTAGCATTCAAACCACAAAGAGTTTATTCCTTATAGTTCTGGAAGCCAGACAGTCAAAGATGAAGACTTGGCATCTGGTGAGGGTCCTGTCTCTCAGCTCATCAGCAGTATATTCTCCTTGTTACGTTTCACATAGAAAAGGCAAACATCTATCTTAAGCCTCGTTTTGGAAGTTTTGAGGGGAACCCATTGAGTTCCATTAGGGTTGCTCAAAGGAATAAGTGTTCCCCTCTTCTCCCATTAAGTATTTGTGTGTCCTCCCTTCTATGACACGGTGTTGATGGACCCATCTTTTAGAGCTCTTGTGCAGGTAATTGAAGCAAGCTGCATGTTCAAGAGTACAGTGGCTGTGTGGTACCCAGCATCCAGCTTTCCATGCCACTTCTGGCACTTGCTCCAGTTCCTACATTCTCCTGTCTCTTCTTCCTCCATGCTCAGTGAGCCTCAGAGGGAGGGATATAGTTGCCTCATTCAGGGCTAGTCATTCTCTAGAGTCTCTGCTGACGACTGTAAACAGACTTTTCTGACCAAAGCTGCAGCAGCACTAGTTTATGGGCACCAAAGTAGTCATTTGGAAGGCAATTTGGCAGAAACACCATGCAAGCTTAGAAATACAACAGCAAGCCCTTAACCACTGGAGCTCACAGGCTCCCCGGCTACAGGCTTCTAACCAGGTTGCCTAAACCAGGCATGAATTCTCTCCTGTGGAAAAGACCCAGAAAGCAATTGGTTATCCATTGGACATCTTTTGGAAAGAGTCTAAGTCTATTCCAAAGGGATTAATTTCTCCTTTTTTTTTTAATCACAAAGGGGGAAATCATCTAAGTTTATTCAATAGATGAGTTTTCAGGAAGTAAATGCTTTTGTTTTTTTACAGAGATGGGAGCAAAACCAGACCGTGGCACATGCTCACCAAGCACTCCCACCACTGAGATGCACCCCACCTTTTAGAAGATAATTTGAAGCAGCCAGAGCACACTGGTAGTGTGAACACTAATATAGGACACACCGGGGTAATCTAGGTTAACTATAAATTTAACTTTAGTTATTTGTAACCTTAATCTCTTTCATTTCTTTTTGTCTTAAAAGGTCAGATCTATGTACGTTTCAACGATTGGGATAGAGATATTCTGGAGAAGGCTAGTCTTCTCCTTCCCACATCAGCATACAAATAAAGGTAGACTCAAATCTCATAGGATGCAACTGTGGAGATAAGTGAGGGCTAGGTGGGAGAGAGGGAACAAAGTTTACTGGGGAAGAACAGTTGCAGGAGAAACTGGAAACACAGGAGAGAGTGGATTTAGCAGCATGCTTATCACAGGCTACCCTGCCCAGGGCCACTTGGGTGGAGAATTTTGTTCATGGGGTTCTATTTGTCCAGCTCTGCTCACTTGTTAAGCTTCCCAAGAGCTCAAATGTTGTAAAGGTGTCTCTTCCCTATGACTAGGACTGTCTGTCTTTAAAACTGCTTTCTTCTTCATTCTGTTTTTTTTTTCTGTTTACTACTCAGTGAGACCTTCAGAGTATCATAACTGCCTTATCTTCCTATCCTCTCTTGAAGCCTTTTCTATCAAACCTTTATTTTAGATGTTAATTTTTAGTTACATGTCTGTATGTGTGTATGTGGTGGTGGGGTGCATGTGTGTGTACCCTCCAGAGAGAGTATCAGATCCTCTGAAGCTGGAGTTAGAGATATTTGTGAGCTGCCAACTTTGGGTGCTGGGAACCGAACTGAGGTCCCTGTAAAAGAAGAGCAAGCACACTTAACTGCCATAGCATCTGTCCAGTGCCTCCATCAAGCCTCTGTCTGCATTTCTACACCAAAACAAATGTGGGAAAGTGCAGTATTGTCAAGTGTTTCTGGGTGTCGTAAAACACTCTGCTGCACGCAAGAGAGTGGCTGTGTCCAAAGCAGAAAAGCCAAGGTGTAAGGCAAAGAAAGTGCTGCATCTTGGATGTGTCAGAGTGTAAACTTTACCCTGATGTAGAGACTGAGAAGACAGTAATAATGAATCAGGCAGTGTTGGGATTTCTTAATGATTTCCCTGCACGGTAGCCCATGTGACTTTTGTCTTGTTAAAGCTGAGAAAAGGGAAGGAAGCAGATATTCTGAGGACAGAAATATTCAAGAGGCACAAGCAGGGCTTCTGTGTGACTCAGGATTTTCTTACTGGAGTGTCTTAAGTTATGGATTGCTAAGACAAAAGTAAGTGGAGGAGGGGGGGGGGGTGAGGGCTTTGATGCCAAGAGCTGAAGTCCTGATCCACTATAAACTGCAGGGAGTTTGCCATGTAGTGTGACACATGGTTTGCTTGGCTGAGCTTATTGATATTCAAAAATAGGTTTGAAATGCTCAGAGGGAAACAACAAAGTTCTTCAGTGGCCTTTCTTCTTCAAATGATATTTAAATTAGATGCTTGAGAGTATACCAAGAAATTTTCCATGAAGAAGAATTAGTTATTTAACTTTTAACCCCTGTGTTTCTAAGTTTTGGGTTACTATAGGCAATACCTGGAATGAGCACGTTGTTATACAACTGAAAGGTTGCTGGGTGTGGTGGTGTATGTTTATAATCCCAGCACTTAGGAGCAGAGGCAGGCAGATTTCTGAGTTCAAGGCCAGCCTGGTCCACAGAGCAAGTTCCAGAACAGCCAAGGCTACACACATGTACAAAGACACACACACACACACACACACACACACACACACACACACACACACACTTGTCTCAAAAAAACAAAATAGAATAAAATAAAATAAAAAAAAAACTGAAAGGTTTATGTTAGCTTATTGTTTTGAAAGATCTGGTCAATGATTAATTGGTTCTGTTGCTGTGGTCCTGAGGCATATTGGAGGAAATTATCTATCTGTCCCATGGTCAAAGGAATGGGGAAGGAAAGTGTACCCTTTAATACCAAGCTCCAATGACTTAAGGATGTCCTATATGTCCAGGTTTTTAACACTTCCCAATAGGACCATCACAAAGAATAACAGTTTAGCACTTGGGCCTTTGAGAACATATATATTCTAAACAATAGTAACCCCTATTTAGAAGCAAGGGGATAAAGGCCTCAAATATTGTCACTGCTCAGTGACTCCTGAAGAGGTATACACTGCTGCCCTTGAAACTAAAAGTGAGAAGAGAGATGATGATGGGCCCGTTTTCTCTGTCAGCATTTGAAAGAAGATAACCAAAAAGACCTGGAGGCCTGCACAGGGACACATGCCTGGAATCCATAAGGCTAATGCTAGAGGAGGATCAGGAGGTTTCAGGCTATCCTGGGCTACACTGAAAGACACTAGAGAGAGGAAAAGAGAGACAAGAGGAAGAAAAGAGTAAAATGATTAGATGTCACTCATTAATATCATTCCATCTAAGGCTCCAGGGGCATTCAGATGGTAGGAAAGAAATAATAACCTGGATGAAAGGAAATGCGCCATTACACTCTTGTCCTTCTGGGCCTGACACAGCCAATACAACCATGATCTCAGGCAGCTACAGATGTCTACAGTGGGCCTGTACAAGATCAGACGTCGTCAGCACTCAGTCATATATCTGGGCAGCTCATTCCACTCTACGCTCCCTGGGATACTGTTGGCTATTGATGGATATTTCAGGAAGGGGAGACCTTGTCTTCAGTTTGATAGTGGGGATGGGGAGTGTACCAGGTTCCAGTGGCACCAGGCACCACATCCATGGCCATGCAGATAGCCCTGCTTTATAAAAGCTCAGTGCATCACAGACAAAGCAAAAGAAAGGCAAGTGGGAAATGGACTTGGAGAGGAGAGGGTGAGTTGGCAGGGGTGAGAGGGAGAGAAAGTCAGTTCAGATTGCTGACTTCCAGGCAAACTGGAAAGTTGTAGATTTGGGAGATTTTTTTGGTTATTGTTAAGTTTTTTTTTCTTTGTTTGTTTTGCTTCTCTGTTGAGATAATGCTACAAAAATAGAAACTAAAATAAAATTTCCTAACTAAATAAAAATACATGCTGAGAGAATATATTTGTAATACACACACACACACACACACACACACACACACACATATGCACATACACACACAGTGATGGACATGAATCTAGGCTATCTGATGGACTGGTAATCTAAATAAGAAAGAAAACTGAAAACTAAAAAGTATTAGAAATTGTAGTGGCAATTCCTGGTTGTCAACTTGACTATATCTGGAATGAACTACAATCCAGAATTGGAAGGATCACTAGTGATCCTAATCTGGAGGCTGGAAGATAGAAATTTCTGACCTGGATCTTGGCATGGAGATTTTGAGGCATAGTGGCTATGAATTCCAGAAGATTAAGACAAGAAGATCTCTTAGTTCAAGATCATCTGGGATTAAAGGAGTGGTGGCACACACTTTCAATCTGGGCTACACCTTCTGCTGGAGACCTATATAAGGATATTGGAAAAAGGAAGATTTACTCTCTTTCTTATTCAACTGCTTGCCTTGTGGGACTGAGCAACTGCTAGATCCTTGGAGTTCCATTCACAGCTGCTGCTGACCATTGTTGGGAGTTGGACTACAGACTGTAAGTCATCAACAAATTCCCTTACTATATAGAGACTACCCATAAATTCCATGACTCTAGAGAACCCTGTCTAATACAGAAGTATTTGAATCATTGTTCAAAGGAGATGTAGGGATTCTAGCCAAAACCATGACAAGGAATACATCCTCAGTCAGAGCCACACTGAAAAGACACCATGTGAAGTATGAAGTGAATGACAGATAGGGTGAGAAAGACTTTTTCCATACACATATATATCACATAAAAATATACGTATACATTAAGTTATACCTAGCTTCAGAAAAACACCTTGGCCATTTCTGATGAAGAGCAACATATATATCACATGAAGAGTACTTCTACTCCTGGGCATTTACAGACTTGAAATGAAAATATATGTTGAAGAGATAACCTCTAGAAATATATTTAGAAGCTATAATTCCTCATGCTAGCTAACGTTTGTGAAAAAAATGTACTCTAAGTTTGGGGTACATCTACACAAGGAGAATATGGCCCAACAAAGAAAAAGAAAGCTGCTAATGTGAGCAACAATATTTGCAACAGTAAAATGTTTAGCAACAAAATAAAAGTTATAAGCATAGCCAAAAACTGAAGGCACTGTAGGGGTGGAAGCAAATAACTATAAAGAGACCAGGGAGTATATGAGAGTGAAAGACATACATAATCTATATCTCAATCATAGTGGTAGCTATATAACTATGCTAAAAGTCACCTAGCTACATACATTATATTACACTGAATTTCATTCCAACACAAATTATATTTGAATATACTTGACTCATACCAGAAGGAAGACTAAATTAAAGTAAAGAAACATTAGGCCTAGGAGACAAAAATAGAGTTCTAATTAAGAGAAATTAAAGGGAGTGAGTCATTTATTAAGACAACTCCCAAATGTCCTTTCATGCATCATAGGAATTTGTCTTTTTTTTAAAGCTCAGAACAATATTGTCTCAGATAATATATGAGTGAATGTTTCTTAATTATTTGAAAACATCCAGGAAACAGGAGTCCTTTCACATAGTGATGCCGGCATTTGCTTTGTATAGAAGTGTTGGAATGATCTTGTTACCCTGGAATAGCTTCCCAGGATGGAACAGCATGGATGACTTGAGCATCTCTGGACCTGATCTTTCTCTGTCTCTTTCCAGAAGGCCTCTCTCTGATTTTCTCTTTAGTTTGCCACCCTATCCAAAATATAATAGCTTCAGCAGTTATGGCTAAAATACTGAGTCTTTTCACATCCAGGGCCATCTATTTGTGTGTGTGTGTGTGTGTGTGTGTGTGTCTGTCTGCCTGTCTGTCTGTCTGTCTACACATGGTGTATGTTTATTTGGGATGGTGGTGGTATACATGAACATTTTAAACCTGGAGGTTGACATCAGTTCATCCGCTATTGTTCCCACCTCTTTTTTGAGAAAAGGTCTTTCAGTAAACTTGAGGCTAGACTGGAGGGCCAATGAGATTCAGAGATTCTCCTACCTCAGTCCTTCTAGTACTAGGGTTATAGTGCATGCAACACCGTGCCAGGCCTCTGGGTAAGTTCTCAGGTTTACACAGTAAGCACTTTCCTGCTGGGTTGTTTCCCCAGGTCTCCTTTTAAGTTTCTGGCGTTTACTTCATTTAGACACTTTTCAGTCAGTGGTGTTTAGGTAGTCCTTATTTGAAACATATTTTTTCAATGGTGTCTTTGGGCCAATGAAAACCACTCAATGTCAATGCTGGTATTTTAAGAATTACATTTTCAAGTATCATTTATCACTGCCAAAAGTAATTCTAGTAGGAAGTAAGACTCATCCATTAATCCACTTACCACAATAACTCTAGGCCAGTGGTCAAAGATTCTCAAGTCTGGGCACAACAATTAGTGAAACACTTTAACTGTAATTGCAGAGGTAAAGGGCTCTAGCTGCAGATCACTGGCAATCCCTAGGATAGTAGGCCCTCATCACCATTAATAGTAACAGCAACAACAGCTGAAAAACTCGATTTAATACTACAGCATTGTGTGCCAGTATTTCTTGCGTTATCTCTATAGCCTCTATAGCAAAAACAATCTCCTTTGTGGCTGGAACATCACTTTACAGCCTGGGTGTTTGCATAAGAACTGATGTAGATGGCAGTAGTGGTAGCTAGCCCAGACTGGTGAACCTGAGGTGCCTATAGAAATTACCAGTCTCTGGTTTTATGTGGAGTTCCTTGATCCACTTAGATTTGACCTTAGTACAAGGAGATAGTAATGGATCAATTCACATTCTTCTACATGATAACCACCAGTTGTGCCAGCACCATTTGTTCGAAATGCTGTCTTATGCCCCTCAACAGAGGAATGAATGCAGAAAAATGACACAATGGAGTACTACTCAGCTATTAAAAAGAATAAATTTATGAAATTCCTAGGCAAATGGATGGACCTGAAGGGCATCATGCTGAGAGAGGTAACCCAATCACAAAAGAACTCACATGATATGTACTCACTGATAAGTGGATATTAGCTCAGAAACTTAGAATACCCAAGATGCAAGATACAATTTGCAAAACACATGAAACTCAAGAAGAATGAAGACCAAAGTGTGAACAGTTTGCCCCTTCTTAGAATTGGGCACAAAACACCCATGGAAGGAGTTACAAAGACAAAGTTTGGAGCTGAGACAAAAGGATGGATCATCTAGAGACTGCCATACCTGGGGATCCATCCCATAATCAGCCTCCAAACACTGACACCATTGCATACACTAGCAAGATTTTGCTGAAAGGACCCTGATATAGCTGTCTCTTGTGAGGCCTAGCAAACACAGAGGTGGATGCTCACAGTCAACTATTGGATGGATCACAGGGCCCCCAATGGAGGAGCTAGAGAAAGTACCCAAGGAGCTAAAGGGGTCTGCAACCCTATAGGTGGAACAACAATATGAACTAACCAGTACCCCCTGGAGCTTGTGTCTCTAGCTGCATATGTATCAGAAGATGGCCTAGTTGGCCATCATTGGAAAGAGAGGCCCCTTGGTCTTGCAAACTTTATATGCCTTAGTACAGGGGAATGCCAGGACCAAGAAGTGGGAGGGGGGGCGGGGGTAGGGGAGTGGGGGGGGGGGAAGGTATGGGGGACTTTTGGGGTAGCATTGGAAATGTAAATGAAGAAATACCTAATTAAAATAAAATAAATTAAAAAAAAAAAGAAATTGCCAGTCATGGGTGTAGTTTCTCTTGAAGATAAGTAAGGAACAAACATCCCCTTCTCTGATCTCGTCTTCTTCATAGTATCTCCCTGAAGGCCTAAAGTGTCAGCTGGGCACCTGTACTTTGCTTTGAGTCCAAGCTTGGTGTAGTAACAATTCTATCTCATAGTTCTATATCCCATAGTGAGAGGACAGTGTCTCTACATAGAATGGACTCATAGTTCTATATCCCATAGCGAGAGGAAAGTGTCTCTACATAGAATGGACAAATGTTTGGCGGGGAATATATATTCATAGCCTTTGTTATATCTGATTTTGAGTCCAGAGTTTAATGTTAAGACTGATTTTATGGGGTTCAAGAGATTATTTCAGTTTGGAAACTCAACCTCATGTCTCTTAGCTTGAGCTGAATCATCAGATAAACACAGGAGAGGTTTCCTGTCAGGAAATGCCTTCTGACAATGTAAATTATGCTTTCTCCTTTAAACCCCCAGCTCATCCCACAGAGCCTACACTCCCTGCGAGTAGCACTAAGTAGTGTTATTTTCAATAACTGAGTTATTTTCAATAGACAGACTCAGATGCTCATAATTCAGACTATCTGTTTTTTATTATCTCTATGACACAGCACCGAGTCTCCAGGCTTCACACAAAGATAAATGCTTATATGAGTCTTGCAATTATTCCTCCATCTACCAGCCCTTTATTTATGCTAGTATACAGAGTGCAGTATAATTTAGCTCTGTCAAATGTTGCCAAAAGTCATTGTAAACTCATGAGGTAAATGGGAAGAGGAGGATTCTGAGATTTGTTGCTAAGCCTCCATCTGGTTCACAGAAGTCACTGGCCTTCTGAAGTGAGTGGCTAGAGAGCCACCAACGCTAAGAGTGATGACTCATTTAAAAAGGTCAAATGACAAAGCTGTCCCCATGGAATCTGTTTGAGCAGTTTAATAAACGACTCAAAATGAGAGTTCAAGGGACTTCCTTCCAGAAGGAGAAAGGCTTAGGGATTGAAATGTCATTTACAAGACAGAAAATCCCAGCAAATTAGTACCATGTCCCCAGAGAACATGTGTTTTGTGAGGGTCTGTTTCTGCTTTATTCACAGACACACTTTGAATTCTGCAGGTAAAGAATTCAGATTAAGATGGTCATTACTTATGGCCTGTGATATGAGATGGGTCAGAGCAATAATTCCCAATAGCCAGACTATGAATTAAATAGCCAGGAGACTATAGGTTTCTTTTAATCTCTACATCAGCTAATTCTTCCTCTTCTCTTTTTGTGTCACCTTGTTTGGCTTCTATGCTTTGACAGAGGGCTTTGATTCCTTTGAAATACCTCACTCATTTTCTATAATCTAGAAGTTTCTACAGAGCTATTATGGTTATTTTGATGGTATTAATTATGTAGACATGTAGGGGTGGTTGAGGCTGTTTCTGGTACTTCTGGGGAGGTTTACCTGGGAATGGAAGAGCTATCCTGCCTGTGGGTGGTGTCATCCCATGGGCTGGGTCACATTCTAAATAGAAAAATATAATGAAAAAGCATAGGTGTCCAAATTAGGTTTTTCTACACTGGCCGAAAACAACTTGGGGTAGAAGGAGCTTATCAGCTTTCAACTCCCAGATTACAGTCCATCACATAGAGACTTCAGGGAAGGAACATCAGGCAGGAGCCTGGAGGTTGAAACTGATACAGAGGCGATGCAGACACACTACTTACTTTTACTTACTGCTGTGATCCCCATGGCTTGCTCATCCTTATTGATAGCTCCTAGGGCTATCTCCCCAAAGGAGGCCCTACTCACATCAATCACCAACCAAGAAAATTCCTCACAGATGTCTAAAGCCCATTTAATGGAGATAATTTCCCACATAAGCCTTCCTCCTCCAGATGACTCCAACTGGGGTTGACAAAAGAGACAAAAAACAAAATTGAAAAATCAGAACCGAAAATCCAAGCAAAGGGAACCCCCCAGCATACTCACTGAGCACTTGCAATCCCCTTTCTCTGTTTCCTGTGGTATACCAGGCACGACCAGGTCTCGCTGGCATCACACGTGGGCTGGTAATCCTCGGAGCGATGAGAAAGCAGGCTTAGCAAGCAAACCATAAAAAGTAAAAAGTAAGTAAAAGCAAGCCTTCCCACTGCCTTGTGTGTATTGTCAAGCCTTCTCTGCCATGATGGACTGAATCTCCCTGAACTGTGAGCCAAAATATGTACCATTTAGGTTGTCTTTTGCCCAGGATTTGATCACAGTGGAAGGAAAAGTAAGTAACACACAGTCTTGCTTAGGTCCTTGAGTCTGCCTGGCAGCTTCTGTTCTGAACTTCAATTGCACCTTATTCCTTTATTTTTAATCAAGCTATATCACAATTGTGAGTTAATCTGGTTAGCTGCCTCTACTGTAATACTACAACTTCCTCAAAACAGGGACCCAGGCTGTGCTGGATAATTATAGCAACTTGACCCAAGCTAAAGTCATCTGAGAGGAGGGAACCTCAATTGTGAAAATGCCTTCATTAATTCAGGCTGTAGACAAGCCAGTTGGGCATTTTCTCAATTAGTGATTGATGGGAAGGACCTAGCCCATTGTAGGTGGAGCCATCTGTGAGCCAGTGCCCCTGGACTTTTTAAGAAAGTAGACTGAGCAAACCATGAGTAGCAAGCCAGTAAGCAGCACTCCTCCATGGCCTCTGCATCAGCTCCTGCCCCCAGGTTCCAGCCCTGTTTGGATACCTACCTGATTTTCTTCAATTATGATCAGCAATGTGGAAGTGTAAGCCAAATAATTCCTTTCCTCCCTACATTGCTTCAGTTATGTATGGTGCAGCAATAGAAACACAGACTAAGATGTAGATCAATTGACCTTGTAACTAGACCATGGTACAACACACCAAGTAGATAGCCTAGGGAACACAAGAACAAAGCACAGACAACAGAACAAAGGCTGCATTATTTCTGTTTCAGTCCTACACACAAAGATCTACCAAATGATACTAAATGGTCCCTTTTCTTTTAGCAACATCATTCCGACTCAGCCACTTCCACATTGAGAACCTGATGTTACACTTACATAAGAACAATTTGCCTAGCTTCATGTTCCCATTGGCAAAATTTAAATTCAAACACAAATGGGAACACCTCACAGGAGCTAGGTAGCTGCAGAGTGTATGTTTTGATGTTTGGAAAACATGGCGTGTAACTGCTCTGAAACTGTCATTTCCCACTATGCTGGAAACATAATTATATTCCCGAATAGTAGATCAATAGTGGTAGGATAAAAGCAAAGATGAAATTGGTTTTTTCTGTCTTTATGCTCTTGGCATCCAGTCTAACAAGCCTGAGTACTGCTAAGAAACACAAAGAGAAGAGCGGACTCTGGAGCCTTTTAAGCTCATTGCCACCCAATTATCTAGGAGAAGGGATATGGAGGAAAGGGTCTTCTGATAGTCTTGATCTTAGTCTGCTCCTAAGATGAAAGAGTCATTCACAATGGCCTGGAACACTATTAAAAGTTAAACATGACTATACACTAGTGTGCTCTTAAATGAGTCATATACAAGTATCAATTGGTCCACCAACAGTCAGGAGACCAATAATGAGAGTTTGGTAGGTAAGATCGCATACAGTGGCGGTATCAGTCACATGAATGATGAGAGATGAAGGACCTGAATTAACAAGTAGGGGCGATTTCCCAGCTCTAAAGTGAAGTCAAATGTCTTACATAAGTTTTATTTAGTTGCAAAACTATATAATACGGTTTCAAATCATCCATTCTGCTCAGTGAGAAGTGACAGTCATCTTGTATTTTTTGTTTTGTTTTGTTTGTTTTCAAGACAGGGTTTCTCTGTAACAGAGCCATAGCTGTTCTGGAACTTACTTTATAAACCAGGATCTCTCAGAAAGATCCACTTGCCTCTGCATCCAGAGTGCCTGGGTTAAAGGCATGTACCACCGCCTGTCATCATGTTTAATTTATAAGCTTAGGGAAGATGTTCATATCCTTGCTGAAGGGAATGTGGATTTACTTCCTGAATAACATTTAAATGCAACCTCGTCATTCATCCATCCATTCATTCGTTCCAGACTGGCTCATTGGTTTCTGTATCATTCAGTCATGTATCTATTCATTCCAAGAATGATTCAATGGTTTCTGTACCAGTTATGCATTTTTTCTTATTATTTAATACCAAAGTAGTCTGATGTTTTCTATTATGCACTATTCAATGGTACTAAGTGAACATGAAGTAGTTGCTGTTTATGAGGAATCTAGTCTAACAACAGGAGCTGATATGAAATAGGATATATTTATGGAGATCCATATTTCTGATAATCAACTTTCATACATATTTATGTTAGTCTCTGTGGCAAAATACCTGGGAAGATGAGCTTACTCCTAAACGACCTCTCTTTTTGCAGTGTGTTAAAAATAAGATGTGGCATAGAAATGTTTGTGCCTTGCATGGAATCTACAGAGAATTTCCTCTCATAATCCTTTGTCACTTCATGTGGGGGCCAGATATTTTGTTTCCCTTTAGTACTGTGGTAAAATACATGTAAATTAGACTGACTTAGTAGTTTTTAAAATGTGTGTTCAAGTGGCACTAAATACACTCCTACTGTTCTGCAACCATTACCACCATCCATCCCCAGAAATTTCTACATTGTGAAACTGAAGCTACCTCCCTGCTTCCCCCTACTCCAGCACCTGGTAAGCACCATTCTAATCTTTGCCTTTGTGACTTTGACCATGTACCTCATAGATGAGGGAGTGTATTTTCATGACTGCATTGTGCTCATGTTTCATCTGTGTTGTAGAATATGTCAGAATTTCCTTCCTCTATGGTGCTAGGAATAATCCATACAGTTTGATACCACACTTTGCTTATCAGTTCAGTTGGTCTGTACTCAAAGTTGCTTCTATGATTAATGTCATTTCCTTTTTAGCTCACTTTTAACTACACACTCCCATTCATCTGCCAATAGATACTTTCTCGACAGTCAGTATGTGAAAGTTTATAATACAAATAAACTATCAACTGTTCTTTTTTGTTTGTTTGTTTGTTTCAAGGCACGGTTTCTCTGTGTAGCCCTAGCTGTCCTGGCACTCACTCTGTAGACCAGGCAGGCTCAACTGCTTTTAAAGTTAGTGACTTTTAACATTGTGTTATACCATTCTATAGCAAGTCAAAACTCCCAAGTTGGGCATTGTCTGAGCTGGTTTTATTTTGCATTTTATTTGAGTTGTTCAGAAACACTACAATGTTTGTGGAATTGAATTAGATAACACTACTTATCAAGCAATTTCTCAGCATGAAAGTCAAATTCTGCTTCCCTTGGTGTGCTTTTATAAAATGGACGAGGCAATGCAAATATAATTTTAAAAACATACACATGTATAGTGCATTTCACATTTGCGTGACTCACTTATGTTTTTCCTTCCTTTTTATGGAAAGAGGAGGTGGAAAGAATGTGTTTAATAAGCAAGTTTTCTCCCACTGAAATAATTCCATTACCCAACAAATAAAATTTACGGCAAAATTATACATGAGAAATTGTCAGGCAAGTGTTCACAATGGAAGCTTCACTGTGGGCATCTATCAGGAAGAAACGCTAGCTGCAAGCCTAATTTGCTTATACAATAACCACAAAAGCAGCATGCATTTCTAATAAGCAATGTCACAGGGCTGGCACAAGTCATATTTTGGTTCATGAATGCAAATGCAGCCTATGTTTTCAAATGCAACAGCTACTCCAAGACAGAAAGAACACTGTTTTAAACAATTTAGTGCATGAGGAGAGATTTTATTTTTGAGAGGAGAATATGAGTCTTGGAATAAGCAACCATGAAAAGATAGTAAATCACTGTGGTGACTCTAGGGAATTTTATTTACTATGCAATTTTTCTTCTTTCTTGAAAATTCACATTCAAGGTATCTTTTGCTGAGACACTATTTCATACTCAAAAATCCATACTCATTCCTTTCTGAAGTGAATGAGCATTTTCTGATGATATTTCTTTGAATTTGAGTCAGAAGGATGTTACTCACAATTTTCTGCTTAGTCACAAGTCCTGGGCTAGTTAATCCCAGCCACGGAATCTAGGCTATGGAAATGAACTATGGCTTTATTTCTGAGTGACATCATCTTCCTGGTTTCCTCATATAGTTATAAATCCATTGTCTTTTTCCTACAAAGTCTTTAGGATGCTCTGATTGAAATGTGATATTACTCGGCTCTTCTCTCTTTGGATTTTCATCATACTTTCAAATCAAGACACTGGCAAGACAGGTCAGTTGTATCAAATTCGTCTTTGCTTTTTCTTCCTTTGAAAGGATCAGTGGAATAAAATCTCCTTGGCTAGCACTCACATTAAAAGCATTCCCAATATAGCAGATAGAGTGAAAGGCAGAACTTAAATAATGAGTCACACTATTGATATCAATATGCATTCAAATGAGAAAATTATTGTTTGTACAATGCTGTAGCGGTCATTAGTATATACTTCTGGCTTGTTTAATGGAAATTTAATATCCCCAAGGTAGGGCTGAAGAGAAGGAATTATGATAGGGTACCCTCATGGTTTATCACAGCCTGTGGTCATCCTTACTTCTGCTGGTTTCTGGAGGTATTAGTCAACTACCTCATTGCTTGAGAGGGTGAGCCCTAAGGATTGGTAATGAGAGACAATTAATTGGAATTTTAAAAATTGGCATGTAGCACAATTTTCTGAGCATAGTGTGATGTCAGTGAACATATGCACAATATATAAAAGGCAAAGTATAACACACAAGTGTAATGCACTTAGTTCCTTAGTTCTGTCTCTATTTACTTAATTTTAAACAATAAAAATAAAAAGTCTTGGGAGTCACAGTTGAGGGCTGTGTCTTTCTGGGCAGGTGTAATTTCCACTGAAGCTCTGAGGATGTTTTTCTTCACCTTGGCAACTGTCATCCACTGCCTTTTCCCAAAACACTCAACAATTTCTCCAGGGCTTTCTCTACCTCTGATCCTTTTATTAAATCCTCCATCAACATGCAAAGCTTTACATATCTATGGCTTAAGGAGATTTTACTAAATGGAGCAACAAATGCCCACCCTGTATACAATAGAAGAGTGGGGTTTCTATGGTTACTTCCAATGCCAGTCTCCTGCTTATGTAAATTGTCCTCTTGGCAAATGTGAAAAATAAACTGGCCCTAAGGACCAGCATCACCCAAAGACTTCATTCAGAGCCAAATTTGCAGCTGAATAAAACCTTGTCTCCTTTCCCCTCTTCTCCAGTTATCTCTGTCACTTTGTTTATATTTAAACATTCTCTTCTTGCTCTCTTAGTCTCCCTTGTGAACTGGCAGAATGGGTGTGACTAAATAATGACTACTGGAAGTCTGTTTTTATTTGATAGATTGTCACCAGAGTTTACTGACAGTTACTCTTTGTTGAGAAGTTGTAATAGGCAGGTGCTATGTATAGAATCAGCACCCAGGGAGCTGAGCATGTAAATAATGAAGAATAATATGGTCATCCAATAGGTGAATTAAGAGTATTAATTTCATTACTCGGGTGTCAGAGTCCTACACTTCAACTCGTTCATTCGTATTGAATAAATTGCTTCAATGTGTTTTTTTAAGAAGTGTAGAAGAGAGATTAACCTGGGATTAGTGAGAGGAACTCTGTAAAAAACATATGGAAAATTTGAAAGAAGACTTTGTGAGGAAACTAGGCAAGCTAGATAAATAAGTAGGCTGACAAACTGACAATGAATCAACCGAGAATACTTAGAGTTCCTACAACTAAGTACGAAAGTAGGAAAAGTAAATTTAAACCAAGCACATTAAAGGGAGATGGTCAAGTGCACAACTTATATGGCAAGGTGTTAATCTCATTAGTCATTGGGGAAATAAAAAATAAAATCACTGCTGTATATACACCACTATGCTTTGAAGAAGAAGAAGAAGAAGAAGAAGAAGAAGAAGAAGAAGAAGAAGAAGAAGAAGAAGAAGAAGAAGAAGAAGAAGAAGAAGAAGAACGAGAAGGAGGAGGATATTCTGTGACCCAGCAAACCTCTTCGTAAATATATACCCTACATATTGGCTTGCAATTGCCACCAATACACATGTACAAGAATAACCAAAACAGTGTTAATTCTCACAGTCCCGAACTAGGACTTGCCCAACAGTCTATTAAATATTGAATGGAGAAATGAATAAAGATATACCTATACAATGTTATACTATAGAGAAGTAAAAATAAATACATTATTGATGCATCCAAGATGTTCACTGTGTGGGTTTGTGTGTACATGTATGTGTGAAGCCAGAAAATTGTATGAAGTGAGTTCTCTCTCATCATGTGTGTCCTAAGGATCAAACTTGGGATATCAAGCTTGGCAGCAATCATTACCCACTGAACAATTTCGCCCGCTCACTGCTGATGCTTTTAGAAACATTTCTAACCTGTGCAATACTGCATGGGAACTACCAAGCACAAGTGAAGACTGTAATTTGTAAAAATTTCCATCATAAGCAAATGAATCAAATGAAGCTGAGACAGACAAACACTGCATGTATTAACAGCCCCTGGGTAGGAGACATGGGAGCTTCTCTCAATTAAGAAGTGACATTTTTAAAAAATCAGAAATAGTTCTGTTTATCCCTATATAATCTTATATTATTACAAAATAATTGTGGACTCAGTTTTAGCTGTTACACACATACAATTCTGATATATTTGTAATTATATAGTATTTTATGTTCTCCCAGTCTTAAAAAAAAAAAAAAAAAGACTGAAGTGTCTGAGAGTTCTAAGGCTTCTTCTGGGTACTATTGAGTTCAGTATTAAATACTTACCTTTAAATAGTCATTATATCTTTGCACTAAAAAAGCCTTCCAGAGATCTTAGCATCTTCCAGTCTTCCTGGGAGATTATATTGGAGAGGCTTATCAGAGACCACCCTGTAAGTTAAAAGACTGGCCAAGCATGTGACATTAAACAAGTGTCCAGAGCACCCAGAGACATTTGACAGAACTAAAGGTGCTCTCATTGTCCCATTCTCTTGGCTTTGAATATACATAGTGCAGAATACCCTTCTGTTGCTGTTCAATCCTTAAATTCAGCCTTAGTTGTCAGAAGATTTCCTGATGGTACCTCAGATAGGAGCTGACGTCTCTCCCTCCTCACCTTGCTTCAAGGTCTCTGTCAGAAACAACTCCATTTGCCTACAGTACAGCAGATTTGAAATTCAACAGTTCTCAGATACCTTTGCCAGCTTGTCTGTCCTGGGAGTAATGACTTTGCTAAGTGAATTTGGAAATAAAAATAATCTGATTGATGTGGGCTTCTTTTCAACTTGTCTAGGATGCCAAAATAGATTTGCTTTAGTGGTAAAACAGGATCCATCAGTTTGGAAACAGATTGGCTGAGTCTATTAAAAGCTGGAGTCCGAAGTGGCACTAACTAGGAGATCAAATGAGAGGATGGAGAAAGAAGATGTCCTGAGACAAGGATATTCCACCACTAAGTGAGTGCTACTAAGCAAGACTGGCAGAAAATAGCTTTATATTTTTAGACACTGTTCTTTTAGGTCCCCTAAGTAAGTGATTCTCAACGGGAGGTCCCTGGCCCAAAGATCCATATGTCTTGTTCTAGAATGCCACAGATAGAGATTTTAATAAATGATGGCTATGCATTTCTTACAGGTTAAGAGTCTGAATAACCAAGACCAGGGATTAACACGGTTGAACTGTAGCTTTGCGGTCCACAGACAGTATCTCTTATGGTGTCTGCTTGGAGTAGAATGGACTGACATCTTTGGGACCTCTTTAAAAAAAAAACAGTAATACTATTCATAAGGACTATGATCTTATAATTTGTCCAATTGTCTTAGGTCCTACTTCCTAATATCATCACATTTGGACTTGAGTTTCAGTTTGTAAGAGTATCCATCCTCTGCTCTTAATTCTAACATCATACAACCAAGGTTCTGATGTTATAGCTCAGACCATAGAACCCTTTATATGTCTTGATATTGTTACTTTTGTTTGAAATTGTTCCACAGTCTACCTGTGTTCAGCCTCCTAATCAGCTCCCTGCCTAATCATTGTCTTTTAGTATGTGGTTTGACCCTTTTGAATTAGCTTCTTTTACAATACTTGTTGATCGCCATTACTGTTACCAGCATGAGATATAAAAATAAAGAACAGCAATTGCCTCCTACAGAGCTCATGTAGTTCTCTTCTCATCTGCTTCTTTAAACATCTAGTAATTTTTTTCCCTGTGAGTAGATAAATAATTAGGACTCTGGGCTCAAAACATTATGATCTCAAATTACAGTCATAAAGTTCATGAACGAGGTCTTCTTGGCTAAGCAATTCAGCGGCTGGGTGCCTCTTGATTCTCTCAAGCAAAAAGGAGACTATACTGCCAGCTGATACTAAGTAACTGTGGGGTTTAGATGAGGGTTCCGAGGAGGTACTGAGTAGTGCCCAAATCATGCTGGGCCCTCTCTATGTAGCGTTCTTCAATTACCTTTTTGTTGTTATGAGTCTATACCAGACATGGGGTAATGTATTGAAGAAGGGCTTATTTTGTCCTACACTTTGAGAGGATCCAGTCTGTCATGGAGTGCAAGCATGGCCGCTGCCCTCCCATGGTGATAGGAATATGCAGCAGAGAGTCCTCACTTCCTCACATCAAGACAAAGCAGGAAGCAAATGCAAGTGGGCCTGGGCCATAAAACATTAAGACTTTCGCCTCCTAGAGACCTGAAGTGTCAGGGTAGAGGGATACCTAGGGGGTCTTCATCTATTGCTCAGAGGAGAAAGGGAGGGGAGATGAGGGAAGGATTGTAGGAGGGGTGATCAGGAAAGGGGACACTAAGCAGGATGTAAAGTGAATAAGTAAAATTAATTGATTGATTAATTAATTAATTAAAACAAAAAAATCATTAAGGCCTGTTCCCAGTCATTTATTTCATTTCCACAGTTAAAAAAAAAAACAAAAAAACAAAAAAAAACAAAAACCCTGACATCATCAGCCAGGAACAGTCATCAAACACATGAGATTATGAGAAACATTTTACATTCAAACTAATACAAGGGCTGATGCCTTTGCCATGACCTGAATAGCTGTACTTATGATTTCAACACTAGCAAACTCATCCCTTAGTTACACACTTATTAGCTGCCTGACCTTCTGCACTGCAGAAAGACTTTAAAATGACCCTGATTGTAAGATTCTCACTTGATATAAGAATTCAATGACATAAGCCCTGGGTACCAGTATTAGAGATTCCTGATGTTTGAACCCCACATAGTAGGCCTTACATTAAGGCAATAGTTGAGTTGTAATTAGGGTACAGATAAAAGTTGAATCAGTGAAATATTAAGTTAAAAGTAATTGTGTGTCCAGAGGACAATGATACCAAGGCAACAATCTTTCCTTGCCTCTTGCCCATTTCTCCAGCCTTCTCTGATGACTCTGGCTTTATGTCACTGTGACCAAACTAAAGAAAAACAACTTGAAAGGAGGAAAGATTTATTTAGCTTATGGTTTCAGAGTGTATTGGTCAGGGTTCCCTAGAGTCACAGAGCTTATGGTATATATATATATATATATATATATATATATATATATATATATATGTATGTATATATATATATATATGTATATAAATTTATTGAACAGACTTACAGGTTGCAGTCCAACTAATGAAGCAATGGCTCTCAGTAAATGGAAAGTCCAAGAATATACTAGTTGCTCAGTCCCATGAGGCTGAAAGACTCTCAAGCTGGGTGCATCTCTGCTGGTTTTCTATATAGCCTGGAATCCTGAAGAAGTAGACTCCTGTACCAGTGAAGGAATAAATGTGCTGGCAAAATGAGGGCAAGCAGGGGAAGAATGAAAGAACACTTTCTTCCCCATTGTCCTTATATTGGCCTCCTCTAGAAAGTATGGCTCAGATTAAAGGTGTACCTAGATTAAAGGTGTGTGTCATCCTGTCTCTAGATCCAGATCAAGATCTCACAAGATCAAAAGCCTGTGTCCTCCAGCCTCAAGATTCACGCAAAAGGTATTGTGTCTTCTGCATCAAGGTCTGGATTACAGATGTGCCCTACATTTTTGGATTGTAGTTCATCCTAGATATAGTCAACTTGACAACCTAGAATCGGCATCAAACAGAGAATAGCAATAGCTTGTCTCTTTATTTCTGAACATGACATTTGGAACATGTAGCAGAGGCTGTTGATTTCATGATGGTCAGGAAACAGAGAATGATGAGGGGGCTGAGGACCCAAAGGCTTCTGTTTTAGTCTCTTGTTACAATATCAAAATCCCTGACAAGAGGAAGTTAAGGAAGAAAGGGCTTAGCTTGGTCTACAGTTCAACAAGATACGTTCTATCATGGCATGGAAGGTACAGAAGCAGAAACAGAGGGGTCTAGGTCATGTTTTGTACAGAATCAGGAAGCAGAGAATAACAAATGCTTGTTTTCAGCTTTCATTGTCTACTTTATTCAGTCCTAAACCTCAAACCAGGCAATGGTACCACTCACATTTAAGATATGTATTCCTCCTTCAATTATCCTAAGCTAGACAACCCTTTTCAGACATTCCCAGAGATCTGTTTTATATTGTCCTTATTAGTTTGTTGTTGTTGTTCTTGTTGTTAACTTGACACAAGCTAGTGTAACCTGAGAAGTGGCAATCTCAAGAGAGAAAAATACCCCTAACAGATTGGCCTCTAGGCATCCCTGTGTTGCACTTTTTTTTTTTTTTTTTTTTTTTTGGATTAATGATTGATATTGTAGGGCCCAACCTACTGTGAATGTTAACACTTCTGGGACGGTGTTTCTGGGTAGTCTAAGACAGAAGGCTTGAGTAAGCTATGAGGAACAAGCCAGTAAATGGAGCTCTTCCCTGGTTTCTGCTTCAGTTCTAGCCTCGAGATTCCTGCTCTGACTTTCCTTGATGATGGATTGTTCTGTGCATGTATGAGTCAAATCAACTAACTCTTCCACCTCACTTCCACCCCAAATTGTATTTGGTCATGATGTTTATCATAGTAATAGAAAACAACGTAAGACACATGGCGACTCTCAATCAAGTTGGCAATCAAAGAAAAATCATCACAGCATGTCTCTGGTGGCTTACTTCCTTCAGTTAGTCTTTACTTTCTAAAATTTCCAGACCTTCCAAAAATAGTACCACCAACTGGAGACCAAATCATCATCACAGTGAGCCTGCAGGAGGCATTTTGCATTAAAAACATAAAGACCAGCTTTTCTCTGCATCCTCTCACCCTACTTTCCCCCTAAGGACCCTCCTGCTTTTCATCACACACATTGCTCTCAGTAGCTGAAGCCAGGAGGGAGGGTTGACGTTGAACATGTGTCCCTCCTTCAGCCCAAGACAAACTTGACCCATTGTCTGATACCAATCTCCTTCCCTTCTCTTACCTAAAATGAAATCCTCCTGCCTGGTGTTCAGAAAATACAGCACTTTCCTTCAAACGTGGTTAAACTCTAGCAAACCCTTTAAAACCTCACCCTCCCAAATGTCTTCTAATCCGAGAACCAATAGCAGTCATTCTTCTGTCTCCAGTGATTGGAAACCAAATTATCCTTTAAGCCCGACTGTGAAACAACCAATTTAATTAAATTTTGAGATAAGTGCTCATGAGGCATAATTGTGGAAAAAAAAAAAACAAAGATCAGGGAAAACTTGCTTTAGTAAATACTAAAGGATTCTCAGTCGCAGTAGGACCATACATATTGTGATTCCATGGACTCCCAATGGGCCTGATATTCATGAGTCCCACTGTGTTATGCCAGCCTGATTTTCTTGTATCTATGTTAGATATCTAATGGGTAGTTCACATGTTTGATGGCTGAAGAAGTACTAAAGTGAGAATTAAAAGGATTATCGTAAATGCATCTATTCTAAATATTTGAATGCTGTTTAAGGTCTTGTGTGTGACTCAAACAAAAGTCAACATTTTTCTTGCTTTTCAACCTCTCTAGAAATATATTCTGAAACATTTCACATTGCTGAACTAGTAATTAGCAATGTATGTGTTGTTAACATCCTTACTAGGCCTCCTAGTTAGTTGTATTTTCTTCATAGGAAGGAGTTTTGAAGCTCATACAGACCAGCTCTTGGTTAAAGCATGAGTTCACACATAGTACCTTCTTCTTCAGTGACTATTAGGACCATTTTGGAAAGCAGCTTTTATCAATTCTATGTGAAGTAATATTAAGTAGTCTGAATTTATTCTTACAGATGAAATGTAGTGGTTCTCCAACATTTAACATTTGGTCCTGATATAACCCATGGTTTTGCCTTGCTCTTTTTGGCTACACTCCAGCTCCAACTCTGACTCATCTATATGAAAAATCTCTGGATGTTGTGATTTCATCTTTTGTTTTCCATGGATTATTAATTAACTGCCTCTGGCTATACACCCACAGAGGAAGTAATGAAGCTGTTGGCTTTACATCTGGACTGTGTTAACTCTTAGGTGAATCAGTGACATCGTACACATCAGGTCAGCTGTCACTTTTCCAGGTAGAGGAAATTCATGCCTGTGGGTCAGCCAGTGACATATCCTAGACTCTTGGTGATTAAATATACCAAGCTGAAAGCTATGCTTCTGTAGTGCCGAAAAAACAGAATGATTACGTTCAGAGACTTGGAAGGCATGCTGACCCAGGTTCTCATCCTTGATATTGCCAGCCAGTTCAAACTACCTAAATCTGTTTGCTAGTCTGTAAAGTAGAAATTCAAAGTGGGAAATCTTTTGTAGAGGTGTGGATACAGTTGGGGATGTCTATAAAGAGCTAAGGCACACACTGACTGGTATGCATGTTGTATTTGTGTTGCTGCTGTTATTCTTCCTATTCATCTTCTCTTGCTCATGGGACTTTTATATGAGTCCAATCTTCTAAACAACTAAATTTTGTTGAACTCTATTTTCATATTCTCCTTGATGATTTTTTTCCTTTAAAAATGAAAGCAAAGACATAAGACCCAACTACACCAAGTATTTATTTTGGGAGATGTGTTTGAATCTCTCCCTCTCAGGAATAGAACCAAAGCAGGGGTTTTAGTCTTTGATGAGTGGGTTCAAATATAATCAACACTTATTAGCTATAAAATTAAAAATATCACCCATTATCGCCCCTGGTGAAGATTGCCTAGCTTGAGGTGTATTTTGCTGTGATAATTGGATTATATTATTAATATTTCTCATGCTCAATACATCATTGAAAAGTCACACCTTATAAGGCTAGACAGATGGCTCAGGAGTTTATAATACATGTATTGCTCTTGAAGAGGACCAGGTTCAGTTTCCAGACTCTGTGGCTGTTCACAACCATTTATCACTTCAGTTCTGAGACCCTTGTCTAGCCTCTAAAGGAACCAGGCATCCATGTGGTACACTTCCACAAATGCAGACAAACATGCATACAAATCAAATAAAAAGAAACAAACCTTTAAACAGAGACATTTTAAAGTACATTCAACATCATTTTCATGGGAATATAAGACAGAAGAAAAAGGAAGAAGGGATAATGTTTGAAGAAATAATTTTAGCCTGGCACCCCATATTGGGGATGGAGAAGAGGAAAAGGGGAAAGGCAATGGTGGTAGGGGACAAAAGATCCAGAAAGAGTACAGTATCTTCTGCCCAATGTGCAGCCCAAGGCATGCCTTACTAAGGTTCTTCAGGTCCCTCAGCTTCTTAGACAAGGAGATATCCTGGTGTAGTCAGGACAGATTCCTTTTCCCAGGCTTGATCCATGGAAGGCCATTATCTTGTGCTTAGGAGTTGCACAGTTGGACTACAGTAGATTCCTAGAAGTCTCTGTCTCAGAATAAGACAAGATACATCGAATGCAGGCATAAAAGAAAGTTCATACAGTTTGAACCTTAACTGCTGATTACCTAACCAATAGATGAGACCAGAAAACAACAATAAAAACAAACAACCCTGAGGACAATAAAGCCAAGGGGACACAGGAAAATGCTTTCTTGCAAGCACTTTTAGACCTGAGTTCAATCCAAGGATCTATGTTTAAAATAAGTTTGCCTATGGTGATGTACCTTTGCAATCCTAGTGCTATGGACCAAAAGATAGACATGTGTCTGGGGCTCACAAGCCAGCCAGCCTATCCTTATTTCATGAACTGCAGGACAATGAAAGGCCTTGTCTGAATTAAGAAGATAGATGGCTCTTAAGGAAAAAAAACCTGTTTTTCAAGACAGGGTTTCTCTGTGTAGCCCTGGCTGTCCTGGAACTCACTCTGTAGACCAGGCTGGCCTTGAACTCAGAAATCTGCCTGCCTCTGCCTCCCAAGTGCTGACATGCGCCACTACTGCCCAACATAAATAAATCTTTTTAAAAATTTGTTTAAAAAAGATCCTATTTTTTTCACTGGTTTAGACTGACCTTAAATTCTTGATCCTCCTGCTTCAGCCTCCTAAGTGGTTCTGAAACTACAGGCACGTGACACCAATACTAGCTTAAAGTTCAAACAATATTCTCAATTATTTTGATAATCAAAACAAATCTCATTAAATGAAAGACACTTGCCATATCTGAGAGTTATTCTAGGCTGCTGAGGGAAAAGAGCCATAGAAATACAAGGTCATCTGTAAATCTTACCTCTCTCCTCAACTCTTATTCCTAGTGGATCCTCAGTAAATATTTAACAGCAGGGTGTGTAGGGGGAAAGCACTAAGTTGTAACTGGAGCCTATGCCAATGTTTTCTTAGTTCTTTGAGATTTTAGGAAAAAGTGTTTTGATTGTATTTACTCCCTTTCATCCAACTCCTCACAGATCCACTCCATTTCCTTACCCACTTATCTTTGTGTTCTTTCTCTATTTTTTTAAAACATGTCAAATCCAATTTATGTTGTTTATATATATTGTCAGATAGATATGTGGCTTTCCACTGGAGTGTGGTCCACTTACCAGAGGCTATACTGTGAGAGCGAACTGACTCTCTTTTTCTTTCTCTCCCAACAGCTATCGATTGCTACTAGGTTCTTAGTGAGTTGTGAGACTGCATGCCTGCCTCCCCCTTTTATACTAGAATTCAGTCTACCTTGAACTTGCATAGGTTTTATGTAAGCTGTCACTACTGCTATGAGTTCATATGTGCATCTGCCCAGCTGTGTCTGGAAGCCATTGTTTACTTGTTGTCATCCAATGCCTCTGGTTTTTACACTCTTTCTATGTCCTCTTACACAATGATTCTTGAATCCTGGATGTAGGAGCTGGGATATAGATACACTCTACAATCTTTTTTTTATCTGTACCTTGACCAGTGTGGGTCTCTGTGCCACTGATTATAAAATATTATGCAAATAAATGCTTCTCTAATGAAGGTTGAAAGATCCATGGATCTATGTCCATAAAAATAGTATTTGGAATTAGTTAATATTATGTTCATTTAGCAGAATAATAGTAGTAGATTCTATCTAGGGTCTTTGACCTGTCTAGACACATATTCTTGGGCAAACAATAGTGCTAGTTATGGGTTTCAGTCTTTTGGAACAGAACTCCAATCAGAAAGTGTTTGGTTACTCCAATGATGTTCATGCTATTATTTTATCAGCACATATATCTTATCCAGCTGGTCATTATTGTAGCTCTCAGGGTTCACAGTTGGATAAGATCAATGATTAGTTTTTCTTCTCCAGTAGCTGTAACTCACCTGATCTAACTTATGCACATTTTAGCAATGAAACATTCCCAACAATTAATTACTAGTTCATGCAGTTCAGGAAAATTTCACAGTTGATTCTCACAAGCTGAAACAGGCAGGAACTGAAACACCACTGTATACAAAAGTGTAAAATAATTTTAACCACTGTCCATATTTTATTATCATCTCAAATTTCATGAACTCAAAGCTGAGCCCGTGGTACTCTCAACACAGCAGCAAGTAAACTGTTACATGCCAAGCCAAGCACAAATCAGATTCTACATTATTTTCTTCCAAACTTCCCAGTGGCTTCCTTACTTACACAAAATAAAACAAAACAGGATTCACACAAATGTTAGGAAGGCCTGCCTCCTGTTCCTTCTGTGGTCTTTCTTCTCGCTACTCATCCTACACTCATTTACAACCTAACTATATTGCTCGACCTGCTGTTGTTTGCATGCTGGCCATGCTATGGTCTATGTGCTGTGGCCCCTTACTCTTCCCATTGTTGGACCCTATTCACCCATATCTCTATCTGAAAAATGCCCTCTCCTTTCTATAAGTAGTTCTTAACTGTCCCCTTTTCTTGGCCATCTATTTAAAATATTAATGTTCTTTCCCAGCCCCCTTCACCTGTGCTGCCTTCTTTATCCTCTTCGTAGCTTTATTTTTCTACACAGCATTTAGCACTATCTAATTCACATACAGTTACCCATCGTTTTATTTTTGACTTCTAGTAGAATGTAAAAGAGTCTGTTGTATTTTATTCATTTTTTTCTCTGAACTTATATTTGTGCCTACACATAACAGGTATTCAAGAAATTCTTGTGAAGCGACTGAATAAATGCTGAGTAAAATTAAGGGCTTTCTTTTTCTTACTTTGTGATTTCTTTGGACATTATTAAGTGTTCAAGGAGTGTGCTTTATCAAATGCTTCACAAATGAAGACAGATGATGTAATTTAAACTAATAATAATATAGTGCCAGGCACTAGTCCAAATTTCTGTCCTTAGATTATGTGATCAAATCCTTACAAAATCTTAATAACATTGGTATTGTTATTTTCTTACCTTCTGTAGTGAGAAAAAGGGATCCATCCTAGGTTATGTATCTATGAAGTCTGACCAAAGAATAAAGAAAACCAGTTTTAAATCTCAAATTGTTCTTGAGAATAAAAGTTCACTTTGTAATTTATTTGCATTTTAATAATTGTATATTTTGTGTGTGTGAGAGAGAGAGAGAGTGGGGGGGTACATGAATAGATAAAGGAAGAGGAAGGACAGGCAGCTCTCAAGAATCAGTTCCCTTCTGATACAGGATCCAGAAATCAAACTCAAAGCATTTGAGGCATAGGCTTATACACAAGTGACTCTTTTCCCCAAACCATCTGATTGATCCAAGCTTGACTTAAAAGAGAATATGTTCCACCAGCAATGAGCTGCAGAACCTTGATCACAATTGAGCCCTATTGGGTCCTATTGTTTTCATCTGCAGACATGGTATTAATAGTAGGTTTAGAAATTGCTTCTGCCTTAAAAACTGGTGAACAAAAACCTTGCCTGGGTTCAAAGAAGAACTAACTAGAAGAGACATCCCTACAAGCATCATCTCCCCCTATCAGTGGCTTCTTCTCCTGTACTCGACATGATTGGTCATGAGGAATGTCTGAGATAAGCAAAGGGATAGGATTGCTAAGTAGCACTATGAATATATGACTAGTAAATTGAAAGACTGGCAAATATGAGGGCAAAATGACTTTTAATAGCCTGACAACAGTCTTTGATATTGTGTAGATGATACTAGGAAGAGAGCTTCTCACCTCCAGCAGGCTATAAAGGTCAGCATGTCAGACCTTTATAGACTAGAGCCTCTATTAAGACACTCTGCTGAGAATTAGACAAGAACAAAATGCATTGCCTTACATGGAGGCCTTACATATCTCATGTTACCAGCCTTTTGTCTGAGTGTAAAGACACATACAAACTTTCAGATGACAGAAGCCAGAGATGGCAGACTGGTTGATCACATGCCAAACTTTAAGGAAACAGGAAGAGGAAGGTTCCTAATATTTACAACCTCACAGGACCTGAATTTTCAAAAAAACCCACTCTATAACAGAATATTGAAGAAACAGAAAATGAAGTATTTTGCCTGTACTCATCAGTGTAACCAAAACTTGAATGACTCTGATGCTTTTACTACACCCCACCACATGGTCCTAGTAGGATTATGTCAACTTGGGGTGAGATGGAAAGAGAATGATGAAAGAAAATGATGGTATTGAATGGGGTTATGGTGTGTGCTTCTTCACATAGCAAGGCCAACTGTCGCTTTACTTTACTTTACTTTACTTTACTTTACTTTACTTTAGACACTCTCAAACTGACTCTTTTAAAACAGTTCAGGAACCAAGGGGACTAGAAAACCAAAAGAAAAATATCAAACAACAAAAACAAAGGGCCGGGGTGATATCTGACATCTTGCAAACAAAGCCAAACATACTCACTAAATGTTGGTGTTTTTTAAATAATTCCATTTTGCAGATACTAAGCATATTATTGCAGAAAACTAAGATATGGGTAAATGTGAATTATAGCGCCTATATGAAATCATGGAGTTTTTACATTTGGATCTATTTTTACAGCTGATCATACACACTCAAATTCATCTCTTTCTATGGATTCCTAGTAACAGATGTGCAGATATGTATTCAGATGTGAGACACTGAGCTCCTGGAGAAGGGAGCACCAGAATATTTTCTAGTATTATCCTGGAATGATTACTCTGAGTAGGACATTAATTTGTAGGACAATTGATAAATAAATATTACATGAATTCTTTTTTAAGGTGATCTTTCTATTGGTTATTTTATTTGTTTACATTTCAAATGATGTCCCCCTCCCTGGTTTCCCCTCTGCAACTTCTCTATACCATTCCTCTCCTTGCCTTAATGAGGGTTCTCCTCCACCCACTGAGCCACTCCTGCCTCCCTGCTCTTAGCATCCTCCTATGCTGGGGCATCAAGCCTCCATAGGACTAGAGCCTCTCCTCCCATTGATGCCAGATAAGGCTATTCTCTGCTACATATGTAGTTGGAGCCATGGATCTCTTCATGTATACTCTTTTGTTGGTGGTTTATTCCCTGGGAGCTCTGGGGATTCTGGTTAGTTGATATTGTTGTTCTTCCTATGGTGTCACAATCACTTTCAGCTCCTTTAGTACTTCCATTGGGGTCCTTGGGCTCAGTCAGATGAGTCTGTATTAGTCAGATGCTGACAGAGCCTCTCAGGGGACAGCTTTCCCAGGTTCCTGTTAGCAGGTGCTTCTTGGTATCAGCAATATTGCGGGGTTTGGTGTCTGCAGATGAGATGGATCCCTAGGTAGAGTGGTCTTTGGATGGCCTTTCTTTCAGGCTTTGCTCCATTTTTTGTCCCTGCATTTCCTTTTATACAGGAACAATTCTGGGTTAAAATTTTTGAGATGGGTGGGTGGCCCCATCCTCAACTGGGGCCTGTACCCATCTACTGGAAGTGGTTTCTACTGGTTCTATCTCCCCTTTGTTGGGTATTTTGGCTAATGCCATCTCTGTTGGGTCCTGGGAACCTCTGACTTTCCTGGCATCTGGGACATTCTAGTGGCTACCCTCAATTCCCTACCCCCACTGCTACATATTTCTATTCATTTTCCTGACCATCTGTACTTCTCTCTTGCCTCTTTCCATAACTGATCCTGTTCCACCCTTTTCCCTCCCCCCTCTTTCCCTCCCTCCCTCTATAACCTGTAATTATTTTGTGCCCCTTCTAAACATGAATTCTTAAGTGGATAGATACATTGTAGGTAGATTAATAAGTCGTTGGGTAAACAGATGGATGAATTAATAGGAAAGATAGATGGATCTATGAATGGACATATGAGTTAATAAATATATGGATAGGTAGATGTATCAATGAATGAGTCACTAGTGTGAATTAGTCACATTAACAGAAGAATATATAGGTGGATAAGACATGGATTATAATGAATAGTAGAAATCTAGACAACCAGTTCTAATGCAATGCCTCTTATTAGCATGCCTTTGTTATCACAGTGATTCTCATCTCTAGACTCCAATTTCTAATTTTTAAGATGCCCACGATGCTGTTGGATTTAAAACACAAAAATATTGAGCTGCAGTTATTGAAAACAGGCAACCAAATAGTATTAAAGGTATTTTTAAATTAGTATTACCTTGTGGTTGACCACCAGAGGCTTCCTGGTAAAAAGATGGCGTTTTTGCTTTCAGTTGCAGAAGCACTTGACACTTCATTGTTTCAGTGTTATGGGTTCACTTCCAAGAAGTAGGAAAAAACAGAGTTGAAGAAAGAGGGCACATTTGACTATTAGGATAGATGTCTTTGGCTGTCACTCTTGAGGACAGTAGAGTGACATCAACGATCTGTGTTCAGAACTGTAAGTAGTCAAACTCTGCCTCAGGTACTAGTTAAAGTTGTGGGGCAGTGAGTACAGAAGGGGGATAACCATCTAAGCTCCCTCTTGAATGGAACAATCCATGTAACAACCTGAGCACGGTACCTGGCTCTAAGTGTGATTCTGTGAGCACAATTGCCATCATCATTTGTCATCAGAAATCTGGAAGAGTATGTGCTATAGTTTGGATGTAGGATAGTATCTAAAGTTCTGTGTATTAAAGGACTGGCTTCATGGGGATGGTGATGGTGGTAGTGATGATGAGAGTGGTGATGAGGATATATGTATATAGATATGTGTGTGTGTGCCTGTGTGTTTGTGCATGTGTGTGTGTGTGCATGTGTGTACATGTGCATGTGTGTTTGTGTAAGTGTCTCTTTTATTTCCTCAGATGAAGAAATGAAGTGGGAGCTGTATGTCAACTGTGCAAATTTAGAGCTTGGGATAAGCTCAGAGCACTTCTTTCTCTGATATAACTATTCCTAGGCCTAGACCTGGAAGCTTCTCTATACATTATAATCTTCCAAGCTGATTTAGTCAATCTGGCTTGTCTTGGCTTCTGACTCAATTGCTCTGCTTGGCCTTATACTTACATTTGGCATATGTCCTAATCTTCTGGCTCCTTCTCATTCTCTGACTCATTCTATCTTCACCTGTGTCTAGCTTGTTCTCTCTACAGCCCGTTTCTATAAAACTACCCAACACATAAACATCACCCTTTTCTCTCTCATGCTAATCATTCATAGCCTCTCTTTCCTGTCCTGCTCTCATAAGAATTGGGCATATCCCATCTCTAAGTCATTTTTTCCAATCTTTCTCTAATTCATCACTTTGACTACCCTTCAATTAGATTTTACTTTCAAACAAGGCTGCTTCCTTCTACAAACTAAGCATACCTCCATTGTTAGGTTTTATATATATATATATATATATATATATATATATATATATATATATGTTATTATATATATGTTATTTTATATATATGTTATTATATATAGGTTTTTATATATAAGTTTTTATATATATATAAAAGTTAAACTAAGCATACCTCCATTGTTAGGTTATTCCATATATATATATGGAATGTTTGTATTCCAGTCAGATCATACTGTAATCCAGGGTATGTCTACATTCAAACAGGAACACATAGACCTAGAAGTTCTTTGGATATGATCCCTTGCCAGAAAAGCCATATTTCTGGATTAAAGTTCCTTTATACCCACACAAACACACAGACAGACAGACACAGACAGACAGACAGACAGACAGACAGACAGACAGACAGACTTGGATTGATGGATGGATTTAGTAGAAAGCTCAAGATGGGCCTAGTAAAAAGACTTGGTTCTTGAATGCATACCCATTAAAAGAGGCATCTTTCCATGTCTTTCACATTTTAGCTAGAGATGAATGGTTTTGTAATATTACATGCTCCTAGACTTATACTGCCAAAATAAATAAATCAGAACTTTTCTTTTTATATGTTAATTGTCACAGGTATTTGTTGTAAAGGATCATTATTACAACTAAAACTATGCATTATCTCCTAGCACTATCATCACAGATTATTACCAACTATGTAGTTTAAAAATCAACAGAAATGTATTTACCCAGAACTCTGTGCCTTGAAGGAAAAAAAATCAAGTATTATTATCAGGGCCAGACTTCCTTGGCAAGCTGCAGGGAAGGTTTCTTACATGGTTTTTATGGGTTACTGTAATTGTATGGAATTGACATTCCGTAGCTCGTGCCAGTGTCACTCCAATTTCTGTGTCTGATTTTATCCAGTATTGTCTCACTGTTTCTATCTGTCTTTCCTCCTGGCTTTCCTGTAAAGGAAACAGTCATTGGAAGATGATGGGTTATATTCGAAAAGAACTGCTTCCAGATAAGGAAATGAGTCATATCCTCACATTCTAGGTAGACTTGACATTAAATATTTGTACACCATTTCATTCAGAACAGGGTATTCCAGTTCTTGCTGGGAACTCTTTGTCTCCTCCCAGTCTTCTACCCATGCTCATGGCCCATGACTTTCATAGTATGTCACTTCCCCTAGAAACTTCCTGAACTGTTGAAAGTTTAAGTATCCACCGTCAGTCTTCTAACTATAAAGGTTTTGTATTTTAGAACAAGGGATTTAAAACTAACCTCAAGTTCTGTTTCAATGAGTTGACTCTATAGTGATCTTTCTGTACCCCAAGATCTTGTAAGTGTTCATCGGGACATTCATTTGAGAAGTGTTGATAGCGTATGAAAGAAACAAGATTGCAAATACTTGGTAAGCATTTTCAGGGGGTTGATAAATGTGTGAAACTGTGATGGCAGGTGCAAGAGAAAGTGCCAATTAAAAATTAGCTGTCGTGCACATTTACAGCTTGTGTTGTTGACTCCAGCATTTTGCTGTTGCTTATTAAGGCAGGAGTTGGCAGGTAAACGTCCTCTTCTGGACTCATCTACAGGTCAGAAAATAATTGTACACAGCTATTGGAATCCATCCAAGCTATTTAATGAGTTCCTTAGCCATGCAGATGCTGTAAGGCAACCTGTTGGGCTTGTGAGAAAATAAAAAAAAAATAATAAAAATAAAAACTCTTCATTTGAATTATGACTTCTGACAGTAGCCAAGAACCGTAGTAATGCAGTCTTTTTACTGAAAGAGGAGTTACAGTTTTCCTGGTCACTAGTTAATGCTAGTGTATCCACGACCAGTATGTGCACCTCTGCAATGTGCCACTGCAGCTCATTTCTCGTGATGCCTCTGATCATCAGCAGTGTCTCTGTGTCCATTGTTAGGCAGGGAAATGCATGATTTGAACCCATGAACATCAGGATACGTTTTTGGACATTTGAGCATCATTAAAAGATAATCTTGGTCTTGTTTGGCCCAGTTCTGAAGAAATAATCACATAACTTCTCTTCTCACAGAGGATACATGCTGAGTTGCAACGTGACAGGGGTTTTACCTGTAGTGGGAATGCTTTATCCCCTTTCCTTATGCCCTAAAGGGAGTCTCCATAGGATCTTGGTATAATATTTAACCTCACAGTAGATTGGATTGTGCTACTGACCTCTGGAAGCAGACTGTACATGCTCACTGCATACTCTGTTAGAGCTGAGATTCTCAGACACCAAGGTGTGTAGGAATCATCTGGGAGCTTGTTAAACGGCAAATCTTGATTCTAAAGATTAGGCCACAAACTCTCCCTTTGTAACAAGCTTTCTCAAAGTGGTAATGTGTTTTGATGGTGAGTTTTATAGAACCTGGCACAATTTTAGTTTTAGCCTGAATAGAAACAGAAATCTGTAGTTGTATTTGTTTCTTACAACTTTTTCAGTTATAACACATTTGTTGGGTTGAAAAAACAGAAAATGTTTTCTTATAGTGTTGCTTACCAGAAATCTGAAATCAATCTCACCCAGCCCAAATGTCCGTGTTCTCGGGATATACTAGCTGCAGAGGCACTGGGGAAGAATTTCTTCCTGCCTATTTCAGCTTTGAGTGGCTGTCTGCATTCTTTGACTTACTGTCTCAACTCTCTGCTCTCTACCTGTAATGTCATATTGCCTCCCCCTCCCCACAACCCTCTCTGAAATCTGTTTGCTTCCCTCCTAAAATGACTCTCAAATATAGGTCAGAAGCAGCTTATCCAGGATAATGTAATGTCATCTGTAGTAGCCTTTTCCCATACAGATTCATCTTAACAGACTGTAGGGATTAAGACTGAAGCCTTAGGGAGCCATTATTAACCTTATATGATATTCCTTATGGGACCTAGGTAACAGGACCCTAAATTCAAATACATTCATGATAGACCTTAAACAGTGCTTCTTTGTCAGTTATGCAGGGTTTTTGTCCCACTCATCATGTCTAGAGTTCATGTAGTGCTTTTACTAAGCACCATATTTATATGTGTTTATTTTGGGGGGCAGGTTTTTTGCATCATTTCTGTTGTTGTGTAGATGTGCTGCTCTTACTATCTAGCCTAGAGCTCACTAGATAGACAATAGCTATATCTATATCTACCTATTTATCTCTGTCTATACATCTGTGTACATATTCGTTTTTAATTTCTATCTCTATCTCTAATATTTTTCTTTCTCCCTCTCCCTTTCCATATCAATATCTGTATCTATATCTATATATCATCTACAGAGAGAGACCATACATAGGGTGGCCTCAAACTTGCATATATTTTTCTGCCTTTCCTTCATAGGTGCCAAGGTTACAGGCATCTACCACCACCATGATCAGCTTGGAACTGGAATTTAAAAGTAAATGCTTCCTACCTGTCTTACCTTTTCCTACTTGATGAAAGAAGTATAAAAAGGCAATGCTAGTCAAATAAATCTTGCCATGAAGCCAATGAGTGGTTCATCCCAAGAATAGTGTAGATTCTGACCAGGCATTGCTAAGGATTGTTAACACAAATATTCAGGGTGGAGGAAGGCCATTTCTAGATTGCATCTTGAGGCAGAATTGTTCAGAGACTGTGCTACCAGTCACCCTTATGTTGAGTGCCATTCTGTTGAATTGATGCTGTTGCTTGGTATTCATGTATTGACTCAGTTGTAATACAAACTGTGGGGAAGTTAGTGAAAACTAGTAAAATGTCAAAATATAGCGCCAGGTGTGACGGCCCACACACCTGGCTGTAATCCTAACACAGAAAAGGGTGTGGCGACTTCTAGGTCTGCCTGGGCTGCAAAGAGACTCGAGGCCCCAGGATATGGGGAGGTCTGGTGGGGTGGGGGTGGGGATATTCTCTTGGAGATGGGGCTAGAGGGAGGAGATATGGGATGTGGAACAGTCAGAGGGTGGACAGGGAGGAGGATAAAGTCAAGACTGTAAAAAATGTTTAAAGAATAAATTATAAAAATAACTAAATAGCATGAAACATGGAAAGAATCATCTCACAGCTGACACATGTCTGTGTATACAAGTCAACATCAATTACACAGTGGGAAAGTGAACATTTAGGTACCTGTTTTTGGTGATTTGGTTTGCTTATGCTAGTGTTTAGGCAAATAAAATGGTGTTGCCAAAAACAAGCAAATTGGTTTATAATTTTTTTTATTCAATGTAAACTCATTAATTGTAAGGTTTCTAATGAATTCATTGATGAAGATTGAGAGTGGCTGATAGATTTGTATATGGATGGATGGCTAAAGGAATCTATGGACAAACTTAGTTACTGTGTGCCAATCAGATTGCTAAGTACATTAAATGTGTTAGTGTGATATAATCATTGTATCTTTACAAGAAAATTATGAAATAATTGTTCTTACTTTATGGATTAAAAAATAACATAGCTTAGGTGGTATATTTTCCCAAAAAGTGAGTACTAAAGTGTTGGAAATTAGATGTAATCTGTGAGGCTCCTAAAGCTAACTTTTATCATTTTTTAAACATTTATTTGCTTACTGTTTATTGGGTACTTACTATGTATTTGGAGTAGTGCTAGGCTTTGAAGGTAAACATCAAAGAAGGAAACAGAGAAGGTCTTAGATGTCCTAATACTTTGGAAAGGAAGGAACACGGACTGACACACAGCATGAAGGGACATGTGAATGTTGCGTATGTGGTGTGAGAAAGCTTCTCTGAGGAGGTTTTACTATAGCTGAGATCTAAAAAGCAGAAAGAATTAGCCACCGTGAAGAACACCCCAAGCAGAATGATGCTCTTTTACAGAACACAGGGACCCAGAGAAGCTTCCTGCAAAAATTGCTTAATGTAAGCAAGGAGCTCTTTTTTTTTTTTTTTTTTTTTAGATCTGCCAAAAGTGAAAGATGAGGGCCACAAAGGTCTGTCTTCACTCTCTGCACAGTGCTTGGGTCTCTGCTGAGCCGAGTTCCTTATATAAGATCTCAAAGGAAGTGAGACCCATTTAATGTCCTCTAGTTGCACTGATTTTGTGCTTTTTTTTTTTTTCTGTCTGTGGTCAAATGCAAAGAACCCCATTTAGAGCTTGAATCTAAAATTGTATCAGCACTACTGCAGTTCATTTTGCTAGCAGATGTAGGGACTACAGTGACTAGCCTAAAGTAACTTCAATCACACAACCTAGGCATGGGGCAAAGTAAGGTCTCAATGGAGATGAGAGGTCCCCAAGGGGCACTTTCAAAAATCAAATGAACAGTCCAAAAAGCAGCAAAGTGGGTAAAAATATGAGCAGACTAGAGCAAACTCAGGAACATACCCAGAATGCTGTCTTCCCTGAGAAAAATTGGCAGCTACTAATGAGTTAAGAAAAAAAAAAAAGATTCAAAAGCAGTTCATGGTGCTTTACATGTTATGAAATTCACATTTCAATGTCTGCCCATACTTCATTGGATCATAGCCATGCCCACAAGTGCGTTGGAGCAGTTGTAACATAGACAGTCTGAGGTCAGCACAACCAGATTCATTTTCTGGTCTTGGTAGGAAATATTTGACCCTAGGTCAACTATCTGGGTGGACCATGAAAGTGTTGAAAGAGTTAATTACTGGACACCTGAACTCTCCATGAACTCTTCAGCTCAGAGTTCTCTTACCCCTCCCATCCAGAGATAGTTCCCGGAGCACTCCTGAACTTTTTACCCCAAGGTACCCCCTCCCAATTGGAAACTGCTCCAAGAACATTTTTTAGATAAAGGGGTCTCCTGGAAAAAAACCTAGTCCTACCCCTCCCAACTGAAGACTATGCCAAGAACATTTTTGAGATAGGGGCCTCCTGGTACTGTCCCAGAATGTTCCAATAGATCGAGTACATTGCCAAAATATAGGACACGACCCCTTGGTTATGTAAAGCCCCTTGGCAGAACACCTTGGTGACGTAAAACTTGTACTTTTTACCTGGCTATTTCCTATAAAAGCTTGTGAAAAGTTTGGGCTAATTGCCGAATCTCCTCTGCGAGTTTCGACCCCAGATATCTGGTATATGTGCTTTTTATGTTCTTTCTTGTCATTGCTGTAGTATTAAATCTTACTCTCTATATATCTTAAGTTCGGTCTCAGTGTCTTCTTGGGTGCGCGGCTGACCCGAGGCTTGAGTAAGTGCCTCCCTTTGGGAGTTTTGGAGTCTTTCATTTGGTGCGTTGGCCGGGAATCAGCGCGTTTACCCAGAAGTCCTGGACCCGCTCAGAAGTAGGATTTACTGTTCTGCTTTGGTCTGGTGTCTGTGTTCTGTTAATTTCTGAGAGGCCAGGAAGGCCATTCTGTATGAGCGATCGCTGTTTCGGTTTTGCAGACGCTCAGTGTGCAATGTGCACAGTGAGACCGCGCTCCGGGTAGGAGCGTAGGGTGTGGACAAAAGACAGACGTGTCCAGGAGGTGTCCACCGTCTGTGCGCCCTGGGAGACGTCCCAGGAGGACAAGGGGAGGACTAAGGACGCTTAGTGGACCCCTCTGTGCGAGATCGTGGGTTCGAGTCCCACCTCGTGCCTCTGTGCGAGATCGTGGGTTCGAGTCCCACCTCGTGCTTCTGGTTGCGAGATCGTGGGTTAGAGTCCCACCTCGTGCTTCAGGTTGCGAGATCGTGGGTTCGAGTCCCACTTCGTGCCTCTGTGCGAGATCGTGGGTTCGAGTCCCACCTCGTGCTTTGGTTTTTTCTTTTTGTCTCAGTCTCGTGTCTGCTTTTGTCGTGTCCACTCTTGTCGTGTTTGCTATTATTCTAGAAATGGGATAATCTGCTGGGTGTGTAGGTGTGGAACTGCTGCATTTGTATTCTGAGATTGTGGGTTTATTCTGGCAGCTGCCACTGTGGACCGTGAGGACCCCAGTGGCTGTGAGAGGACGACTGTCTATGGCCTCGCGGGCCGCACCCCAAAAGAGATGTTCCAAGGGAGACCCTGGAAGGAGTGCCCAGGGTACAGAACAGTCAAAAAGACCTGGCTGTTGCCTGGCAGAGTGAAGGAGAGAGAGAGTGTACTCTCTGCCAGAGCGGGAGTGGATGTGGAATCCCACCCCTATCAGGAAAAAGAGTCGATGTGGAATCCGACCCCGTCAGAAAGTGGCGTTTGGCTGGTTGTGTTTTGGTCACGTGACAAGACTGTGTGTGTGTGTGTGTGTGTGTGTTAACCCTTTGTCGACTGTAGACTTGGACTGACGTCAGGACAGAATTTGTCAGCAATGGTTTTAAAAAGAAAAAAAAGAGAAAAAAGAACCATCAGGCCGGTCTTGCCCACCGCGCTCTCGGCGAGGCAGTGCCAGCGGCTCGCAGCGGGCGGGCAGCGCCAGCCAGCCTGGCTGCGGGGCCATCGTGGGGCAAGACCAGCTGCCAGTGGCCGACAGGGGCAGCGCACGGTCCGCACTCGGCTGGGGAGCCCCAGGCTGTTCAAAAGAGCTCTGAAATGCAGAGCTGGGCTAAAAATTTCTGGCTTTGGTGGCGCAGTTGGGGCTTTGATAGCAGCAGTGGCGCTGAGGTTCTGGCTTCTGCAGGCACGGCAGAGGTAGAGGCTGTCTGCGCCCCGAGTTGTGAGATGCTGGTGGTGAGTGCGGCCGCCTGCCGGTCCCGGAGTGGCCGTGAAGCCTGCCACAGCTGGGGAGGGGCCGACTACAGCCGCCGTCCCTCCTTTGGCCCCCCCAGAGTCTGCCCGCACTCCCTTGTGCCTGCCTGGCTGCGTGCTCCCTCCCCAAAGACAGTGCAGAGAGCACAGGGCGTTTATCAGGTAGTTAAATAGTTAAATTGCCCCTCATTGGCTCCTCCCGGAGTCTGCGCACAGGTGCCCGCCCACACTCCCTCCCTTGTGTCCGCCGCCCGAGCCGCCGCCGCTGCTGCCCCCACCGCAGCCGCTGCCGCCCCGACCGGCGGCGGGGCCGTTTCGCAGGAGGAGGCTGCTGTCTGTGCTCCGCCAGGCCCGCCGCCGCCTCCAGGCCATACGGGAGTGCAGTGCAGAAATAGTTAAATTGCTGCCTCTGCCTGCCAGTGTTTTGCCACTCCCACATTTCCGCCGCGGCGCGCGGCAGAGACGACTCGGCGCTTGGCTCCTCCCTGTCCATTCGCCGTTACTGAGAAAATCCTGGTTAGTTTCTTTCCCTCCGCTGACTAGTATGCTTGAGTTCAGCGGGTTGCTGCGTCTGATCTGAGGACGCCACAAGGTTCCCTGGTTGCTTCTCATTTCCCTGTCCCCTGTATCCTGTCTCTTGCTAACTGTTAACAGAAAAAATTGTGTTCATTTTGAAATATCAGTGGTCTGATGTGAAAACTGCACTCCCTTCTCTGCCCCATGTGTTTTCTCTTCTCAGGCACTGCCCTGAGCTGTGTGAGTTTGTTCTAAGCTCCGGTGAGGGAGACATACAAGGTAAGGAGCACCTGACTGCCAGGCTCTGTTGAGGGTCTCATGTCTGTGGGACTAGAAAAATGTCCCATCAATCTAACCTAGGTTATGAAAAGTTACAAAAGTTAAGAGAAAGATAGAGGTCTGCAAAAAAGAATTGAGAGCAAAGCTTCAGCAGACTCAAAAAAAAAATAGGTTAACAGTAAAAAGAGGTAAACTATGAAAAAAGTTAAGTGACAGAATATAGATGTAATAATTAGATCCATTGCAGTTAAGAAACAGGAGCAAAGAGAGATAAATGACAAAGACTAGAACCTAGCAAAGTGACACTTGCTAATAATACTAGCACTTAGAGATGATCTGTAAGAAATAGGGAGCCAGAAAATTTTCAAAAAAGATAAGAGAAATGAACTGCTGGTCACAAAAGTCAGGGAGACTAGAAAACTTAGTACCTGGCAACAAAAAAGAAAGCTTTTGGCTAAAGATCAGAATGTTTGCTGTTGAAAAAGAAGAACACTGGGTGAGAGACTGTCCTAACAAAAAGAAGAGGAGCCCCCCCCTCCTCAAGACAAAACCCTTCACCTGTTCGTGGCTAAAAATAAAGAAATAACAGAAGGGGTGCTAACACAGAAGCTGAGTCCTTAAAAGAGACTGTGTTTTCATATTCCTCCACTAACCAATGCAAAGCAAGTTTAAAAGGTTCCTGGACACTACAGGTCCTTGCAAACTGTGGATCCCAGGTTTTGCTGCATTAAAAAGATAAACAGCCCTTCGTATAAGAAATAAAGAACAACCTTGGATGGCCTTAGATGCTATTGAGACTGCCCTAATGTTGTCCCCAACTTTGGGACTCCTAAATGTGACTGAGAACAAAAGTATTGCCAAAGAGGTTCTTACTCAGAAATTGGGACCCTAAAAGACCAGTGGCACTTGAAAAATTAGACCTGGTGACTGAGGGATGGCCTGCTTGTCTGCACATAGTGGCTTCTGGTCAGAGACACATGATTCAATTGTTTCCCTGGCTGATGGACACATTATTAGAGCTTTTTTTGACAGAACAAGTGACTTTTGCTTCCCCTGCTAACCTGCTGAGTCTTCACCTACTCATCGAAGGAACTTTGGCTCAAAAGGCTGAACTCCTGGCGCTAACCCAAGCCCTGCGGTTGGCTGAAGGCAGAGACATCAAAGACAAAGAAAAAATTCTGGCCCTCCTAGAAGCTCCTGAATGAACTGGGTGAGTTGGGATATCGGGTATCGGCTAAGAAAGCTCAGCTATGTCGTACCGAGGTGCCGACGACGGAAAGCGGTGGCTCACCGAAGCCAAGAAAAAGGCTGTGATACTGATCCCAACCCCCACCACCCCGCGCCACGTGAGTTTCTGGGAACGGTGGGCTTTTACAGACTCTGGACTAAAGAAAAAGTCCCAGTCACCTGGACTGAGGAACACCAAAAAGCCTTTGACAGCATAAAGGCAGCCTTGCTTGCAGCCCCCGCTCTGGCTTTGCCAGATCTGACTAAGCCTTTTACCCTACACGGATGGCAGTAGCCTCATGGTTAAAGGTAAGCAGAAGGCGGGGACAGCAGTGCAGCAGTGGACAAAAAGCAGGAGATCTAGGCCAGCAGCCTCCCTAAAGAGACTTCAGCCCAAAAAGCTGAACTTGTGGTTTTGATACAAGCTTTATAAATGACACTGACAGCGGGTATGCTTTTGCCACTGTATGGAACAATATGCAGACAAAGAAAGCTGTTGACATCTGCAGAAAAAGACGCTCTCAATATGGATAAATGATACTGCTCACATAGTCATCAAGAAGACTATTAAAGAAAATTTTTTTCCAAGGTTCAGAGTGCCAAAAGCAATAGTTGCCCAGGTAAGTCAGGGTGTGGCCAAGCATTTAGAGGTCAAATAAAAATTACATTGTATGTATAGACCTCAGAGCTCAGGATAAATAAAAATTAGTTCAAAACTCTAAGACAGACCTTGACAAAATTAATCGTGGAGACTGGCATGGACTTGGTGTTCCTTCCCTATGTCCTATCTCTTGATTCAGTTTTACTCTGTTTAAGATCCTTTATGAAACTCCTATGCCCATCATAGTCTCAAATGATGTGTTTAAACCTATGTTGTTAATAATGCTCTGTATGCTAAGTTAAAAGGGCTTGCAGATGATACAGAAAAAAGTCTGTTCACAACTGGTTACAGTGAACGAGCTGGATATCCCAAGGACATCTCACCAGTTCCAGCCAGAGATCTGATCTACGTGCACCTGCGTCATGCCCAGACCCTAACTAAATTAGTTATTGAGACTGGCGGTAAAGACTGGGTGACTCTCCTTCCCTTTGTGCTTCTCAGAGTCCGAAACACACCTGGACGTTTTACTTCTTTGACTGAGTCTAGCAGGATATTGGATCCCTGTGTTGACTCTTTCTCACCCTCTGCTCTGTTTACCCATTTAAAGGCCTTGGAGGTTGTCAGAACACAGATCTGGGACCAGATCAAAGAAGCTCATGCACCTGAGACTACAGCAGTTCGGTCCTTGTCAGATGACATCGCACCGGCGCTCTTGAGCCTCGGTGGAAAGGACCATATCTGATACTGTTAACAACTCCACGCCTCCCACGTCAAGAAGGCTCCTAGCCAGGGTAGAGGCAACCATGAAGACAACTGGACGGTGGCAACTACTGACAATCCTCTTAAACTTCGTTTGTGTCGTGGGGGCCACCCTAAGCCTAGGGAACGACAACCCTCTTGCCCCGATTCAACAGTCATGGGAAGTGCTTAATGGGGAGGGAAACATTGTATGGGCAATCACTGCAGCACATCCCCCTTGGACTTGGTGGCCTGATCTCACACCTGACATTTGTAAGTTAGTAGCAGGATCTCCCAATTGGGACCTCCCTGACCATACTGATCTTAGTAACCCACCCCCTGAACAGCGGTGTGTTTCAGGTGGAATAGGGAACATGTATGGGTGTTCAGGGCAGTTCTACCGAGCTAATCTTAGAGCTGCACAGTTTTATGTTTGCCCTGGTCAGGGTCAAAACAAAGAGCTTCAACAAAAATGTGGGGGGGCATCAGATTACTTCTGTGGCAAATGGACATGTGAAACGACAGGGGATGCCTACTGGAAGCCTTCCTCTGACTGGGATCTAATCACGGTAAAACGAGGTAGTGGTTATGATAAGCCATATCAAAGAGAAAGAGATCCCCATAAATATCCAAACTATGGCAACCTCCATCCAAATGAGGCCGCCATAGGAGCTTATGGGTGTGCTACTGAAAACAGCCCCCCAGGACCATGCAAAGGTAAATACTGCAACCCCCTACTTATAAAATTCACTGAAAAAGGAAAACAAAATCGTTTAAGTTGGCTTAAAGGAAATAAGTGGGGTTGGCGTGTATCCAGTCCACCGAAAGACCCTGGGTTCATTTTTACAATCAGGCTGACTGTGACAGAACAGGGTCCCCCAATAGTACCAGCTCCCCCACAAGTCCCGGCTGTACCAGCTCCACCAACTCCACGGCCCAGAACAGCAAGACCCTCCCTAGGGACTAATACTTCCCTCATGAGGATGACCTTGGCTTCCCCATCGTCCCTAGACACAGAAAGCCGTCTGGTCAGTCTAGTCCAAGGAGCTTTTTTGGTGTTGAATAGGACTAATCCTAATATGACTCAATCATGTTGGTTATGCTATGACTCTAGGCCCCCTTATTATGAAGGAATTGCTCAGATCAGGACTTATAATACTACTTCAGATCATTCTCAATGCCTTTGGGGAAAAAACAGAAAGCTGACTCTGGAAGCAGTTTCAGGAAGTGGACTCTGTTTAGGCCAGGCACCTCAGGATAAACGGCACCTTTGTAATCAGACCCAGAACATCCAGCCTAGCAAAAGTGGTCAGTATCTGGTGCCTCCCATAGACACAGTATGGGCTTGCAATACCGGTCTCACTCCTTGTGTATCTCTATCTGTTTTTAATAGTTCCAAAGACTTCTGCATTTTAGTTCAGCTTATTCCTAGACTCCTGTATCATGATGATAGCTCCTTTTTAGATAAGTTTGATCATCGGGTCCGTTAGAGAAAAGAGCCCATTACCTTAACCCTGGCAGTACTTTTGAGATTGAGAGTAGCAGCAGGAGTAGGTACAGGGACCGCTGCCTTAATTCAGACCCCCCAATACTATGAAAAATTACGTACAGCTATGGACATTGATATTAGAACTATAGAACAGTCTATAACTAAATTAGAAGAATCTTTAACTTCCCTGTCTGAAGTAGTGCTGCAAAATAGGAGGGGATTAGACTTATTGTTCCTTAAAGAAGGAGGACTTTGTGCTGCCCTAAAAGAAGAATGTTGTTTTTATGTTGATCATTCAGGAGTAATCAAAGACTCTATGGCCAGACTTAGAGAACGCCTAGATATGCGTAAAAGAGAGAGAGAAAGCCAACAAGGATGGTTCGAAAGCTGGTTTAATAAGTCCCCTTGGCTTACCACTCTCCTCTCCTCCATAGCAGGACCCTTAATTATACTTATGCTTTTGCTCACTCTCGGCCCCTGCATTCTTAATAAGTTAGTGGCTTTTGTCAGAGAATGGTATTAAAGCAACAATATCGGGTCCTTCAGAAAGCCGGTACCCAGCTCTAAGATTAGAGCTTGTCCCTAAAAGAAGGGGGGAATGAAAGAGTTAATTACTGGACACCTGAACTCTCCATGAACTCTTCAGCTCAGAGTTCTCTTACCCCTCCCATCCAGAGATAGTTCCCGGAGCACTCCTGAACTTTTTACCCCAAGGTACCCCCTCCCAATTGGAAACTGCTCCAAGAACATTTTTTAGATAAAGGGGTCTCCTGGAAAAAAACCTAGTCCTACCCCTCCCAACTGAAGACTATGCCAAGAACATTTTTGAGATAGGGGCCTCCTGGTACTGTCCCAGAATGTTCCAATAGATCGAGTACATTGCCAAAATATAGGACACGACCCCTTGGTTATGTAAAGCCCCTTGGCAGAACACCTTGGTGACGTAAAACTTGTACTTTTTACCTGGCTATTTCCTATAAAAGCTTGTGAAAAGTTTGGGCTAATTGCCGAATCTCCTCTGCGAGTTTCGACCCCAGATATCTGGTATATGTGCTTTTTATGTTCTTTCTTGTCATTGCTGTAGTATTAAATCTTACTCTCTATATATCTTAAGTTCGGTCTCAGTGTCTTCTTGGGTGCGCGGCTGACCCGAGGCTTGAGTAAGTGCCTCCCTTTGGGAGTTTTGGAGTCTTTCAGTGTCATCCAGGGTTATAAAGCTTATTTTCAAGAATCAGGGATGCTCTCCTGAATCAAAAAACCAGGGTCAGCTCTTTACTATGAAAAAATAAATGAGCCAGATAAGAAAGCAGGTCTGGTGGCCTAGGTCTATGACACTAGGCACTCAGAAGCGGTGGCAAGAGGACAGCAAATTGTAGACATGCTATGTTGTGTGATGAATTCAAGTATATCTTGTGCAACATAGTGAGCCCTTGCCTCAAAAACAATAAGTAGCAAAAGGAGTTAGTAAACAAAAGTGTGCAGGGGAGCGAAACAAATGCACAATTTAAAAAAAAGGTGAAAATACAAAGGAAGAAAGAAAGGGGAGAAATAAGAGAACATTCCAGAACAAGAAAGTCTGTTGCTTTCTGTTGCTTACCAGAGTATAGAAAATAAGCCGGATCACAGGGAAGGATGTTCACTATACACACCACTGTCCTCACAACCCAATTTTAACCACCGTTCTTACACACTACACACGGTATTGGTGGCATCCCATTGACAGCCTTGATTCATTGCCAAGTCGGGGATAAAGAACAAGGGCTATGGTTGAACTGGGAGCTGGTAAATTCTAAGAAGATGCCATGGGGAAAGAGGAAGGAATGAGAAAAGGAAAGAAACGAGGGAGGCAGGGAGGAGAGGAAGTTGAAAGGAGCAAGAGAGGCTCTTCCCAGACAGAGGCTCTTCCCAGACAGAGGAATGTTATGCAGTAGGAGAACCTTCTATGCCATCAGAATTATTGGGACAGACTGGTACAGCTTGTTACCAAAGTACCCACCATCTCTGTTTTCTGGTGACACTTTATGCAACCATATGGATTCAGTTGAAAAAAAAAAACTCTAAGGACTTACAGACATTCTAAATGTTCTCTAGTTTGTGCTGAAATTGTGCTTTTCTGTGTGTGAGTTGGAATATAGGCAGCCTTCAAGAAAAATTAAACGTAGCCCCATCATTTTCTCATTAAATACCTGGGCATCCCAATCCCACAGATCTACCTAAGTACCTACCACAGGAGAGGAAACAGGTGATTAGCAGTTTGAGAACCATTAAAAAGTTTCTCCCAACCCATGACTTTTAATTAATGACTTCCTAACATCTAGTCATTTATCTTAGGCATCTTGAAGAGGGGGAACATACTTAGTTCCACAAAACTTTATTATCTCACAGGGAAGGATGGACAAAACTCACACAGGGTTCATTGTAAGGCTTCTAGACATTACTAAAAAGCTCTCTTCTTATTTCTTACAACTCAAACCTGAGAGCTGAATACTAAAGTTGACTTGCAGAGACCACTTCTTTTATAAACAAGTATAAAGAGACATGTACCCAACTACTCATATGTTATCAGGGAATAGAATTTGGAGTTTCATGCAGTCTTCCACATTGATATGTGCCTCAGTCATTGGCTAAGGGGGCTTTTCTCTGGCCTTTAAGTCTTCCTCTTTGCTGGAGTCAGACAAATACAGAGGCAGATGCTTGTAGACAACCACTGGACTGAGCACAGGGTCCCCAATGGTTTCTGCAATGGAGGAGTTAGAGAAAGGACTGAAGGAACTGAAGGGGTTTGCAACCCCAAAGGAAGAACAATAATATCAACCAATAGACACGCCCCTCCAGGGCTCCCAGGGACTAAATCATCAACCAAGGAGTACACTTGGAGCAACCCTTAAGAACACCCTCATAGAAGCAGGGGTGGGGGGATGGGATAGGTGGTTTCTGGGGGTGGGGAACCAGGAAAGGGGATAACATTTGAAATGTAAATAAAGAAAATATCAATAAAAAAGTAAGAGAGAAAAAAGATGAAAAATTTTCAGAGACTAGGGAAAAAAAGATTGCCTGCTTGAATACAATGCAATGGTAATGTGTGATGATTTTACATTGACCAACGAAGGCATAATAGATAATAAATTGCATCATAAGAAAGTTAATCCCTTGCATCTAATTCTTGAGTGGTCGGTTAAATGCTGGGATATCTGTAAGATTTACCAATCTCTATTTTAACAAAAGAGAAATAAAAAGCAGGCTTAGAATAAATTCTTTCTGCATCCTGTTGCTAACTTTAGCAAGTTAAAACATAGACTACTGAGTAGATTTTAATTTGTACAAACAACATATCATTTTATGGTATATTCCATGAAATGTCTGGATTAACTGCTCTTTAGAAAATTGCTTCGTGGTCTGGTGGATGGCTCAGCAATTCTTGATGCTCTTGTAGAAAACTGGAATTCAGTTTCCAACACCTATGACTAGTGGCTCATAACCACCTGTAACTCCAGCTCTAGTGAATCTATCTTCCTATTCTGGCTTCCCAGTGTGGGTATTCACAAACACATCATATAAATACACATAAAAATTATGATGAATATTTTAAATTGATTCTTATCTAAAATTAGAATTTAAGCATCCTATACATTATATCTGAAGGTAATAATAGCTGAATACGATTATAATCATCTTATTCGTTCATTCATTCATTTTTATTTTATGACTCTGAGGGTTGTATCTTCATGTATGACTGGGCACTATACATTGCAGTGTCTGTAGAGGCTGGAAAAAGCATTAGATCTCCTGGAACTGGGGTAAGAGACAGTTGTGGGCAACAATGTGGGTACTGGGAATTAAACCCAGGTCCTCTGGAAGAGTTATCTTAATTTCTGAACCATCTATTTTATTTTATTTTTTATTTTTTAAAAAAAAGAACTATATTTTAATTTTATTATGTTGATTATCCCTTGAAAAATCATTTATTTCTTTATTGGTATAGAGGAGGTGTATCCAGGTGAAAGAACACCTATGAGAGTCAGTTTTCTTCCTCTACACTGTGGGTCCCAGATCTTGAATTCAGGTCTTCAGGCTTGCACATAAGTATTTTTGTTGTTTTAAGGTTTTTTTGTTTGTTTGTTTGTTTATTTTTAAAGACAGCATTTCTCAGTGTAACCCTAGCTGTGTTAGAACTTGCTCTGTAAACAATGATGGCTTTGAATTCAGACATTTACCTGCCTCTGCTTCTTGAGTGCTGGGAATAAAGGCATGCAACACTATCACCCAGTTGGCCAAAAGTATTTTTACCATCTTGTAGGCCCACTGAGTATCCATTTTGTGGTAAATAAAACTACTGTTAAATTTAATTCCACTAGCTGTAACACCTCTAAACAAAGCTTTTTTTTTTTTTCTAACTCATCTATTTGGGAATTGACTATGTAATTTGCTTTAGACAATGAGTGTGGGCATGATGGTGTGCAAGTTTTGGACCACATGGGCATCTCCATCCCTTATTCTTCACCCAGCATGAGATCCATAGAACAGCCTTGCTACCTGGAGACTGGCCGCTAAGTCCAACAAGATTAAGGATAGATCTATGACTCTGAAACAAGCATGCAGCGTGAACTGCTAGCTTTGCGGGTGTGTGTTAAACAGGATTATTCAATAATTTACCTCTTGTTTATGAAAGTTCCACACTTTCACTTAGAGTGGTAATAAAGAGCATCTTAATTAACAAATATATGTGAAATTTAACAACTTGAATACAAATACCACTATATCTATCTGAGTATGTTTCATGGATATATAAAACTTGAAGATGAGTGTACCTAAATGACTCCTTGATGTTTGGAGAATACCTCCTGCAGTGAACTGACAAGTTTCTCCCAGCCACATACTTTAGGCATAGAGGTACAGAAGGAGCATGAATGCTAGCAGGGTGGATGCCAGCTTTAATTCTTACTCTGACACCATCTGTGTGACCATAGGGAGTCACAAAGTGTGGGCAGAGTGAGCCTAAGACAGTCTTCTAAGTGCATGTAGTTGCTTGGGGTTTTGTTGTTGATGCTATTGTCTGTTTTAATCTCTTCTAAAATTGGGAAACTCCCAAGGCTAGGTTATCTGGAAAATAGGGAGGAAATTTCTCAAAGGGTAGTAGCCTATTGCTAGATAACACAAACACACACACACACACACACACACACACACACACATGACTGTTTTAATGTGACTGGCAAGACTTGAACATCTCCTTTCCCAGTGACTGACAAAGCTATGATCACAAATGAGATAAGATGGATTTCTATTGAATCAAACTATCCATAGCATATAGGTCTGCCCATCTTTCCAGATGGCAGAAAACATGGAGCTTTGGATTTTTCTCTTAGTCCTGTAATATCCTCTGGTGCTTGTCTTTGCAGATGATGGTGGGAGTTTTCCAGTGGCATCACAGAAAATGGTGAGGTCAGGAATAGTTTCCACTCCACAGGCATTAACCAGACCCCTCATGTTGTCTTTCCCCTCTTCTGACTCGTAAGCACACCACATTCACAGTGGTACACATTTAAAGCTAGAGTTCCCAGACACTTTTTTTTTTTTATGTGTAGCTCAGAGAACTCAGTATCCTTAGCTCCTCTACGTCTTTCATAGTTGAAATTCTGGGAAATGAATCATTTCTGTCATCTAAATTTCTGTCATCTAGGGGGAACTAAGGTGACGGAGCTCCTGCCCAAGGAAAGGAAAAGTCCTTGTTGACAAATTATCAGAGTGTAGACCATGACCATTCAGTGCTAGAAATACTATCCAAGGAAATAGCAGCTCTTTATCCTTACCCTGGAACTGTGAACAGTAACTGTCACAGTAAATGCAGAAGAAAGCTTCCAAAACCAGCATGAGCAACAAATAGAGATTAGCAAAACTGAAAGCTGATTATGAGATAATGATTAAGAGTTAGGAAGGGTGGCTCAATTAAAGGTGTTAAAAGCATCTTGTAAAGGATCGGATTTGATTCCTAGCACCCATGTGATAGCTTATAAACATATGTAACTTTAGTTTCTGAGGGTCCAATACTTGCTTCTGATATCCAGGTGTACCAGGAATGTATACAGTTTACTTACATACAGGCAGGCAAAACACTCATGCACATAGGAATAAAAATAAATAAATATGTTTTAACCAAGGAAAAGAAAATGGCAATGAGGGACCAGAAAGGTGATTCAGAGGGTAAAGGTACTTGCTGCAAAAACCTGATGCCCGAGTTTAACCCTTGAAGCTCACATAAAGGAAGAAGAACGTTCCTCTGGTCTCTGTGTGCACACAACACATGCATTTGTGTGTGCACACCCATACATGAACGTGTGTATGCACATATGCATATATACATACAAATGTACAAATAATAATAATGGGGTGATAATATATAATAGTAAAAATATTAGTATTCTGAGTAGAAAACAGAAATACAAGTAAACAAACTACAGAATGCCGTCTAGATAGAAGTAAACCTATGGATATAAAGGGCATATGGACTTAGGTATATGGAGGGGCAGGATGATGTCACCACACTACTAACTGCAACTGGGTACTCATGACGGTTGTGTAAATTTCTCCAAATCCTTGAATTTATACTAATGACAAGTAAATTTTATGACACATGAATGGTATCTCAATAAAACCACCAATAAATATTTTAAAACAATGGCAATAGAGATCATGGGCTTGGTCCTGAGGCTACTAATGATAGATATAATGGACACTATATATAGCATGCACCACTGTTGCAGAGAATGAAAAATCAGTTGCCAGCAATTATGTAGGGCAGCTTAAAAATGTCTCTAACTCCAATTCCAGGGGATTTAATGCTCTTTTCTGGCTCTCACAGGCACCACACTCAAATGAACATGTCTATAAATGAAATAACAATAAAATCATTTTTAAAAGGTTCATTGCCACAATGTTTGGGTTACTGGGAAGCAGGAATGCCTGAGCATGCACTTCTCTAACAGTGCTGGGTTATGTCATTGAGGATCCCCACTGGGACATGACCCAGCAGAAACAGTAGCAAAGTAGAGAGTATGAAGCAGCAAGATCAATGCAACAGCTTTGCACATACATTAAAAATATGTGCACACAGAGCAAAGCATGTTTGGAAATAATTTATAAAGACTATGCATTAACATTACCATTTGAAGAGAGCAAGGCATGGGGGTAAAGCTTTCATGGACTTAATGAATCAATGAATCAAGCTGACAGCCAAGGGAAGTTAAGATCCTTTACCAGGAACTAAAGAGCGCGATTAACCCAACCGGTGCCGTGGGCCTTATAGAACCCTGGTCTTTTCCTGAAGTTTACTCTAAGCCTGAGGTAATCCTCTCCCCTTTGCTCTAAGATCAGGCACTTTGTTTAATATTTGACATGACTTGTTTTATACAAGCACAGATTTACCCATTGCTCAAAATTAGAATTTTCAAACTCAAGGATTTTTTTTTCTGTTTAAAAATAAGATTTTAATAACATTTTATTTTAACTTGAATACCAACAGCATTAACTAGCATTTAATTTACTTAAGAGAAGAATATCTCAAAATGAAGTTCATCCCTCAAAGTCCTGTTAGCAAAATCAAAACCCATCTGTCTGTACTAAAAGTCACATACGTACATGTACTTCCTAACATATATAATAATTTTCCTTTGGGATAGAGAACATGTTATATGTAAATGGTTTCAAGACCCTTTCCCATCAAAGAATTATTATAGATATTTTTCCTGATCACATCCACTCATGATATGTTAATGCCACAGATAGACTGTACATCTGTTTATGTATTATGGCCCTGCAAAAGACCACAACATTGTACTGAGAATTTTTTTTTCATCAGTCTTTTACAGTAACCATTGTTTAACCTCTTGAGTACACTATCATTTCCTTTATGATTGAACAGCACATGACAGCCAGGCTGTGAACCAAGACCCCAAACTTTATTCATACAGTAAGATGACAAGACATGAATCTTTCACCTTAGCATCCTTCAATCACTCATTCTTGTGGAGATGGTTTTTGTTCTTTTCCCATTTCTCTTGGAAAAAAAAACAAAGATTTCTAGGATATAACACATTAAGAGTATAAAATACCATTTTAAAGATTAAATAGGTAGATTCTGGAGAGATTCTCTTAATGAATAAGCTGCAAGCATGGGAAATAGAGGTCAGATCCCCAGAAATTGCTTAAGTTCCAAGTGGACATGGTGGTCCAGTTACAATTCTAGTGAGTTGAAGGCAGAGATAGAGGATTCCTAATGCAAGCTGGTAGTAAGACTAGACTATATCATCATTCTATGTTCAACTGAAAAACTCTACCTCAATAAATAAGGGGGAAAGCACCTAACCAAGCAAGATTTCTAACACCAACCTCAGGCCTCAATACATGTACAGCCATATAAACATATGAGCATGCATGTATGCATACATACACACACACAAACAAACACACACACATATGGACACACATGTACACAAGTACATGCATACTCACTTGTGCATGCACATGCACACTACAGAATACTCATATAAAAAATAACAACCCAGATACCTGATGAGAATAAAATGTCTCATTGAGCAGAAAGAAGGATTGAAAGTTGACTCAGACACAGAATCATGCCTCACAGGGCCCTGACAGTCCTGATGAAATAGAGAACTTGGCAGATTGTAAATGTGGGATGTAGAAGGTGGTTTATGAAGGCCAAAGGTATACATACAGACCCATCCGAAGTGATTCTTGACTATAATAGATTGACAATGGTTGTTCAGTCTGTCTTCTGGCAAGCGGGACATGAAATACTTGATGAGACTGGGTGGAGGAGAGGTGTTTATGCTTTCACTGACTGACCCATTCTGCAAGCATTTACTGAGATTTTCCTGTGTGCCAATTATGGTGTTAATGGCTGATGTAAGAGGGTCAGGGTAGTTGGTCCTTGCCCTCAAGCCCACACTTCACCCAGGGAGATTGACCACATCCAGAAGCAGCTAACATGCATCAATAGAAGATCACCTGCACTTTGACAGTCACTGTCTCCCTGTCCTCTGCTTCTTTACTCCAGCACCAAGCTTTATTTCCTTTTTTGCTGCTGAGGCTGTCAGCCCCACAGTAATGAGATAGGCATGCTGTGTAACAACCCATCTCCCTTGCGACTCTCTGACAGTACTGAGTACCATTTGTCACACAGCTGAACAATGAGCTTGCAGCCACAGCAAGGTGGCAATTAAGAAAATCCAAGCATATCTTTATTTACCCCACTGGAGCTCTTCGTTCCTGACAGTTCTTGAAATTACCGTGTTAAGTAAAGTCATCACCAGAATGTTCTTAGCTTATTTGAAAACTCATTAAGTAGGAAATAATGAAGTCAGTATACACACCTAAATGATGTTCATAATTACAGGCAGGATTTGGGGGATCACATTTTTCTTTTTTATTTCTTTCTGTTTGGATCACTCTTATTATATCTTTTGCATGATACCCACTAATAAATTTTGTATTTCTTTTTGGTTTATTTTACTTTTGATGTAAACAACATGATAGGTTTACAGCCATGAAAGATAAGGCATAATTCCTGTTGGTGAAAAATATAAGTTGAAGAAAAGTCTGAATGCTTATGCTAGATTTTACTGAGAAACTCTATGTTTATTTAACCCAGACTTCAACTGATCCCTGTTATGAGTGATACACAATGTCTGATTCTGGATTCTTAAATTAAGTAAAAGTTCATGGAAATTCTTCTACTGAGAAGATTCACTAGTTTTTTTGTCTGTTTGTTTGTTTGTTTTTTGAGACAGGGTTTCTCTGTATAGCCCTGGCTGTCCTGGAACTCACTTTGTAGACCAGGCTGGCCTACACTCAGAAATTCACCTACCTCTGCCTGCCGAGTGCTGGAATTAAAGGTGTGTGCCACCACGCCCGGCAACCCCAAGATGATTCACTATTGTCTCTGTGACAAATATATAGGATAGGAAGTTGTTCTGGACAATATGTCACAACTTCTATGTCCCAGGAGATAAACTAGTATCAATGGTTCCTTGATTCTGAGAAAAAGTTTCACACAGTTGTTAAATGAGCCAAGAAAAATGACATGAGTTTTACAATATTAAAATTTTCCATGCCAAACCTGCCCCAAGAACAGAGATTCCCTAGGTTAAAGGAACCACTTTGTCTCTCTCTCTCTATCTGCCCCTTTGTCTCTTTCTCTTTTTCTGTCTCTCCATATTTGTCTGTCTCTCTATATATATTATCTCTATTCCCCCCTCTCTTCCTACACCCCGTGTGTGTGTGTGTGTCTGTGTGTGTGTGTGTGTGTGTGTGTTGTGTATGAATGTGAAGGAACCCTTGAACGTGTATGCAGAGACTAGAATAGGAAGTCTTGCCTTGTTACCCTGAGTCAGGTCTTGGCTACCCTTCCTCACGTATAACATATTCCCAGGTGCCCAGCTACCAGTGTCAGGGTTACAGGCATGTCTAACCATTACTGATTTTGACATAACTACTGGAGATTCCAATTCAGGTCATTATGCTTCCAAAGCAAGTACTCTTACACACTGAACCATCACCCCATCATAAGACACTCCTTTCTACCTCTTTAGAGAGCCCCATATTGTGAGGTATGGGACAATTCATTTCTAATGTTAAATTAACAGAGATGAAGTCTCTCTGTCTATAGTGGAGGTTGTGTTTGTTTTTATTGACTGGTATCATGGTGGGTTCTGTAAGAATATTCCCCCATAGGTTCATATATTTGAATACTTAGTCACTACAGAGTAGACTGTTTGAAAGGTGGCAAACCACAATCCTGCTAAGCACCCAACTTGTGAAAAGGAATTAAAGAAAACTTAAGCACTGAAGGAAACCACCCCCACCAACTGAAGATTAGCAGGTATGACCTTGTTGGAGTGGATGTGCCCTTATTAGAGGGAGTGTGTCATTGGGGGTAGACTTTGAAGTTTCAAAACCCCATGCTAGGCCCAGCCTCAATCAGACTCTCTCTCTCTCTTTCTCTCTCTCTCTCTCTCTCTCTCTCTCTCTCTCTCTCTCTCTCTCTCTCTCTCTCTCTCCCTCTCTGCCTACAAACCAAAATATATCTCCCAGCTAATCCATGCCTGCCACAATTAGAGCCATGTTACCCATCATGATGATAATAGACTCCAAAACTGTAAACAAGTCCCCAAATGACTGCTTTCTCTATGAGAATTGCCTTGGTCAATTCTTATAATAGAATTACAAGTCTCTTCACAGCAATAGATCACTAAGACAGTTATCTTTTAGATTTTTAAAAATTCTTTACATACATACATACACATCAATGAAATATAGTCATATATCCATACACTATTTCTTCACCCCAACATCTACATATCCACCTCCCATCAACACACTCTCTTTCTTTTTTTAAAAACAGTCCACTTAGTGTTGTCTATCTGTTTAGTTGGACCACTCACTGAAGCATGGGAATCCTACTAGTGGCCACACCCTAAAAGAAGAACGATTTCCCTCCCTCAGTAGTTTACTGCCAATAGCTCCTCCGGGCTGGACTCCACAGAGGTTGGAATTTTGACTGGCTTGATATTGTATGAATAAACACAGCTCAAGCTCTTACATTCTTTGTACCTGGTCTTCATAAACATTTCCTGAGCTGTGATGGGTAGGAAGAGGGTCTATAAAGATATCCCATTCAGGAGACAGTATTAGCTGTACCTTCAAGGATTATCTTTAGGCCTCTAGATCATAACCACTCCCAGTCTTCATCAGAAAGCACTTTATTCCAGTAGATAGTGATGAATGTATGCATTCATAACTGGGAAAATGTGAAAAACAGGCATCTGTGGAATATTTGACCCCAAATGAGATATCTCTATCATACTCAATGCCCACAAGACCCAGAGATTGGAAGAAGAAACAGGGTTCTAAGCCAATTTAGAGGGATGGAGGATTTCTGCACAGTATTGGTTTCTGGACATGACATGGATGCTATACAGATGAACTCACATTGGCTGTGATTGCACACAGCCAGGCCTGCCAAAACCCAGAATGGACAAGGAAGGGGCTAAGCACAGGGACAGTGGAAGGAGAATTCTAGTGTACTGTCAGTAGAAGTGTAAACTATTGCAGCCATTTTGGTTGTTCAGAATTTTGAGACAGACTCGCTATGTGTGCTTGGATGGTCTAGAGCAATGGTTCTCAACCTGTGAGTCATGAGCAACCCTTTCACATATGAGGTATCCCACCTATCAGAGATTTACCATTAGTAGCAGAAGCAAAATTACAGTTATGAAGTAGCAGTGAAGTAAGTTTATGGTTGGGAGTGATCACAACATGAAGGACTATTATATTAAAGGGTCACAGCATTAGGAAGGTTGAGAACCACTTCTTTAGATCTTGCTATGTAGACTAGTTAGCTCTGAACTCTTGATTTTTCTGCCTAAGCATCACCAGTGCAGGGATAACATGTGCAAGGCAGCATGCCTGGCCCTGAGTCTGTGCTGCTAAAGCAATGAGCACAGAGAAAATAGGGAAGATTGCAGAGATTTACAAGGAAATCGACCCCTGAGACACAGTGGGATCTCCTGTTGGCCTTTGAGTGCAACAGGGCTTTAGGGCAGTAGCAAACTGCTGAGATTAGGGCAATAAAGAAAAGGAATCTCCATTGCAAATTGAACCCTGATAATGTGTACACATAAGCTGATTTGGATAATGTACATCCTAAGTTGACCTTTTTCTATTATGATAAAAATGGAGTTTTCTACCATTGTGAAATGTGACCACATGCTTAGTAGAGATGGAACCAATGTAGCCTAGGAGAGCTAACACTATTTCCAGGTTTTGTGCACCAGATGATGGATTTGGGAGGAAGTCTGACTTTTGTTTGTGCTGCAGAATAGTCACCATATTCCTTGAACAAAATAAAGTAAATTATTACTGGCATAAACAAGCAATATTTAGACATGGAAATCAGATATTTTTGTACATCGCTTCAGTGAATCATGCATTCTTATACACCTGTACATTTCACCACCTGGGAGTTGGCTCAGTAAATATTTGCAATTACCAAGGCCAAGGTACATCCAAGCAGCATAAATGACAAAAGCCAGATTACATTTCTTGTTTGGTCATCTTTTTTGTTCAGCTTTGTCTGGAGCAGTTCTTTCTTTGATACATGAAGCTGTCCATTTTATACAGGGGTGGGTTAGAGGCAGCAGACAGGTGGCTGTGATAGATGCCCCAGTATTGGAGAACAGAAGAGCAGGAAGAAAAATGAAGGTATTCGACAAGCCCGTTGTGTAGAATAGAGACCTCAACGAAAGGAAGGAGGGTAAGCCATTCATCTTGAACCTCTTCTTGCTACTCCTTTCCTGAGTGCTCTAATGACCTGCATTTTGAGCTCTGTCCAGGACAGTTTATGAACCTAAATCGGAATCAGGCCTTGGGGCCAGGATTTCTCAACCTTATCACTATTTACATTTAGGGTTAGATCATTCTGTCCTAGGGGCTATGCATTATTCTGTGTGTGAACTTGTATTTCTGGTTTTCACTTACCAGATGCTAATGGCAACCACCCACTAAGATTACACAACCTAAGAGTGTTTGCTATCATTGCCATGGCCCCCTGGGGACCAAGTCACATTCAGCTGAGAAGCACTGATCTAGAAAATGTGATTTTAGAGACACCTGAGCTAGTCAATAGTCAGCTGTAGGAAGCAGGCATGCAGCCTTACAGTGATGAATGTGGACATACTTCATGTTTAAAAGTCTGTGAGAGTGATCAAAAGTCTGCCTCTCCCAGGTTAGTAATTACCTCTGTTGTTATTAATTTTCCAAAGCAGTGCATTGGAATGAATTACTCCTATTCCAATCCCTCTGCTGTGGCTGATTGATTTTGCTCCCCTATTGTGCCTAATTTCATGTAATGTCTGATTACATAGGGAAGTGTTCAATGTGATCCCCAAGTAAGAGCCCTTAGAAACAGGCTTATGCCTCAGCTGTAAGGAGGAACAGACGAGGGCTTTTACCTTTGTTAACTGAAATAAGTGTGTCACTAGAAGTAAAACATGGGGATAACACAGAAACTAGGGACAGAAACAATAAGTCAATACTGGACTAAATGAGTTTTAAATATGGTAAAGATATATATTTTTAAACTTATCCATTTCTGTCTTATGGACTAGAACATCTGTTCCATTAAAAAAATGTATATGTTTAGGTAATGTATATGTTTTTTCCTCTGGAATTCTTTGAGTGTATCTTGTAGTTTAGACAGCATTTGCTCTTTGCTGAAGGTGAATCAAGAACTTCTTGCCCATCTTGGAACAAATTTTGATGCATGCCTATTGTAAAAGGGCCTTAGTGAATTTTTAGTGAATTGAGAAGACTGCTAGTCAATTCTTTTTTTAAATAATTATTTTACTTATTTATATCCCAGATGTTGCTCCCCCTCCAAGTCCCCACTCCAAGAGTTCCCCACTCCTGTATACCCTCCCCTTCACATCTGAGAGGATGCCTACCCCTGGCATTCCCTTCTCTCAAACATCAAGTTTCTACAGGACTAGGCCACATCCTCTCCCTCTGGGGCCAGACATGGCAGTCAGTCATCTGACATGAGTCAGTCATGCTCTTTGGTTGGTAGCTTAGTCTCTGGGAGCTCCCAGGGGTCCAGGTTAATTGATACTGTTGGTCTTTCTATGAGGTTGCCATCCCTCTCCATTCCTTCAATCCTTCCCCTAACTCTTCCATAGGGGTCCCCAGTCTCTGTCCAGTGTTGTCTATAAGTATCTGCATCTGTCTTGGTCAGCTGCTGGTAAAGCCTCTCAGAGGACAGCCATGCTAGGCTTATGTCTGCAAGCACAGCATAGCATCAGTAATAGTGTCAGGGATTGGTGCCTGCCCATGGGATGGATCCCAAGTTGGAATGGTCACTGGTCAGTCATTCTTTCAGTCTTTGTTCCATTTCTGTTCCTGCATTTCTTTTAGACAGGAACAATTCTGGGTCAACAATTTTGAAGGTGGGTTGGTATGCTTATCCCTCCACTGGAGCTCTGTGTAACTACTAGAGATGGACTGTTCAGGGTCCATCTCCCAACTGTTGGACATTTTGGCTATAGCCACCTACATTGAGTCCTGGGTACCTCTCACATACATCCTTTAAGTAGGTGGATGTCATAGGATAGACTTCTCACTCCAAGATGAATGGTGACGGTCAGCAAGATGGCTTTGTTAGGACTTGTTGTGGGTTTGACCTGAGTTCAGTCAAACCCGCAGGAGAGAACTGATTCCACCAAGTTGTCCTTTAATCTCCACACACATGTTGTACATGCTCTGATACATAATAAAGAAACAAACAAACAAACAAACATTAAGATGAATGTTTTGTGGAACTGTGTGTTTGGTTCTATGAATTTAGCCAACAGTTAAATAATGACATTCGTTGTTACTTTTATCTGCATTCATGATTTTAGGGCATCCTTGGTAGCTTGTTTTGTTTTATATCATTATGAAAACAGACCTCTCCTATCACAATGATATACTAGTTCAGTACACCAATTGATTCTGCATCTAGACTGCCCTGGTTCAAATCCTGCCTCTATGTTACAAATTAGTAGCTTGTCATCATGGGTAAATATTGTCTCTGCTTCTCAGTTTACCTACTATATAGATTTACATGTACTCAATGAGCCAAAATACACAAAGTGCCTAGAATAGAGCCCAATACATAATGGGCATGACGGGAATGTCTTTAACAGTTTAATCTTGTTTAGTTTAAAGTAGTTTTAGATTGAGGTCCTTCTTCATAGAGTTTCCATGTTTACTAAATGGGAAAAATGTGTGTGCAAATTTATATGTACCTCAGTGCATGCACAGATGTGTTTTGTGTTGATGAGGGGATACAGAGAGCACAATATAACCTTGTATGTTAGCCTTAGGATGCTCTTCACCTTCTTTGAGGAATGATCACTCACTGACCTGCAGCTCACCAATATGGCTAAACTGGCTAGCCAGTGAGATCCAGGGATCAACTTTCCTCCATCTCCCCAGTGCTGGGATTACAGGCACATTTAGCAGATTATAAACACAACATTATATGTGTTTGGTAAACTAAATTTTGGTCCTCAAGCTTGTTCAACAAGCCTTTTGACAACTGAGCTAAGCCTACAATCTTGCCATCTTACAATTTTTGATTTCTACTGTTCTACACTAGAGATACTGTTTTCTATAAATATGTCCCATTTAATACTGAGGGAATGCTTTTGGTTAAAATACCTCACAGCTGATACTTTGGTTACTATTGAATATTACTTCTTCAGAGATACCTGTGTCTTCTACTTTGTTGACATATTAGGTATTATGTAAAGGTAGGAAGATTCTTAAACCATGCTATTTAGCATTGTTTTCTGGTCCACATAGATAAATTCTCTACCACCCATGACCAAACACAAAACTCTTCAAATATTTTCCAAATAGGTACAGACCTCCTGTCTTTTACTTAACCTCAGAGTGATGCTTAATTCATCCAGTAAACTTTTTGTCCAATAACTCCATGTGGTGTTCACTCTCTTTCCTTTTACTATTAGCATGCTATTATGCTTATCCCTTTAATTAGCAAATATTTAAGTATTTTCATGAAAGTGTTTTCTTGATATCTTTTCATGGATTGCCATATGAGTAGCTCTATAACATGATTCATACACTAAGCTTTATGTTTTATGTAGGGTCTGCTACTCAACTCTGCACTTCATAAATGTTTGAACCTGTTTTGACGAAAGGGATTCCCATGATTATTTGTTCATGTTGCAGTTATGTTCGGCTGAAGGGCTTTCTGAGGTGGCAGAAAATAGATCAACTGTTGGATTGTAGGACATTAAGGAGGAACATCTTAGATGTGTTTTGTTAGCATTTGTGACCCACATAAACTTATCTTTCTCAGAGTCAGGTTTGCTTAGGGAAAACATGATGACATCTCTAGTTGATGGCTTAACTCTTGGGCACATTATTCTTGCTGATGCCCCAGGTTTATGGTAAAATGACAGCATTATTTCTCTAGAGAATCTAGCAATAAAATAAAGCAGGCAGGTCTGGTAAAAGTGCTTCAGTATGGTGCACACTTATTACCAATAAGGCATTGGGACATCTGAGAGTACTTTCTCTCTCTTTTTCCCATTGCTTCCGTTGAGTTGCCCACAAAGTGTTTGAAGTGACCTAGAGTGTCCTTTCCCAGACTTTCCATGCCAACAGATGGTAATATTCAAAGTCAATATGCTGTGTTACAAATCCCTGTGGCTAAGATTATAATTATTTTTCATGATGTCTACCATCATCATTAAATATAGGATCTGAAACTCCCGCCTCACCTCCAGTAACACCTAAATCTGACACTCTGAGAGGTGATATAATTTCCCAGGGTCATATACTTTGAGAATATATGTGTATCTCTCTCCTTTACCCAAGCAAGATATAGACAAAAGAAATGCAGGTGACATTTGGCGGATTCCTTGTGAGAAAAATGACATAGAAATGGAAGAATTCCAGATAATAGTATTTTATCTGCTGTCTTGGCAATAGTGTGTGGACTCAGAATTCACAATCGTTTTTATGTGGTATTGTGGGTGGTTCCAACTGCCTTTGAATTGGGTGTTTATAGAAAAATAACACAGCCCATCAAAACTTTTCAGAGGCGAGTCTCATGAGGACATGTAGCATTGCTCTCAGCATCCTCAATGACAAACTCCAGTTCAGACTAGTTTAAACACAAATAGCAAATGATATGTTCTTCTAAAGAAGAAATTCCTACTGTTAGATTCAGGAACACCTGTCCTATCTACTCCACCTCCTTGGATATGGATTCAATATTATTTTAAGAGAAGCCTTATCAGAAGACAAGGCAGCCAGCAGTGTCCTTAAGTTTATGTGGTTGTCACAATTCCAGAGAGATATTTCCTGACAAAACAAGAAGAGTTGCTAGAGGAGATTGTCATTAGCCTATAGTGACACAATTATATATTCTTGACCAATCCTTAGTGAGAGGAGGAGAGTAATATGATTGGCCAAGTGTGAATCATGTAAACATCATGGACCTAGAATGATGAGGAATTTTCCACTAGGGCTCTACTTTATATCAACTATGTTTTGTTTGATATACAAAAACAAATATGTATTTGTTTTATGGTTTATTCATTTGTTTACATCTGTACCCATTATTCTTATCTCTCAGTATTGCTTAATCTCATCTTTTATTTATATTAACCAAATAGTAAAGAAAATTGAAACTTTCACTCTACTCATTTTCATATGAATCTCTAAATTTTTCCTAATTCTGATATGTGTATATGGTACACTTGGTCTCATATACTGTGAGTACGGTATCCACAATGGCGGATTGTAAAATGGTGGGAACTGGTCACTGACCCTCATAGTGTCACAACACTCTAAGCCTGAGATACTAGCAAGATAATATGAATTTTAAGAGAATCTTATATGATCCTTAGGTATGTGTGTATTTGTGTAGATAGTAGATGTGGGGGGTTGGTGGTATACATGGCAGAAAATGTAGTTGTTGTGTTGCATCCTAGAACTTTGATGGGAAAAATCAAGGAATGCAGCCTATAAGAAGAGGGTTATTAGAAGAGTTTTGAAGTGACTGTTTAGGCTGTTGGGTGGGAAATAGATTTTATATCACAGTGGATTCCAAAGCATGGTCCCCCATATAGCACCATCAGTATTCCCTAGAGGCTTGTTAAAAAGGCACTGTTAAGCACAGCCTGAGTCCTATGAAATCAAATCCTGCTGTGGGAGTTGAGCCCAAAAATCTATATTTTAACAAGTCCTTCTGGGGATTCCTACAGAGTCAAGTTGGGAAACAGAGATGTTGAGGGATTGCAGGAGAAAGACCTCTTAGGAAGCCATTGACATCTTCCAGAAATAATGGCAATATAGAGTCAGATAGAAGATGTAGAGATCAAATCAGACATAGACACATCTAGTTCCTACTTATTGGAACCACTGGGAAAACCTGATGAAGGTATAGATGTAGAGATGGAAGAAAGTATATAACACTTGGGTTTTTAATAAGAGAGGCTACTGTTATGATAACTTTTTCTTCCTACCAGCCATGAAATTAAAGGTCAAACTATAAAGATCCAGAAGCCCAACTCTGAGACCAATGGGGGTCAGGTGACTTCTTTATTAAAAGACCACACACTAAGGAGTTTTTTTTCCCTTGTGCTCTTGAAACCTTCATTTTTTTCCGAATATAAAACAACTATTATTCTTAGGAGAGATACATTAAGAATATGAACACATATTATGAGCAATTAACTGCCGTGCAAATCAAGTTGTTCATGCTGGGAGGACTGAGTAGGACACAAATACACATACCATTTCTGTAGAATTCCACTAAACATCTGTTAGTAGTCACCAATACTCTATCCTGGACTGCCTTTAAATGGCTGTACTTAGTACTTAGAAAATATACTTACGGGGCTGGTGAGATGGCTCAGTGGATAAGAGCACCCGACTGCTCTTCCGAAGGTCCGAAGTTCAAATCCCAGCAACCACATGGTGGCTCACAACCACTGGTAATGAGATCTGACGCCCTCTTCTGGTGCGGCTGAAGACAGCTACAGTGTACTTACAATAAATAAATAAATAAATCTTTAAAAAAAAAAAAAAGAAAAAAGAAAATATACTTACATAAAGAAAAATTTAAAAAGGAACATTTTATCCTATCCCCACAGTCAACAGGGTAGATACATAGATAAATAAACACTAAATCCGTTTGCTGCACTTGAATAGCTTATAGGTTAACAAGAGACAAAAAATGCAGAAAGGGCAACAATTACATGAGTTATTTTCAGAAAAGGTAGAAATTAGCAAAGAGCACTGCACTGTCCTTAAAGCTTGCTTGTAGCTTGTAATGAATCTCTAAGCCTGTGGGACCCTCAGTGGGCTCCAGACCTTTCCCAAACATCTCAAATCTCCAAAGAGAATGAGCAGTGCAGAACCTCCTCAGAATCACAAGGATTAACAAGGCCAGTTCTGAATGTTTTCTTCTTTTTTGTTTGTTTATTTGATCTTTTCTTATTTCGTTATTGCATCCTTTTTTTCTTATTGTTTTGTCTTCAATACACCAGTTTCCCCTCCCTTCACTACTCTTAGTCCACCTCCACCCTCACTCTCCACCCTGCTACCCAACTCCCATTGACTCCTCCATTTCCCTTCAGAAAAGAGCAGGACTCCCAGGGATGTTGGCCTAACACAACATCACAAGATACAATAAGACAGACACAAACCATCATATCAAAACTGGTTAAGGCAACCCAGTAGGAGGAAGAGTCCCCAAAGCAGGCAAAAGAGTCAGAGACATCCCCCACTCCCACTGTTAGGAGTCTCACAAAAACACCAAGGTAACAACTATAATGTACAAGCAAAAGACCTAGTGTAGACACGTGCAGGTTCTGTGATTACCACTAGAGTCTCTCTGAGCTTCTGTGAGCCCTGCTCAGGTGATTCTGTGAACCAGGATCTCTTAATGTGCTCAACCCCTCTGATTCCTGTAATTCTTCCTCCCCATCTTATGCAGAGTTCTCTGAGAACCAAGAGGGCAGACAAGATGCAGATCTCCAATTTGAGCTCTCACCACCTAATATTTGACTGTGGGTCTCTGCATTTGCTCCCATCAGCTGCCAGCAGATGTCTTTCTAATGACTTTTGGGCTAGACTCAAACAGAATATAACAGAATATAACAGAATATAATTACAAATCATTTTATTGATTTTCTCCTCTGCCCTATGTCTCTGGACTATCCAACCTCTTATTTCTAGTCATCCAGGCAATGTCAGGCAATATTACAAGGGAAAAGCCTTCACATTGAGGCTCTTTTCCTATTGGTGGGCTGCCTTGTCCACCCTTTTTGAATCTATGGATTGTAGCATGATTAGCATATACATGATAGCTAATATCCACTTACACAAGAGTACATACCATGTTTGTCTTTCTGGATCTGGGTTACCTCACTTAGGATATTTTTTTTCTAGTTCCATCCATTCTCCTTCATATTTTATAATGTCACTTTTTAACAGCTGAGTAATAATACTCCATTGTATAAGTGTACCACATTTTCTTTATCCATTCTTCAGTTGGGGGAGATTTAGGTTGTTTCCATGTCTTAGATATTATGAATCATGCTGCTATGAACATAATTGAGCAACTGTCTTTGTGGTAGGATGGAGCACCCATTGAGTTTACGTTCAAGAGTAGTATATTTGGGTTTTAAGGTAGATTGATTCCCAGCATTCTGAGAAACTGCCATATCAATTTCCATAGGGGTTGTACAAGTATGCACTCCCACCAGCAATGGAGGCATGGTCGGTCCTCTTACTCTACATTCTCACTGTCATGAGCTGTCATTAGTGTTATTGATCTTAGTGAGATTAACAGGTGTGGAATCTCAAGTAGTTTTGATTTGCAGTTCTCTGATGGCTAATGATATTGAACATTTCTTTAAATGTTTCACAGCCATTTGAGATTCCTCTTTTGAGAATTCTCTGTTTAGATTTGTACCCCCTTTTAAAATTGCATTATTTGGTTTATTGATGTTTGTTCTTTTGAGCTTTATATAGTTTGGATATTAGCCCTCACTCAGATGTGAAGTTAATGAAGTTAATGAAAATATTTTCCCATTCTGTAGGCCATTTTCTTCCTATTGATGATATCCTTTAACTTACAGAAGCTTTTCAGTTTCATGAGGTCCTGTTTATTAATTGTTTATTAGTGCCTGTGCTATTGGTATTTGGTGTTCTGTTGAGGAAGTTTTCTCCTGTGCCAATGTGTTCAAGGCTATTCCCCACTTTTTATTTTATCAGGTTCAATGTTTCTGGTTATATGTTGAGGTTGTTGATCCAGTTGGACTTGAGTTTTGTGAAAGGTGGTAAATATGGATCTATTTGTATTCTTCTACATGCAGCTATTCAGTTATACCAACACCATTTGTTGAATATGCTGTTTTTATTCCATTTTGTCTTTCTGTATTCTTTATCAAAACTCAGTTGTCCATAGATGTATGGACAAATGTCTGGGTTTTCAGCTCAATTCCATTGATCAAGTTGTTTATTTTTATGTCAATACTATGCAGGTTTTATTACTATAGCTCTGTAGTAGAGCTTGAAATCAGGATGGAAGTTCTTTTATTGTTCATGGTTGTCTTAGGTATCATGGGTTTTTGCTTTTTCATATAAAATTTAGTATTGTCCTTTTAAGCTATGTAAATAAATAATTGTGTTGGAGTTTTGAAGGGGATTACATTGAGTCTGTATATTGTTTTTGATAGTATGGCTATTTTTACTATATTAATCCTGCTGATCCATTAGCATGGGAGGCCTTTCCATCTTCTGATATCTTCTACAGTCTCTTTTTTCACAGACATAACATTTTTATCATACAAATCCTTTACTTGACTGGCTATAGTTACTCCAAGATATTTTATATTATTTGTGCCTATTGTGAAGAGTATTTTATCCCTGATTTCTTTCTTGTCTTTTGGACATTTGTATATGGGAGGGATACTGCTTTTTTCTTTAAGTTTATATTGTATCCAGTCACTTCACTGAAGGTGTGTATTAGCTGTAGAAGTCTACTGTTCGAATTATTGAGGCCTCTTATGTATAATATCATAGTATCTGCAAATAATGACAGTTTGCCTTCTTCCATTTTAATTAGCAATAATTTGACATTTCTCTTTTCAATTTGTATACCCTTGATCTCCTCCACTTGTCTTATTGCTAGAATTTCAAGCACTATATTGGATAGATATAGGGGCATAGACAGTTTTTATTGTTCCTGATTTTGGTGGAGTTGCTTTGAGCTTCTTCCATTCCATTTGATGTTGGTTATAAGCTTCCTGTAAATTGCCTTTATTATGTTTATGTATGTTTGTTGTATTTCTACTCTTTCAAAAACTTCTATCATGAAGGGGCATTGGATTTTAAACAACGTTTTTTGACATCTAATGAGATGGCCACGTGTTTTTTCTGTTGTTGTTTGTTTGTTTGTTGTTGTTGTTGCTTTCAGTTTGTTTATGGTTGATTTCATTGACAGATTTTCATGTTTCAGGTTGGGCCATACCTGCATCTCTGGGATGAAGCCTATTTTGGTCAAAGATGTTTTTGTTGTATTCTTGGATTCAGTTTGAAAATTTTTATAGAGTGTTTTTGCATCAGGGTTCATGAGGAAGATTGGTCTGTAATTCTCTTTCTTTGTTGTATCTTTGCAGTTAGGGTATCAAGGTATTTTTGGCCTCAAATTATTCCACAAAATAGAGACAAAAGAAACATTGCCAAATTTATTTCATGAGACTCAGGTCTGACTTTTAAAGAGGAGAAAAGTGGATGCAACAGGACATCAAACAGTGTATTAAATTTAATCTCAGGCAATACTTCTAGCACTAGGTATTGGATTTTTCCTAATGTAAGTCTCAAAGTTTCCTTTCAGAAGGATAATTGGCCCAACAAATTTGCCAGAGGTTTATTTATGTCTACTAATAAATACTCAGGGAGTGAAATGAGACTGTTTTCCACAAATCAATTGTCTGTGGCTCACTGTCAAAGCCATAGGTCAGTTGGAAAGCAAGGACGATATACAGACCTTTGAGAATAGAAGAGTATAAAGTTTTGTTTAAGAAGGATTCAACATCACTCAAAGGGGAAAAACCACACAGGTCCCTATAAGTAATTTCAGAGTATCTGAGAAACCTAGAGCATATTAATTATCTCCAACTCTGAGTAGTCACTTTTAAACAGATAACTTTGCTTATACCTCACAATTACAGGAAAATAATAGCTCTTTTCTGGGCCAATCATGTATTAATTTTCCTGATTTTCCTGTATTCAATCTACCATGACTTCCACTTGAATTGTATATATTCTTGTGTTTCTGTGCATGGTTCATATGTACACACACACATATGTTCAAGATAGATGAAAATTACTCTAAATACATGTAATTCATACTGGGCACTGCTTACCATTTTGAGCTCTCTCTCTCTCTCTCTCTCTCTCTCTCTCTCTCTCTCTCTCCATAATATCCTATTCTCCTCAATTTTGCCAATTATATATGCTGTTCTTGAAGCTTCCTTCCATAGATACAGTCCTGGAAATAGAAAGGCAGACCATCTTGCCTTGTTCACTTTTTTTGTTTGTTTGTTTTGTTTTTTTGGTTTGGTTTGGTTTGGTTTGGTTTTGTTTTTGTTTTGTTTTGTTTTGTTCGAGACAGGGTTTCTCTGTAGTCCTGGCTGTCCTGGAACTCACTCTGTAGACCAGGCTGGCCTTGAACTCAGAAATTCGCCTGCCTCTACCTCCCAAGTGCTGGGATTAAAGGCGTGCGCCACCAAGCCCGGCTCACTTTTTAAAAGGTATTATTTCTGGGACTCAAACTCAGGTGATCATGCTTATGGGTCAAGCACATGACCAGATGAACTCTCGCCACAGCCTAATTGGCAGACTCCTCACTTTCTATTTCCTAATCCAATACTGGTTTTTAAAATATAATTTTATTTTTAATTGAATTTTTTACATTCCATATTCCATTCCCTGCCCTCGTCCATCCTCCATCTGCTGCACATCCCACATCTCCTCCTGACACCACACGTCTCCATGTGGATGCCCTCAACCCCTACCTCACTCTCTGACTGTTTCATATCCCATATCTCCTCCCCACTCCCCTGTCTCCATGGATGTCATCACCCTCCACCCCGCCTACATGTAACCTCCCTGGGGCCTCCAGTCTCTTGAGGGTAAGGTGCATCATCTTTGAATGAACACAGACCCAGAAGTCCTCTACTGTATGTGTGTTGGGGGTCTCATATCAGCTGGTGTATGCTGTCTGTTTGGTGGTACAGTGAGATATCTCGGGGGTCCAGATTAATTGAGACTGCTGGTCCTCCTACAGGAATGCTCTTCTCCTCAGCTCCTTTCAGCCTTCCCTAATTCAACGACAGGAGTCAGCTGCTTCTGTCCATTGGTTGGGTGCAAATATCTGTATCTGACTCTTTCTGCTGCTTCTTGGGTCTTTCGGAGGGCAGTCACGATAGATCCCTTTTTGTGAGCTCTTCATAACCTCAGTAATAGAGTCAGGGCTTGGGAACCTCCCCTTGAGTTAGATCCCACTTTGGGTCTGTCACTAGACCTTCTTTTCCTCAGGCTCCTCTCCAATTCCATTTCTATAATTCTTAACAATAAAAGAACAGCTGGGGGAATAACCATCCCTGACCTCAAGCTTTGCTACAGGGCAATGGTGATAAAAACTGCATGATATTGGTATAGAGACAGACATGTTGATCAATGGAATAGAATTGAAGACCCAGAAATAAAACCTCACACTTATGGTCACTTGATCTTTGACAAATGCCAAAAATATACAATGGAAAAAAGAAAGCATCTTCAATAAATGGTGCTGGTCTAACTGGCTGACTGTATGTAGAATGAAAATAGAGCCATATTTGTCACCTTGTACAAAGCTCAAGTCCAAGTGGATCAAGGACCTCAACATAAAACCAGATACACTGAATCTAATAGAAGATAAACTGGGAAAGGGCCTTGAACTCATTGGCACAGGGGGAAATTTCCTAAACAGAACTCTAATAGCTCAAGCTCTAAGATCAAGAATTGATAAATGGAACCTCATGAAACTGGAAAGCTTCTGTAAGGCAAAGCACATAGTTGATAAGACAAATCGGCAACCTACAGATTGGGGGAAAAAATAACTTCACTAACTCATAATCCAATACTTTTTAAACTTTTCTCATGAGCAAATCCTTTTCATTTGAGAAATTGTGCATGATGTCAGGTTTACAGGTATATAAAAATTAGGTATTAAAAACAAAACATTTGCCGGGCGGTGGTGGCACACACCTTTAATCCCAGCACTTGGGAGGCAGAGGCAGGCGGATCTCTGAGTTTGAGGCCAGCCTGGTCTACAAAGTGAGTTCCAGGGCAGCCAGGGCTATACAGAGAAACCCTGTCTCAAAAAAAAAAAAAAAAAAAAAAAAACCGAAAACCAAAAACCAAAACCCAAAACAACAACAACAACAACAAAACAAAACAAAACATTTACTGGTGCTAACACATAAAGAATTTTATTCTAAGATCCTGCGAACTCCAAATAGACTGGACCAGAAAACAAATTCCTCCAGTCACATAATAGAAAAGCACCAAATGCACAAAACAAAGAAAGAATATTATAAATAGTAAAGGAAAATATCAAGTAATATATAAATGTAGGCCTATCAGAATTATACTAGACTTCTCACTGGAAACTATGAAAGCTATAAGATCCTGGGCAGATGCCATACAGACCTGAGAGAACAAATGCCAGCCCAGGCTACTATACCTAGCAAAACTCTCAGTTAACATAGATTAACAAAACAAGGACTTCCCAGACAAAACTAAATTTACACAATATCTTTCCACAAATCCAGCCCTACAAAGGATAATATATGGAAACATAAACACAAGGAGGGAAAATACACCCTAGACAAAGCAAGAAAGTAATCTTCTTTCAACAAACTCAAAAGAAGATAGCCACACAAACATAAAAATAACATAAAAAATAACAGGAAGCAACAATCACTATTCCTTAATATCTCTTAACATCAATGGGCTCAACTCCCCAATTAAAAGACATAGAATAACAGACTGGATATAGAAACAGGACCCAGCATTTTGCTAAAAATATCTTTACCAATCCTACATCTGATAGAGGGATAATGTTGAATATATACAAAGAACTCAAGAAGTTAGACTCCAGAGAAACAAATAACCCTATTAAAAAATGGAGAACAGAGCTAAACAGAGAATTCTCAACTGAGGAAACTTGAGAAGCACCTAAAGAAATGTTCAATATTCTTAGTCATCAGGGAAATGAAAATCAAAACAACTCTGAGATTCCAGTTCACACCAGTCAGAATGGTTAAGATCAAAAACTCAGGTGACAGCAGATGCCAGTGAGGATGTGGAGAAAGAGGAACACTCCTCCATTACTGGTGGAATTGCAAGCTGATAGAACTCTTCTGGAAATCATTCTGTTGGTTCCCCTGAAAATTGGACATAGTGCTACCTGAGGACCCACCTATACCACTTCTGGGCATAAACCTAGAAGATACTCCAACATGTAATAAGGACACATGATCCACTTTGTTCATAGCAGTCATATTTATAATAGCCAGAAGCTGGAAAGAACCCAGATGTCCCTCAACTGAGGAATGGATACAGAAATGTAGTACATTTACACAACAGAATACTAGAGAAGGGACAGAAGGAGCTGAGGGGATTTGCAGCCCCATGGGGAGAGGAACATTGTTAACTGGCCAGACCCCTTGGAGGTCCTGGGGACTGGACCACCAACTCAAGAGTACACATGGAGGGACCCATGGCTTCAGCCACATATGTGACAGAGGATGGCCTTATTGGACATCAGTGGGTAGAGCGTCCCTTGGGCCTGAGGGAGTTTGATGCCCCAGTGTAGGGGAATGCTAGGGCACAAAGAAGGGTGTGGGTGGATAGTTGGGGAGTACCCTCATAGAGGCAGGAGGAGGGGGAAATGGAATAGAGTGTTTACAAAGGGAAGACCTGGAAGGCAGAAAACAATTGAAATGTAAGTAAAGAAAATATCCAATAAAAAAAAGAAAAAGAAATAATTCTTTGATATACAAATAACTTTACCACTTGTTAAAGGTGAATTGAATTTTTGCACCTATTTATTTTTACATAAAAATTAAAACAGATGGATATTTTAATACTGCAGATTATAGAATATCTTTCACGTTTATCAGAATTGATCCATGTTTGATTATATGGTCATCAGTGCTGAAAATGACTTTGCATAAATACATAATATAAAATGATGGGAGAATGATTAAAGATATTTTAGTCATTGTTGGAAATGCTGTATTAATCCCAAGCCAACATTTATTGAATGTTTTGTATGTGTGTATGTGCAACCCAAGAAAGATATTCAAACAGTAATTTTTTTTAAATCAAACATTTTTTTGTAGTGGACAATAAAATTTATTTTGAAAAGAAAATAGTCATCTTTATATTGTGTGACACTCTTGTCATTGTGTGCCTGAATGATGAACAGCCACCTGGGATGTGCTTAGAGACACATGTTGTGCCTGCAGAAGTGTTACCAAGACTGTCATATCAGTAACCACTCTCCTTTAACCTCTGGGTCCATTGAAAATGGCTCAGTTCTGCAAGTTTTATGTGATGTTACTGCTGTGGGTGGTGACTACATAAACAGCCCCCAAAATGACTGTCAGTGTTCTGTATGTCTGGCTCTTGCAAATAGAAGTCTTTATGGAGTCCTCTTACTGGAGAAGTGGTGTCCATGCGTAGGTGACTGAGGGGGCAGAAACACCAGCTGTCTCTCCATGCCCCATTCACACAACAATGGAGGTGGTGTGTGGGAAGCCACATGTGCTGTTGCAGGGTGGCGCAGGCTACTGCTGGCCACCACGCATAAGTTTGGGCAAACAAGCAATGCGTACTTATTCAGTAAAGTTTTTCTCCAAAACACTGACTGGCCCGGGCATGATAATGAGGCTCTGCAAAATACTAAGAGAGTTAACCAATCAGATGTGAGACATGCAAATGAGGTATGATAATGAGGTACTAAGAGAATAACCAATCAGATGTGAGACATGCAAATGAGGTATGTTAATGAGGTTTTGTGAGGTACTGAGAGAGAATAACCAATCAGATGAGGAACATGCAAATGAGGCAGAATGCACAACCAATCCGGGTGTGAGACCTATATAAGCAGCACCAGTTCTGGGCTTGGGGTCTCTTTGCCTCTGCAATCAAGCTCTCCCAATAAACGTGTGCAGAAGGATCCTGTTGCAGTATCATTCTTGCTGACAAGTCGGGCGCACAAGAGTGGTGGATGAAGGGGATGTGAGAAGCACCTTACCCTGAGCACTTGGCTACTCTATCAGCTGGAGCCACTTCTATTAAGAAGACTTGCACGTTGCTCTTCCATCCAGAATGTCTGTGTTCAAATTGGTGGCCGTTTCCCAGGTCCCTGCATGTGAGGCAGGCAGCAGGCCATGCTCTGTGTTGATTGATTTTCCTATTGTTTTTCTGCAGTTTCCACAGCATCGGGCCTTGGAATGTTCACAGATTGGCTCTAGAAACACCCAGACTTTCCCTATCTTGAACATGCTGGATGCCCTGGGCAAAAGTGTGGAATAAGGCAAATACTGGCTCCCCATGAATCCTTTTGGAATGTGGATTCTCTCCACTTCAAGAAAACTTCACTAGCATTAACTGTGCACAATGCACTTTAGGAGGATCTCTCTCTCTCTCTCTCTCTCTCTCTCTCTCTCTGTGTGTCTCTCTCTGTGTCTGTCTGTCTCTCTCCTTCTCTCTCTCTGTCTCTCTCTCTCTCTATGCCTCTCTCTGTGTGTCTCTGTCTGTCTGTCTGTATCCCTCCCTCCCTCTCTCTTTCTCCCCTTCTCTCTCTGTTTCTGTCTCTCTGTCTCTCTCTCTGTTTCTGTCTCTCTTTCTGTCTCTCTGTCTCTCCCTCCATACCTCCCCCTCTCTCTTTCTGTCTCTCTGTCTCTCTATCTGTCTCTCTGTCTCTGTCTCTGTCTCTGTCTGTCTCTGTCTCTGTCTCTCTCTCTGTCTCTCTCTCTCTCTGTCTCTCTCTGTCTCTGTGTGTGTGTGTGTGTGTGTGTGTATGTGTGTGTGTGTTCAATCAGATTAAAAAGTACCCATCAAATGACTCAAGCTTGACTATAGCCTGCAAAATCAGAAACTAGAGCTGGTATATTTGCGAAGACTTTGTGGTCTCTCTTGATTTGTCTGTATAGTAGCCAAGATGCTATGGGGGCCTACAGCAGAGATGTGTGGAATCAAGCATTATAATACAATACAAAAGTCCGTTAGTTTGATACACTGCTGAAGAATAACAGTAGGAAAATATCAAGGCTTTGTTTGATGAAATTAACCACTTATATCTCTAGAAGAGGAGAAAACTTGGTGTGTACTGTCAAAACACTGTAGTCCATGAAATGTAGCAGTCTCAAATCTTAACGATGGTCTTTCAGACATTTGCTGGCATCATGCATGTTGTGATGCTGTGCAAAGAGCAATGTGTGTACATCATGTTGTGTATGCATACTCAAGGCAACACTGAATTTGTACAATGCAAACCTGGTGAGAACTGCCAAAATCACTTCAGATTCGTTACACATTGGATTTGAATGACTTTTTGAATGACTGTGTATTTGCAAATCTTTTATTATTGCAAAAATATATTCCATCTCCATTCCAAGATAGTTATGCAACCCCATTAGTGGTTAGTAATCTAGAACCTAAAACATAAAATGAAAAAATATATTTTATGGGATAGTGATCAAAGTATATGAGATGATATGCCAAGGCTATATATATGTAAGCACTATGCCATTTTGGAGAAGGGAATTGAATGTATGTTCATTATGATATTCAGAGAAGTCAGGATTAATCCTCTCTGGGGGTTAAGGAATGGCTGTCTTAAAGATCTGGCATGAAACTGATACCTTTTTCATATTATAATGGGCATATATACACTAGTCAATTTTGAATTACTGAAACAAAATACTGGAAATGGTTTATGTGGAAAAGAGGTATACTTTGGATAATGGTTTCTGAGTTTTCAGCCTGTGGCCTCTTGGCCATGTTGTTTTGGGTGGCACACTATAATGAATGCACAATGCTTTCAAGAGTACTGAAACACACCAAGTACTGTATAAACATATGGTAGAGGGGGCAGATTGTTTCATGGAGGCCAGGATGCAAAGAAGAGAAGAGGAAAAGTCCAGACTCCTAATATCTGTCTTCACAGGCATGCACCCCTTAATCCCAATATCCTAGCTTCATTTCAATAGGCTCCAGCCCCTCAATTTCCACCATCTTCCAACAGTTTCATAGGTGAGAGCCAAGCCTGTACACATAGCCCATAGGGGGCATTCCAAAGTCAAAATAGGCCAGATACAGTACTGTGTAGTAGACAAGATACCAGCCGAAAAGATTCAAAAGTACAGACTTTTCCCCAAGCAATTGCCTTGTGCTTTTGGACTGTCTAGTCTCAGCACAATATTGAGGGACATACTGAAGCAACACAAGGTGAGCTCCAGTAGGTATCAGTTTAGCTTTCTCCATAGCAAAGGAGCCAGTGAATTTAGAAACCTAATCCAGAGTCAGCCCAAATCTAAGTGCCAAGGGCACAACACTGGAGGCACCAGTCATTATAAGGGAAGGATATTCGGTATCCTCAGTCCCAGTTTTGATTTTAATCATAAATATCCTGCAAGTTGTTCACAATAAAGGAGTTTTCAGTTGGACCCATACCATGTAGTGTGCTTGGTTGGTTTGTTTTAGGGACATTTTAACTTTGTAGACTACCAAAAATATTGACAGCAATCCAGCCACAAGACCTTTGACTTGCAATCTGTCCTGGCTGCAAGATGTGATGTGGAAATGTTGCAGAACTTGTAGGAATGGCCAACCAATCAATATCTGATTTAAACTGAAGGCAACTCCATGAGAAGGGGTCCATGCCCTACACTGCTTAGATGGCCAGGAATAGGAGACTGAATAGGGTAGAACCAAACATGACGTGTTAAAAATAAGCGATATGATTCTAGTGATACTCTGCTGTACTCATCGATCAGTGCCTTGTCCAGCTGTCATCAGAGAGGCTTCCTCCAGCATCAGATGGGATTGATTGCAGAGACCCACAATCAGAAAATTATGTGGAGAGAGAGTCTAAGTTGGAGGTGTCTATCAGGTCTGTCCCCTAGGAGCTTGCAGAATCCTGGTGAAAGGGGGCAGAAAGAATATAGGAATCAGAGGGGATGGAGGATCCCTGGAGAATGTGCCCTCTGAATCAACTAAGCAGATGTATATGAGCTCATAGGAACTGGGTAGCAAGCCCAGGGCCCAGGTCCTTGGCATGTGTGTTATGGATGTTAGCTTGTTTTTGTGGAGCTTCCAACAGTGGCAGTAGGTGGATCTTTGACTCTTCTGCCTGCTCTTGGGATTTTTTTCTCTCCCATCGGGTTACCTTGTTCAGTTTTGAGGTGAGGGCTTTTGACTTGTCTTGTGGTATTTTGTTTTCTCATGTTTGGTTGTGGTCCCTTGAAGGACTGCTCTTTTGGGAGGGAGAGAGAAGAATGGGTCCTGGGGAGAGTGGAGACAACCTTAGAGGAGGTCGGGCATATTATTTGATAGAAGAATCTATTTTAAATTAAAAATAATAAATAATTAAAGTTACTTTAATTGCCACAGAAAGATCCAAATGATAGGCAGAATAGTGAAGAGGGAGACAAAATTTGTCATTTTGCCTAGGCATGAAAAAGATTCTGGGGATGTAAGACTTTGACTTTAAAAGATTTTTTGTTAAGTTGTATTTATTTGTCTATGTATTCTTTCTCTCTATCTTTCTCTCTCTGTCTATCTCTGCCTGTGTCTCTCTGTCTCTGTCTTTCTGTCTCTCTGTCTTTGTGTCTCTGTCTCTCTGTCTCTGTCTCTGTCTCTGTCTCTCTCTCTCTCTCTCTCTCTCTCTCTCTCTCTGTGTTGATGTGTGATATGCATGCCATCATGCCCATGGGGCTGTGGATGTCAGGAGACAACTTGTATGAGCTACTTCTCGCCTTTCTCTCCTTCCCCTGAGGAGTCCTAGGGATTAAACTCAGGTTATCAAGTCTGGTGGCAAGCACCTTTGCCTGCTGAACCCTCTCACAAGCTCTAACTTTGAATTTCAAGGATAAGACTCATTGGCCACTTTATTAGTGAAGAGTCTCTAGTCCACATCACATGAGCACATATTTTTCTCATGAGAACACATAAACACATACACACACACACACACACACACACACACACAGAGAGAGAGAGAGAGAGAGAGAGAGAGAGAGAGAATCAGAAATGTACTTATCATAGTAAAGGCTGTACCCAGCATTTGCTGAGCACCTCTGTTCACCATTTTATGAAGCACTTTAGATTAATATCCTTATTTAATATTCACAACCAACCCATAAGTAGGTATAATTATTTCCCCCATTTTTCATGAATCAAAAAGCAAAAGCTTATAGTGTTTTAATAGTTGCCAGTGACAGGACTGATAAGAGGAAGAACCCCAAACTGAACCTGAACAGCTGGATTCCAGCACCTACAATCCTCAGCCCTTCAGATGACTTGGGGGGAGAGGTGCTGCTTCAACACTTAACAGACTGCCCAGGAAAAAGGACTGGCCATATTTTATGGTGATTAGAAATATGTTCAGTTTTAGAGAAATAGGATGTTGAATTGTGAACTTTCAAGAATGAAGGAGACTGTTCTAGAAAGCAGGCATTTCCAGTGCTCCATAGGAATTCTCAAAAGAACGCAAGCTCCATGTAAGCGATCTAATCTTTAATCCCCTCTAACTGCATGTTGCCGATTTTTAGCTTATTTTTCCAGCATGCTCTAAATTAAGAAAGGGCTCTACCATGATGACTTACAAAATTAGCATTAAGAACACAATAGAAAGGCAACTTATTTTATTTTATAATAAAGCTTATAATTCACTATAAAGCCCCATGCCTTTTTGCTTGTATACCATATGCCCCCTCCAGCTCATGTTTGAGTGCAAGTTATAAAAAGTCTATAATCCAAAACACTTTATGCATTTTCATGATCACAGAAGGCTGCCTTGCCTTCCATTCATGATTAATTTCTTTTGATGGCTCCCTCTAGATCTTAGAAAATAATTAAAACTAATGAACAATCTGAAATGGCAGAAACGCAAGGAGCATATTGTTTCCTGTCTGGATTCCAAGTTTGATCAAGGGAAGACGCACTGAGATGCTATGACATTGATGTTTGTACTTCCCTTCCTGGCCACCCACTGAGGCCAAATGACAGCATTAGGAAAGAATCATGGATTAAGTTGTTTATTATTGTTATTATTATTATTATTATTATTATTATTGTCACTTTATAGGATAGACTTTGCAAAAATACATTTAGTCAGAGTAACTGCTGTTTCCACAACAGAGATGGCTGCTAAGCTGTACAAGGTTCTGCGTGCCTTTATTTTTTTCTTACTGCTTCCCAGTAATGCAAGTGAAATAATGTTTTCATTAAATCAGTGTGCCTCCTTAGACCCATTTTCTAAGCTCATCTGATTGCTGGAGGGAGCAAAGGCATTCATAAATGACCGTTTTATCACATTTTCCATGTCTGATGCTGTGTTGTCAACAGATACTATAAAGAATGTTTTATTCCGAGGTTTCTGCAGTCAAAGCAAAGAAGTAACACTTAGCTTCGGTTTAAGTTGATTGTTTGGGCAGTATGAAGGCCAAATTGTGAGGTGTTCCTATAATAGTTAAGAGTAATGTGGGATTTTAGGAGAACTGACTATTCAGTCATCTACATTCTGTGGTGGGTTACCTACACAAAGGGCTTGACTCTGTCTCTCTGTCTCTCTCTGTGTCTCTGTCTCTGTTTCTCTCTGTCTCTCTCTGTCTCTGTCTTTCTCTGTGTCTCTGTCTCTCTCTGTGTCTCTGTCTCTTTGTCTCTCTCTCTCTCTCTCCCTCTCTTTCTCTCTCTCTGCTAGACTTGACAGTCTTGTCAGTTTAACTTGGCCAGCCAAGCCATTGATACATTGCTTGTAGCTAATCATAATAGACATTTTTATCCTTTTTAAATTTTTTTCTTCCTCAAGTTAAAAAAAGAATCGCATGCATTGAAGATACAACCCAAATGAATTGTCTTTTTATCCTGGCCACATATGAGAGTTAGCTGGACATGTGAGGTAGGGCTAGGGGAGTAAGTCATTTATTAACTGCTCTTTTTTTTTTTTTTTTTTTGATCCTTTCATGGAACATTGAGTTTTTCCCTATTCCATTTCTACTTTTTCTGTTTATTGACTCCAAGTGGAAAGAAATCCAAGAAGGTCTACAAGCACTTGCTTACTGAGTTTTGAGGAGTTATTAGAGTTCAATCATCCCAGTTTGCTTCAGTCTCTCACTGGTGGTTGAAAGCCTCCACTTTAGCAACAGAACCTTCTGGATCCTTATGGGATGCAATATTGTGGCTAATTCAGTGCCATCTTCTTGGGGTATGACAAATTCCCATGCTTTAATATTAGTCTTATACAGGTAGGTTTCGTATTTTGTTTGTTTGTTTGTCTGTTTGTCAGGAGGGGTGGGGCTGGTGGAAAGTTAGTAATGCAAACCTACCTTTAGAAAGTTCTTACTCAGTTGAGCTTACTCTACTGATCCCGGGCCATCCTCATAAAATGGACACATCTAAGGTGACTGGTGGTAAATCTTGAGTGCTTTGCTTGATAGGGCTGAGAAGCATCTAGGCCATTAATAAAGCATCCCTTGAGAGTATTGAGGCCAACCCAGCATGGATGAGCCAAGACTGATGAGAAATGATACATGACTTATTTTATGCCATTGGGTTTTATGTGTTTTTATCATTATTATTTTTTTTAAGTGTATATCCATCTTAGGAAGAAAATGCTGATTGAACCCAGTAGTATATCAGCTTATTTAATTGAAAACATTCCAACACATTTACAGAATATTTTTCACCAAATTCACAATGATTTTCTTTTCATTCAAACTAGATGACCCAGTGTTTCTAACTCCAGTGCTTCATTTTTCCCATTACCATCCATTGATTCAATTGAATGGAAGGTTTCATTTTTTTTTCCTGAAATTTCTAGATAACTCTAGAAGGGTGAAACAAATATTTTGTCTTGGCAGTGCAAATTCTCTTTGGAATTTCTTTAAAACTCATCCGCTATCCAAGGGCACTGCAGGTAGTTTGCATAGCCACGGAGAAATCCGTTTCCAGATGTCCAACACAGTGGGGCTCCTGTGGTGTTACAGAAGCAAAGGAATAGAGTTTAATAGAAAAGAGAAAATGCTGACTTCTGAATATTTCTAAACTGAAAGTGTTTTCCTCTACGAAAGAGACAGAAGGAGCCTGATACAGACACAGACACGTAAATGTGAACTCACTTCAAAACCAGTTCTTCATAGAAATCCATCTGTTGTTGAGGCTCACATGAAAGAAAAGGAAACACTATTGTGTGTGTCTAAATAGAAAATCAACATGTTTTTAGCCTCTCGGTCTAGATGTAGTCATTTTCCTAAAGGGTCTTGCAATTTGAGACCAGAATACAGTTGGCTGTCAACTGAAGACCATAGAAAGGCTGTCACCTGAGTTTTTGATCTTAGTCATTCTGACTGGTGTGAGGTGGAATCTCAGGGTTATATTGTTTTGCATTTCCCTGATGACTTAAGGTGTGGGCTATCCCTAGAAGTTCTTGTTTTTAAAATTAAATCCTCAGTCAGCTATGTGACGTGGTAAGATCTTTAAGAGATGGTTCTGAGTACAAAGTAATTAGGCTGTGAGGGTAACAATAGTGATCTCTTTGAGGGGGTCAGACCTCTCTATCATGAAACAGTTCTTGCAAGAGTAGATTGTTAGAAAGGAATGCTCCTCTACATGCATTAATGGACTCTTCTGCACATAGCCATTTCCTCTTTACTTTCTCTACAACATTCCGATGCATCCTAGGGAGCCCTTACGATTGTGCCAATGGTATTTGGATGTTCCAATCACTAGAAGAGTGAGCCAAATAAACCTCTTTATGAAGTACACAATCCATTTGTTATTGCAAATCTAAATAGACTAAGAAAACAGGAAATCTCTGGCAACTCCCACATTATTTCTTTACATAAATTTGTGACTGTCATTAAATTAATTTATAAAGGATTATTGTTAAATCATGTAATGGTTCACAAGAGTGATGGAACACACTAAGGAATAGTACTATTATTATTTCCGTCATTATGATTATTACTAATAGTTTGATGGCAGACACTAAATGTTTCTGAACAACTATTTTTTCATGCTTTAGCTTACTGCCTTCCCTTTCAAATCCATTATCATTCCTGGCTACAGTGATCATTGGAGGTTTGGGCCTGTGGTCCAGGCTAACCAATGACATGTAATCTTTAGATCTGATGGTTATTTCAGAGACAGGTACTTTCCCTTCCACCATGCATCAGCTCACAAGGAAATAGGCTGTGGCCATTAAAAAACGGAAAGCTAAGATATATAAAGCAAATCCAAATGATCACAGTAAAAACCATAGTTCAGGAACTAGAGAGGTCGCTCCACAATTAAGAATGCATACTGCTCTCCCAAATGGGGTAATCACAATAGCTTGAAACTCTAGCTCCAGGGGATCCAATGCCCACTTCTACCTTCTATAGCCACCTGCATACAAGGTCATCCCTCCCATCCACATACACATCTAATTAAAAATAAGAATTAAATAAACATACTGTAAATATGTGTGATACCAAAAAGTGTGTGTGTGTGTGTGTGTGTGTGTGTGTGTTGTCTGTGGCTATTATTGTTTTGCTTGAACTAGTACAAGTTGCACTTAACATGCTTTCTATTGTTCTCACAGAAAGTTTGACTGAAATTTTAATTCATACCTTGAAAGTTTTAATGGAGAGCTATTTCAGGTCAAATGTGAATGAGCAAACATTATTAATCAAAAACAGTGATCTCACTCAGCTGGAACAGCCAGAAACTGTTATCATAAAGGATTTTTTTCACTTTTACTTTGTGAGGATTAGAGATATGACAGCTTACAATGAAAACTATGACTTTATTCTTCCTCCCTTGTTATGGATTCGACCAAGGTAAATCACAGCATTTATGAAATATAAAAATACCAAATTGTAAGATTAATTCCAACAGTTAACAACTCAATGAAATGGACACTGGAAATCTCTTGCAACAATACTTTAGTTTCCTTGGACTGTCAAGTTAGTAGAGTAGGTTACTCATTTACTAAAGCTTGGGAAATGCAGAGATTGAACTCTTCCCTTCTCAAAAGCAAAGGATGAAAAGGGTTTCTAAGCACAGGTATCTGCAGAGAAGGTAAATGTTGCCTCAGCGAGCTAATCCTATGGGCAGACCATTTGTCTTCATTCTCTTTCTAAGACAATATCCTTCTCCCTCTTGTGCTCCTGTTTCAAAAAGAGTCTCCATTAGCTTTTCTGATTGACTTACTCCCATCTTCATGACACCAAGAGTGTCATTCCTCTCAGACTCAGCCACTCATAGTTACCCTTTCTGATGAAAGCCATAGAGATCAGTCTAGGCTGTACACATGTGAAATAAAATAAATGATCAAAACAGTTACAGATCTGTCTTTTGTCAGTGTCTTCTGTAGTGACAGATCTGTTAAGATTGGAGTCCAGATCTGCCTACAGCCACAGCCAGAAACAGATGGGTGGCTGTCATGAGTAAACATTGCCACCAAGACAGGAAGAAGTCAACCTGCAGGGAAGCAGTCTTGGCAGTGTTTACAGCATTAGTGCTGGGAGTTCGGAAGCCAGCTTTGTCTGCCTCCCCATGACTTGTTATGTAAGCAAATAAATATGCTTTCACTTTTTGAGACAGAATTTTGAGATATCATCTGTGACATATAATTAATTTTCTTAGGAGATAGCATTCAGCCATCATTAATATAGAAAAAACTTAAACAAACAAAATTAATTACTTCTTATTTTCATTCCAATTATTAAGGTCTACAGTCTTTGGGGATCTAAGAAATATGCTTACAAGAACCCCATAAGTGTTTTTGCTGTTATTATTGTTGTTGTTTTGTTTTGTTTTATTTTGCTTTGTTTTGTTTGGTTTTGGTTTTGATTTTTGAAGACAGGGTTTCTCTGTGTAGACCTAGCTGTCCTGGAACTCACTCTGTAGACCAGGCTGGCCTCGAACTCAGAAACCCACCTGCGTCTTCCTCCCAAGTGCTAGGATTAAAGGCGTGTGCCACCACTGCCCAGCCCCATAAGTGTTTTTATCATGTCAGTTTCAGAAAGACTTCTTTCAATGCTCTAGGGAAAATGAGAAAAGAAGAATTGTAACTTTTGCCCAGAGACTTTTCTATTACAAACATTATTGAGAATTTCTTAGACCCTAATCTAATACAAAGACATTCTTCCAATACACACCTCCTCAAGCTTTCTGTGTTTCGCCAGGGCCAAGAAGTGGGAGTGGGTGGGTGGGGGAGTGAGTGGGGGAGCATGTGGGGGACTTTTGGGATAGCATTGGCAATGTAAATGAAATAAATACCGAATTTTAAAAAAAGAATGGGGGAAAGCACTCAGTGAGAGACAAAGCTTCTATGAAATAAACCAAGTGTGCACTAACTTCTAAAAAGATGACGAGAATGGAGAGGAAGAAATGCCTGTGAAGGCATAACCTCAGGACCACTAAAGAACTGAGACTTATCCAAAAGCTTGCAACAAACAAACAAACAAACCAAACCCCTCAATATCCTGCCCTGAGCACCAATAAGATCACAGTGTAGGAGTAATTGATTGGAGAAAAAAAAAGAATACTGTATCTTAGGAAATATACTTAGGGAAAACCAAACTCCAGAGGGGATGTGAAAATAAGAATTATCTATAGATACTAAGCCTCCTAGGCTTCATGCTAGAGGAAACATGAAATCAACTCCAATTTCTATATACATTACCACAAAGCCTCACACTTAAGACAGAGCTGCCACAATCCTCTTTGCCCTACACATTTGACTTTAATTGGAAGGCTAAGCATTATGAGAAATAAATTTTTAAAATCATAGGTAGCATGAGGAAGAAAAAAAGACTCAGCAGAAACATCCTTAGATATGACACAGTTGTAGAAGTTAGCAGACAGATATTTGAGATAACGGGTTAGTATGATATGGTACCTAATAGGAAAGAGAAGCAACCGAAAACATACATGGGAAATATAAATTTTAAAAGTAATTTTTAAAAAAAGAAGGAAAAATTAAACAATTCAAGGATTCAGGACACAGTCTAGGAAAGAATCTGTGAGTTTGAAGTTCATTCAAAACTTTAAAAATTCAAGAAATTAGATCCCAAAAAACTAAATAATCTAATATAAAAATGGGCTACAAAACTAAATGGAGAATTCTCAAAGAGGAATCTCATGAACTGGAAGCACTTTAAAGAAATGTTGAACATTCTCAGTCATCAGGAAAATGCAGATCAAAATGACCCTGAGACTCCACCTTATAAGAATCAGTATGGCTAAGATCAAAAACTCAATTGACAGTGCATGCTGCAGAGAATGTGGAAAAAGAGGAAGACTCCTCCATTGTTGGTGGGATTGCAAGCTGGTACAATCCCTCTGGAAATCCAGAGTTTTCTCAGAAAATAGTTCTATTTCTCAGGGAATAGTTCTACCTGAAGACCCAGTTATATCACTCCTGGACATATGCCCAAAATATGCCCCACTATACCACAAGGACACATGCTCCACTGTGTTCATAGCAGTCTTATATATAATATCCAGAACCCAGATGTCCCTCAACTGAAGAATGGATACAGAAAATATCATTCATTTACACAATGGAATACTATTCATCTATTTAAAATGACGGCATCATGAATTTTGCAGGGAAATAGGTTGAACTAAAAAAAAAAAAAAATCATCCTGAGTGAGGTAACCCAGCCCAAGAGGACATGCATGGCAAGTACCCAACAATAAGTGGATATTAGCCAAAAAGTAGAGAATACCCATAATACACCCCACAGACCCTACGAAGTTAAACAAGAAGGAGGGCCCAAGTGAGGATGCTTCAATCCCACTTAGAAGGGAGAACAAAATAATCATGGGAGGCAGAAGGAAGGAGGGATCTGGGTAGTCGGGGGAAAGGAGCAGGAGCAGGTATTGGGGAGACAGAAGCGAAACTCAGAGGACAAGGAAAATGAGTAGAAATATGCAGCTGCAGGGGTGGGGCAGCAGGGGAAACCTCTAGAATGTCCGAGAGACCTGGGATGTGAGGGGTTCACAGGACTCAATGTAGATGACCTTAGCCAAAATGCCCAACTGTGGGGAGACAGAACCTGAAGTAATCACCTCCAGTAGTTAGACAGGGCCCCCAAGAGGATAGGGACACCAACCCACCTTCAAATTTTTGATCCAGAATTGTCCCTGTCTAAATGAAATGCAGGGACAAAAATGGAGCAAAGACCAAAGGAATGGCCAACCAATGACTGGCCCAACTTGAATTAACCTAGACCCCTGGGAGCTCCCAGAGACTAAGCCACCAACCAAAGTGCATACACATACATGGGCTCATCTGAGGCCCTCAGCACTTATGTAATAAAGGACTGCCTTATCTGACCTCAGTGTGGGATGGCTAATCTTGTAGAGACTTGATATCCCAGGGAAGGAAGATGCCCACGGTAGGGTGCCCTCTCAGAAGGATGGAGGAATGGGTGAAGAATTCCAGGAGGGAGGACCAGGAGTGGGAGCAATATATGGAATGTAAATAAATAAAATAATTAATTAAAACATATTTAATACATAGCAGATATAGAGCTCCCCTTTGGGAAGTGAAAATATTCTAAATGGTTGCACAATAATAAAAATGTAGTTAATTTTACTAATGTAAAATATATATGATATATATATATATATATGATGGTTAAAGTTATAGACTTTATATTATAACATATATCACATTTTTAAATGCATATGAACTCCAGAATAACAGCTAAGAAAAACTTTAAAAGAAGTAACATTTATTTGATGAGAGAGAAAAACAGAGTTGTAAAATGCTAAAAATCAGGGAAAATAGAAAAGGGGAAACAAAATAAGCATAGAACATAATTAGAATTGTATCATTGTTTTAAGTGTAAATGTTCTAGATAGACCAAGATAGAAGATGTTTTCTGTGAGGGTTAGAAAAAAATAATGTCCAGATATGTTGTTCATAACAAATCTACTTTAACTATAACGATGTAAATAAAACTATAACGATGCAAATTAAAGGAAGGAAAAAGACATACCATACTAACACTGATTAAAAGGTAGTTATAATAGTTGTGATAGTTTTAGGCAAGTTTCAAGCTATAGAAAGGAACTTTATGAAGGGTGGAGAGGTATCATGTAACAAGAAAAGATTCAGTGATCCAAGAAAACATAATCCTTAGATGTATTCTTGACGTGGCCTAAGAAAATGTGTGGGGCAACATTTGTAATTTCATTATTTGGTTAGCTGTGTCAGACAGGTTCAAAGTTGAAGGAAATTCTGTGCTACCCAGTGAATGTCTTTGTTTAAATAAATGAATAAGCAAAAAAAAAATAATATCTGCCAAAATAAGTAAGACAAAGACTGCAAGAAATAAGAAAATGTATTATGGTAGTTGGAAACTTCAACAGTCCTCCATCCATAAATCACAAATTAAACAAGCAGAAACTCAGTTCCAAAATATGACTGAGCTGACAGCATTAGACTTAATCTAATGAGAACTTAAAAACTACCCAATTTAGGGACAGCAGAATACATAATTTTGTATATTCACAGGGGATTTTTAAGTAGGCCAGGCACTTTGTGGACCATAAGAGGTACCTGAAAAGAATCATATACATCATATGCACCATGTTCTCAGACCACAGTGGGATTAAGCTGGGAATCCATAACAACAAGAAAGTTCCCCAGATGGCCTTGCCCCAGTACAGGGGAAAGCCAGGGCCAGGAAACAGGAGTGGGTGAGTTGGAGCGCAGGGCAGGGGGAGGGTATAGGGGATTTTCGGGATAGCATTTAAAATGTAAATGAAGAAAATATCTAAATAAATATCTAAATAAAGAAGTAAATAAGTAAATAAATAAATAAATAAACAAATACAATAAACTGGAAAGAAAGAAAGAAAGAAAGAAAGAAAGAAAGAAAGAAAGAAAGAAAGGAAGGAAGGAAGGAAGGAAGGAAGGAAGGAAGGAAGGAAGGAAGGAAGGAAGGAAGGAAGGAAGGAAGGAAGGAAGGAAGAGAAATGCAAGAAAAATGCTCATATATTCTAAAGTAGGGGCTGGTGAGATGGCTTAGGGGCTACAGATTCTTGCAAGCAAGCCTCATGACCTGAGTTTGAGTGTGGGAATTCACGTAAAGGTTGAAGGAGAAAATTGACTTAACAAAGTTGTCCACTGACTTTCAATTGCATGTCACGGCTCACCAAGTGCTCCCCAACACACATGACCAACATCATACCAATAAGAAAATTTGGCTTAATTAATTTTTTTTTTTGGAGCAGGTTTCACTATATAGCTATTGACTACTCTAGAATTTGTTGTGTAGACCAGGGTGATTTCAAAGTGACTCCAAACTAATGAAGATTTGCTTCTGCCTCTCAAGTTCTATGAACTACCATACCCAGCCAGAATTTAAACTAAAAAATTAATCTAAATCATAATAAATATTATCAGTTTCATGGCATGCTACATAGCAGTGCTTAGCCAGAATTACATAGCATTTAGTGCGCTTAGGAGAAAAGAAGAAATGCATACAACAGTAATCTGAGCATCTACCCTAGGAAACTAGAAACTCCCCCTCAAATAAAAAAGAATATAAGAAACCCAGCTGTCTTCATAATTAGATTCCTAGATTTATCTTCATGTTTAATATCACTGTTCCTTTATAAACCCAGGATGGGAATACCATTAAACATGACCTATGATTAGTTAATGCTGATATGTTTCTGACTAAAGCTATTCAATCCTGGGGTTGTATGCAAGACAGAAGGCTGAGCATGTTTAGCTTTGACCAAGCTTCAGCACGCATGCCCATGCACATGCGCACACTCCTCTGCCTCATAGCCAAGAGGAAGTGCTATGCTACCACCTTACTTATCATATGGTCCCTTCAAACTCTGAGATTTAGCTCTTAACTCTCAAGGGCTTCTTGTTCCCAGATTCTGCCCAGGGCTGTGACCTTGTTAGAGGTTTCATATGCTTTTCTTATTTATTTACTTTGATATGCAAATGGTAGATCAGATGCTCACTTGTAGAAACAGCTCACAGTTGGTATTTTTATAGGTAAATCAACTTAGAAAATTGGCTTTCAAATGGGTGGCCCATCTGTTTGGCTTAAATAGTAATCATAGAAAAAGCTAGTGGTGTTAATTAGCAAGTCTGCCTCAATAAGAAGGATAAAAATGATTTCCATTAAAATAGTCCACTCCCTAAGCTTCTTGCTCACTTGGCAAACCAATAATCTCAGAGTTTCTCTGACTGAAAAAATTCTGTGTTTTTAATAATTAACAGTAGAGGTTTAAATTAGATATAACAAATTATTCCCTTCTGGGTGGAGTGAAAATTGTCAAGACATGTCAGTAAGTTTACTTTATTTTTGAAATCATGAAACACTCAGCTGTCAAGATTGCCTTCTAATAAACCCACACTGCTTCATGATTATACAATTTATTAAGCATATAAAATGCAAGAAATCCAATCTTCAGGCTTTAATAACAGGAACTGGCACTTATCACTTAGTGCCTACATTTCAGGTGCCGTTTTAACATTCTGCTCATATTAATTAATTAATTTCATGGCGGTGTTACTAAATGAGGTACACATTGTTTTCTCAATTTAATACATGTATAAATAAAATTTGAAACATTATTAAGTTCCCTGCCTAATATAATAAACCAACTCAAATATGGTGTGTCTGACTCCAAAAGCCATACTGCTTTGAGTATAATAATTCTATTAGAACTTCCAATTTGATGAACAAATATTTTCTAAATAGCTGGGTGTCAGACCCTACATGAAGATACTGCACGTGCATGAGCTAGCACAGAAATCTTGCTTCAGTGCTTCCCATTTAGCACAATTAATAACGTTTTCATTCCTAAGTATCTTGGAAGACTGAAGTAACAAGAGGCTTTGAGAATAATGTGGAGGAAGGAGGGTGTTGACCCAAATTGCATCACTTTTTAATCTACTCTATGTCAGTGGTTCTCAACCTTCTTCCTGCTGCGACACTTCAATACAGTACTTCATGTTGTGGTGAGCCCCAACCAGAAAATTATTTCCATTGCTGCTTCATAACTGTACTAATTTGTCACTGTTAGAAATCACAATGTATATGACTGATAGGCAGGATATCTGATATGCAACCCCCAGAGGGGTCTCTACCTACAGGTTAAAAATGGCTGCTCTAGATAGAAGCAGTTTTGTATATGGCACACAAGTTTGGGAGCCTTACACATGAAAAAGGAAAAAGAAGTTAAAAAATCATCTCCATTTGGTCAGAAATTATACTGCACTTTGGAGATGAAGCCTCACTACTTGTTGCCTATGATGTCTCAGTCCAGTACTGAAGTCATCCTTCATGGACAGGCAATGAATTTACAGGCGAGTCGCCACCATCAGTGAGTAAGACAGTTTATATCATGAAATTGTAAAACAAGTTTGGAGATTTTCAGTCTTGGAGAAAGGAAAATGTTCCATCACTAAATTGGAATAATTGCCTGGGTTTTGCCATTTCCAGAAAAAAATCTAACTTAATGGATAAAATTTTCATAATTTTAAGCTCTTCTTTGCCAAAAATTTTCAGCTTTTTTTTTTTTTTTTGCACCTGCTGTTGCTCATCTGCTGGTGAATGCAAGCTGGTAACAAACAACATGACTGAGCAGCAAGCAGAAGATAAGGCAAACATCCAATCAGCACAATGGCGTGACTTTCCATGGACATGTTTTTGTGTTTATGATTTTATATTGTGACATAGAATCAAGCCACAGTTTCTGCCTAAAACCATCCCCAGAATCAACTGTATAATTATTTTATAATGTTTTATGAAGACTAGAATAATTTTCAAGTGTTCTCTGTGTAGGCATTCTCTTTCAAGGCCATGGGCTTCCTCCACATGGCTTGCTCAGACTACTTTCTTATAGCACCCACAACCACCAGCCCAGGAGGCACACTGTCCACAGTGATCTGAGCAACCCCACCACACACACACACACACACACACATACACACACACCAGTCAATCAATAAAGTGTATCACAGGCTTACCAACAGGCCATCCAGTAGAAGCATTTTCTGAACCAAAATTTTCTTTCACAAAAATCACTGTATCCTACCTTACATTGACATAAAAGTACATCCCCTCAATGGGATTTAATATTTGCTAGGTAACTATTGAACGTTTATGTTATTCCCTAGTCGGAGAAATATTCGTTCTTAGACATTGGCTTCTGCTGACCTCCAGAAGGACTTCCCTATGAGTTCAGTCATGACATCCAACTTTAAGTTAGCCAGTGACTAAGTGAGGGAAGCCTCCACAGTAATGACACTCTAGTAAAGGAGCTGCTAATTACTCTGTCCAGGGGACTGACAGGTCTTCTACCCTTTTTGTAATTCCTAGATAGTTTATTATTATGGCTATTCTTTTCACTAAGTCTTCACCTCCCCTAATTTCCAACCTACTGATGTCTATCTGCTATCAGACCGTTCAGTTTGTCACTGGCTCCTCTTTCTTTATAGTTCTTTCATGGAGGATGATATCCCAATTCTCATCTCAGTTCTCCTTGTGTGGTCTCATCCAGTGTATGTCCTGTCTATTTCTGTCCACTATGCCCTATATTATAGTGGTTCCAAAAACCACATCAGCAACCCAGACATCACCTTTGAGCTCCAAGCCAATTCCTCTATTTACCCACTAGACATCCCTGATGTCCCTAACTGAATGTCCCAAAGTAAACAGGTTCCAATTGAATGCCTCAGCAACTTACCTCCTGCTTTAGTTACTTTTGTATTTCTCAAAGGAGAGACCTGTGATCAAGGCAACTTATAGAAGAAAGTGTTCTAGTTTCAGAGGATCAGATCATGACCACCCTGGCCTAGACCATGTCAACAGAGTGGCAGGCATCGTGCTGGAGTATTAAAAGAAAGCTTATACTTATTTTCAAAAGAGGTTAAGAAAACTAGCTTGAAATGAAGTAGGCTTTTTAAAAAGTAATTGTTTTTATTTTATGTGTGTCTGTGTTTTGCCTACATGTATGTCTGTGTGAGAGTTTCAGATTTTGAAGTTACAGGCTGTTTTGAGCTGTCATGTGGGTGCTGGGAATCGAACCCAGGTCCTCTAGAAGACCAGTCTCTCCAGCCCCATGGAGAGCCTGCCCCAGTTACACGCCTCCTCCAAGACCATACCTTCTACTCCTCCTCAATTTGTTCTACCAACTGGCACCAAATTCTTAAATACATGAACCTACTGGGGCCAATCTCATTCAAACAACCACATTGACCTTCATTGGAACTCTTTTTCCTCCTGTGTCTTTATTGATGGTGATAAAATGTTAATCATGATGCTATCAATAAAAATTTTAAAAAGGAGAAGGAAGATCCTAATAATTATATACACATTTAGTTCTAGTGTTTTATATGGGCTAAGTCATCTAGCTCTTATAGAACTTATCTTGGAGGGGGTACAGTTACTATAGTGCACTTACACCAAAATGATACAGGTGAAGAGAGCTTGAATAATTTTTCCAAAGTTGTATGTGAAGATTCCAAGCTCATGGCTCTCAGCTACACTAGTGTACTATTTCTATCTTTAAAAAAAAATGTACCACTACCCATCCATACAGCTTCAAAAAAATCTAGATAAGTAACTCTTGCTCATTATTCACTTAGCTACCAATAGAAACCTTTGCAGTCTTAGGAAGACTGTTTTGAAGGAGGGCGAAAGAGATCTTTCTGTTTTGTTAAAGTCATACAACATGGAAAATGAAAAGCACTTAGTTTTCATATCTTGGGCTCTGATTTCTACTACTTTCTGTTTATTTGTTTGTTTTGTTTTTGCTTTTGAGAAATGGTTTCTCTGTACAGCCCTGGCTCTCCTGGAACTTCTTCTGTAAACCAGGCTGGCCTCAAACTCAGAGATCCACCTGCCTCTGCCTTTCAAATACTGGGGTTAATGTATGTGCCACCACTGTCTGGTAGTAGAAATAGTCTGATAGTCTCATGGCTATCTTTTCATGATTCACCTACTCCATGATGTCTTCTCCTCTCTCCACCTTCTCTCTCTTCTCGTGGTCCTACCTCAGACCCTATGCCCAGGAAACAAAACTTTACCTACCTCTCTTCTGCCTAGCTATAGGCTATAGGCATCTTCATTCAACAAATAGTTTTAAATTAAGGAGAAAGCTTATACAGCATCACTTGATGTATGAGGATTTCCTTGTCCCTAGGGGCAACCAGACCTTGGGCCCAGTATTTAGTACTACAATAAATAGCAACACACCAAAGTTCAACATTGCCTGTCCTCTACTTCTGTTTCTTAAAGTCGTAACACTTTTGTTCTGTACTACAATAACACAAATGACATAAACATGGTGGTTTGGGAAACAGTTGAGTTCAGAACTTGAATGTATGTAGGGTAAGATGCACTAGTCTCATCATCAGGAACATTTGTTCTTTAATATGGAATGCTGAATAGAGTGTAGAGCCTAGTGTAGTATTAAACTCAATTTCAAGTAAGCTCAGAATCACCATACACATGGCTTTGCCTTATTAATAAATATTCTTAGCCATATATAACTAATTCCACTATGAACATATCAAGGCAAGTTTTCTTAACGAAAACTTTTAAGTGAATAGTATTTGATGTCTTCTATGTTTGTCAAGACTGAATTTTTTTTCTTTTTTTTTTTTTTCTGAGACTGGGTTTCTCTGCATAGCCCTAGCTGACCTGGAACTCACTTTGTAGACCAGGCTGGCCTCAAACTCAGAAATCCACCTACCTCTTCCTCCCGAGTGCTGGGATTAAAGCATGTTATAGACAGGATTTTGCTAAGTAAATATTGCAACTATTCAGATAGAACAGAGGTTTTTTGAAAATATTCTTTTGACAGGGACTATTTCCTGAAGATTCCCCCAGTGTTTAAGGAATATAAGCCAACCTGACTATTCCCTGTTATGGGCTGAATAATTTTCTGGTCAAGAAATAGCTATGTTGTACCAGACCTGGAGATGGATACTACGAATTTAGCTGAGATGAACATGAGCTAGGAAATGATTTAATTGACAATTTACACAAAGGAATCAAACACATTGAATTAATTGCAGATCATAAAAATATTATTAAAAACCTAAACTACACATGATATGATATAAAATACAGTTCAAAAAGTCCCTAAAAGCTATCAATAAAGATCCATAAATGGATAAACAAAAATGAAAAAAAGCCAGAGATACCAATCCTGTGCATCCACTTACTTTATGTTCTATCTTAGGAAGGCGAAGGAATATGCGCCTTCCCTCTGTTGTATCTCTTCCCATGCTCATCTTTACTCCATCTATAAAACAAAACACATTTCTGTATGGGGGAGGTGTCACATTATTATATATGGCCTCATGTGTTCCCATGGGCATGTACATGTATGGACACATGCCTGTGGAAGTCAAAAGTCAATGGCATTTTGTTGGTTATCTTGGTTGCTTTTTTTGATCACTCTCACATCTTTTAATTGGGTTCTTTAGCTAAACATTTCCAATTTATCTAGATTGTCTGAACAATATGCCTCAAGGATCCTTCTGTCTTTGCCTCCCCAGTGCTATGATTATAAATGTACATACCACGATATCCTGCTTTTTAAAACCAACGTAGGTTCTGGGTGTTGAACTCATGTCTTCATGTAAATAATATAAGCAAGTCACTAACTGAACCATATCTTCCAGCTTTACACTTCACTACAGAACAATAGATAAAGGTGTCCTAAAATCTGAACAAGAAGCTTAGACTATGACATTGAATGGTAATTTTCTCCAATATTCACCTTGTCTGCCTCATGGAAGCTCCTTCTACATAATGGGAAAGATGGGTGTGGACATCTGTTCAGATATCATGAGCTGAAAACTGTTTCTCCCATGAGTAGTGTCTGGGGGCCAAATCTGTTGTTCTGATTTTAGTTACATACTTATGTCTGAACAAGCCATCATTTTGAGGCAGATATGAGTGAACTAAAACTTGTTCTCTGTTGTATACCATTAAGGTTGGAATGAGAGCAGGGATATTATGATCAACAGACCACAAATATTACATATAGAAGTAGATGAGTGCCCCAAAAGGCAGGTAGAATTAGAACCAGAAGAATACTGGGATACAAGCAAAACCCACCATAGCATCAGTTGTAGGTTAATATTCTACAACTGGATTCTGGGGAAAGAGCAGACAGAACACAGCTCTTACACGGTTTTCACTTTATACACTTCTCCCTTATTCTCCTATCTCCCTTCTGGAATCATTTGTTATCACAAGAGAATGGCAGACATTCGCTGAACTGCAAATGAGGAACATCATCTCTGCCATAGTCCAAGAACAACTAAATTAGGTACCACAATACAATCCATCAAATATTTAGAATGCTGCAATCAAATGAAAGGTTTATTGTTCCAAGAACACTAATGATACTTCCATACTTGTTGCAAATTGTTGTTTTATGCAAAGGCTTTGGAATACCAGCTGCTGCGTTGTCTGAACTGTTCTTTTATATAATTTTTTTTATTCTTTTTTGTCTCTGACCCAGGTATTTCAATCAAAGATTTATTCTATTGTAAATTCCAATGACTTTCCTCCTGCCGAGCTGTCTGGCAAAGCCTCAGAAAAGACATATAGGGAAAAAAATGCCTGGGTTGGATTTCTTTGGGACTCAGAAATATTGATCTGAGTTAAAAGAGAAATCCTTTGAATTTTCTTCAACATCCAAGTATTCAAGAAAAAGGCAAGCATTCGTGCAGTTCAGATGAATCTAAACATAAATATTATTAGCTAAATATAGAGTGGTTCTGTTTTTCTATGAATGAGCACAATGGTTGGATTACTAATGGTAAAATAGTACTGATACAGGGGCTGGTATTGGGAATCAAGGAAAAATACCACAGTATAGATAGGCTACATATGAGAGATCCATGAAAACGACTTTAGAAGTCCCAGTGTTTTACCTCAGGCTTTGAGAGGCCTCTGTCCTTAAATGCTGAAGAGATGAAGATTCTGAAGTATACAATTCTCCATACGTCTTAGTGCATTTGGAAGAAATAAGAATAGTGTTTTGCAGGTACCAGGCACTGTTAGGGATATCCACAGTGGCCAGAGCGGCCAAAGAACTGCAGCTCTCTGAGGAGAAGCCAGAGCAAGGTGAGCGTTGGAGTTCTTCTGCAGACACCACTACTGTCCCAGAGTTGTCAGCAGGAAGTGCTGCTATAGGCTCAAGCACCCAGCTTGTTGGGCCAGGTGAAGGTCCAGCGATGAAAGATTCTGAAGAGACCACTCTTCCCTGGAGTATTACAGCTCAATAAGACGGCATTCTCAGATGATCTTTTTGAAATAGCTTATATACTTTATAAACATTTTGGGTGGGTTTGGATCTATCGGCTTGTTCTGTGATGTTAGGGATGCCTTATCTACATGTGGGAGGACTTTAGGTGTTGTCCCTACATGACTGATAGTCACCTCTCAATGGGGTGTCATAGTCACATGCTCCAGGACAGGAACCTGGTTGGGAGTAGATTTTAAATGCCTACCATTCTCGGTTATGAGAATTGCCAGGGTTCCTGACTCTGCTCTACCTTACCAGGTTTTGTGTCTTGTGGCATGGTCTATCGCCCCATAGTGTTCTATATTACAGGTGTTATCTTCCCTATATTAGCAGAAACTTGAATCGTTGAGAACACTAAATGAAGGCTTCACAAGAAGACAGGGTGACTAAAAACATGTTCCCATATGTGTTCAAGCAAAGCAGAGGTACACAAGGCCTCTCCAACTCATTTGAGGAAAAGACCTGGTTGTCTAGGAGAGACATAAGAAGCTCACCCACCAGAGTAGAATGGGATTGTCCCCTTGTAGATTCTCCCATACTCTTCTTCCAATCTAAAGGATTGTCAAGCCAATCCTCTGATTACTGAGGGTAAGACTTACCTACTTATCTTGAACATCTAGACTCCACAATACACGCCCCAAGGAAAACCACCAGTATATCTTCCTCAAAGAAAAAAACAGCATATCTCAGGAGAGACTAAAGGACAGGTACACTCTAGAGTGACTAATTCTTCATCAAGGAGGAAGGTGGGCTCCATCTGGCAAGCAGATGGAATCCTCCTTGTTAGCATAACACGTAAATTAAATCTCGGTATCTGCCAGAACAAAGTTGACATTGATTTTGTGGTTTGCTTTCCTTCTTAAAGAAAGAAGCCATTTGTTTGTGAGGTAAAACTTCATGACAGATCTTTGCTCTGCACTGTGATTATAACACCTAATTTCCTAATTAAACATGCTAATTGTGAGTAGTTACTTCATGTAACTACAAAGCACAGAAGTATAATTATGTAATAAAAAAGCATTTGTGAAAGTTCTGTGGGAAGGAAGCTGGCAGAGGAGACAGGTGCTTAGTGAAGATGAGTTAGTATCACGTAGGGATCCCAGTGGGTCTTATCCCACACTGAGTAACAGTTAGAACTTGGCTGTGAGCTTGTTCTTTCAACTTTTAAGTCTGAACAAAGCTCTTTTTGTAACTGGGCCATAGGGACGGAGGCACTGGGTACTGAAAGGGCAGGGAACATTTCTGTATGGACCAGAAAGATCCTACTTATTGCCCAGTTGAGACTCAAATGAGCCAAACCTTCCACATGGGAGTTCATTGCCACTCCCTACCACTATCCACTGAAAGAGTTCCAGTGTCTCTAATTTCCTGGTATGTTGTAATACAGATACGCAAAGAAGAAGCAGTTCAGGGAGATGATAAGCCAGGTGAGTTGAGTTACATATTTTTTGTCAACATCTTTTTTTTAGATATTTTCTTTATTTAGATTTCAAAAGTTATCCCCTTTCCTGGTTTCCCTTCCAAAAATCCCCTATCCTCTCCCCCTCCCCCTGCTCACCAACCCACCCACTCCTGCTTCCTGGCCCTGGCATTCCCCTACACGGGGCATAGAGCCTTCATAGGACCCAGGGCCTCTCCTCCCATTGACGGCTGACTAGGCAGGCCATCCTCTGCTACATATGCAGCTAGAGACAGGAGTCCCACCATGTGTACTCTTTGATGATTTAGTCCCAAGGAGCTCTGGGGGTACTGGTTAGTTCATATTGTTGTTCCTCCTGTGGGGCTGCAAACCCCTTCAACTCATTGGGTACTTTCTCTAGCTCCTTCATTGGGGACCCTGTGCTCTGTCCAATGGATGGCTGTTTGCATCCACTTCTGTATTTGTCAGGCACTGTCAGAGCCTCTCAGGAGAGAGCTATATGATGCTCCTTTCAGCAAGCTCTTGTTGGCATTCACGATAGTGTCTGGGTTTGATGGTTGTGTATGGAATGGATTCCCAGGTAGGGCAGTCTCTGGATGGTCATCCCTTCAGTCTCTGCTCAGATCTTTGTCTCTGTAACTCCTTCCATGGGTATTTTGTTTCCCCTTCTAAGAAGGATCGAAGTATCTACACCCTGGTCTTCCTTCTTCTTCAGTTTCATGTGGTATGCAAATTTTATCTTGGGTATTCTGAGCTTCTAGGTTAATATACACTTATGAGTGAGTGCATATCATGTGAGCTCTTTTGTGATTGGGTTACCTCACTTAGGATGATATCCTCCAGATCCATCCATTTGCCTAGGAATTTCATAATTTCATTGTTTTTAATAGCTGAGTACTACTCCATTGTGTAAATGTACCATATTATCTATATCCATTTCTCTGTTGAGGGACATCTGGCTTCTTTCCAGCTCCTGGCTATTATATATAAGGCTGCTTTGAACATTGTGGAGCATGTGTCCTTATTACATGTTAGAGCATCTTCTGGGTGTATGCCATATGGCTGGGTCCTCAGGTAGTACTATGTCCAATTTTCAGAGGAATCCACAAACTGATTTCCAGAGTGGTTGTACCAGCTTGCATTCCCACCAGCAATGGAGGAGTATTCCTCTTTCTCCACATCCTCACCAGCATCTGCTGTCACCTGAGTTTTTGATCGTAGCCATTCTGAATGGTATGAGGTGGAATCTCAGGGTTGTTTTGATTCACATTTCCCTAATGACTAAGGATGTTGAACATTTCTTTAGGTGCTTCTCAGCCATTTGGTATTTCTCAATTGAGAATTCTTCGTTTAGCTCTGTACCCCATTTTTAATAGGTTTATTTGATTCTCTGGAGTCTACCTTCTTGAGGTTTTGTTTGTTTGTTTGTTTGTTGTATATATTGGATACTAGCCCTCTATTAGATGTAGAATTGGTAAAGATCTTTCCCCAATCTTTTGGTTGCCATTTTGTCCTATTGACACTGTCCTTTGCCTTAAAGAAGCTTTGCAAGTTTATGAGGTCTCATAGTAGCTGGATATAAAATCAGCTTAAGCAAATCAGTGGCCTTCCTCTACACAAAGGATAAACAGGCTGAGAAAGAAATTAGGGAAATAACATTCTTCACAGTAGTCACAAATAATACAAAATACCAAAATACCTTGGTGTGTCTCTAACTAAGCAAGTGAAATATGATAAGAACTTCAAGTCTCTGAAGAAAGAAATCAAAGAAGATCTCAGAAGATGGAAAGATCTCCTATGCTCATGGATTGCCAATATTAATATAGTAAAAATGCCCATTTGCCAAAAGCAATCTAAAAATTCAATGCAATCCCCATCAAAATCCAACTCAATTCACAGAGTTAGAGCAATTTGCAAATTCAAAATAACAAATACCTAGGATAACAAAGAACCTAGGATAGCAAGAACTATTCTCAACAATAAAAGAACTTCTGGGGAAATCACCATGCCTGACCTCAAGCTGTACTACAGAGCAATTGTGATAAAAACTGCATGATATTGGTACAGTTACAGGCAGGCAGATCAATGGAATAGAACTGAAGACCCAGAAATGAACCCACACACCTATGGTCCCTTGATCTTTGACAAATGAGCTAAAACCACCCAGTGGAAAAAAAGACAGCATTTTCAACAAATGGTGCTGGTTCAAGTGGCAATTAGCATGTAGAAGAATACAAATCGATCCATTCTTATCTTCTTGGACAAAGCCCAAGTCCAAGTAGACCAAGGACCTCCACATAAAATCAGATACACTGAAACTAATAGAAGAGAAAGTGAGTAAGAGCCTTGAGCACATGAGCACAGGGGAAATTTTCCTGAACAGAACAGCAATGGCTTATGCTCTAACATCAAGAATTGACAAATGGAGCCTTGAGTTACATATTAAAGAGCTGCCTGAGGGAAGAAATAAAGAACTGGAAGAGTCTTGGCTAAGCCTGGACTTAAGAGCTTGGTGAAATGATCTAGGAACTGGTTGAGAAAGGCAAAGGAGGATTTTGAAGATATGTTCCTGAATAATTTAGATGGGGCTCCTTTAATGTTTTCAAGAAGGAAGGACAAGACTGGGCAATCCTCTATCACATCTTTTGATGTTAGGATTGTTCTGGGTATAATGCACTTTTGCATGGATCTAGGATGACATGAGGCCCACATATGTGTTTAAGCTCTGCATTGATCTTATCAATACTTATTCTTGATCTTTGTTTCCTATTTTTTATATTTATAACTTATCTTCGGTGCATTTACACACACACATACACACAAACACATACACACATGCACACACACACACACATGCATGCAATGCACACACACACAAAATAAAGATAGATAGATAGATAGATAGATAGATAGATAGATAGATATACATACATATATATATATATATATATATATATATATATATGTAACCTGTAACTTTAAATTCTAAGTTCTTTCCCCACAAACCACTATAATCATCGTTCCTCTCCAATCTGATGTTTTGTAAGCCTAAAGTGTGAAGACTCAAACACATCCCCTGATTCTCCTGGTTTACACTCTCTTCTCACCATCAGTGTATCTATTAATTGAGGAGTCCTGTTTCTAATCCGTAGGCCAAAGTTCAAGACAAGTTAGACTTAAGCTTCAGTTAATTAAAGAAAAAAAAAGGATAAAAAGGTTGAACCTATGTCGTCTGAGCAAACAGAACTATTGCCAATGTAATATTTCATAATTATGCTCCCATTATTCCCTATAAGAAACCATGTAACTCTGCCATTGAAATGTCCTTTTAAAAGATTATTTGTGACCACCAAAGTACCAAGGAACTTTTTTTCCTACTCTCATGTTGTATCCATAGCTAAAATATAGCCCAGAAATGGATGAATTAAGTCTCATCACACTGAGATGTCAGAAGAATTCATAGGTGACATGAGAGGCAGAGAGACTTTGATGGTACTGTGTCAAGATTCTGCTCCTGGCTGCTGCCTTCCCAGAGAGGCAGAACATAGCTGAGTCTGACGTCTCCCCAGCATGTTGGCACCATAGCCAGAATTTGTTTACTTACACAGGGAACTCACAGGCACTGTGATTTATTTCCCTGGAAAGAAATATAGCAAAAACTTCCCTAACCTTAACTAGTAGAACCCAAGATAACACAAAGACACAAATAAACCACCCAATGCCTAACAGGCATTGCTGGCATTGCAGACTGACCAAATGCAATTTCTTGAGAGAAAATAGATTTATGTCTGGAAAGTTCATTTTGGTTCATACGACAGAACGAAGTAGCATGAAATGAGGGTTATGCAAGGTAGAAGAAAAGATATTTATGATACCGCCATTCTTAGCTCACAGTAGAAGTCCAGAAACATTGGCTAGATGAGTATTGTTTAAGCAAATGTCGGATAGCTAGTGTTTTAAATTTTCTCTCCAGTTTTGAGATCATCATAGTTGCATGGTTTACAGAAATGGGTGGGGGATGCTTTCTTTGTATGTTGGAGGGTGCATTTGTGGAGGCCAAGGCCTGACAACAAGTGTCTTCCTCAATGAACTTAATTTTCAGGCAGGGTCTCTCACTTAGCCTAGAACGCCCAGATTTAGCTAGTCTGGGTGACCTGGAAACCCCAGGGATCCTCCTATCTTTGTCTCCCTAGTGTTGGAATTACAAGTACATGTCACGGGGTTGTACTTGGCTTTTCTTTTTTTCTTTTTTTTTTTTAAACCCAGGTGCTGGGGATCTGATCTCCGATCCTTCTTGGTGCATAGGAAGCAGGTCACTGAGTGAGCATCTCTTCTACACTGAAGACGCTTCCTTGGATGCTCTAAATGTAGAAAGCCCTCTGGGAGCACTCTTGGTTTTTCTGTTTGTTTTTGTTTTTTTCCACTTAAAGACCCTGGCCTAAGATCAGTAATATAGCTATTGCCTAACACACACACAAGGCCCTGAGTTCAATTTGTACCACTGCAAAAAATAAAAACAAAAATGACAACAAATGAAAAAAACTCTTATTTTCAGATTTTAGTCTTAAAATAAATTTTCAAAATACAGTTTGTATACCCCTGACTCAGTTTTCTCTTCTGTTAACATCTTGCAAACCTGTAAACAAGAATTAAAGCAGAGACCTCAACCTTCTTTACTGTTCTTTATTGACATTTATGCTAATGTTCCTGTCCTGCCTCAGGATCCAGGGAGGTAATATTTGTTCTTAGATTTGGTTGTCTTGTCTTGTTAGAGTCTTTCAATTTAGACAATTTCTTCTCTCCTTTCCTTCATGACTTTCACACACTGTGGACACAGCATTTCCTCTTACTTGAGGGAGTGCATTCCAGGGTGTCAGAAGTCACCAGCCTGTTTATCTATGTCCATCTTACTTATACACAACTGTGATAAGGTTTAATTTCTAAATCAGGCACACTAAGAAGTAACAACAATCTTTAGAAATGAAATATAACATTAATAGTAATATAACATAAAATATATTACTTAACAAATCTTCTAGAATTTTACATGTAATGTATTGTTGAACTGTGGCTGCCCAGAATCCAGAAATAGTTAAGTCACAGACAAGGGAAAATATTGTAATGGTAAGATGTTTTATAGAAAGCCCCCAATTTGTGTTTATCATATGTTTGCTAATTCTTAAATGAATGAAGAGGTGCAGCATCAGAAGGGATCATAGAGATGCCACATCCATTATTTAAGGTGGTATCTGCCAGGTTTCTCCACTACAATGTCACTATTTTCCCTTTGTCATGTTGAATCTTTGGGGGAATCCTTTGAAGTTACACAAATGTTGCTCCTGTTTATAAGTTTAGACTTTCACTCACCATTTTTCTCGTCCCTCGGGGTGTCTAGCTGGCAGCAAACAGCTGTGTGTACTCTTAAGTACGACTTGCTGTTGCTCTCCTTACTTGTATAACTATTAATTGGAAATCATCTCTAAAGCAGAACTGACATTTCTCTCCATGTTTATGTGCACATGTTCACATGTACATGGGCAGGGACCAAAAGATATTCTAAAGGCTTGTTCCTCGCAACACCAGCCATTATTTTTCTTAGACAGATTTTCTCATTGGCCTGCAACCCATCAAGTAGGTAAAGCAGGCTGGCAGTGAGTTCCAGGGATGTGCCTGCTTCCACTTCACCAGTACTGGTATTACAAATGCATGTCACTATGTATAGAGTTTAAGGTTATTGGTTTTATCAAAGCAAAGCATCAATTTTTATCATAAGGGATATTTGTTGTAGTCACTGGGAGACACACATGTACCTTGCAGCTCAGTGCTTGCTATTTTATCCCTTCCGTTTGCAACAGACTAAGTGCTATTCAGTATTAGTGACAGTGCATGTGTGTTATTTGACATTCCATTAGAAATCAAGGGATTCCAGGATCACTAGAATGTCTTTGAATCCTACTTTCCCCCCACAAGTTGTGTAATCCTCACTCAGAGATTTCATCTCTCATAACCTGTTTCCTAAGTTGAGAAGACAAATAGGAGTAGTCACATCCTCATACATGCTATGTAGTCAGTGCAAAGCACTCAACATCACTCCTGGCACATGGCTTGGTGTTCACGCAATGGACATTAATGGTGCTTCAGCAGTGACCAATAGGAATACTAAGGGTTGTAATCAATGTTAGCTGTTATTTGACCTATCTTTGGGATTTTTTTTCTACCTTCCATTGAACTGGCAAATATTTACAAAACTCAGTATACAGCCTAAAAAGGGGGAGAGGTCCTTGTATTTTGTCAAACTGAGGGTCTCACAATAAAACAGAGAATGTCTCTCTGGTTATTAAGTACCAGACATATTTGACATGGCTAATCAATTTTGGACGGGATACTAAGATAATGAAATATCCTCTGCCCTGCCTTTATGAAACCAGCAATAGTAATGCATAGGAAAAAGTCAGTCTCCATTGGCATAATTAAAGAGAATATTAATCACTTTTAAGACTGCAGATACCTTTAGGGGCTGTGTTTAGGTTTGTACCACCTATAATTAGATTCACAAAATACTGGGACTAAAGCTAATCTCTGTGATGATTTAGCTTAATAAATTTGATTTGCACAAAGGAGAACCAAGGAAGAAGCCCCATAACAGTTGTGAATGTCTCAAGGTTACAAACCCAGGTCTACATCTGCCTCTGACTCCCTCCTCATTTTCTATAAATAAAATATCACCTCACTGATAGTTAGCTTCCATTTTGCAAAAGTGAAATTTTTGTGTCAGTGGTTCTATTCAATTTTAAACTTGAAAAACATTAAAACATTATTATAAGGAACTTCCAAATTAAAAAAAAAAAATCTTGAGCAAAATTCACCAGACCCAATGTCTACACATCTCAATGAAGTTCTATACAATTAGAATAGCCATTCTAATCTTATGGGGTTTCACCTTCAGTTTTATAATTTTACTATTAAATATATACACCACTGGAAAAAAATCAATCAATCAATAAATCAATCAAACAAACAAAACCACTCATGACAGGGTTAAAGCAGAAAATAAACTAGCTTGATATTCAGCTCCATGACTCAAAGGTTCACTGTTTTAAAAATATTTGTTTTTCCATCTTTTATGTATGATTGTTTTGCCTGCATGTATACCTCTGTGTCATGTAAATGCCTAGTTCAGAAGAGGATGTCTGATACCCTGGTGCTGGAGCTACAGCCTTTGCATGCTGGGAACTAACTTGAATCCTCTGCAAGAGTAAGCAAATATTTTTCACTGTGAAGTCATAACTCCATCCCCAATGACGGTATCCTTTAGCCAGCTTCTAGATCATACTCAGACACAAGCAGGTTATATAGTAAATAGAAGTCAAGAAAATTATAGAGAATCAAAAAATGAAGAATAAAATGTGTGTGCATGGGAGATGGGTGTTTAATATGCATATGAAGGAAAGAGAACAACCGCAAGTGTTGGTACTTTGCATTTTTTTAGAGAGAGAGAGAGACCTTGGTTTTACTGTTGTGTTCACCAGACAATTTGTCTTGAATGCTTCTGGGGACTCCCACATCTCCATCTCCCATCTCAGTTGAAGATCATCAGGGTTACAGCCATGTGCTGCTGCATCCATCTTTACATGGGTTCCGACAACTCAGATCTCCATATTTGTGCATGAAGTACTTTACCCACTGAGCCATTCCCTAGATACAAGCATGATTGTTAACCATGGTAACAAAGCCCTTTGAACCTTCAGAAACATGGACTCCTTTTGCCGTCTCCAGTAGCTCTGAGTGGCCTCTGGGAGAAGAAGAAAGCATTACCTCTAGTTTATGCATCTAAAATATTGGATCCTTTAGTGGCAATCAAGGAAGACTTCCTAACAAGTGATGTCTGAGTGTAAAGTTGAAAAAAATGGCAGACTTTATTCATTGATCCAGATGACAGGGATAAAGATTCTAAATGACAGAGATAACTCAACCACATCCACTGTTTCTGTTTACTGGGTTGCTCATTAAGACACTCCCAAGTTGTCCCTTAACATTGAATGTCAAACTCTTCAAGAAGAAGCATATGTAAGAGACATTTTCAAGGGCTTACCACATGGCTAATGAGCAAAGGATAGTATACATTTTGTGGTTACAACTTTAACTAATAGGCAGAAGGGGAATTCAAATTTTTATCTCCTAGTGACTATAAAACAGCATCACCGTACTGTAATGATTAGCATAATCATTAAAAAACAGTTTAGTTAAATTTAAGAAAACCTAGACACATGAAGATACAGTGTCTTCATCAAAGCAAGTCAAGTCCAGATAAAACAGGGCTCCTAAATTGACTCTGATGCTTCGAAATAAAATCCTTGGAGCACCAATTACCATGGACTCTGAAAAGCAATTATTATCAGCCGCTGCTTTTCCACAGTGAATTCTAATTTAATTACATCTTCTAGGTTTAAAATGGAGCTCTGTAGTGGGAGATAGGGGAGAAAGGAGTGCATGTTCACAGGGAAAGAGTGATTTTTTTCTTTTAAATATTGATGGTAATTAGTCATGGTCATTCTGTTTCCAAGAGAGACACAGGATTATGAATTCATCATTTTTGAGTGCTCATTAGAAGAAAGGAATTCTAGTCTTTGTTTGCTGGAATATGCACCTGGGTAGAGTGGAAAAAGGGAGTTTCTGTTTAGCATCCTTGTTTCTCTGTTCCTTAGTGCTTTCCTGGGAGCTTGTTCTGTTCCCAGCTAGATCAAGTTTACAGATTTGTTTTATCGATTGTGAATATTTAACCATTATGTTTGGCTTCAGCGCCTGTTGATGAAGCGGCCATTCACACAGCTTCTGGAGACCTTTTCACGTCTATACCACTGGAGAACAAAAGAGGATATGTTTGTCCCTGGCAGGAAGCCAAGCTGTATTGACTTTTTTTTTTTTTAACAGAAAAGGCCTTCCCTGTCATTCTCACACCAAGTCATTCCTCTGGCAACACAAAGATCCCTCCTGTTTCTAAGCATGCTGTCCCTATGGATGGGGCTGACAGACTGGCCAAGGCCTGTCCCTGTGGAAAACACCCTGTGTTCACAAGACTTCTGTCTTATTTTACAAGATGAGTAGACCCACAGAAACAATGTCTAAAAGACTTGCTCAGGGTCACTAAGATGTCAGGATGAACAGGGGTTAGAATTAGGGTCACCTGCCTTCCACTTCTACAGGGGCAGGGAATATTCCATGATATTCCATGGCAACAAGACTCTATTCATCCTGAACTCAGCATTTGCCATTGACATGTAAAGTCAGGATTATCTCCATCCCCATAGCATTTATTTATGTATGTATTTATTCATTATTTACTCATGTGTGTACTTAATAACCTTGGTTATTCGCTGCCTTTCCAAGTCTCCATAATAATGAATCAAGTTCCCTTTGTGAATATTCTTTTTAATTTTTTTCTAAAATTAAAATATAATTATGTCATTTTCTCTCTTCCTTTTCCTCCATCCAACTCCTACATACATCTGCTCTCTTTCTCTTAAATTCATGGACTTTTTCTTTGTGTGTATTCATATACATATGCATATATATGTATACAATCATATATATGCATGTATATATAAATGTATATATATATATATATATATGTATACACACACACACACACACATATAGTAATGTCCAAGGTCCAGCCTGTCTCTGAGGACCTTGTCTGTATCTGTGGGCTTGTTGCAGTTAGGGGCCATATTCCTGGTTTGTGATGTCACCAAAAACCATGTGTAAACCCATGATCCATTCTCCCTCTGACTATAAAGAGCAAGAAAGTTAATTTTTCAGTGATATCAATAAGTGCAAGGATAGTTGGGAAAGAGGGACATGGAAGGCTTCTGTGACAACTCCTACTTTCCACAAAAAACCTCACTCTTCCCCCTAAAAGGTAACAGCCTAAATAGGAAGCCATAGAAGAGAATTATTAGCATCATCATCATTATTATTTTATCTTTTTTAAAAAAACAATCTAGCTGTTATCTCACTCTTGGTCTGGCTGTTCCTCATCCAATTTCTCCTCCCTCATCTCCAAGAGGATGTTTTCTCATCCCTACAACCTTCACCCCACCAGACCTCCCTACTCCCTGGGGCCTCAAGTCTCTAGAGAATTAGGTGCATCTTCTCTCACTGAGGCTAAAGAGAATTCTTTAAAAACATAATAAGGATGTTAAAGTTAAGTCCCCACAATTGATGGCTTCTGGTGGAGTGCAGGGAGGTGGGGGGTGGGGGTGACTCAGTTCTATCTAAAGGGCAGGTTACTGTGAATTTGAACATGGTCCAGTAACTATATAGATAACACAAATTGGACAATTTTTTTATTTTTACTTTTTATTTTCTTTTGGAAAGAGAGGTCACAAAGGTAGGGGCAGACATGGAAGGGCTGGGAAATGAGTGTGATGGCGTGCAGGATGTGAAAATTTCAAAAAATCAATAAAAATATGTGTTAAGGAGCATGGGGCTTATTCTTCTCCCCTCAGCATCCCTGAGTTGCCTATAATTCTTAGTCTAGGGATGGGGCCCTGTGATGTGCCCTCCATGTTAATATGTTTACTGGTAGTGTACTTCTGCTCTTGTCTAGGTAGTCATATTGAAGAAGTAGCCTGGGTGAATTGTCCCTGTTATTTTTCTAGGAGACAGTCTCATAGTAGATTTAGAATGTTCTTTGAGATATGTTTCACTGCATGATTTCTGGACTCTACTAAATGTGTTTGACCACTATTTATCACCTCCACTCAGGATTAAAACAGTTACTCTTCCTCAGTAACACTCACTCAGGTGAAGGCTAAAGGATACCAAAGTATCATCAATTTTTTTTTCTTGAGCTAGAGGAACTTAGCACCCTGGAAAGAGAACAGAGGGCTTCAACAGGCATCTCGTGAGGAATTGCCTTTCCTCTGCCCCCCTATGTTCTGAGACTATTAAGAATATGCTAGGCATGGTGATATATGCCTATGATTCTAGCACTCAAGAAGTGAAGGCAGGTGGATACTGCCTTTAAGGATAGCCTGGACTATGTAGCACATTCCAAAACAAGAAAACATATACATCACGATAATGATTTTACAACTGAAATAAAGGGTCAGCACACACCTATTTTTCGCTGTGTATGCTAAACACAGATCTGATAGAATGATTAAATAAGAAAGAATAGATGAAATCCAGATGGATAATAAGTTCTCTTTTCAAGAAGGACATGGAAAACTTAGGGTAAAGAAATTTACTAAGCCATAACTGATAGCAATTTCTGAGCTTCCTATGAGCCAGTGCAAAAGGAGAAATGTAGTGTAGAGCAGTGCTCTGCTAAGCTTATGGCTGTGCAAAGGAGTAATATGATCCCCCCGCCACAGCATTTGCAGAAATTTTAATAAGAATCTGTGTCAAACAATATCAGAGCTATATCTATCCTGGCAGTCTTTGGAAAGATATTAAAGGTGTGTTTGCATTGGGTCAAGTACATAGACAAAAGAAGTAAGTTTCTGAGTCCTGCATGTTCCTCGGTCTCATTGCAAATCATAAAGAAAAGAGCATAGGTACAAAAGGAGACTTTGTGGGTGGAGTGGCACCTACAGAGGAGCCTGTGTCACATAGATAAGAATGTTTCAAGACAGTCAGATACCGGACTTAGAACTTGGCACCTGTTGTGCCACAGTTTATGGTCCTTCTGGGAATCCTGTCTAGGGGGCTTTGTGTAGCCTCTCACTGATGTCATCACAGGAGAAGACTGCAGGATACAGGGCCATCTCAACCATGTCAGCATCAAAATCAAGCTTTACTTCCTCTTTGTTGAAGATGATGTGCCTTGCATGGAATCCTTTCCAAATATGTCATAGAATATTCCTTGCATCTTTAAAACACTACAAATGACTTCTTTGTAGGTCAGTACTTCTCTGTAGGTCACAAAAGATTGTTTGGGCTTTGTTGTTCATTTTGATGTTTTGTGAGACAGGATCACATGTAATCCTATACTCCAACTCTCCATGGACCCATGAAGATGCTGGAAATTCTAAGCCTTTTGCCTGCATCTCCCAAGTGCTAGAATTGTAGGCCTGCACCACCAGGTTTTGGGAGGTGGGCTTCCTGCATGTTAAGCAAGTTCTATTAGCTGAGCCCTGATTTATTGTTGTTATAGAAGAGGAGGAAAAGCTATTAAAAATAGAATCTCTGCACTGGGATTATAAATGCCTTTCTAAAGAACTAAATGCCCTTAATCCCTCTACTAGGGAGGTAGAGGCAGGTTTATCTCTGTAAGTTTCAGGCCCACCTGATCTATACAGTGAGTTCTGGGTCATTCAGCACTACATAGTGAGACCCTATCTCTAATTAAATAAATAAATCAACATGCTATGGTCTGTAATTTATCTGACATTCTTTTATTGGTGTAGAACTCTAAAAAGCTGTAAGATCACCCCCTCAAAGAATGAGTTTTGTTAGCAGGGGATTTCTGGGTGTCCCCCACAACATATGTAGCAGATGTGCAGCTTAGTCTTCATGAGTGTCCCCCAACAACTGGAATGGGAGCTGTCCATGAATCTGTTACCTGCCTATGGATCCTTTCCCCCTAACTGAGCTGCCTTGTCTGTGCTCACTGGGAAAGGATGTGCCTAGAAGGACAGTGACTTGATGTAACGGGGTGGGGTGACCCGGGGGGTTCACCCTTTGTCATGGAAGAAGAGGAGGGGGATGGGAGAAGAGCCTCTGTTAGGGGAACCTGGAGAAGGGGGGCAGGAAATAAAGAAAGAGAGAGAGGAGGGAGGGAGGGGAAAGGAAGGAAGGAAGGAAGGAAGGAAGGAAGGAAGGAAGGAAGGAAGGAGAGAGAGAGAGAGAGAGAGAGAGAGAGAGAGAGAGACTTTGAATTCACCAAGAAAATAGGTATTACCTAATTTTATCATGTCACTGGGACTTGCTATGTGTTTTTAGATTCTATGCTATATCTCAGAGCCTGTCATGACAGACAGTATCAGTTGTCAATAGTATTACTTCCCAAGGAGGAAGCAGCCTTTAGAGTTAGCAGGTAATTTGTTTGTGGTACCTTGAGCTTGGGAAAAGAAAAATGTCAGTCCCTCAGGAAGGAGATTTACTCTAGCCCATGAGTCATATTGCCAATAACTCCTGAGCCTAATCCTCAGGCCAGGCTTGAAATCATCTAAGGCTAAGGGGAATGCTTAGAGGTTACCCCTCTCCTGCAAATTTCATACTTGGGTTAAAAGTTTTGTAGCCTCTGTGCCTCCATTCCTTCTGCTTCTTTTCTTCTTTGTCTTGGTAATGCTGAGGATAGAACCCAGGGCCTGTAGTGCTATGCAAGCATTCTAACGATTGAACTGCATCCTCAGCCCTTACCTTTCCAATTTCTATTGATCTTTAGAAGCTCATTTCTCTGCTCCTGCATCTCATCCAAAGACTAGCATTCTCTGTCAGTTTCACCTAAAAACCCACTGATGAGGTTTCACTAGATTCCATTAGAACTGGCAGCTAGCACTGAATTCTGCTTCTTCACCCAGCACTAGTCTGAACAAAGAGCTGCATGGCTGAATGTGGTATGCTGTCAGATCCTTTTGAGACCTGATGGAAGACAGTATGCTTGTAACAATGGAGGCAAAAACCTTGCCCCTGTCATCCTTCCCCAGATCCCCATTAACTTAGCAGTTGCATCATTACCCCCTTCATGCTTGGTGGTGTGACTCGGCTTGCACCTGAAGTTGTGAGAAAATGTAGCATTATAACAGCAACCTGTGTGCAGGGCCAGGACAATAAAATGTAAATAAAAGCACCATGTGGACACACAGGTGAAGAGACACAAGGTAACCTGATCTCCACCTGTCTCATTAGTAAACTTTGGCACCAAGTCTCACATTCCATAGTCCCCACGGCGAGTGAAACAGGCAGCATCTTATACGACCAGGAGTGATATAGCTGGAGGCTCAGTTAATACTATGTCCAATTTTCTGAAGAACCACAAAACTGATTTCCAGAGGGGTTGTACCACCTTGCATTCCCACCAGCAATGGAGGAGTGTTCCTCTTTCTCCACATCCTCGCCAGCATCTGCTGTCACCTGAATTTTTGATCTTAGCCATTCTGACTGGTGTGAGGTGGAATCTCAGAGTTGTTTTGATTTGCATTTCCCTGCTGAACATTTTTTAGGTGCTTCCCAGACATTCTGTATTCTCAGTTTAAAATTCTGTGTTTAGCTCTGTGCACCATATTCAATAGGGTTATTTGTTTCTCTGGAGTGTAACTTTTTGAGTTCTTTGTATATATTGGATATTAGCCCTCTATCAGATATAGGATTGGTAAAGATATTTTCCCAATCTTTTGGTTACTGTTTTCTCTTAGTGACAGTGTCCTTTGCCTTACAGAAGCTTTGCAATTTTATGAGGTCCCATTTGTCAATTCTGGATCTTACATCACAAGCCATTGGTGTTCTGTTCAGGAATTTTTCTTCTGTGACCATATCTTTGAGGCTCTTCCCCACTTTCTCCTTTATAAGTTTCAGTGTATCTGGTTTTATATGGAGGTCCTTGATCCACATGGACTTGAGCTTTGTACAACGAGAAAAGAATGGGTCAATTTGCATTCTTCTCATGCTGACCGCAAGGTGAAACAACACCATTTGTTAAAAATGCTGTCTTATGGCTTGTGCTATAAGATTGAGACTTGACAATTGGGACCTCATAAAATTGCAAAGCTTCTGCAAGGCAAAAGACACAGTCAATAAGACAAAAAGGCCACCAACAGATTGGGAAAGGATCTTTACCTACCCTAAATAAGATAGAGGACTAATATCCAATATATATATATATATATATATATATATATATATATATATATATATATATATATATATATATATATCTCAAGAAGGTGGACTCCAGAAAATCAAATAAACCCATTAAAAAATGGTGCTCAGAGATAAACAAAGAATTCTCACCTGAGGAATACAGAATGGCTGAGAAGCACCTGAAAAAAATGTTCAACATCCTTAATCATCAGGGAAATACAAATCAACACAACCCTGAGATTCCACCTCACACCAGTCAGAATGGCTAAGATCAAAAATTGAGGTGACAGCACATGCTGGAGAAAGACGAACACTCCTCCAATGTTGGAGGGATTGCAAGCTTGTACAACCACTCTGGAAATCAGTCTGGCAGTTCCTCAGAAAATTGGACATAGTACTACCAGAGGATCCAGAAATACCTCTCCTGGGCATATATCCAGAAGATATTCCAACTGGTAAGTAGGGCCCATGCTCCACTATGTTCATAGCAGCCTTCTTTATAATAGCCAGAAGCTTGAAAGAACCCTGATGCCCCTCAACAGAGGAATGGATACAGAAAATGTGGTACATTTACACAATGGAATACTACTCAGCTATTAAAAGGAATGAATTTATGAAATTCCTAGGCAAATGAATGGACCTGGAGGGCATCATCCTGAGTGAGGTAACCCAATCACAAGAGAACTCACATGAGATGTACTCACTGATAAGTGGATATTAGCCCAGAAACTTAGAATACCCAAGATATAAGATACAATTTGCTAAACGCATGAAATTCAAGAACGAAGACCAAAGTGTGGACACTTTGCCCCTTCTTAGAATTGGGCACAAAACACCCATGGAAGGAGTTACAGAGACAAAGTTTGGAACTGAGACGAAAGGATGGACCATCTAGAGACTGCCATACCCGGGGATCCATCCCATAACCAGCCTCCAAACGCTGACACTATTTCATACACTAGCAATATTTTGCTGAAAGAACCCAGATATAGCTGTCTCTTGTGAGGCTATGCCGGGGCTTAGCAAACACAGCAGTAGATGCTCACAGTCAGCTAATGGATGGATCACAGTACCCCCAATGGAGGAGCTAAAGGGATCTGCAACCCTATAGGTGGTACAACAATATGAACTAACCAGAACCCCCCAGAACTCGTGTTTCTAGCTGCATATGTATCAGAAGATGGCCTACTTGGCCATCATTGGAAAGAGAGGCCCATTGGTCTTGCAAACTTTATATGCCTCAGTACAGGGGAATGCCAGTGCCAAGAAGTGGGAGTAGGTTGGTAGGAGAGTTTGGGCGGGAATTCATGGGGGACTTTTGGGATAGCATTTGAAATGTAAATGAAGAAAATACCTAATTAAAAAAAGAAAAGAAAAAAAAAAGAACTTCAAGTTGGCATCAGTAAAGGATTGAACCAAATGATGAGTACTTCTCAGATGGGACTACTGTTCATTGTGGGTAGAACCAAGGAGAGACTCAGCACTTTTGTGACCATGGTGAAGTTTTTCTCTCCGGTCTTACAGATTCTCAAGATACATGTATTTTAAGGCTCAGCAAGTTCAAACCCTTTCTCATGACCATTTCCTTTTACTATGTCCTTTCATTATATTTCCTCCATTGTGGTTTTCATTTGTCACTAGCATTTTGCGTTTTAACAGGTTTTGCTTAGCTTCTATTGTATAATCCCCTCCCCACCTTTCAGAAGGTTTCTGAAACTTGTGGAATTTGTTTACTTCCTAAGCATGTTCCTTCAGTTTAGAATAGAGAAAAGTGTAGCCACATCTAAGTTCTTGGGTATTCCTAGCTTCCATGTATGAGGCTCTCTTTTCTGAGTCAATCATTTTAGCCTTTAAGTCCTTGTTCTGCAACTAACCTTTTAGTCATTCTTTTTGTGGTATGTGAAAAGATTTTTCCTGAGGGAACGGAACACACACACCAGATAGGGTACCCATGACAAACCAAAGTACAGACACTACCAAAGTCCAACCTGGCGAATCATACGTTTTATTGGTATTACTTAGAGGTGAATAGGTGAAGGAATTACTTGAAAGAGCAGAAATGACTCAAACATATCTGAGTCACTAAAGCCCATGGTGACAACTCTCAAAACTAGAAACCTGGAGCACACTGCACAGCCTGAAGGCAACTTAATATGTCCTTTCCAGATGTCACAGTTGGTATAAACGACTTTTGGGAAGCCCAGCTGTTTTCTACTTTTTCCAGGCAGTTGATCTAGCTCTAGAACCTTCCTTGCAGTTCAGCTGGTCTGAGTCTTCTTGGCCCCTCATCTTCCTTCCTCTAAGGGGTACGCTGGACTTTTATTGTTTAATCAGGCAGGAAGGGGCCTAGCAAACCTGGTCAGTTTTCTGGAACTTCCTGAAGCTGTTTTAAGATGTGTACCTTCCTTTTTAAGGAGCTTCCTGCAGGATGGGATGTTTCAATTTTGGAGGGAACCATTATACAAAGTTGGGTAATAAGCATTTGTCTTTGTTTCTCTGATGATATTGTGTACTAACCACCTTATAGACTCATCAGCTCTCCCACCCCCTGTACCAATATATGGACATTATACTCCTGAGTTAACTGGCATCACATCCCTAAGACCTAAGAGTTCTTCATTAACAATGACAGAATTAACAGGGAGGATTACATTGGCCACTTGAGAACCTGCTATACTTTTCTCACCTGCTTGAAACAGACTTCAGTGATGTAGGTGGTTATAAAAGTTGACATTGTAAAGATCCTAAAAGGCTGAAGGCTTCCATGATCAATATTCCATAGAATCCTCTCAATGAGATCAAATCTGAAATAGATATATCCCTAAACACCCCTTGGTTCCACAACCAAGCACACTTTCCATCTTCTTGCCTTTGGCTGACAGGTTCAAATATCATTCATCTTGCTACATTCATTTTGAAGTATTAATACCATCTGTCTTTTCCATTGAGCAGGCTGTAAGGATAGGACAGAAAACCCTGGGAACACAGAACAGGTAGTAGGGATCTTTGTAGAATATTGCAACCAAAAGGCATGGTTATGTATTTTGCTAAGGGTTTCCAAGGTCAATACTATACTTAGCTTTACATGTTAAGACTGTTAATTAGAACTGAAACTATTCTTACATGTTGCTGAATGGGATGTAAAAATGTTCCTGCCCATTCTGGTTACTTGCAAACACTGAATTTATAATGGAAAAAAGATGAATCTGTTGTAATTACAAGAGTGGAGAAAATACTAAGACACTTAAAAAGTGAGTTTTGGTCATATAACTGGGAGGAATTCTTATCACCTTTCTAGCATTTAGGATTCTGTCAGTATTTCCACAGAATACTGCCGCATACACTACTGATATGATGCAAAGTCCAGAGATGTGTTGTATCCAAGCATGTACTGTACACAAATACAATAAACCTAAAGGCAGGTGGTAGGGATTTTGCCAAATCTGAAGTTTTGCAGGACATTTGCTTGCTTCTTTTCATATCAGTAATCATGGATTTGTAGTTTGATAACTTGTCCTATTCCCAGATAGACAATAGAATATTTCAAAGTGCTAGTACTAGTACTAGCTTCTTTGCATCCTTGCTTCTCTCAACACTGCAGGGCTGCGGGTAATTAAAACCTGTAATGCAGGCACAGAACAGCCAGTAGCATGCCCATTGGCAAAATCCACTTCAGATCTATCCCTATAAAAATTGAATGCCAATCTCACTTAATGGGCTTAGTAATTTTATATTCAAAACTAACGTGGAGTGAGTCTGTGTTCTGGATAAGATAAGGGCATATCAGGAGGAGCCAGTCCTCCTTGGTTCATTGTATGAAGGACTGTTTCCAGTGATTCCAATTCAAGAAATGCTTCTGGTCTTCATTCCTCCAGCCTTTCCCTATAGAATACAGAGAATGTTCGTGAACAGTAAGTGTACTTCCTTAAAAAGAACTTCAGTAGATCTAATAATAACAAGCAGAATGCATGATAGAGGAAGGGCTCAGAGACCCTACCCTTACTACTGAACTATTGCAACTGATAGACTTTTGACATTGGGGAGTCCTTGCCTTCAGTTCTGTACTCTCTGGTGATAGATATTTACAATCACTGTCCCTAGTTAAACTAAATATGATACAAAACAAAACAAAAGTCATGAATATGGAAAAATAGACTGGAAGGGAGGAGAAAGGGGTTTGTAGGTATAGGGAAAAGCCAAGAAAGAATAGGAGCAAATAATAAACAGATTGTATTACATATGTGTATGAAATTGACACAGAACAAGTATAACAAAACTACTGCACAACAAAGCAAACAATCTTCAGAATAAAGAGGCAGCCTACAGAATTGGGGAAGGGAAGTCTATCAACTGTATAACTGTATACAGTCTATCCAAATGTAATAAGTGAAATATAGATCATAACTCTACCTGCTTTTCCAGTGTCCCCACCAGTACCAAGGATCCAAGATAAGATCTTACCCCATGCCCTATTCCTATCAACTCTCCTTAGAGCACAACTAACAGCCAACAAAGCCACCCTTGATGTTAAGCCCTGGCTATTAAGAAAATGACCTTACATCCAATCTTATGAAGATGCTAGAGGCCTTTAAAGAGGAAATCAATAAATCCCTTAAAGAAATACAGGAACATACTAATAGATGAAGAAAATGAATAAAACTGTTAACGACCTGAAAATGGAAATAAAAGCAATAAAGAAAACATAAAATGAGGAATTCCTGGTAATGGAAAATCTAGGTAGGCAAACAAGAACTAGAGATCCACCATCACCAACAGGCTTTAAGTGATAGAAGAGAGAATCTCAGGCATAGATATAAAACAGAAGAAATTGATACATCAGTCAAAGAAAATGACAAATCTAAAAAGTTCTGGATGTAAAACATCCAGGAAATCTGGGAAAATAAAAAAATGACCAAACCCAAGAGTGAAGGGAAAAGAAGATTCCCAGCTTAAATTCTCAGCAAAATATTTTCAATAAAATCATAGAAGAAAATTTTCTTAATATAAACAAAGAGATACCTATAAATGTAAAAGAAGTTTACAGAGCATCAACAAAATTGGACAAAAAAAAAAAAAAGAGAGAATCTCCCTGCTATATAATGATTAAAACAAAAGTACAGAACAAAGAACGAATACTAAAAGCTGCAAGGGTAAAAAATCAAGTAACATGTAAAGGCAGAGTTGTTAGAATTGTATCCAACATTTAAACAGAGATTCTAAAGGCAAGAAAAGTCCTGGGCAGATATCCTTCAGACTCTTAGATACCACAGATGCCAGCCCAGAATTTCAATCACCATAGATGGAGAAAACAATATATTTCATGACAAAATCAAATTTAAACAATATCCACAAATCTAACCCTACAAAATATATTAGAAGGAAAATTCCAACCCAAGGAGGTTAACTACACCCAAGAAAACACAGGACCTAAGTAACCCCACACTAACAAACAAAAGGAAGGGAAACAAGCACACACACACACACACACACACACACACTCACACACACACCACACACACACAGTACCACCACCACCAACATCAAAATAACAGGGATTAATAATCCTTGGTTATTAATATCTCTCAATATGAGTAGACTCAACTTCCTAATAAAAAGCCGCAGGCTAACAGAATGGACACAGAAAACATGATCCATTATTTTGTTGCATACAAGAAACACACCTCAACATCAAAACCAGACATTACATCAGAGTAAGAGACTAGAAAATGGTTTTTCCAAGCATCGGGACACAAGAACCAACCTGGAGTAGCCATTCTAATATCTAAGAAAGCAGACCTCCAACCCAAATTAATCAGAAGAGATGGAGAAAGGCACCTCATACGAATCAAAGGAAAAATCCACCAAGATGTCTCAGTTTTGACTGTCTATGTTCCAAAAGCAATGGCACCAACATCCATAAAAGGAATAACACTAAAGCTTAAATCATACACTGAACCCCACACATTATTAGTGGTAGACATGAACATCCCACTCTCACTAATGGACAGGTCAACCAGACAGAAACTAAGCATAGAAATAATGAAACTAACAGCAAATCATGGCGATATTTGCACATCTGTATACATTTCTGCATTATTCATAATAGCCAAGACATGGAATCAGTCTATATGCCCATGATTCACTGAAGGGATAAGGAAAATGTGAAATATACACACAATGGAATTTTGTTTAGACATAAAGATAATGAAATTTTAATATTTGCATGAAAATGGATAAATCTGAATAGTGTTGCATTAAGTGAAATAATCTAATCCAAAGTTTAAAAGACAAATATTACCTGATTCAGTGTGTGTGTGTGTGTGTGTGTGTGTGTGTGTGTGTGTGTGTGTGTGTGTGTGATAAAGTAGAAAGGAAACTATGAAAGAAGTAGAAGAGGTCTGAAGGAAGGGAATGGGCAGAATAAAGAGAAATGGGATAGGTGTGACCTGAACGATGAAGGGAAGACAAATTGTAGTAAGGCAGAGCATTGGAAAGAGGGATGAGGAAAACAGGACAAATAAGAACAAATATAATAATATTTGTATGAAAATGTCATAATTGAAATTATTACTTTTTGTGCTCATTAAAAACAAATTAAAGTAATACCAAGTAAAAACCCATATAAATATTCAAATGCATATTATGCACACATGTAATTTCTACCTTACCTAGCTGCCTGTACTTTAGCTTTTTTGTTGTTGGTTTGGATTGGTTATGGTTGCGGGGTTTTTGTTTGTTTGGTTGGTTTTTTGAGATTGTTTTTGGTTTTGTTTGATTTTGCTTAATCTCCCCTAAAGCCTATCTGTGTTATTCTTACAACTGGTATCAATTCAAAGTCTTTCTCTGTTTGTACCAGAATGGGCTGAAGTAATCATGGGCCAGGTGGCAGGGGTGATTGAGAGTCCGTCATACTACCTAGGTGTCGAGTAGTAATCTTCAGTACCACATTAACCAGCCAAGCTACATCAGGAGGATCAATGGAAATGATTCTTCTAACAGGAAGAAATTGTTTGCAGGTGCATATAAGCATGAAATAGAACTCGGCTAATGAGTGTCCATTACCAGCTAAATGCATAATCATAATTATTTGGACTTTCCTATGGCAGTGACAAATAAATTATTAGTGATAAATCCTATTGTGTGAATGGTCAATCTTTGAATTGTCTGACTCTGTCTATAATGAGTAAATGAAATTGATTTTGCTAAAAGTGCATAATTGTTAGCACACAGGTATTGAAAAAATAAAAGTAGCTGAATGCTTCTGAGGTGATGAGATCCAAGGCAGCTGAGACATTTTTCTTCAAAAATTTTCAACAAGAAAGAAAGAAGAAAGAAAGAAAGAAAGAAAGAAAGAAAGAAAGAAAGAAAGAAAGAAAGAAAGATACAAAGAAACAAAGAAACAAAGAAAAGAAAAGAAGCTAAGAAAAAGAAAAATCAGGTAATTTTGAATAGTGGAACATCTATGTACCCAAAAAACATGTTTTTTTTTTTTTAAAGTAGGTTGTAACTGAAACATAAACTGAAAACTTTGAAATTTCTGGAAAAAAAACAACAAAAAAATCTGGATAAATCAGATTTTTTAGGACATAAAGGTCACAAATAATTTATAAATGGTAGCTAAAGTTGAAATGTTCTCTTTAAATGACTATTTAGGAAGAAAAGTCGTAAACTTGAAAAAGTTATTTGCAAAATACATATCTAATAAAGGGCTTCAGTGGAAAACAGAAAGACCTCTCAAATCTTATAAGAGAACACATTTTAACACAATTATTTTATTTTCACTTGTGGATATGTGTGCACATGGACACAAGCACTCTGTGATGCCAGAAGCAGATGTTTGGTCTTCTGGAGCTGGAGTTACAGACAATTGCAAGCCACCTGATATGTGTACTGAGAATAAAACCAGGAGCTCTGTAAGCACAGCAAGCACTCTTAACCATTAAGCTGGTTCTCCAGGCTCCCCTGAAAGCATCATTTTAAATAGGTTATAGATCTGAACAAATGTATCAAACACCAAAAAGATGTATGATGGCAAAGAAGGGTACATAAAATAATACTTAACATTAATTATTAATTAGAAAATTACAGTTTAAAAGCATATTAAGCTTCCACTGCATACCCAATAGACTGGCTCTGCTTGTTTCATTTAACAGCATTCTGTGTTTGGGAGAGTATAGACTATGGAAGATAGATGTTCATATCATAATCTCCAGAATATTTTACTGTGTTGTGTTATGTGCAAAGGGAGTAAAGATTGTCACTGGAAATAAATTTGCTATTCTAAAGGATCATCTTTAATTACTGGAGTAGCTACAATGCTCAGAATTATCCTTTAAATTTTTAAGAGAGGGGCAAAAGAGACAACATGCTGGCTAGTTCTATATCAATTTGACAAAAGCTAGAGTCATCTAAAAGAATGGAACTTCAGTTGAGTAAATGACTCCATAAAATCCAGCTGTAAGGCAATCTCTTAGAGTGATAAGTGGGGGAGAATCATGTGAATGGAGCCATCCCTGGGCTGCTAGGCCTGGATTCTATAGGAGCTGGAGCCTGTGGCCACTACTATAGGTGGGTGGTCAAGGATGTTTGACAGAGGCTAGATAGGACTAGCCACTGGGGTTTAGGACAGGTGGAATGTACAGAGCTAAGAGGCTTGATAAGGCCATGCTTTTCCAGGTGGGAGATAGCTCCCAGCAATTGTGCCAAGAAGACAAGTTGAAAATAAACAACTCTGTGTGTGTGTGTGTGTGTGTGTGTGTGTGTGTGTGTGTGTGTGTTTTATCCAGATTCAAGGGAAGCTGAGAGCAGGCTGTTATAAGTCACTTCCCAGACCTAAGGCAAAGTGCAAAACTACATGCAATATAGAAGAGTGAAAGATCTGTATGACAAGAACTTCAAGTCTCTGAAGAAAGAAATCAAAGAAGACCTTAGCTGATGAAAAAATAAATTCCCATGCTCATGGATTGGTAGGATTAACACAGAGAAAATGACCATCTTATCAAAGCAATGTACAGATTCAATGCAATCCCCATCAAAATTCTAACACAATTCTTCACAGACATGAAATGAGCAATTCTCAACTTCATATGGAAAACCAAAAAATCCAGTGTAACTAAAACAATTCTTAACAATAAAAGAACTTTAGGGGGAATAACCATCCATGACCTTAAGCTGTAATGCATATCAATAGTGATAAAACCATATGATATTGGTACAAAGACAGACAGGTAAATCAATGGAGTGGAATCAAAGATCCAGAAATAAACCCACCCACCCATGGACACTTGATCTTTGACAAAGAAGCCAAAACCATAAGTGGAAAAGAGAAAACATCTAGAAAATTGGTGCTGGTCTCACTGGAAATTAGTATTTAGAAGAAAGCAGATTGATTCATTTTCAATATGAATAAAGTTCAAGTCCAAGTGAATCAAGAACCTCAACATAAAACCAAATACGCTTAATCTAATAGATGAGAGCGTGGGAAATATCCTTGAATGCATTGGCACAGGGGAAATTTTCCTTAACAGAACACCAATGGCTTAGACTTGAAGATCAACAATTTATAAATGGGGCCTTTTGAAACTGAAAAGCTTCTGTAAGGCAAAGGATATTTTCAATAGGACAAATCGACAACCTGCAGATTGGGAAAAGATCTTTACTAACCCTACATCTGATAGAGAGCTAATCCAAAATATTTAAAGAACTCAAGAAGTTAAATTTCAAAAAAACAAAAAATCTCAATTCAAAATTGGGGCAGAGAACTAAAAAGAGAATTCTAAACAGAAGAATCTTGAGTGGCCAAGAAGCACTTAAAGAAATGTGTAACATCTTTAGTCATTAGGAAAACACAAATCAAAATGACCCTGAGATTCCACCTTACACCAATTAGAATGGCTAAGAATACACTTTCATTCAATCTGATAGTATTTTTTTAATTTATTTTTTTAATTAGGTATTTTCTTCATTTACATTTCAAATGCTATCCCAAAAGTCCCTCAGACCCTCCCCACTCTCCTGCCCACCCACTCCCACTTGTTGGCCCTCTCATTCCCCCATACTGAGGCATATAAAGTTTGCAAGACCATGGGGCCTGTCTTCCCAACGATGGCTGATTAGGCCATCTTCTGATACGAAGACCAAAGTGTGGACACTTTGCCCCTTCTTAGAATTGGGAACAAAATACCCATGGAAGGAGTTACAGAGACAAAGTTGGGAGCTGAGACGAGATGAAAGGATGGACCATCTAGAGACTGCCATACCCGGGGATCTATCCCATAATCAGCCTCCAAACGCTGACACCATTGCATACACCAGCAAGATTTTGCTGAAAGGACCCTGATATAGCTGTCTCTTCTGACGCTATGCCAGTGCCTGCCAAACACAGAAGTGGATTCTCACAGTCAGCTATTGGATGGAACACAGGGCCCCCAATGGAGGAACTAGAGAAAGTACCCAAGGAGCTAGAGGGGTCTGCAACCCTATAGCTGATAGTATTTAAACCTCCAAATCTGGATGCTATGAGAAGTTATGGTGGCAGGATTCAAATGTGTGCATTTCCCATCATTATTTCAATACCTGCAGTGGAAATGTAATTGAAAACTCAGCTCTGTTTGTAAGTCTATCCTCTCTCCTTGCTAACTCTGCTGTCTATCTTACAGTGCTTTTTCTCACTTTTACAGGAAAAGTTCTTGGAATGGCTTGTTGAGTTTACTGCAAGGAATTATTAAACACAAGGAGAAGTGTAAAAATCAAATTAAGGTGGCTTTCTGAAGCTTGGGCATGCTGGTCAAGGTATGAGAGCAGAGTGAACTAAACAGAATACCAACTGATATATTATGAATCAAGAGGTAGCAACAATAATTAAGAATAGTATAAAAATAAAAGAATCAGCAGACATCACTTGAAGAGGTTAGTTATGTTCATCAGCAAGGCTGATTTTGTGGGAGTTTTGAAGCAGGCTTTATTTCACAAGCACAAAGCAGATGGTTAGATGCAACATTCAGCTTCGTATGTAGAAAAAGCAATCATGATAGAGTGAATCACTTTCCTAACTGTAATTCAGGGAATGCAGAGCATTTTATTAAGTATAATATTAAATTTAGTTATGGCTACTGTTGATCCACTAAATGTAACTGGCATTTTCATATCATCATTTAAAAATTCCTTCCCTCCAGATAAATTAAGAAAAAAAATATGCTGAGAAGAAAAGTTCAGAGCTTCCCTTTTTCTTTGTGCTTTTACATTTCTCATAATTATTTCAGTTTCTACACACTTAGTACTTATGTTGGTATCACAGAGAAAGCAAGGCGAGTATATAGCATTGTATTTCAGTATAGATGAGGCAGAAGAAGAAAGACACATTTAATATTAATAATCATTTTTTGGTGGTTTAAATAAGAATGGCTCCCATAAACTCATATATTTGAAAGCTTTATTAACAAAGAATGGTACTATATGAAAAGATTCAGAGGTGTGACCTCATCGCAGGAAGTGTGCCACTATGGACGGGCTATAAGGTTTCAGAATCACAAGCTAGGGCAAGTGGCTTTCTCTCTTACTGATGCCTGCAGATCCAGAAACTTCTCCAGCACCATGGCTTCATGCCACCATGCTCCCTTCCATGACAGTTCTTGCTACTTTTTGGCTGCATAAACCAGAGAGAGTGGGGCCTAAAAATAAGGTGCACTAAAGTCTCATGCAACAGCCAACTTTATTAAGGCTACCAGACAATTTATATTCTGAGAGCACTCTCAATGTTAAGCAAGGTCATGTGAGCAAAACTCACTTGAATTCAATCTGTATACAGTCACAAGGGCAAGGTCACATGAGTTTAGATGGTGTATGGTCATGAGAGTAAACCATTCTTGCAAACATCATTTAGAATAATAATGTGTAACATGATGGGTAATATGAAACAAACCCTCTCCAATTTACTACCCATGGGAGGGGCACAAAAGCACGTACCCAGAACATATCCATGATATGGAGGAACAGAGATCACAAGACTCTTGTCTTGTTTACTTGGAGTTTTCTCACAAGCTCTCAGAAACCTCCTCTCACAGCCACATTCATGGAACACGTTCCAACAGATGACAATGGGCTGAACCTCTGAACCTGTAGGTAAGCCCCAATGAAAAGCTTTCCTTTTTAAGACTTGCAATGGTCCTGGTGTCTCTTCACAGCAATAAAGATGGTCACATAGTTCAAGGCTTGAACCGGCATTCATTGCTGATCTTAAAGAATGAAGAATGGGTCATTCTGAAGTCTGGACTAGACAAGGAAATGGATTCTCTCCAGAACCTCTAGAGGAGATGCAGTCCTGAGGAGTAACCTATCACAGTGAAACACATTTCTAACTTCCAGAGCAGTACCTTATTTTAATCCATTGAACTGGTGATAGTAGTTATAAGAGTAGAAAAAAGTAAGATTCTTAGATTTTTTTTATCATTTGCCTTATTTTGTATTTCCTTTCTATTGTTATTGAAGCCCCTTAGGGTAAATGAAATTGTCCAGTATGAATTGCATTCTAAAGTATTCATGCTGGAAGTATAATTCTCAAAGGTTATCTATCTTATTGCTATCCATGGTATAACACTTATACATTTCATTTCTCTGGATAACAAACAGCTCCTAGAGAGATTAAGTAACTTGTCAAAGGCTGTAAATGTTATGAGTAAGTGCCTCAGTGCCACAGGGCAGACAGCATATGCACACAGGAATATCCACATGGAGGAATATCATGCCATGCGCCATACTCTAAACAGTCTGGTAAATCTCACTCCAGAAAAATTTTAGCAAGGCTAAAATCATAATAAAATACTGTCTTAGAGATTTCTTTTCTATTTTGTAAATATGTGTATAGACGTGTGCCTGTGCACGTGAGTGCAGGTGCCCACATACTCCAGAAGAGGGTGTTGAATCCACTGGAATCTGTTATACAGGCAATTGTGAGCTGCCCAGCATCGGTGCTGGGAACTGAGCTTGGGTCCTCTGTAAGAGTAGTATACACTGACTACTGCTGAGCCCCTAAAACCACTCCACAAAACATATAAATTATGTATTCCTACTTTTACAGGTAAAACAGATACGTTTTAGACTCATATACTTCTATGGCTTCAAAATGGGCTAAGAAATGACAGGTTGAAGCAATCTTACCAAGTAGCTTTAATTTCTATCACCAGGGTGGCTATGTAAAGGAAGCGCGGTAAGAAATCAAAACAATCTAACTACTTAATGTTTTCTCCCCTGTACATGTAATAATCACATTTTACAGACAATTTATTACCTTATTTTCCATAAACTTACTTCATTCAAGAAGCTATTAAGATATTACATCATTTAGGACTACAAAAATTTTTACCTTTATAAAACAAAAAGGTAGCCTGCTCGTGCTGGGGAGAAGAATGTGGGATTATGTATGGACTTCCTAACGTGAAGCATTCTGCTGATTTCACAAAGGGGACACAGAAACATTAAATGAGAAAGTTCCACTTGCCACATATGGATCTTTGGGGATGTCTTCGCTGCTTCATCTAAGAGGATCCAGCATTCCTTCCCTGTCTGTCTGTCTGTCTCACGGGTGGTGCCGGAGCCTTGAAACAGGTCTAATGTGTAAATGACCTCAAGGAACTGTTCTACTGAAGTAAAATCCAAAAATGATTCTTGTTAAACTTCAGTGATTATGGGAAAGACACACACACAAATTTAGCTCTTTAAATTCAAAGCCTACAAACATCAATGTGAATTGCTTAAGGAAAGGAAGACAGATATGAAACCTCCTGTTTCATGTTTCCCATAGGAGAAGGAGCCCCTCTCTGTGTGCTGGGAGTCTATGGGTTTATAAAACAAGAAGCTGCTTAAGTTTTGCATGCACCTTTGGGTACATCTAGCTCATCTTTGTGCTATGCTAGATTTCTTGAGATATGAAGAAGCCTGGATGATTACATATGCTTTAACACCCCTGCCACCTCCTCAAGATCAGTATGTATTAAAATATCTCACACACTCCCCTCTGCAACCCCTGGACTTTAGCCAGAGGACACACTTCCTCTTCATCACTCCGAGCCAAGTTCTAGCATCTGCTCAGGGAAGATAATGCCAGAGCAGGTATGTTCTGGAGGAAGCTGTGAGTACTGACATCCAGCATGAGACTTAGCCCCAACCTGGGGACTGGACCTGGCACAAGACAGACTTGAGGTAAATGTCGAATGCCAAAGGAAGACAGAGGACACAAGCTGAGGTATATAGTCAAAATTCAGAGCACAGTGCAAGGTCAATTAGGCCAAGCAGGAAAAAAAGAGAAAGAGAAAGGAGAAATCAGTACAGAAACTACCCTCTCTTTATAGTGGGTATCATTCGCCAGGCATTGGCACCCAATGCCGAGCATAACAAGGCAATAAGGATGGAGATTTACCAGAAATATGAATCCCATTTGCAACTTAATTGGATTAAGGCTCTTCTAAATCATAGTTCCATCACTAATCAGCTGTGTGACTTTAGTCACATGCCTTATCTTTGCTTCACCTTCCTCATTTGTCAAATGAAGGGGATAACAGTACTTCTACTCTCAAAGATGCTGTGAATATTAAATGAGTTAATATATGTAAAAGGGCAGCACAGTGCCTAGAATTTATTACTCACTGTGGTAGGCTGATAAAGCCTCCCAAAAGACATTGGAATTTAATGCCTATGAAATGTTTATTTATTTATTTATTTATTTATTTATTATTTTTGGAGACAGGGTTTCTCTGTATAGCCCTGGCTGCCCTGGAACTCACTGTGTAGACCAGGCTGGCCTTGAACTCAGAAATCTGCCTGCCTCTGTCCCCCAAGTGCTGGGGTTAAAGGCATGTGCCACCAGACACACAGCAGAATGCTTATGTTTGTGTGTCAATTTGTCTGGGCCACTAAGTGCAGCTATATGATGAAGCCCTTTTCTAGATATTTTTGTGCAGGTGTTATTTTGGATGAGATTAACATTCAAATTGTGTGGCTATTGAGTAAAGCAAATTACTTGTCTTAATAAGGGTGAGCACCATCCCATCCTATTGAAGAGGTTAATATAAAAAGCAGCTGGCTCCTCTGAGCAAGAAGGAATGTGCTAGAAGGTAGACTTTACATTTGACCTGAAGATCTTGCCAGTGTCACTAGCCTGATGGCCTCCTTTATCATGTTTTAGACAGCTTCAACTTCTAATTCCATAAGCCAACTCCTTAAACTCGGTTAATTTCACCACCACCCCCAGCTCCCTTACCTTCCTCTGCTTCCTTCACTTTCTCTTCCATACTAACTGATTGTATTTCACCAAATCTCCCTCTGCTTCTTTCTTGTAAGAACTTTGAGATATTGCTTTGCCCATCCTCATAACAGATTAACCTCAAGTTACTAAATTAATTACCTTGCAAATGTATTTTTGTTGTGTGAGAGAACATAGTCAGAATCTTGGGATTGGAGTTTGAGCAGATTTAGGCAGTGGCTACCATAGAAATGTTCCTGTCCAAAGGAAAGACAGGGACACAAATTAGAGTGGAGACTGAAGGAAGGGCCATCCCAGGACCACCCCACCTGGGGATCCATCCTGTCTGCAGGTACCAAACCCTGACAGACACTGTTGCTGTTGCCAAGATGTGCTTGCAGACAGGAACCTGGTATTGATATCCCTTGGAAGATTCTGCCAGCAACTCACCAATGAGTTTGTGGTTGCCTGGGACCAACCATCAGACTGAGCTCTGGGACCCCGGTGAGGGAGCTGGCAGAAGGGCTGGAGGAGCAGAGGGGGATTGCAACCCTATAGGAAGAACAATGTCGACTAGCCCATCCAGAGCTCTCAGGGACTAGATCAGGAACCAAGGAGTGTACAGGGAGGGTCCATGTCTGACATCAGTGGGAGAGGAGGCCTTTGGTCCTGTGGAGGTTTGATGCCCCAGCATAGGGGGATGCTGGAGCAGTGGGGTGGGAGTAGGTGGGTGGGTAGGGAGCACTCTCATAGATGCAAAGGAGAAGGGGAAGAGGGCAGATGTGGGATGGGGTTTGTGGATGAGTAACCAGGAAGGGGGATATCATTTGAGATGCAAATGAATAGAATGATTAATAAAAAAAGAATGCTACAATTTATCCCTCATACAATCCATAATAGTGAGAGACCAGATCTTGGATTCAGACTCCATCTTAGAGAACCTGACCTAAGTTTGAACTCAAGTTAACTACAAGCCTACTCCTGACACTTTACTTCCTAACAACCACCAATCAGGAGAAAAGCAGAAGTTAAGTTTATGGTTTGCCTCCCAGCACCAGATAATTATGTTAAGGGACATATTGTACCCCTGACACAACAATAATATGGCAGTTCCTGAACTTTATCCATGTCAAGAACTCAATTTTGACTCCATATTTTCTCAAGTCTTGGTATTATTATAATGGACTCAGTTCCCTTTGTCCTAGTAGCCTACAGCCAGTGAGAAATAGCTAATCATCGTAGGCATTGGAAAGAACTGGAAATTTTAGAACTCCTTCTGCACATATTCTATTATGGAGAATATTATGGTTACATTTCTACCTTTTTTTTCCTAGCTGGAAGGGGACTCAGAGGAAGAAAAAGAAGGAAGGAAGGAAGGAAGGAAGGAAGGAAGGAAGGAAGGAAGGAAGGAAGGAAGGAAGGAAGGGAGGGAGGGAGGGAGGGAGGGAGGGAGGGAGGGAGGGAGGGAGGACAGAAGAAAAAAGCACTCTGAACAGGGAACTGAAATAATCTTCTACTTAAGAAATTCCTGAAGACCTGTAAGGAAAAGAGCAAGATCTAGAGAAGGCTAAGCACTTGACATCACTGCCTTCATCTGGCTTGATTTAAGAAGTCAGAATTTGGAGTGAGACTTATTCCCTGAAGATCTCAGAATTACTACACAATTTTCCAGACTACATTGTGGGACCAGGGAAGGGACCTACCTACATCTTATGCAAATAGAACAATTCTTCAGTTTGCTGGGGACCAAAAAATGCCCAGAAGGTTCATTATTCTTACCGAAGTGAAGAAATGCTAGCAATATTATTTTAAATGAGGGAAACATTTTTCTCCTTTATTTTCTATAGCTACTTATAGATGCCTCTTTGTATCTGTGGAGCATGTTTCTAAAACCCAGACAGACTCTGTGATATGCAGAAGAAGTTAAGTCTCTTCTGTTATATTTTTTGAAACTTACACACATCTCTCTCTCTCTCTCTCTATATATATATATATATATACACATGTGTGTGTATTTAATTAAGTCTGAGTTACTGATAACACCCCATATAATATAAATGCTAAATAAATATTTTATAATTATTTTTCAAAGGAACTAAGGACAGAAACAAAAGTCTATATGTGCCAGTAGAAAATATTCTTTTTTAAAAGATTTATTTATTTTATATATGTGAGTACACTGTAGCTATACTGATGGTTGTGAGCCATCATGTGGTTGCTGGGAATTTGAATTCAGGACCTCTGCTTACTCCTGTCAGCCCCACTCACTCCAGCCCTGCTCAGTCCGGCCTAAAGATTTATTTATTATTATATCTAAGTACACTGTAACTGTCTTCAGACACACCAGAACAGAGCGTCAAATCTCATTATAGATAGTTGTGAGCCACCACATGGTTGCTGGGATTTGAATCCAGGACCTTTGGAAGAGCAGTCGGTGCTCTTAACCACTGAGCCATCTCTCCAGCCCAAAAACATTCTTTAAAATATTTCCCCAGTAGAATTGGTCTAATACACAGCTTCAGAATCTAAAACTCAGCTTGATGTCCAGGGATACTAGTTATTGAAAGAAGAAAGAAAGTCGAAGGGTGAAAATTTGCCTCGAAGGTTGGACCGAGTGTGTCTTCAGAACGTTTAGAGAAAATTCCAAAATCAAAGTGGGGTTTCTAGTCCCTCCCTGTTCTCATCACAAGCCCTCTCTGCACTTCTAGAGGCTTTCTTCCTGTTCTTTCCCAGTTTGTTTTAGGTGAGGTTGGAGTATCAGGTTGTCTTTTCTCTGTGTTTGGGGAATAGAAAAACAATACTTGAATGCAAAATTGCCACTAAGTTCCTTGGAGTCGCGTGGTGAAATGAAACAGTAGCTCGGTGAGCAAAGAAACAAGTCAGCATTTCTCAAGAAAATAAAACTTCAGCCAAGGTTATAAATTTTAAAGTCTCATGCAAGCGGCATCATGATGAAATTTTCTCTGCCATCATTTCCCATTGTTCTAAATTAACCATGCAAATATTCAGTAGCCCTGAGTCCATTGGCAGAAGAAATGATGGTACCTGATTGAATTCATGCAGTTGATTTAATGAAGTTGCTGCACCTGAGAGGCATTTGACCCTGTTTTACATTTTGTTTATGTGACTTTCAAGGGACTTTGAGATTTTAAGACTCTGAATCCTATCTTAACCTAAGAATAAGTCAGCATGAGATGAAATGCTTAGTTGTACAAACAAAACTCTCTTCTGTCTCTAGGCTTGCAGCATCTGGTTTGAATGATTAGGGGCCACTCAACAGAATGACAATTGCCAACTGCCAAACTAAGTAAACTAAATGAGACTATTAGACATGAAGCCCTACTGTGGAATTTATTTATTTTTTTCCTGGCCCAGTGTATATACCTGTAATTCTAACACCCAGGAAGTAGAACTAGGAGACAAATTTCCAAAGCCAGGCTGGGCTGTATAGGGAGCTTAAGACCAATATGGGATATATAACAACACCTTGTCTCAAACAAGGTGGTGTAAAGAGGGCTGGAGATATGGCTCAGTGGCCAAGACTGCTGTTCTTCAAATTCAAGATGCTCACAATCTTCATGACTCCAACTTCTAGGTGATTCAACATCCTCTTCTAGGCTCCATAAGCACTGAATATACCCACACAGAGAAACACACATATGATGAAAATAAAATATTTTAAAAATAAAACAAAATAACTTTCTACAGAGTAGAGGCTGTGAAGTGTAAATGAATTACTAGATTCATACACCATAATATGTTTGGTGAATCTTGTTGGGTGATTTTCCCCTTTTTATTGCAACTCGTTTGTGTGTGTATGTGTGTGTGTGTGTGTGTGTGTGTGTGTGTGTGTGTGTGTGTGTGTAATGTCTATCCTTACTATCTTCCTGATTTGAGATAGCAGTGTACTCTAGGATAGGTGGCCTGTAAGTTTCCAGGGACATTCCTATTTCCATCTCCTATCTCTCCACAGGCTACATAGGCTCACAGATGCACATATCTGAATCCTGCTTTACAGGAGGTCTGTGGATCTGAATTTAAGTCCTAACTTGTCCTATTAAGTGACCATTTTTACTTGTTTAAGGTTTTAAAATGAGCCTCAAGCAAAGGGGGTCTGATTGGTAACTGTTCAGGGGCATAATTTTTACCTTAAAAAAGAGAGGCCCATTGGACTTGCAAACTTTATATGCCCCAGTACAGGGGAACGCCAGGGCCAAAAAGGGGGAGTGGGTGGGTAGGGGTGTGGGGGGGTGGATATGGGGGACTTTTGGGATAGCATTGGAAATGTAAATGAGGAAAATACCTAATAAAAAATGAAAAAAAGGAGCTAAAAGTCATCTCACTACCTATTCCTCTGTGATTTTTATGTTTTAATTTATCCCTTTATTTGTAATTTAATTTTATTTTGAAAGTTCTCTCTCTAATGAAAGATACAATGTCTCATATGTCATTAGACATATTTTGTGTCAACATTTTCAGCTTTAGTTCTTACAAATGAAAAATACTTTGGTCCATGCATGAAAAACAATATTATAAATTAATTATTTGAGTTCCTTTCCTAGTCTCTTTCTTGTGAATATAAGGTTTAGAAAATAAATGTCTGTTGTTGAAAAGACACTAATGTTGATAATTTTACCATAATGCTTATCCTTTGTGTAAGTAAGTGATTCTAATTTGTATCACTCAAATAATGATGAATCAAGTATAACTATTATTGTTAGACAGAAGTGAAGGAATAATTACTGTTTTTTTCATCCTAGAAGTACTTGAATATAGTCCAATATACTCAGAAACTCTCTATTTGGGGCAGTACCTCATGGGTTCCATGTTTGTCGGTTCTGTGCTTTCTTATATAAGACTATGCTAGTGTTGGCACACAGATGCAGGATTTTATAAAGCCCATGGAAGAGGAAGAAAACTGGTCTGGTTCAACACACACCCTTTATCACAGAATCTAGTAGAGTCAGATGATTAACAATTAGGAGAAAAATAGACAGGGATGAGTATAAGGTAAATACCTCAGAAGAGAAAGGTTTGAATACAAAAGATGAGGAGAGGCACTTTGGGAAATTGATTCAGCCTTCAAGGCCTTCTCTGCAGCAGTGTCTGTCTTGATTACCACACAGAGAAATTCAAACATTCAATAAAGGATAGTGTGTCCTGTACCAGTCCAATTAGTCAGAAGAAAATTATGCTTGCCTCCGAATCAATCGCTGCTTGGTTTCTCCTGAGCTCATTCTTGCATTCTATGCACAGTAACATCTATAACTTAAATGTTGGTAACTTTGGAATAAAACTTTATAATTTTAGTCTCATTTTTAAGACAATTCTCTTATCACACATTTTCCTGCTTGCTATTCTTGTTCCCTATTTTAATTGTGTTTATTTTGAATATTTTCCAGTGCTCCCACCACCTTCTACAATAGGACATCCATCTCTTCTAGTAATATGTTGGAAGAAATTTCAGAAGCCATCAAATTCGCCACATTTTTCCAAGTCAGCAAATAAGGACCAAATGAGATCATTACCTGTCCTGAGGTTACAAGCTACACATAACTTTTTAGTGGTGTGTAAACTCACTCTGTGGCCAATCAAAAAGGACGATTCTCCTGGAGTGCTCAAATGGGGCTTCTGAATTTGAAGGCACTTCTTCATGGAAGAGCAGCAAGTGCCACAGTCTTGGCCACACTTCTGTAGCCATGTGCTCATGTTCTCAAGGAGAGGATATGAAAAGAGGAATTCAGAATTTGTCGTCTACCACTTCCTCCAGATTGTTCTCTGTGGCTCCCAATGATCTCTTCCCGCTCACTGTTTACTTTGATTTTCTCTTTCATTTACTGTAATCTGTGGTGGATCAGTATGTAATTAATTCAAATTGCCAACATATCATTATAATAATCTTTCCAAGTGCCCTGAAGGGGCTGTGATTTCACTCATTCACTGTGGGTGACACAGGAAACTGTCTGGCTGCATCTGCTTTCTTTGAGCTTTATGGGTGATAAAATAAACTAAGTTCCTGCAATTCTTCCCCACTCCCACTTTGATTCCTGTCACTCAATGTAGAGTTCCAACCTTCCCATTTGGTCTACACTGGAGAGCCAGACAAGGACCATAAAGTCTTCTATCCAAACATATGTGACTTTTAAAAAGATTAAATTATTGCCCACTCAAAAAATGAGTTATTTACTTATAAATCTAGATTTCTAGCTTTTCTTGAAATAAAGGGGGGAATGAGGGTGTGGCTGAGGTGTCTCAGTGGGTGAATGCTTGTTTCACAAGTTCAGATCTCCATGTGAGGGACATGTAGGCATGATGGCTGCTTATAATATTCTCTAGGCAGAGACAGGGTACTCCCAGAGCAACCTGACTAGGTAGACAACTTGAAATAACTAATCCAGGGCCTATTTAAGAGACTCTGTTTCAGTGAGTAAGGTGGAAAATAATTGAGGAAATCTGCCTTTAGCTTTGGGCCTGCACACACACACACACACACATACACACACATACACACATACATACACACACACACATACACACACACCATGGGGATGGTGCATGCATGCATGCATACATAAATATAAACATTTACACATGCAATTGCACACACAGACTCATGAGAAAGGAAAGAAGAAAGGAAGGAAAAAAGAAGAAAGAGAGAGAGAGAGAGAGAGAGGGGTCTCACTATTGCTTTTCCACCTCTGCCACACAGCTAAGGCTGAGCAACAACCACACCATTTTTTATCAAGTGTCTAGTCTGTAGTTTTCCCCAGTCTCACAAAGCCTGTGATTAATTCAGTATTAATTAATTATGTTTATTTTTTACTGCTTCATGTTTGTTCTGGTCTCTTTCTTGCTATGCAGTTCAGATGAAATGATTCTTGTATGCATGTTTCTAGAGAAAGTACAAATGAAAAAGAGAAATGGCCACATGTGTCTCAGGAAATGGAGCAGAATTTTCTTATGCTCCTTTGTTTCAAGAATTCACTCAAGATACTTCAGTTGTTGGCACCTGACCAGCATATTGCTCCACCTCCATGTCGTGTTGGTATTTTTTAGGGTTCACTGAGAAACAGAGCCAATCAGAGATAGAGTTTGTGAGAAAGGAAGGATTAAAGGAAACTCTAGGGACTAGAGATTTATAGTAAATGATTGGTTCCTGGGAATGTGAGGACAGGCAAAAAGTGATACTCCAACTATTGTAGTCATGAAGCAAGAAGGACTACATCCACCTGTTTCTTATTTATTTTGGTTTGTGTCCTCACTGGATTAGGTGATGTCCACCCATATCAGTGGCAGCCATGGGCTCTGATCATGCTATCATAAAATGCTAACTTCTTCTAAATATACCTTAACAAACACTCCCAGAAATGATAGCTAATCAACTAACTAGACATCCTGTGGCTTAGTCCAAGTGATTCATAAAATTAAATATAACTGTATTCTTGTACAAAAGTCAGAAATTATTAATCTATATATGTGTTAATGTAGAAGAAAATTTGTGTATGCTTTCTACATTAAAATAATATGTTGACAGATATATCCATATTTGTAAGTAGAAGTACACATCAATATTCCTAAAATCAAAAGATTATTTTACTGTATAATATATATACACACACACACATATATATATCACATTCTGCACACACATATACACACAGAGCTTGTTCTTTTCTTTTTCAACACAGGGAAGTTTTTGATCTGCTAATGTGTACAGAAAACCTTGAAACCTTCTGTATAGTACAAGAATCTCTTTTGTATTTTATGTTTAAAATTATCCTAGAAAGGAAAGGCTGTATCACACATGTACATGAACACATACATGTATGCCTGCACACATCAACACACATGAATATACACAGATAGATATACACATGTTTATCTGGATATGCTTACTTTCAGCTTCCCTCCTTCTTTTCTATGCTTCACATGAGCATCCCAAGGAGCTGCCAAGCATTCTTAAACTGATTTCATCTTAATAGAAATGATCTGCCTGCTTTATCTTGATAAGAAGACCCTAATGTATTTTTTCCTCTCCCTAGAAAAGACATCTGCAGAATGTGTTAGTGTATTGATCGCTGGGCTCTGTTCAAATATTGGGTTTTGGCTTTGGTTTCTCTTTTTGCTTTTAAAAATATTCTACCTTGGGGTTATATTGAGAATCCCAAAGGTCAAGTCCCAAATCTAGGCTCTAGTAAAATAAAAAAATTTTTTGAAAAGCCAGTAACCACTGGAGCAACAATCACAGCAAGAGGGTTAAAAGCTTTTTGGCATGTTTATCGCTGACCTTCATCTGTTAACTTCAAGGAAAGGTAATGAAGCTTACGCTGCAGAGAGATGATATTATCTACTTCTTGATAAATCTCCTTAATGAATAAGTAATGAGCAAAATTCTTAAGGAAAATGAAACTCCAGGGAAGTCTTAGGGAAAATTTTGAACGTTGCAATTTGGGGATTTGTTTACCTCATAACTAGGAAAATGATAATTAGCCCACAGTTTCAGAGCTAGAAGGTTTCTTCATTACTAAATAATTTACTAAAAAGAAGAACTCCTACCATGGAAGTCTGCAGTCACCAGTATGAATTTCAAAAATCTTAGGTGTGGTGATTTGAATAAGAATGCCCACATAAGCTCATTGTGTGAGTGCTTGGTTCCTAGTTAGGAAATCTTAGGAAAGGTGTGGCCTTGTTGGAGAAGGTATATTACTAGGGGTGGGCTTTAAAGTTCCAAAGTACAAGCCATTCCTAGTTAGTGCTCCCTACCTTCTGCCTATGAATGAAGTATAAACTCTTAGGTTTTGCTCCAACACCATGTCTACCCACCAGCTGCCATGCTCCACACAATGATGGTCATGGACTCTAACCCTCTGAAACCATGGGCACCAAAATAAATGCTTTCTTCTGTAAGTTGCCTTGGTCAGGGTTTTGACATAGCAATAGATAAGTAACTAAGATGCTTGGCTTACCTGGCTATTATCATAGTCTTGACACAATATCAAACAATAAGGAACACACTAGGAAAGAAGGACATAATAGAAAGGAACTAAGTAAGAGTGATAGACATCTCTTCATTCCTAATCATCCGTGGGATGATGAGAGGGATAGATTATTGCAGCAGGATTTTCCCAGTCCAATACATTAGTGCAAAGGGGGTCTGTGATTGGATAGGAAAAAGGGAGGCAGAGCTAAGAGTTACAGAGACAGGGAGCCTCAGGGGTAGGGGCAGGAAGATGACTGAACCTGCATGGCATTTATCAGCCACAAGTAGCTATGATTTCACAAGGTTAGAAATATTGGGATAAAGCCTTTATCATGATCAATTGGCTCTGAAATTATTGTATTGCTATCTTGTAAATTGTGATTTTATTGATACATAAATCTGATTGGTTAATTAAGCTTTAAAAGTCAGCCGGGCGTGGTGGCACACGCCTTTAATCCCAGCACTTGCGAGGCAGAGGCAGGCAGATTTCTGAGTTCGAGGCCAGCCTGGTCTACAAAGTGAGTTCCAGGACAGCTAGGGCTATACAGAGAAACCCTGTCTCTCGAAAAACCAAAAAAAAAAAAAAGCTTTAAAAATCTTGATTCTACCAGGTAACTAGATGTTGAGATGGCTGACCGTGGGGAGACATGGCCCCACTAGAGAGATGGCCCCGCATGTGGTCCAGTGTGACTGGAGACTTGGCAGGCCAGCAGGAGCCCAGGAGCATTGTCTGTCCCGTCAAGAGTTGGCAGGTTCATTTTTTAAATATTTCCCGCAAGAATAGATGCCATTATCCATATTGAAAGATTCTACTTTGTATGTGTGTACCTGTTTATACTTGGGAGGAACAGAAATTAAATGAGAGAGCTGATTAACTTCATGATAAACTTTATTATAATGCTTTGTCTCCACCCCAACCACTGCTTACTCAGAAAATGTGGGATTGTTTCTTATAATTACTTGGGTCTTATTACTCTGTGTATGTGTATGTGTGGCTGCCTGTACATGGGACATTGTCTGTGGGAAGTGAAATCTGTGTTAAGAGCATATGTCAGTGTGTGACATGTAGTCGGTATACATCAGAGTAAAGGGAAGACAGACTAGAAGGTGTGTGGCTATGACTCTCCTCCATGGATCCTCCTGTCAGCTCTTTCATTCATCAGTAGGATCTCTACAAGAATAAAGCTGTTCTGTGTAAAAAAATGTTCATCTGACAATACATAGGCAACTTTCTGTGTGCAGCAAAACATAATAGACTTTAATGAAATTGACACTTCATGCCTTGTTATTTCTGTGAACCATTCTGATGAAAGCTCAGATTATATTAAAAGGCCAGTGGACTACTAGTGTTTGAAGGAATGGAACACCCTGAAGCTCATATACTCTAAAACAAGGACATTAATACTTTCTCTCCTCTGGTTTCCAGCCTCAGAGACCATGAAACTAATTCTCACTGTGATCTTTGCTTATAATTCATGGTCTTTATTTTTCTCGACATCATAGTTACTAAAAAAGTAGAGGTGATTTTTCTATATATTTAACCATCTTGTTTCAACTCATAAATCTTCTTTTGGGGGTATCTCTGCTTGAGAATCTCATGCTTGACACTTAAGCCTTCAAGAAATGTCCTAATAAGGAAAGTTAAGGTTGGGGACATTGCTAGTAACAATGGGAGTTGCTCCTGGATTCTCCTTCTAGAACCTGGCATAACCATATTTGTGTTGCTATGACAAGAGTACTTGAGGCTGAGTAATGTATAAAGAAAAGAAGGGCCTTTTAGATTATAGATCTGAAGTCATGGAAGGCCAACAAAGATGGGTGTATCTGGTAAGGTACAATCTTGCATTATAACATGGCAGGTGACCATATGAAGATAATGCATGGCAGAGAGGTGTCATACCCTTAGAAGGGGGGAACAGACATCAGAGCTGGCATGCTTTACTACAGACTGCTCATATTCAATCAAGAGTTACACTATTCTCACAAAAACACATGGCTCTTCTTTAAACCCCATGGCTCTACACACTGCATCAAATATCAAGAATGGCAAAAACTGCATCCAAACCATAGAATCTGTGGTCTCCCAGTCTGAGGACAAGACAGTTGCTCAAAGTGTATGACTTCAAAAGCCAACTAGGGATTGTTCCCACATTCTACCTCTGTCTTGGGAAGGTAATGGGCCAGTGAGAACCCCAATATATAGAAGTATTAGAGATTTATTATGCAACAGCATGAATGTATCTAACACTACTAACCTGTACCCTTAAAATAAATAGGGTGGGAACTAGAAGGTAGCTCAGTGGGTAGGAACATTTGCTACCCAAGCATGAAAAACTGAGCTCATGTTATAGCACTGCAGTGATTTAAATAAGAATGACTCCCATAGTCAAATATATTTGAATGCTTAATCATCAGGGAGTGGACTAATTGAGAAGGATTAGGAGGTGTGGTCTTATTGGAGGAGGTGTGGTGTGGCCTTGTTAGGCGGAAGTGTGTCACTGAGGTTTTGAGATTTTTTTGTTGTTGTTGTTTGTTTTGTTTTGTTTTGTTTTGTTTTTAAAAAAGCTCAAGCCACCAAGACCATGGACTCTTTCATCCTGCTGCCTGTGGACCTGGATGTAGAACTCTCAGCAATTTCTCCTGTACCATGTCTTCCTTCATGCCACCATGCCTCCCACTTGGATGAGAATGGACTAAATCTCTGAAATTGTAAGCAAGCCTGAATAAAATGTTTTATTTTATAAATGTTACTGCAGTCATGATGTCTCTTCACAGCAATAGAACACTGCCTAAGATAAGCACCATTATGGACATGAGTGTGCTTATAACCCTAGATATGCTAGGAGCAGATGGGAGAAAGGCTGGGGATTGCTAGTAGCCAGCCTAGCTCTAGGTTCAGTAAGAGACTCTGTCTCAAAGGAGTAAGATGGAGATAGATAGACCAGAATATGTACTGCACACACATATGCCACACACACACACACACACACACACACACAGAGAGAGAGAGAGAGAGAGAGAGAGAGAGAGAGAGAGAGAGAGAGAAAGCATATGTCTGAAAATCCAGTGATTTGAAGACTGAGGTAGGAACATTGTGAATTTGAGGCTAGCCTGGGATACACAAAGTTTTTGAGACCAGCTTGTACTACATTGCAAAACCCTATTCCACAAAACCAAAGGGAAAATAGTAATTAATTTTATACTGTATGTTACACCATAATTTTTAATGTTTGTGTGTTATTTAGAGGTTCTTGGATCTCTTAAAAATCTCTAATCTCCCCACACACATACCAAAAAAGTACTGTGGTAGCTTTATAAGCATCACAACCCATAGTGTGGGTTTCAGGTTGAAAGTCCTGGGGGGGAAAAAAACTATCTCAGTTCCCTTTCAAATCTCACACTCTGTGACTTACCTGGATAGATCTGAGGGGGCAAGGGTATTTGCAGTGGAGAGAAGATAGAACCTAAGAGCTTTATGCTCCGAAAACCTGTCCCCCTGGGCTGTCAGCCTCTGCTTTTCATCAGCAATAAAACTTCCCCACAGACATTTTTATCATGTCCTGCTGGAACAGATCAAAAACATATATATCAGGTGGATTTATTTCCATATATTTTCAATGACTTGGCAGTCTCTTCTTAGCTGAAATATGGCTGAAGTGATTTCATCACGTTTGTAATGTAGCCCACTTTGTGCATCTGAATGATAAATGGCTGATTCACAGGTTGGTAAATAAGGAAACAGACATCTGCCGTGCCATATAGTTTATATGAATCAGTTTTATGTGATGTGCCATGCATCCTAGAGCTTGGAAAGAGGTTACAGTGCATCTTGGTCACACCACTGACTCCTGTGGGTATTTGAGCTCTTGTGCTGTCTGCTACAAGTTTGTCTATTAGGAAAACCAGTCTCGGGGCTTTGTGTTAAACAGTCTCAGGATATTCAGACATCTGGTTCCATTCCCCAAGGTAGTATTTCGGAAGGCAAGGGTGAGGATTGTAGTCTTTGTGAATATCTGAGATCACTGCTTCAAACATATGTTACAATGTGTGAGATAGGTTTGATGGACTCCTTATGAGCCATATTCAGTGTATTGTTACTCCTTAAATTTAAAATGTCAAAGGCTATGCCTACCTTCCATGCATTCACTTTCGAGGATTGGTGTGTCCTCTCAGATAGACAAAGTAGATTGAGTACTGGTTTCAGTCATAATTAGCTTTACTTGTCAACTTGACAAACTTGGGAAGAAGAAACATCAAGGGAAGAATTACCTGCATCAGACTGGCCTGTCACAGCTCTTGTAGGGGCACTTTCTTAATTGATACTTGTTTTAGGAGTGTCCAATACACTGTGGGCAGTGGCATGCCAAGGCATAAAAAAATGTTGGATGAATGAAAGCCTGGACACAGGCTAGTGTGCAACATTCCTCCTTGGTCCTTACTTCAATTATTAGCTTATTTTTCTGCTTTGAGTTCCTGCTATGACTTTCCTGGATGGAGGACTACCATCTCTAAGACAAATAAACCCTCTCTTTCATCCAAAGATATTTTGCTCAGTGTTAAAATATGTATCATGGTATTATTTAGTAGTATCCAGAGGTCACATTCTAAATCTGACAAACAAAGCCTATAACAAGAGTTCCTCTTGAAATCTCAAAACAATCAGTCTAACAAACAAACAAAAACAAACAAACAAACATTCATAATGATCTGGGACATATGGAAAACCAAGATTTGTCCCTCGATATTTCCTATAAGGTTATAGGAAACCTCAGGTTTTCCTATAAGTTGAGTTAGATCATGGTCATGACTTTGATTGAGTATTGTCTAGATAGGCTTTTTTTTTCTTTTCTATTTGACCAGGAAGAAAAAAATGAAACTGAGTCAGGTGGCCCTCAGTGCTGTCTCTTATGGTTGCTATACTTGGTCCAGTCTAAGCCACGTCCATCTTTTTAACCAAGGTTCACTATAGGAGCCTTTCTATAAACACTAGTATTTAAAGATCCATGTCTATATTGCAAAGTGTCATTAGAGCAGGTCCTAAAGGTGGGCACCAATAAGAGATCTAACAGGTCATTCTTGTCTCCGTCATGGGTTCTTCCAGAGCACATACCCACTAAACAGTATAGGCTATAGAACAGCAGGTAGTGTAGTCTATTGTATATAGATTTAAAATAGTTTTAAAATACATTGTTGATACTTCTTATCATCTGCTAAATACACCTTTTAAATCTTTCCTTTGGTTTTGCTCCATTCAAAGAGATGCATTTCAGGCTGGGTTGAGAAACTGCCATAAAGGGACAATCCTATGTAAGAAGATGATGCTGGCTCACTGGGAAAATAGATGTTGAATAAGGCCTGGAGGAAGGTGATATTTAAATAGTCCAAGACTGAAAGACTTCTCTGCCAAAGGAAAGGACCAGAAAAAGCTTGCAGGTGGCTTCAAGTAGCTCGCATCAAAGTACAACTACACAGCTTGTCTGGAGGCAAAGGCACAAATGTTTGGAACCTGTAATTGCAAGGCTTGAAGACCACACAGGGGAGTTTTAATTATTTGGAAGAGAATGAGTGGAACTTAAAGTGAAACAAAAAGAAGAGCACCGAAATCTTAAGAGTATTGGAAATAGCAAGTCAGGAGGCTGGTGAACGAGAAGCACAGATCTGAGCTCACCAAGATGAAGATGTTGGAGGTGGAGTGGAGCTTCCTAGCTAAAAGTGACTTTTTCTATTCCCTGCGCCCATATTAGGCAGCTCATGAGCCTGTTAACTCCACCTCCAAAGAAAGTGATGCCCGTTTATCCATTCTGAGGTCAACTGCACTCAAGTGCACGCATGTGCACACTTGCACACGTAAAAATAAATTTTAATTGGCGTGGAAAGGAAAGGCAAAGAGTAGGAAAAGATAGTCTGTGTAGACCACCACAAATTTATCAGTGAGCTTCACAAAAGGATAAGGAGCCCTGGAAGTGTGAAAGACAATTTAGGTGAGTCTCTGCATTTCTGTCTCCCCAAGTGTTATTGGGCTCCTTGGATCAAATTAGAAGGTAAACAAATGGCAGTGCTGTATCAATCTGCTCCCCACCCACATGTTAAGTTTCTGTCTGTGGCTCGAAACTCTTGTTTTGACATGGGAAGACTATAGGTCAGCATGACCAAGGAACTGAAGACTTTTTCTTTCTGGATCATATTAACATGGATGACCAGCTAAACAGAAAAATGGAGAAGGGCATTGCTAGCAGACTGGAAAATTGCTTTGCTGTAGAGGTAGCAGCTTGAAGGATTTCTATGCTTTGCTCTGCTTGGTTATTTATTGCCTTTTAGTGGTTTGAAAAACAGAGAGCTAGAAGTGAACCTTTGACCCATCTTTTTAATATTATGAGACTCCACGATGCTGTGGCTAGATTTTCAGGATCTTTGCTTACAACTTTCTGAGGTCAGGGGGTCACTGCTCTGTCATCATGCTTTGGCTGTTCTCCCTGTTTAAAACTTCAGCATCTGATAGCTTTCTCTGAATTTTCTGTGTCACAGAAGCACACACACACACACACAAAACAGAGAGAGAGAGAGAGAGAGAGAGAGAGAGAGAGAGAGAGAGAGAGAGAGAGAGAGAGAGAGCCTGTCCACTATCATCTTCTTAGGTTTATGAGCCTTTGAAAACCTTAGGTTACTTAAAAAATCAAATGGATGCTATTTAAAAGTATCTTGGGAGATTTGGTTCGCATGTCATCCACATGCAATAGGAATCACACTAAGGTTAAATCCAAGCTTAGAGAGGAAGATTTCCATTTCTTTACTTGCATTCTTTCTTTCATTCGTCCATCCTTTCCTTTCTGAGAAAGATTCTAGATAGATATCCCAGGCTAGCCCGAAAGCTTGCAGTTCTCCAGCCTCAGCTTCTAGAGCACTAGAATTATAAGCAATTCAGTATGATGCCTGGCTGTTGCCCAAAAAAAAAAAAAATATTAAGCTGAAATTTTACATTTGCTGTAGCTATCCTCAGTCACCATGGCAATCCACACAGCAAAAGGGATATGGCAGAGTCAAGTGTCATTTCATGCTTTGGTGCTTCTTGGTTTATCGTGTAACTGATTAACTCAGCTTGGTATTATTTGACAATCTGCATTTTACTTATCACTATCGTCATCTGGGGATTAGGTGATAACACAAAAAATAACAGATATATTCTGAAACATTTAGGAAGGGAACAATTATAAAAAGCCACATTATGAATCTATCACTTCATGAAAGATAACTCCAGATCCTGTTTACATCCCCAGCCTCCTTGCACAGATGATGGGGAAAAAAAAAATAAGAAATAGAAAGCTTTCAACAGTTCTGAGTCCACTTCTAATGCTGGACCCTCAGATTGAAAGTTGCAATGTTCTGCGATCTCATGCAGTGAAGATATGACATTGTCCACCAGATTTATTTTCCCTAACATGAGGAGGAAGTTACTCTCCTCCACAGCGGAGTCACTTTTTACTTCTCTAAGGCTTTCTTTGTTGGTCCATGCTTTCTCAGATCAGTCAAATAACCAGCTATTACGTATATGAACACATTTAAGCATTGTATTAGAGAGCTCACTGTCCCTATCTTGTCATGTTTCTTAGATTTCTTATCCCCTATCAGTACTCTCTCCAAATCCTGGTTTATCACATTCCCTGTCAAAATAGTGTATTTGGTATTAAGCTAGCATTAGTGTTATCTAAAGAAATTGGAACCCCTGGTATGAGCTAAATACAGTGCTCTTATTAACAGAATCAGAGAATGTGTTGGCTTGCATGAGCACACAGTAACCACGGATCCTGGTCCACATATCCATGGTACATTTGTGCAGTTTTATAATTTGGACTTCAGTGAGAGTCTGTAGATACATCCCCAGATAATTTTCTTTTAGTGCTAAAAGCTCCATAATGTTTTCTACCTTGTTAATAGCAAAATCCTATTTAAAGTTCTAGAGATGATACAGTAGCCAGTGCAAGGTTCTAGGTTCAATCTCTGAACCTCTACCACTGATACAAAAAGTCCTCTTCAGATGCCAGACAGAAGCTTCTAATCAGAGGAGAATCCTCACCAGCCTGCCTGATATTCGTTCAGCCCTGTGAGAAAGTACCTCATGTCACCATTGAGAGACTTCGGAGACGCAGCAACGAGTCCAGCATGAACAGAACACCTGACCAAAAACTCCCTTCATTGTGAAAGGGATGGAATTTCACATCAGGCATTTAAATGCGACCATCCAGAATAGTCTAAAGATATAAATCTAAAGTCAGCCTAATAGCATGTCCTGGTTGGCTTGATACCTGGTAGAATTGGCTCGCAGGGTGCACTTCTCTGTGCCTGCTGTGGATGTTACATGCCCTGGAGGGACTAGCATTTCCATAAACTCATTCAAGGAATTTAGTGCTCCAGAAGCGCTTGTATTTTTCAAGCTTCCAAACTTGCCCCTCAGGTGCCATAAAAGATTAAGCTTGCCTCATTCGCAGGAAGTAGATTTTCTTTAAAATTCTCATTTCAAATGTATGTAATAAAGCATTCTGATCTTCCCCATGTGTAAAAGAGAAACAAAGAGAATAGAAATCATGAAACAGAAAATATTTTTTAGAAAATGCTTCTTCTCCAGTGTCTGGGAGGGGGGTTGTTCCATTGTGCAATAATTATGTTTTCCTGATGTTTCCATAGTGAGTAGCCTAGCTTTTGCAAGACTTCAGTATTTTAGCAGCATAATGGTTCCTTTGGAAGGGATAAGCACCCATTATAACCAGAGAAGGAAGATCTCAGAAAAATGAAATTAAGAAAATGCAAGGAGAATGTATTTTCCATTGCTAATTTGTTTCATAGCCATCTTTGTGAAAAAAGAGAAAAGGAGAGTTTTGTTTCCAGTGGAAAAAAATGAAAATGAGTTAATTTAGAAGCATCCTAAGATGCAAATCCCTCAAGTTCTGAACCTGAACTTGAAGTCATTCACAGATCTCTCGGGCTGGATGCATCTCTGCACCTGAGCCTCTGACTTAGTAACGTGTGTGCCGTAACACAAGCTGTGCATAACATTAATAGATGTCGTCTGTCTTTTAAATGTTCTTTTGGCAAGTAAATATATAAAATGTACCAAATTAAACATTAACCAAATTTTAATCCTATAGAACCACTTCTGCACATGCTAATTAGCCAAACGATTTCCCCTAATCCACATAAGGAGTAGGGAAGGTCGTTCAGTCCATAAAGTCATAAAGTGCTTGGTTCAATCATGAAGACCCAGAACCCGTGTTTTATATTTTGTTTTTTTGTTTGTTTGTTAAGGCAGGATATATTGGTGTACTTGTAATTGTAATCTAAGGGTTGGGAATCTACGAAGGTGGAGACAGTTGTCTTTCTGAGGCTTACTGGTCATCCAGACCAGCTGAGTCAACAAGTTCCATGCCATTGAGAGACCCTGACTTTAAAAAAAAAAAAAAAAAGATGCCTGAGGGGCTGGAAAGATAGTTCAGTGGATAAGGGCACTGATTGCTCTTCCAGAGGTCCTGAGTTCAATTCCCAGCAACCACATGGTGGCTCACAACCATCTGTGATAAGATCTGATGCCCTCTTCTGGTGTGTCTGAAGACAGCTACAGAATACTCATATAAATAAAATAAAATAAAATAAAATAAAATAAAATAAAAAAGCTTAAAAATAGGTGCCTGACAATTGACAGTTGAGGTTGTCCTCTGGTCTTTACACATCACACACACACATACACCAGGAGGTGTGGCAGGGAGGTCACAAATACTTTGAAAGCAAAATCCTTGCTCTCATGTGGACGCATTCAGGAATGGGTCTTCTAAAGATACTCACTAAGAAACCCTGGTTATGTCAAACCCTAATGTTAGAATCCTGTAGCTCAGCAGAAAGTTTTTTCCATTCTTCTGAGGTCATCCAAGTAATGTTGTTGAAATAGGAAGACAATTGCAGATGTCCTGGTACAGCTCTCTCCTCCCCTGTACATTGCTCACTGCCTACCTGTTTTGTAGAGTCTCCCGTGATAATGGCACCTTTGAAAAAGTCCACTGTTTTAAATATTCTGGAAATTGTCTATGAGTCCCAGGAGGTATATAATACCCTAATTATGCTTTCCATCTCCTATATGAATATTATATTATTAGCGTGCTTATGTACTTACAGATGTCAATACATCCCCATTTAGTATTATTCAATTCAATGATTTTTGCTCTCTTACTAATGTAATAATGCATTTAGTAGATACTATAGATAAAAGGTTGAATTTTGACCTTTCTTAGGCTAGTTATATGTGGTTAATACTCTCTTGAGATACTGGCCAGTAGCAGCCAGCCACAGCACCCAGTAAGCTTCGTGAGGGTTCAGCTGACAATATGAAGTGCAGTTTGCTTCATGCTGCCTGCTGCCAAACCTGGATACTGAGTAGAACCGGTATTTTGAACAAATTGGCTTTATGAGACTTTCAGTGTCTAGTGAGTTTAGCAGGGAACAACTCTCTGAGAAGTTAAATGTAACTAGAACTGTATAAGTAGATGGGACCCATTGTAACAGAGCTCGAAATCCTGATTGCTTCAAGGGTCAGAAGTTAATTCCAAAAAACCCCACATTGTATTTTGCTATAGGTTCATGAAAACCTAGGTTCTTTGTTCCTAGCTCTGTTGTTTGTTTATTTTTATGAAGACAATCATTAAGTTTAAACTTTGGAGAGAAGTTTAGATTAAAATAAGATACCCCTATGGGAGAATGCAGCCTATTGACAGCCCAACTGTCACAGCTTAGTGTTTAAAATTTGGCTTGATTCCCTTTATTTACTCCATGGATCACAGTGGTGAGAAGACTCCACATTTCTTCAGGACAATCAGATATTCAAGAGACCAGGATTTAACTTCATAGGGAATTGTAAAACTGCCTTCTAACATGGCTATACCACTAGTAGTGGATAAACTTGCTAGCTCTGCCCGTCACTGGGCATGATCTCACCAAGTGACTTGGTCCAGGAAATGTTTATATCAGGGCCCTGAGCCTCAGAAGACCCAAGGACGTGTATTTGGCTGATTTCCAGAACTTGGTATCACAGCAAAAAGCAGCTTCCCGCAGGAGTTTGGCAGGGGACGGCAAACCTTCATGAACAATCTGTTCTCATTTAGTTAGGCAGAAATTCATTTCCCCACCACTATCTCTGGAGAAAGCTGAGCCGCATAGACTGTTAAAGATTGCCCCTTCCAGCTTTAAAAAGTTCAAAGCTCAATCTCTAGGGTTAGCACAGGAAAATTGAACCAAGTTCAGATTCAGGTAGAACTAGAAGATTCTAAAACCTGGATGGTAGCAAACTTTTTAACCTTTGTAACCATCTTCGTTATAGCTGAATTGTCATGTGATCATGCCTTTGAGGTCAGCCTAGGCTAGATTACAAGACCCAGTTTCAAAAATAGATGATGAGAGGGCAGGAGACCCTATTTTCACCATTACACCATGTGGATGGAATCTTGATCAGATTTGAAAAGTTGTCAGGGCCACTCTCAAGTAGTCACAAAATCTTCTTAGAACTCAGACCGCAAGCAACTACAGTTTAATCAATCTGCAATAACCAGACCCCAATCTCTTACACAGTTCCAGAATTCATAGCCCTAAACTCAGCACTTATGATAGCTTGAATATGCTTGGCCCAGGGAGTGGCACTATTAGGGGGTGTGGCCTTGATAGAGTAGGTGTGGCCTTGTTAAAGTAGGTGTGTTACTGTGGGTGTGGTCTTTAAGACCCTCATCCTAGCTGCTTCGAAGCAAGTCTTCTCTTAACACCTTCAGATGAAGATGTGGGACTCTCACCTCTTCCTGCACCATGCCTTAAAGTGTGCTACCATGACAACTCACTACCTTGATGATAATGGACTGAACCTCTGAACTTGTAAGCCATCCCCAATTAAATGTTGTCCTCATAAGAATTGCCTTGGTTATGGTGTCTGTTCACAGCAGCAAAACCCTAACTAAGACAGCACTGCTTTAAGCTTTCTTTAGATTTGCTGATATCTACAGAGACAATGACAAGGACAAGAGCTTTTCAGGGATTCTTTGTCTCTTGATTCCCACCAGTTCGACTGCTGGGCCTACAAGATGAGAGAACAGACTCCAGAAAGCTGTCTTCTAACCAACACACACACACACACACACACACACACACACACACACACACTCACACACACGACAGACAGAATGTCTGTTCTACACTTCACTTTTCTGTTAATATATATGATTAAACATTAATCTCTTAATTTTAGTAGCTTAATATAGTCCAAATCACATATATTCTCTAAGCTTAAGTTTCTTTGTTGCTAAATGCATAAGACAAATGGTCTAGCTCATTATGGGTTTTTCATAAATATAAATAAGAAGTCAATGTAAGCAATCACAGATGATCATTCTCCTAGCTTATCTAACAATCATGTACTCTGTGTCCCAGGTGCTATGAACCAATATACTGTTGCTAGTGTCACCATTAAGGAACTAAATCAACTCCAGTATTTCTTCCAGGCATCTTATTTTTTAAATTTAATTTTATTTGTAATTCATTTTTTTATACTTCATATTCCATTCCCCACCCATCCCCTCCCACTCTCCAACTGCTACACATCCCATATCTCGTCCTCACCACACCCCATCTCCACATGGATGCCCCCACCATCCACCCCTTCTGACCTCTAAACTCCCTGGGGCCTCTAGTCTCTTGAGGGTTAAGTGCATCATCTCCGAATGAACACAGACCCGGAAGTCCTCTACTGTATGTGAGTTGGGGGGCTTCATATCAGCTGGTATATGCTGTCTGTTTGATGGTCCAGTGTTTGAAAGATCTCAGGGGTCCAGATTAATTAAGACTGCTGGTCCTCCTACAGGGTTGCCCTTCTCAGCTTCTTTCAGCCTTCCCTAATTCAACAACAGGGGTCAGCTGCTTCTATTCATTAGTTGTGTCCAAATATCTGCATCTGACTCTTTCAGCTGCTTGTTGGGTCTTTCAGAGGGCAGTCATGATAGATCCCTTTTTGTGAGCTCTCCATAGCCTCAGTAATAGTGTCAAGCCTTGGGACCTCCCCTTGACCTGGATCCCACACTGGACCTATCACTGGACCTTCTTTTCCTCAAGTTCCTCTCCATTTCCATCCCTGTAATTCTTTCAGACAGAAACAATTATGGGTCAGAGGTATGACTGTGGGATGGCAACCCCATCCCTCTCTTGATGTCCTGTCTTCCAGCTGGAAGTGGACTCTAAAAGTTCCCTCCCCTACTGTCAGGCATTTCATCAAAGGTCTCTCCCTGTGAATCCTGGGAGTCTCTCACGTCCCAGGTCTCTGATGCACTCTGGGGCTCCTCTAAACTCCTATTTCCTGAGGTTGCTTATTTACATTCTTTCTGCTGGACCTCAGGGCTTCAGTCCTTGTACATCACCCAATACCAGATCAGGTACCCCCTCCCCATCCACTTTCCCTCCCAAGTCCTTCCCTCTCTCCCTCCCCACTTATATGATTGCTTTCTCTCTCCCCAGTGGGATTAAGGTGTCCTCACTTGGGCACTTCATCTTGTTTAGTCTTTTGAATTCTGTAGACTGTATCTTGTGTATTCGGTTTTTTGGTTTTGTTTTGTTTTGTTTTGTTTTGTTTTTTGCTAATATCCACTTAATACTGAGTACATACCATGCATTTCCTTTTGAGTCTGAGTTACCTCACTCAGGATGATATTTTCTAATTCCATCCATTTCCCTGCAAAACTCAGGATGTCCTTGTTCTTAATAGCTGAGTAGTATTGCATTGTATAAATGAACCACATTTTCTGTATCCGTTTTTCTGTCTTGGGACATCTAGGTTGTTTCCAGCTTCTGGCTACCACAAATACGGTCACAATGAACATAGTGGAACATGTGCCCCTGTGGCATGGTTGGTCATCTTTTGGGTATATTCCCAAGAGTGGCATAGCTGGGTCTTCAGGTGGATCTATGTCCAATTTTCTGAGGAACCTTCAGATTGACTTCCAGAGTGGTTGTACCAGGTTGCAATCTCACGAGCAATGGAGGAATGTTCCTCTTTCTCCACATCCTCTCCAACATGTGTTCTAACCTAAGGTTTTGATCTTAGCCATTCTGATTGCTGTAGGTGGAATCTCAGGGTCGTTTTGATTTGCATTTTTCTGATCACTAAGGACTTTTAACATTTTTTAGGTGCTTCTCAGCCATTTGAGATTCCTCAGTTGTGATTCCTGGTTTAGCTCTATGCTCCATTTTTTTATTGGGTTGTTTGGTTTTTTGGTGATTAACTTCTTGAGTTCTTTATATATTTTGGATATTAGCCCTCTATTGGATGTGGGGTGAGTGAAAAAATTTTCCCAATCTGTAGGTTGCCAATTTGTCTTATTGACTATGTCTTTGTCTTACAGAATCTTTCCAGTTTTATGAGGTCCTATTTATCAATTCTTGATCTTAGAGAATAAGCCATTGGAGTTCTGTTTAGGAAATTTCCCCCTGTAACAATGAGTTCAAGGCTCTTTCCCACTTTCTCTTCTAATTTTATTCAGTGTATCTGGTTTTATGTTGATCCACTTGGACTTGAGCTTTGTACAAGGTGACAAATATGGCTCTATTTTCATTCTTCTACAGTCAGCCAGTTAGATCAGCACCATTTATTGAAGATGCTTTCTTTTTTCCATTGTATATTTTTGGCACCTTTGTCAAAAATCAAGTGACAGTAAGTGTGTGGTTTTATTTCTGGGTCTTCAATTCTATTCCATTGATCAACATGTCTGTCTCTGTACCAATATCATGCAGTTTTCATCACTATTGCTCTTAGCAAAGCTTGAGGTGAGGGATGGTGATTCCCTACCTGTTCTCCTATTGTTAAAAATTGTTTTTGCTATTCTGTGTTTTTTGCCTTTCCAGATGAATTTGAGAATTGCTCTTTACATGTCTTTGAAGAATTGTGTTGGGATTTTGTTGGGGATTTCATTGAATCTATAGATTGCCTTTGGTGGGATGGCCAGTTTTACTATGTTCATTCTGCCATTCCATGAGCATGGGAAATCTGTCCATTTTCTGAGATCTTCTTCTGTTTCTTTCTTGAGATATTTGAAGTTATTGTCATACAGGTCTTTCACTTGTTTGGTTAGAGTTACCCCACGATATGTTATGCTATTTGTGGCTATTGTGAAGGGAATTGTTTCCCTAATTTCTTTCTCAGCCTGTTTACCCTTTTTATAAAGGAAGGGTACTGATTTATTTGAGTTAATTATATATCCTGCCATTTTGCTGATGTTGTTTATCAACTGGAGAAGTTCTCTGGTAGAATTTTGGGGGTCGCTTATGTATACTATCATATCATCTGCAAATAGTGATACCTTTATTTTTTAACAGTCTGTATCCCCTTGATCTCTTTTTGTTGTCTTATTGTTCTTGCTAACACTTTCGGTACTATATTGAATAGATATGAAGAGAGTGGGCATCCTTGTCTTGTCCCCGATTTCAGTGGGATTTCTTCAAGTATGTTTCCATTTAATTTGATATTGGCTGTTGGTTTGCAGTAAATTGCTTTTATTATGTTTAGGTATGGGCCTTGAATTCCTGATCTCTCCAATACTTTTAACATGAAGGGGTATTGTATTTTGTTAAATGCTTTTTCAGCATCTAAGGAGATAATCATGTAATTTTTTCTTTGAGTTTGTTTATATAGTGGATTACATTAATGGATGTTCGTATATTAAACCAACCTTGCATCCCTGGAATGAAGCCTACTTGATCATGGTGAATGATGGTTTTGATGTGTTCTTGGATTTGGTTTCTGAGGATTTTATTGAGTATTTTTGCATCAATATTCATAAGCAAGATTGCTCTGACATTCTCTTTTTTGGTTGGGTCCTTGTGTGGTTGATTTAGGTATCAGAGTAATTGTGGCTTCATAGAATGAGTTAGGTAGTAGTCCTTTCATTTCTATTTTATGGAATAGTTTGAGTAAAATTGGTATCAGGTCTTCTTTGAAGGTCTGGTAGAATTCTTCACTAAATCTATCTCACCCTGGACTTTTTTTTTTTTTTTTTTTTTGGTTGGGAGGTTTTTAATGAGTTCTTCTATTTCCTTGTATGATATGGGCCTCTTTAGATAGTTTACCTGCTTTTGATTTAATTTTGTTATGTGACATCTGTCTAGAAAAACATCCATTTCATCTAGATTTTCCAGTTTTGTTGAGTATAGGCTTTTGTAATAGGATCTGATGATTTTTTAATTTCCTCCATTTCTGTTGTTATGTCTCCTTTTTGTTTCTGATTTTATTAATTTGGATACTGCCTCTTGGCCCTTTAGTTAGTTTGGCTAGGGGTTTATCTATCTTGTTGATTCTCTCAAAGAACCAGCTTTTGGTTTTGCTGATTCTTTGTATTGTTTTCTTTGTTTCTATTTGGTTAATTTCAGCCCTGAGTTTGACTATTTCCTGCCTTCTACTCCTTTTAGGTGAGTTTGCTTCTTTTTGTTCTAGGGCTCTCAGGTGTGCTGTTAAGTTATTAGTGTAAGATGCCTCCAGTTTCTTTACCAGGGCACTTAGTGCTATGAATTTTCCTCTTAGCACTGTTTTCATTGTGTCCCATAGGTTAAGTTTGATGTGTCAACATTTTCATTAAATTCCAGGAAATCTTTCTTTATTTTTTCCTTGACAAAGTTATCACTGAGTAAAGAGTTGTTCAGTTTCCATGTGTATGTGAGCTTTCTGTAGTTTTTGCTGTTATTGAAGACCAGCCTTAGGCAATGGTGGTCTGATAGGATGTATGGTATTATTTCAATTTTCTTGTATCTGTTGAGGGTTGTTTTGTGTCCAATCATATGATCAATTATATGGAGACGGTACCATGAGGTGCTGAGAAGAAGGTGTATTCTTTTCTTTTAGGGTGAAATGTTCTGTAGATAGCTATTAAATCCATTTGGTTCATAACCTATTTCAGTTTCACTGTGTCTGTCTCTGTTTAGTTTCTGTTTCAATGACCTGTCCATTGGTGAGATTGGTGTGTTGAAATCTCCCACTATTTTGTTTGGGGTTCAATGTGTGTTTTGAGTTTTAGTAAAATTTCTTTTATGAATTTAGGTGCTCTTGCATTTGGGGCATAGATGTTCAGAATTGAGACTTTCTCTTGGTGGATTTTCCCCTTGATAAATATGAAGTGTCCTTCTTCATCACGCTTGATAACTTTTGGTTGAAAGTATTTTATTGGATATTAGGATGGTGACTCCTGCTTGTTTCCTTGGACCATTTGCTTGGAAAATTTTTTCCATCCTTTTACTCTGAGATAGTCCCTGTCTTTGTTATTGAGGTTTGTTTCTTGTATGCAGCAAAATGCTGGATCTTGTTTGTGTATCCAGTCTGTTAATAGGTGAGTTGAGTCCATTAATATTGAGAGATAATGAAGAGAGATGACTGTTGGTTCCTGACACGTTTGTTTCTGTAGGTGGTTTTACGTGCTTGTGGCTCTCTGTTGTTGACTTTGTTGTGAGATGCTTACTATCTTTTCCTTTCTTTGGTGCAGGTATCTTCCTTGTGTTGGAATTTTCCATCCAGGATCCTCTGTAAGGCTGGGTTGGTAGATAAATACTGTTTGAATTTGGTTTTTCCTGGAATATTTTGTTTTCTCCATCTATATTGTTTGAGAGTTTTGCTGGGTATAGTAGCCTGAGCTGGCAATTGTATTCTCTTAGAGTCTGCATGACCTCTGACCAGGCTTTTCTGGCTTTCATAGTCTCTGTTGAGGAGTCTGGTGTAATTCTAATATGTCTATCTTTGTATGTTACTTGGCCTTTTTCCTTGCAGCTTTCAATATTCTTTCTTTGCTCTGTGTATTTAGTATTTGGGTAATTACGTGATAAAAGGATTTTCTTTTCTGGTCCCATTTATTTGGTGTTCTATACACTTCTTGTACCTTTATGCCCATCTCTCTCATTAGGTTGGGGAAGTTTTCTTCTATGATTTTGTTGAAGACATTTTCAGGTCCTTTGAGCTGGGATTCTTCGTTCTCCACTATTCTGATTATTCTTAGATTTTGTCTTTTCATTGTGTCCTGAATTTACTGGATGCTTTGGGTTAGGAGTTTTTTATGTTGTGAATTTTCTTTGACAGTTGTGTCAATCTATTCAACCTTATCTTCTACACCTGAGATTCTCTCTTCTATCTCTTGTATTCTGTTAGTAATACATACATCTGTAACTGCTGACCTCTTTCCTAGGTTTTCCATTTCCAGGTTTGCCTCCATTTGTGTTTACTTTATTGTTTCTACTTCCACTATTATATCCTGGATCACTTTATTCAATTCCTTCACCTGTTTGCCTGTGTTTTCCTGTATTTCTTTCAGTGAGTTATTGATATCCTCCTTAAAGGACTCTATTATCTTCATGAGGTAGGATTTTAGGGCAGATTCCTGATTTTCAGCTGTGTTGGTGTATTCAGAGCTTGCTGTGGTGGGAGAACTGGATTCTGATGATGCCCACATATTTTGGGTTTTGTTGCTTATGGCCTTTCACCATCTGGATATCCCTGGTGTCTGCTGATCTGGGTGACTGCATGGAGTCCCTGGGTTGCTTCAGGTTTCCTCTTAGGCTTGCAGCCCTGGCTGTATCACACCACCTCTGGGGCCTTCACAGGGACAGATAATCTGCTGATCTGTAGTTCTGGCTGCAGTAGGTCTCTTGAGAGGCCTTCAAATTTTTGGATCTTCCATGGAGTAATCAAGCTGTTGTCCAACTGTGCTGAGTGCAGCCGATCTTCAATTGCTCTGAAAGCAAAGGATCCTCAACTGCTCTGAGTACAGAGGGTCCTCAACCTCTCAACTGCTCTGAGTGCAGTGTGTCCAACTGATCTGAATGCAGCAGGTCCTCTAGGATGGATTGGGATATGGAGTCTTCATGGGAGCAGACCAACTATGGCCAAGTATCTTATTATTGGAATCAAATTTATTTTACATGTGTGATTTGTACTGGTCAATATTAAGAAACAACTATAGCAGTCCTGCCTAGAAATACTCTCTCAGATGGGCATGTTCAGTGTCTTTTTCTGTACAGCCCAATTTCCACACCAAACTAGTGAGGAGGTGTGCATTCATTTTCATTTTTTTCTTATTTATTTATTTATTTATTTATGTCTCCAATCCAAAGTTGCCCTGAAATCCATATATAGATGAACATAATCTTGAATCTCTGATATTCCTGCCTCCATATCCCAAGCGTTATGTTTAAAGGCATCAGGGTGTGGTGTTTATAAGGCAAGGACCCTATCAACTCAACCACAATGAAGACTTAAGCATTCAATTTTATGCTTTTCCATTTATGTGTCTACCCTTAATAGCTACCATATGGGGCCACACAGAGCTCCTAGAGACTAAGAAGAAGGTAGTACTGGCAGAAAAAAATAAATAAATAAAGGCCCTGTATTCTTATGGAAAAGATGTCTTTGAAACTTGTTACCAGCATGTATTGGACTCTCTGTGGTTTTGTTGTTGTTGTTTTGTTTTGTTTTGTTTTATTGTCTTTCTGTAGTTAACCTTAGAATTTGGTGATACCTGGCTAAGCAACCAAAAGCTCTTTCCTAAAATGAAGTGAGAAATAGTCTCAAATCCCTTGGTTCTTCAGAGTAGAATTATTTGTGATTTGCAAACAATGAAATTCAAAGATTTGTTAGACATATTTTGTTCATTAGTGCTTCAATTTTTCATTCTCTGTGTGTGTGTGTGTGTGTGTGCGTGCGCGTGCACATGCACATGCATGTATGTATATAAATATCTGTGCCATGGAACACATGTGAGAGTCAAAGGACAATGTGTGGGACAATGTGTGGGACTCAGTTCTTTCTTTCCATGATATGGAATCTAGGACTCAAACTCATGATCAAGCTTAGTAGCAGATGGCTTTCCCACTTTGGTACCTATGGCCACAAGTAGGTTTTTAAAATCATTAAAATCTTAAGAATATTAAATGAAAACAAATGTATTTCCTTCCAAGTGCTTCACTGATGGGCTGTAATAGTGACTTCTTGGGAAATAATGTGTTTGGTGCTTTAAATACGATAAATTCTCTACAGCAGAATTTGCTGAAGGGGCAAAAAGAAACAGCAAAAAGATCAGTTCAGGGCCTAGGCCTGGTGTGGCCAAGTTCTTGCCCTCTTATTCAAAAGTAAAATAAAAGCCCACACAAATTGCAAGGCACTAATAAACCTTTATTCAAAGTAAAACAATAGAAAAGATCAGAAAACACTGCAAGAAAGCAGTGTCTCCCATAAGTGAAGATGCTCAGGGGCCCTGATTATTCTTTTGGCCTTCCTTCTATGCAGGTTAAAAGAATGAGGAGTTTGGTTATTAAGAGGTTTGGTTTGAAAGTTTCTTTATTTTGATTAACACAATAGGATATATATATAATATATATTATATATACAATATATATATAGTATATACATCCTATTGTGTTAATCAATAGATAGATAGATAGATAGATAGATAGATAGATAGATAGATAGATAGATAGATACACACACACATATATAATCTTTCCCCTATGTGGAATGTCCCTTCCGTATGCACCTGAATTTTGAATATACATCTGACTAATAATGTCTATGCATAAGATGGCAAATAGGGGATTCTTCCTAGTTTACTTTAGGACACAATTTTAGCTTAATGTGCATTTATTCAAAACCAGTTCAGACCAGATTGACCTTTCCATTTTTATACTCAGACAGAAATAGAATATGATTAAATAGAATCGGTCTCAGTTTGGTGGTAATTGAAGGCAAGAGAAAATGAGTCCATTGTTCTGAGTGGAGTATGTATGCAGCTCAGGATAGGTGCTGCCACCTGTATATGTGTGCGTATCCTGCTACAGATGTTTCCATCTGTACATGTGTGTGCAGCCTGGCAGGGAATCGTGCTATGGAGAGTATTATCAGAAGAAGCATGTATATAGCTCAAGTTAAGTGGAGTCTAAGGTTGTTATTCCCTCCATACCCTGCTTCAGAAAGTTACCCTATCCTCTGGAAAACTCACACTCATAAATAAATGGGTTCTGAACTTCATATACACTCTTATGTCCATCCAGAGCAACTTTGACCATGCAGGAAAATGATGAAATTTCTCTCCTACTAAAACGAAGTGGCTTGTATAAGAGAGACCAGTGTGCTTAAGATGTCTGCTCAGATTTGAAGCCTGGTTTACCACTTCCCTGTGTGACTTTGGGCAAATGCTTCTCTGTCTCAGTTTCTTCACTGTCTCTCTAAAGTATGGTCCTTGGATAATTTACATAGATAATGTGCATAAAGCGTTCAGAGTGAGGATATACAACATGCTTCCCAATGCATTCTGGCAACAAGTAAAAACACAAATGAAAATATGTACAATTCAGCAGAAGATTATAGATTGAGTGTCTTCTGCTAGCTTAGAGTGCAGCCAAGGACCACTCAGTTTCAGGACTTCCCTAGTGTGATAATGAAGAGGTTTTAGCCCATCCTAGCAACTGAATGGAAAGAAGCTAAAAGAGCAGGAAAACTGATTCTGACCTCCATTTTCTTGCAGTTTCTCTCAGCTTCCTGCATTACTCGTCTCGTGGTCCCGTTTTCATATCACATCAACCATGTTTCTGTTGAAGCATCTCCTTCCATTCAGAAAGACAATCTTACTGTGCTTTTAGGAAACACTTGTGATTATATTCACCCACTCATGGCATCCTCAATACTTTCCATTTCAAGATACTTACTTTAAAGGGGTCTGCAAAGTTCCAGTTTTCCATAAAAAGTACTCACAGGGTTTGAAGGCTGAGGTGTGTGGAACCACCACTCTGCCACTGAATGAACAGAGATTAACAAATAGTATGGGTGGTGTAGGGCATTGGATCAGACCCTCCTGCTTTATTCAGAGTGGAGGTTCTTGTAGAGCAAGCAGTTCGGGATAAGCATCATTTGGTAAGTACTCAAGCTTGAACATACAGAATGGGAAGCAGCCTTGGGAACAGTACCAATGCACAGCTCCAGGGTAAAAGTCAGAAGCTGTCGAAAGTAAGGGGTGAACAGAGACCCTTTCCTGCTCTTGGGAGCAGCTGACTTGCTTTTATTCTTTGTCCAAGAGAAATGTCACTGAGAGACCTATCCATTCTTTGAAGGTTAAATTATCATTTTTAATATCACTGTATTTAACTTGTTTGGTCTTACCATTGTTCAAAATGGGACTTAAAAGATGACTTGTAAAAGTCACTATGCCACTTAAACAGGATTTAAAAGAAAAGGTGTTTGTCCTAATTTTGTTATTCCTAAGTAACTTTTGCAGAAGGGAGAACATGCTTTTATAGATGGGGGAACTAAAGGGCTCATCCCTAGCCTCTAACCAGCCACCTGCCACTTCACCACTAACACACAATAACAGTACATATTAGGTAGAAGTCAACAAAAAACTGGGCAGTGGTGGCACATGCCTTTAATCCCAACACTCAAGAGGTAGAGTCTGGAAGATTGGATCTCTGGGAGTTTGAGGCAAGCCTGGTCTACATAGTTAAGTTCCATGACAGCCAGGCTTGGAAATAAAAAGCAATCAAACAAAAGTCGACAAAAAGTATGTAGAAAGAGGTTGTGCAAAGTTCATATCACCCAGTTATGGACTTATAAAATGTTAAAGGCCAAGTGTTCTCTAAGAGCAGGCACCACAGCCTTCACTTTCTAGAGGACTCAGAGATCTTGGAAGGTCAACAAATGATCCCACAGGAAATATCACAATCAAGACTGGTGGCCACATTCCAGAGTATCCACTAGTCAGGTGGACTCCAAAATGTCAAATAGAAAGTATGAACTGTTTAGGACCCTAAATCAAGAATCCTGGCTGCAGAAAGCTTCTGCAGTGTGAGGATAATCAGTTAGCAAAATGTGAAGATTGAGTTATTCAGTCTTCTGCCTGGGTGTATTCAAACTGAAATATACAAGGAGGTACCTCCAGAGCAAAGGAAACCATGAGAAATCCTTGTAGCTCTGTAAGGATGATGCCTGGCTGGAGGATAAGATCAAGAAAGAAAGAAAGAAAAAAAGAAAGAATGAAAAAGAAAGAAAGAAAGAAAGAAAGAAAGAAAGAAAGAAAGAAAGAAAGAAAGAAAGAAAGAAAGAAAGGGAGAGAGAAAGAAAGGGAGAGAGAAAGAAAGAAAGAAAGAAGGAGGGAGGGAGGAAGGAGGGAGAAGGAAGGAAGGAAGGAAGAAAGATCAGCAGTGACAGTAAGCTTTAAAATGTCAATCAATAGATCAGGGCTGTGTTGGGTGTGTTGGGAGAGAGAGATGGAGGCTCATATGTAGAAACAGAAGCCACACAAAGGGACTGCATGAGGAACAGTAAATAAATTTGAAAGCTCAATTCTAAACACAAGTCTAAAGGTTCCAGAGAGTTATCTACAGAAACAAAGAGGGAAAGAGTTCACAGTGGCAAGGGCAACCAATTAGAGTGGAGAGCAGAGCAGGCATCTCCTTCCAGTGAAAGGTGACAGTGTGACTGCTTCAGCAGGGAACTGTCAATACTAGGGAAGGGGAGCCTGGAAGGGGCTGAAGTCAAAGGCACAGATTTGTCATATTTTGACCCATAAAAAAGATATACACCAAAGGGCAAGGCCACTGACTAAAGTCCAAGCCATTTTCCCTGTTTTGTTTGTTTGTTTGTTTGTGAATACTTAATAATTTTTATGAAAGTGAGAGGAGAACGGATGTACTAGTGGCAAATGTGTTTTAGAAAAAGAAGAATTCATGTTATTGACAACATTTTGTAAAGTCAAACTTTCTAGTAGAAATTGCTCACACAATTAACATTGGTTTTCAGGTACAAGTTTGGAGGTGTTTTCTTTTTAAAATTTCTAGTTGAGTACTTTTAAAGAGAAATTCATTTTCTTGTATACTTTCATTTTGTGCTTCACTGACAGCAATGAGAGAGAAGGAGGGAGGAGAGAGGGAGAGAGAGACAGAGAGAGATCACAGTTCTCAAAATATTACCAACATACACACACACACACACACACACACACCAAACCTTTCTGTATAAATATCAACTACGCCATCTTGTGGCTTGTACATTTCTGCATTTCTGCTTTAAGTCACAGTTTGAATTGTGCACACACTAAAATTTCTCATTACCTTCAATCATTAAATAAAATATGAATTCTGATATGATGAACATTGACTCTTGTGCAGTGTTAATGAACTAGGTTCATATTGTAAAATATTTATTGTGAGACCAAGGGCAATTACAAAGATAGCAGATACAAAACCCTTACCAGACATTTATGCCTTAATACAGGCTTATGAACTTGGAAGCGATTGTTTTCTGTTCAGCCTAAAGCCACTTCCCTTCATGTTCTCTGCATCATCTCTTCTGTTTCTCTGTTATTATTTATTATTTTGTTTTTCCCTCTGGTCTATATTAGAACTTAATAGACTCATTGTGGTGAGAGATTTTTATTTCAGTGTTTCAGCATTACATACCCAAATGCCTAACACTGTCCCTGACACACAGCAGGCACTCGACAAATATGTGTCAAATTATGATAACTAATAAAGAAAGCTGAATAACTAAAACTTATCTTTCAAATAAGACTAATAAGAGCACTTTGTAGGAAAGCATAAATTAGAAAAATCTCTGTGACTGATGTGAATTGATGTTTCCTCAAAAATTCAGTAAAACTAGTTTAAATGCATACCTCTAGTACTTTTAAAAGATGCAGCAATTCAGGTCATGTTGCTGAAAGCGAGACTGTTAGAAGGCATCCATTATTCAGTGATGTGTCATGAGTCATGAGAAGCCCTCTTACAGAAGCGGTGGCTTTACCAATGAACTGGTACCTCTTTGAATCAATAGTCAAGTCAGAACATCTGGGAAAATCACATTTTGATGTTTGCCAGAGTCTATGGGGTTATTAAGTGACATTTGGATAACCGATTTAAGCCCTGACATTGGAAGGCTCCTAACTTGCTGACTGAGCCAATTTGCATGCATAGAAAGAAAGTACCAGGGTCTAGCTTCGCGAATATGAACTTAGGTCACATCAAACATGCCTTTAATGGTATCCAATTTATACTTTGAATTCTGATTAGTGCTGTCTAAACACACACACACACACACACAGAGAGAGAAAGAGAGAGAGAGAGAGAGAGAGAGAGAGACAGAGACAGAGAGAGACAGAGACAGAGAGACAGAGAGAGACAGAGAGAGATAGAGAGACACAGAGACACAGAGAGAGAAAGACAGAGGGAAGGGGGATCATAAGAAGAATATATTTGTGAACAAGAGGACATGATAGAAAAGTATCAATGGGAGAGGAGGTCCTTGGTCCTGTGGAGGCTAGATGCCCCAGCATAGGGGGGTGCTAGGGCAGTGAGGTGGGAGTGGGTGGGTGGGTTGGGGAGCACCCTCATAGAGGCAGAAGGAGGACGATGGGATAGGGGATTTTCGGGGGTGGGGGAAACTGGTAAGGGGAACAACATTTGGAATGTAAATAAATAAAATAACTGATAAAAAGTAAAGTAAAAACAGAATTGTACATAAGTTCAAATTTGATGTTGCATAGAATTTCAGCTTGTGGACTTTATTGCACTTAGCGTCTTTACAGGTTCCCAGATGATTGTTAAGGGAAATGTTCACTTCATTAGGACACTGACAGTCATCCCAAAGAAAATAAAGCACAGACAATTGGAATGAAGCCTTGGAATATTAGAGGGCATGTCCTAATTGGCTGTTTGCCCCACTCCCTATCCTCTTTCAACTCCTGGCCAGGATCCCACAGAACTGTGCAGAGGGCAGGAATGTGGTATCTACCAGTCCAATTCAGTTCCTTTGTCACTTGACTCTAAGACAGTGTGTTAATATCACCTTGAGAGCTTGCTGAATTGCATAGGTCAAGCACAGGTCAAGGTTGCTTCTTTCCACCTCTATAGATATGTAAGTACAGGAATCTAACATTCCTGGCATCCTGGTTTAGGTGAGCTTCAGGACACACTTTTGAGTACCTTGGTGAATTTCTATAAATCATGTAAGAGCACACTGTCTTTTGTCCATCCATATATCACAGGTCCTCCTGACGCACAGTCTGTGTGGGTGACTCACCTGTAGGTGTGGATGATGGATGAAAGATTACATATTCACACACTTGAAGAACAGACAAGGGCAGAAGGCAGAACCTTGAATGTTCCGAGATCCAAAGATCCTTGGGACTTCTTAAGTTTCTGATAAATAATATTTTGAGCCCCTCAATTTTGTGTGACCATTTTTGTTTTTTATTAAATACCATGTCCCTTTGGCAACTGAGTAATTTTGTCACTTGTGATTAAAAATGGTTCTTTTGTAAAATGGCAAACCATCTTGACGTTTCATCTTCAAACCTTTAACAAATTTCTGTTCTCATGCAAAACTGTTCTTCTAGGAGAACAGAGATGTCTATCTGTAGTTTTATAAAACAAAACACATTTTTATAGTGAGTGCCCAATCAGAGGAGCCACAGAAGAGGAAGCTGTGTCAAAAAGCTTGGGTGCTTCGGTGGCTTGTTGAGCAACATTAAATAAGACATGCAATTCTCTGAGCCCTACTTTCCCCTTTTGGAGAAGTACTTCCCATGGTTCTTTGGGCTCTGCATTTTTTTTTAAATCACTGAAGTTTTAAACTTTTGGCCCACACCTCGCCTTCTGATGTAAAAAGAAGGTCTTCCTACAGACCTCCACTAATGATAGTGTCGAAATCAGTTTACCCAAAGGTATCTACATTCTGATCCTCAGAACCTATAAATGTCTTCCCTTACATAGGGAACTTCACTCACTTAATGAGGTCAATCCTCATCACATCTAATTACAAAACCAGAGAACTGTTCTTAGCTGCAGCCCAAGGGAGAGGAACACAGGAGGATGGAGGAAGGGTCAAGGAGAGGCAACATTTGGTAACCTTGTACATGGAGAGAGATGACTATGGTCCAAGGAACATGAAAAGCCTCTCAGAGCTATAAAGGGCAAGGTTTCTTATTACATTTCCAGCAAATAAAACTGCCAACACTTTTATTATAGCCCATTTAGACTGTAAGATTATAAATATGCAGTACTTAAACTTGTAAATCATGGTTATTTCTTATGACAATAGTAAAAAAAAAAAACTTAATAAATGTATACTAAAATGAAAAGAAACAGGCAGGAGTCCAGTACTGTGTACCATTTACTGAGCAAGCCAGGACCTACTATAAATGTATTGACAGTGTTGTTTGGCCTGAACCTCATACTTATAAGGGTTCCAAAATTTAGAATTTTAGCACTAATTTACAAGTAATTGATTTAAAACATGTATACATATAAATTGTGTACATAGAAATACACACATATATACATATTTGTGTTATGTACATATGCATGCATTTTGACATGAGTTCAGTTCCCAGAACCTTGCATTTAAAAAAATTATGGGCATGGTAGTATATATTTATAATCCCAGCACTAGAGAGGTAGAGACAAGTGCATTCTTGAGACCCTATCACCAGCCAGCATAGCCTACTAAAGAGCTCCTGGCCAATAATAGACATTGTCAACAACAACAACAACAAAGCGGCAAGAGGTAAATGCATCTTAAGGAAAGATAACTGGGAGTGACTTCTGATTTACACACACTTACACACTTTCACACACAATCAAAAGGAGAGATAGGGGATAGAAAGAGAGCTTGGAATTATCTCATGACTCTGCTTCATTACAGAGACCCAGAGGGTCAAGGGATACGCAAAATCACACTCAAAAGTCTTCTCACAGCTACAGGAGTTCTTATATTTCAAAGAGAAGCAGGATTGCAAAGTAACCTTATGTCAACAGTATTTTATTTGAGCTTGCCTTTTTAAAATTTGGATATTTCTTTATTTACATTTCAAATGTTACCCCTTTCCCAGTCCCACCCTCAGAAACCTCCTATTCCATTCCCCCTCCCCCTGCTTCTATGAGAGTGTTCCTCACCCACCCACCCACTCACTCCTGCCTCCCTACCCTCTCATTCCCCTACACTGGGGCATCAAGCCTTCACAGTACCAAGGGCCTCTCCTCCCATGGATAAGATAAGGTCATCCTCTGCTACATATACTGCTGTAGCCATGGGTCCCTCCATGGCCCCTGGGAGTTTGGGGGGATCTGATTGATTGATATTGATGTTCTTCCTATGGGGTTGCAAACACCTTCAGCTCCTTCAGTCCTTTCTCGGTGGCTTGTTGAGCAACATTGAATAAGACATGCAATTCTCTGAGCCCTACTTTCCCCTTTTGGAGAAGTACTTCCCATGGTTCTTTGGGCTCTGCATTTTTTTTTAAATCACTGAAGTTTTAAACTTTTGGCCCTCACCTCGCCTTCTGATGTAAAAAGAAGGTCTTCCTACAGACCTCCACTAATGATAGTGTCGAAATCAGTTTACCCAAAGGTATCTACATTCTGATCCTCAGAACCTATAAATGTCTTCTTCCAATGGTTACTGTGAGCATCCACCTCTGTATTTGTCAAGCTCTGGCAGAGCCTATCAGGATACAGCTGTTATCAGGCTCCTGTCAGCATGCACTTCTTGGCATTCACAATAGTGTCTGCATTTGGTGACTGTATATGAGATGGATACTCAGGTGGAGCAGTTTCTGAATGGCCATTCCTTTAGTCTCTGACCACACTTTGTCTCCATATTTCCTCCTGTGAGTATTTTTCCCCCTTCTAAGAAAGACCGAAGAACCCACACTTTGGTCTTCCTTCTTCTTGAGCTTCATGTGGTCTGTGAATTGTATCTTGGGTATTCCTAGCTTTGGGGCTGAAATCCACTTATCAGTGAGTGCATACCATGTCTGTTCTTTTGTGACTGGGTTACCTCACTCAGGATGATTTTTTTTTTTTAGTTCCATCCATTTGGCTGTGAATTTCATGAAATCATTGTTTTTAATAGCTGAGGACTCCACTGTGTAAATGTACCACATTTTCTGTACCCACTCCTGTGTTGAGGGACATCTGGGTTCTTTCCAGCTTCTGGCTATTATAAATAAGGCTGCTATGAACATAGTGAAGCATGTGTCCTTATTACATGTTGGAGCATCTTCTGGGTATATGACCAGGAGTGGTATTGCTGGGTCCTCAGGTATTTCTATGTCCACTTTTCTGAGGAACTAGCAAACTTACCTCCAGAGTGGTAGTTCCAGCTTGCAATCTCACCAGCAATGGAGGAGTGTTTCTTTTTCTCCACAACCTTGCCAGCATCTGCTGCCACCTGAGTTTTTGATCGTAACCATTCTGACATAAGCCATTGATACTCTGTTCAGGAAATTTTCCCCTGTGCTCATGTGTTCGAGCTTCTTCCCCACTTTCTCTTCTATTAGTTTCAGTGTGTCTGGTTTTATGTGAGGCCCTTGATCCACTTAGACTTGAGCTTTGTACAAGGAGATAAGAATGAATCAATGTGTATTCTTCTACATGCTAATTGCCAGTTGAATCAGCACCATTTGTTGAAAATGCTGTTTTTCCCCCAGTGGATAATTTTAGCTCCTTTGTCTAAGATCAAGTGACCATGGGTGTGTGGGTTCATTTCTGGGTCTTCAATTCTATTCCATTGATCTTCCTCTCAATACTGTACAGTTTTTATCACTGTTGCTCTGTAATACAGCTTGAGGTCAGGGATGGTGACTCCCCCAGAAATTCTTTTATTGTTGAGAATAGTTTTCGATATTCTGGGTTTCTGTTTTTCCAAATAATTTTGCAAATTGCTCTGTCTAAATCTATGAAGACTTGAGTTGGAATTTTGATGGGGATTGCATTGAATCTGTAGGTTTCTTTCAGCAAGATGGCCATTTTTACTATATTAATCCCACCAACCCATGAGCATAGGAGATCTTTCTATCTTCTGAGATCTTCTTTGATTTCTTTTTTCGGAGACTTGAAGTTCTTGTCATACGTATCTTTCAATTGTTTGGTTAGAAAGCAACTAGCATATCAGCTTACACAGACTTTTTAAACCAAACCAGGAAGTTAATCCTGATTTTGAGTACATCAATTGGAAGAGAAGTGCCTTTTATGCTGCAAAATACCATGACCAAGACAACCAATAAAAGAAAGTTTACTTGGCCTTCTGGTTTCAGAAGCTTAGTCCATTATGGTAGGACACAGGCATGACAGCAAAAAGTTGCCAGGAATCAGAAAGCAACCTAAGAATAACTCAAGTGTTTTGAAACCTCAAAGCTGGCCCCTTAGTGACACACTTCCTCCATCAAGGATACACTTCTTAATTGAAGCATATTGAATCAATATGGCCCCCATAGGCTCATGTATGGAATCCTTCTTTATTTTTTCTTCTTTTTAAATTTTTATTAGGTATTTTCCTCATTTACATTTCCAGTGCTATCCCAAAAGTCCCCTATAGTCCCCCCCAACTCCCCTGACCACCCACTCCTACTTCTTGGCTCTGGCGTTCCCCTGTACTGGGGCATATAAAGTTTGCAAGACCAGTGGGCCTCTCTTTCCACTGATGGCCGACTAGGCCATCTTCTGATACATATGCAGCTAGAGACAGGAGCTCTGTGGGTACTGGTTAGTTCATATTGCTGTTCCACCTATAGGGTTGCAGATCCCTTTAGCTCCTTGGGTACTTTCTCTAGCTCCTCCATTAGGGGCCCTGTGATCCATCCAATAGCTGACTGTGAGCATCCACTTCTGTGTTTCCTCGGCCCCGGCATAGTCTCACAAGAGACAGCTATATCAGGGTCCTTTCAGCAAAATCTTGCTAGTGTATGCAAGTGTTGGAAGCTGATTATGGGATGGATCCCCGGATATGGTAGTCTCTAGATGTTCCATGCTTTCGTCTCAGCTCCAAACTTTGTCTCTGTAACTCCTTCCATGGGTGTTTTGTGCCCAATTCTAAGAAGGGGCAAACTGGCCCACACTTTGGTCTTCATTCTTCTTGAGTTTCATGTGTTTCGCAAATTGTATCTTGTATCTTGGATATTCTAAGTTTCTGGGCTAATATCCACTTATCAGTGAGTACATATCGTGTGAGTTCTTTTGTGATTGGGTTATGTCACTCAGGATGATGCCCTCCAGGTCCATTCATTTGCCTAGGAATTTCATAAATTCATTCTTTTTAATAGCTGAGTAGTACTCCATTGTGTAAATGTACCACATTTTCTGTATCCATTCCTCTGTTGAGGGGCATCTGGGTTCTTTCCAGCTTCTGACTATTATAAATAAGGCTGCTATGAACATAGTGGAGCATGTGTCCTTCTAATCCTATCAAAGAGTTTTAAACACTTTTTTGTTCTGTTTAAAATACAAAAGGTAGATTATATACTTCTAACATAAAATGGCAAAGAATATACATTACCATTCCAAAAGGAAGGAACCTGGGCATAGTGAGAAAATGATATACCAAAGAATTTTAAATTCTTTGATAGTATTAGAAGGATTAGGTTTTATGGCCTTGATGGAGAAAGTATGTCATTGAGGGTAGACTCTGAGGTTTCAAAAGCTCATGCCCGGACCAGTCTTTCTTTCTCTCTGACTATGGATCAGGATATCTATTTCAATTACTTCTCCAACATCAGACCTTCCATACTTGGTATGAAGTTCCCTGCTATGATGATTATGTACTAAGCTTCTGAAACTATAAGCAAGCACCAAGTTAAATGCTGTTTTACAAATTTGCTATGGTCAGTACAGCAGAAGGTATTCTCATCACAAAATAATAGGCACAGACTTCTTTGAAATATTAATCTTAATATGTTTAACTTGTATTGTTATTATACATAATAAATATATAATATGTATATACTTCACAGATACATACAGACTTATACAATACATAAGCAAATATATAAAATATATTATATAATTGCCTGCATGTTTATGCAATATTTGTTTCCCTATTATCTACAGAGAACAGAAGAGGGTGACATATTCCCCTGAGTTCATATTCTCCAGTTGAGTTACAGATAGTTGTCAGCCACCATGTGAGTGCTGGGAAACAAACCCAGGTTGTTTCCAAGAGCTACCAGTACTCTTAACCATTGAGCCATCTCTTCAGACTCCTCCTTTAAAGCATTTTACAATTCACCCCATATTAAATTATTTGGATAATTTTTATGTTATCTCTGATGTGTTTGTTTACCTACTGATCATTTATTGGCTTCTATGATGTTAGACCTGAGAGAAACTTGGGTTACCTTAATTTTCTCCAAAATTATACAAATGGAAACATCCCACAAAGGTTAAAGGTCAGTCTTAATGATACAGCCAGAATTTCATATGGGTTTGTTGACTCTCATTCTTGGGATCTTTCTCCTCTGTTCACTCTGATTTAGATGATGCCTTTATAACAATATTTTAAAAGTTTCATAAGCTGCTTTTATAACTCAGCACCATGTGCAGCCATTTTCTACCCTCCAATTTGAAAGTGTGCTCACTAGGAGAGAACACATGGCCCCAAAGAGGAGAAATGATCTCATCCCTCAACTCGTGGGTGAATAAAGGAAAGACAATCCCCTTTCTTCAGAGAGAAGGAAAAGAAAGGCCCTAACTATTTGTTGGTGCTCTGATAATCTCCTTACCCACACTCTATTTGAAAACTATGGATTTCAAATTTTCTGCTCCTCTACCATATAATACCATGTTATCAAGTTGTCAGTAATTACTCCGACACTCAGTGCAATATACGTGATATTGGATAAAGTTGGTGATTCTGAGCCACTTTATATTAAACTTAACACAAAGATATCATTAAAATACTTAAAGCTCCTAAGACCTTTGCTGAGCCAATTTCTTAGATCTTTGCTCCTGATTTCTATAAATTCAGACCTTGAAAGAAGAAGCAAACCAAATTTCTACCTGTCAAGTGATTCAGTTGTAAGAAAATTCATTTCACTGTTGATACTTCAGGGACAATGGGATTTCAGATTGAAGGCATTTGCATTCCATGGGGACACTTGTTATGTGTCCCTATGCTAATTTTAAATCTCATTCTGGAAATGAAATGTGTAACTAAGAAGAATTGTGTTAAACGATCGCTACACATTGAATAATCATTTGCAAAGATTGATCATTTAATAAACTAACCTAAAAATGTAAAAAAACACAGTGTAATTTTTCTTTGATGATTCTGAATGTACTCAAAGTACCACAGTGCACTCAATGTACTGTGAAGTACCTTGAAGTCATCACAGGAGATATAACTTTGGAATTGAAAGGGTATTTGTTGGGTTATATGATTCATGGTAGACAACGAAGCTTTAATAACTTATTTATCTCCAACTATAATTCATTGTGTGGCTCTTGTGTACTAAGCTGAGTGTTCCAATATTATATTTTGACCTGGTAGAAAAACACGATGTTATTGACTAGTGATATCTACCTTGAGTAGAGAGAGATTGACAAGCTGGTACAGAAGTTATCACCTTTCCTTCACAGTTCCAGACCAATCCAATTTAAGGCTGAGTATCCTAAAGTATTTTCCAGAATAAATCAGCTGATCACAGATATTAATAGTTGGTCTAACAACTATTATCATTATTCTAGCATTCGAGTTCTGAAATTATCAATGAAAGCAGCCTGAAAATGGAAAAACAACTTTATTATCTTGGATATCTAAAAACATTTGCAGGGAAAAATAATTTAAGCAGAACTTTTTTTTTTTTTTTTTTTTTTTTTTTTTTTTTGGTTTTTCGAGACAGGGTTTCTCTGTGTAGCCCTGGCTGTCCTGGCACTCACTTTGTAGACCAGGCTGGCCTCGAACTCAGAAATCCGCCTGCCTCTGCCTCCCGAGTGCTGGGATTAAAGGCGTGCGCCACCACGCCCGGCTTTTTTTTTGTTTTTTTTTTTGTTTTTGTTTTTGTTTTTTTTTTTAAGCAGAAAATTTATTTGGAGAGTGACATACATTTCCTAGAAAATTGGTGACAGTTCATGGCCTAGTGAAAAAGAATGTGAAGTCACTTTCCCTGTGAGACACCATGTAGCTTAAACTGTTATTATGGTTTCTGAATTCATTTTAAAACACTCAACAAATATGTTTGAATGTCTTCACTATACAAGATACTATATTAAAGTGGTGAGAAAAGAAATGAGATATTTTAAGCAAATATTCCCTAGACTTCACTCAACAGACATTTGTTGACCATTTTCTGGAGTCAGGCAATGCCTTGAGCCATGGAAATTCAAAACCAACTAAAATCCCTCAATAATAAAGTTGAGGGCTTGCTTGGCAATATGTAACATATAACTAAAGAATTAAGCACACTTTGTTTTGTGACTTAGGCCTATAGGAAGCTGGAAGAAACTAAAGACAAGTCTTTTTTTTTTTTATAATTGCATAGCAAATTTGTTTATTCTAATTTCCCACTTAAAACCTATCATTTATCTAACAAGTATTTATTGGATGTCAAAGAAGTGTCAGGTTTTAGGTACAAAGCATTAAATGGTGGACAGACAAATGAACAAAACACTTTCAGTTTAGTAGAAGTTACCGTTGGAAGGGGACAACATACCCTATCAAGCAAATATAAAATTAATATCATGGAGCGAAATGTTTTGAGGAGAAATAAAGTAGTCTAAAGTGGAAAACAGAGGTGTTATTTGATTTCTGGTGCATCTGAATAGTAGAGCAAATTTTGTTAAGACTATTAGTAAAGTGAGATGGCATATATTCATATTTGGAGGAAGAGCATCTTGGGCAGTGAGAGCAGCCAGAGCAAGACCCTGAGGAGGAATCACCATTGTATTAGTAATATATTTTACTTAAGATCCACCAAAACATGTACTAACAATAAGTAAATATGTATGTAACAATTAAAAGTTATTAAATACCTTTCCAAAATAGTATATGCATAGCAATATTTTCTGTGAGATTCTATTTTGTTCTTTGAAAAAATTAATTCTGAAGCAACAAGGAAAATAAGATTAACAATCCAAATATGTTAACTTCCAATGCACATGAAAAGCCAGTAAAAATCTCATGGATAAGAAAGAGATTGTACAAGGAGGAATGGGATGAGGAAATGTCAGAGGGCAAACCAGGAGGGGGATAACGACTGGACTGTAAGAAAAGATTCAATAATAATAATAATAAGTAAAAAGAGAGACACTGTGAATTTCAACCATAGCTGGTAATTGCTGGGTGAGCACAGAAGGAAAGCTGGCTCTCCGTCCCATGAGAGGCCCCTCATGCTTCAGTTCTTCCGTAAAGACAAGTCTTGAATTCTAAAGACAGTTAAAGCATAGTAAGCAACTTTGAAAATACATTTTCAAAATAAGTTCTGAATGAAGTTCAGAAATGTCTGTCTTTAAACACTTTAAAACCTTTTTTTAATTTAACACATACATAAATCAAAATTTTAAAAGTCAATGAATTATCATTATATGATAATTCATTACATATATGAAACTATTGATCATGCCTAGAAATAGAATCTTACCAACACCAATGATCACTTTTCTTCTCTCACTCAGTGCCCCTTACACCAGGTAAAGATTAACTACAATTCTACAATTTTCATTTTCAACACCAGATTTGTTTTTTTTCTTTTTCTTTATTCTTCTCTCATAAAAACAAAAATTCATCCTGACTTCAGCTTCCACTCCTTCCCCAACTCCCAGTAACCCAACAAATGCTTTCCTTCTCCCCTTGATCCACTGTTCCTCTGTTTTCCTTCATAAAAGATCTGGCCTCCTAGAGATTTCAACTGATCATGGCATAACATGATGCAATAAGACTAGACACAAACCCTCATATCAAGGCAGGATATGGCAATCCAGTAAGAGGAAAACAATCCCAGGAGCAGGAAAAAGACTCAGAAATACTCCTGCTTCCACTGATAGGAGTCCTCCAAACACCCCAAGACAAACAACCACAAAACCACAACCATAAGTGCAACCACAGCATGTATTTAGAGGACCCAACACAGACCCCTGTAGACTCCATAATTGCCACTTGAGTCTCTGTGAGCCACTATGAGCCCTGCTTAGTTGATTTTGTGGGATGTGGTGTCCTCAACTCCTCTGTCTCCTACAATCCTTTCTTCCCCTCTTCCATAGGATTCCCTAATAACTGCCTAAATGCAATTCATTCATCAGGGGGAATGGCATCTTGACAGGAGTGTTGTTTAGCAGTTACTAATATCTAAGCTTTGAATGTGTCTACTTTGTTCTTCTCTACAAGCACACCACAAGCATCTTGGAAGGTATCAGGATAACTCAGTCACCTAGTGGAAGAGCCACAATAAATCAGTCTGCCTCTATCTTACGCTTAAAAGCCATGCTTGTCTTTATTATAACTAAATCTCTGTTTTTCAAGGAGAGGGCTGTGCTCCTCCTGTAATCTTAACTACAAATTAGATTACTGCCTGTTCCTGTTCTGTACTGCCTGTTCCTGGAAGTGACAACAATGCCTTTGTTTCAAAAGATTGTTATGATTACCTGTTGTTATGACAACCTCATTATGATAACCTTGCAAGCATATCTTTGTTTCAGGTTGTTGTTATTACCAACTTGTTATGTTTATGCTGATTCTGTAACTCCATCTGTTTGCCAGACAAATTCCCCTTTTCGAAACACTACCATCACCACCCTGTGCACACACATACATGCACATACACTCCTGAACTATAAAAACCCTTATCTTATCCATGTCCAAAGTTGATCTCGTAAACCCCACCTTTAGGGAGAGATAGCTTATCTACATGAATAAAAATACATTTCTTTAATTAATTGCTTGCTTTAATTAACTTAGCCATGATAGTTTGTATCAGAGGTCTTTCTCCTCATATTTACATGGTTAATAATGCTTAGCATGCACAAGGCATTGTGTTTCATCCCTAACACTCCCTACCCTAAATCTGAAATATCATTTCTACTGAAAAATTTTATGAGGAAACAAAGATCAGGGGGTTAAGCAGCCTATCCAAGGACATACAGCCAAGAAGGGCCAGATACACTAAAAAGCATCTGAGATGAATTTCATCCACTTTTATCTTCATGCTCATATTCAAAAGTAACCGTGATTTACTATTTTAAACTGAGAATTAAAATATTTGGTAAATGAGAAACAAATTGAACAACAGGTTTCCTGATCTGAGGGAATTTTACAGTAGTCAATACTTTATGTTCATATGAGATCATAAAGACTTGTACAATGACATCAAGATCTTTCATCCTTTACTGTCTATATAGTCTTTATACAGCTTTTACTTGGTATTTTAGGAATCTTTGTCACTGACGTGAGAATAACCACAGACTTTGTTGATGTAGATTGTGCTTCCACACAGCTTTTCTTTTCTGTACTTGGCTGTTGCAGACAATAGTCATCTTTGAGGGAAAAATTTTCCATGCTCTAGAAACAAAACTTAAGCCCAGTCTGCTCCCAGTGCATGGACCAGGACTTTGTTCATTCCCCATGGATGACAGCTTGACCACAAATTATCTGAGTTTATGCATACTCATAGTTTTCCCTAACCCCCCTTTTAAATCCATGATTGCTGTCATTTTTTTTTTTGCTTAAACTGTGAATACTTATTGATGAATATATAAGAAAATTAATTTGCTCCTTTGTGCTTTCTCTGTAGAATAAGGTGAGGTAAATGACCCCCTTTGAAAGTAAGGGTAAAAGACCTCCCATTAGTGTGGGATGTTGAAACATGGACAATGAGAGAATTTAACCAAGTCAATATTTGGATAGAGAAAGACCTTTTTTTGAACACACTGTAAGAGAACAATAGGAAAGGTAATATCAGAAGAACTATCTGATGGAAGAATGTGAGGCTATAGGTTTCTACCTGGGATCTACCTTCCTTTTGGATTGAGTTCTCACAACCTAATTCCTCCCAATATGCATACTGGGATTGGACAATATTTTCTTCTTGGCAGAGGCTAAATTTGTAGTTAATGTACACAGGCACATGATTTCTATGCTTGCAGTTTGGCTGGAAAACAAATCCTAGTTTTTCATTATGGAAAGGATAGCTGAAAAAAATCTGGAAGCTTTGAGAGACACTCCTTGCCTTTGCTCCTGGTGTCTCACATCTCTGAACCTCTGTTTCTACCATCAGGTCGTCTTGGACTCTTACCTTCCTGCATCCTTCTTATAAGGGCCCATCAGAGAATGTTGAGCTCACCTGGACAACAACTCAAAATTTCCATTTTGGCACATTTGCAAGTCCCCTTTTGCCATGGAAACTAGCATATTATAGGTGGACATCTCTGGAAGGCTGATATTCAGCTAAAGATATACTGTAACTCTCACCTCTCTTTCCTTCTATACAACTTCCAGGAAAGAAATTCTTTTTCCTACCCTGCCTGTTTTTCTTATCCTATATTAATCCCCTTCACTATGCTTAGTGATTGTGTGCTGCTTCCCTTTGGAAATAGCCTGGCCTAGATTTTTTTTAAAAAGATTTATTTATTTATTATATGTAAGTACACTGTAGCTGTCTTCAGACACTCCAGAAGAGGACGTCAGATCTTGTTACAGATGGTTGTGAGCCACCATGTGGTTACTGGGATTTGAACTCTGGACCTTCGGAAGAGCAGTCGGGTGCTCTTACCCACTGAGCCATCTCACCAGCCCCTAGATTTTCTTTCTCAGCTCTGCTTATTCAGCTGTGCTACCCTAGTCATGGTATATCAGCTCTCTGGTACATTTAGGTTGACTTATAGATGCCTATCTTCTGGACTACTAGGATCATTAAGTAAAATCATGGAAAGAAGTTTCTCCTAAGCCTTGGCAATTAGAGAGCATTCTGTGGATATAGGTTATTATAGCCATTACTTTCAGTATTTCTTTTTTTCTGTCCTGGCTTGGAGTCTGTACATCCATACAGTCCTGAAAGATGATCCCTTTCTGAAAAAGCCATCCCTTTCTGGCTTGAATTTAATTCAACCGTCTCTTTTCAACATCCTACACTTTACTTTTCAGCAAACATAAAAAGATGAGTAAGTCATCATCTCCTTATCATAAATGCCCATTCTGCAGAGCACAACAAGTAGAAGAGAAGAATAAAGTTTCATATGGTATGGAGGTTATAGCCTATAAGTCCAGTGCTCAGAAAGTAGAGACAGAAGATCATAAATCTGAGGACATCTTGGTGTTTGGAGTCAACTCAAGTATAGCCTGGACTATATAGTAAAATCTTGACTCATAAAACTAAAGTAAAAAGGAAGAAATATATAGAAGGGGTGGAGGAAGGAGAGAAGAAAGGGCTTCAAAATAATATATGGAATATCTTTCTTCCTTGAAAAATATCAGAAAAGATTTCCAGCTAATAGTCTATTAACCGGAGTGAGGCAGAAAGTAACGCTTTGGGAAAAGAGTTAAATAAGGAGCATTTTGTGCTCTTTGTATTCGTCGATTATATCCCTATCTGAGGCATTGGACCAGTTTCTGCATTCAGCAAGATTTATGTGTAAGTGTTTTAAAATAATCTGACTTTCACCACTGTTTTTTTTTCCAACCCAAGTCTAACAAGGAAAAGGATTGTGAATGTGAAGGGTGAGTTGCAAGATGCTCTGCTTTGCTTGTGGCAGGGTCTGACTTTGGGTTTTGTTGCTGTGAAGAGATACCATGACCACAGCAAGTCTAAAAGAAAAACCTTTAATTGGGGCTGGGTTATAGTTTCAGAGGTTTAGTCATGGGGAAAAAAAACATGTCAGCATGCAGGCAGACATGATGTTGGACAAGGAGCTGAGAGTTCTACATCTGGATTCACAGGAAGCAGAGGGAGACTGTGTGGCACACTGGGCTTAGCATGAGCATAGGAGACATCAAAGCCTGCCACACAATGACCCACTTGCTCTGTCAAGTCCATACCTACGCCAACAAGGTCACACCTCCAACTAGTATCATTCTATATGAGCCAATCATTCAAATACATGAGTCTATGTAGTGATTCCTATTCAAACTACCATAGGTGGCATGGTATGAATTGAATTCAGCATAGTCTGTGTATTGGTTAGAATATGATGACTTCTCAAGCACCTTGAGCGAGTCCCGGGAGATGCCAGATGACAAGAAAATGGCCATATGGCAAAGCTCAGAAGACACCAGACTGGGCTGCAAATCATGACACTCTCATTCTCTAGAACCTGACTCCAAACAACAGAGCAATAGATCTAATTCATCCTATGCTGTACTCTATAAAGCAAGGTCCTCTAGAAGATGAAGGACAAGAAAGGCAGCATAGTATCTGAAAGTCAACCCCACAATAATCAAATCCCCAAGCAAATCCTTTTGCATTTTCTGCCACATCCATCAAGAACACTAACTAAAGCCCACCCACTTAAGACCGTGTTGAAGCTGGAGAAGAAATAAGTGCCAAAGTAGAGCTTCCTTCCAGAAAGTGTTGGGAATCTCTTGGTGTTATGCTTGTACATTCTCAGTGGAAGACTGCAGTATTGCCATAACATTGGGTGGCTGCCAGACTTCTTGACAGACTACGAAGTTAAAGTCGCGTTACTTTCACTGTTGCAGTCACATAGTACCTGACAAAGGTAATGAAGGAAGTTTGAGAAGACAGCCCATTATGATGGGAAAGTCATGGTAACAGGACCATGAGGCAACTGGTCACAATGTATCCATAGTCAGGAAGCAGTGCTCAGCAGGACCCTAGCTAGTCAAAGGGTACCATCCATAGTTAGAGTAGATGTTCCCACCTCTGTTAATTAGAAGCACACAGACTTACTCAGAATTCATCTCTTGGGTGATTCTATATCCCGTCAACCTGATAATTACATTACATTAACCCTCAAAGTTTACAATCCCCAGGTGGTAATGCTGTTTGGGAGATTTTTGTAAACTTTGGAAAGTGGAACCGAGCTGGAAGAAGTGGATCACCAGGTGGCAGGCCTTGAGGGCTCAATTTTTCTGGTCCCACCTCTCCTCCCCAGTCCACATAGATATGATCAAGCAGCTCCACTTGCCTCTGATTTCACAGCTGAGAGATGCTTCCACCATGACTTCTTTATCATGGTGTATTATATTCTCAAACCACCAACAAAATAACCCCCTCCACGCCTCCAAGGGACTTCTTGTTGGGTCACAGCAATGAGAAAACCGTCTAATAGTTGAGACTCCAAACAAAACATACAACAGTGATTTCAGTGACAATACATGTGTGGTATCCAGGACAAGGATAAGAAATGACACATAGGGTGACAAAAAGCAAGATCCATAGTAAGAGAAAGGCTCTGACAGGGTTGATCTAGGCAGTTAAGCGTAGGGTAGGACAATTTTTACCCCAGTAGGGTAGGACAAAAGTTAGAAACACAGTAAACAAAGATGTAAGGAGACTCAGGGAGACAAAGCTGCAGAGACTTGGACACTGATTGAGATGTTGAACATCCTTTGGGCTGACTATCTTTCATCCATGGAAACTGCCTTGTGATTGTAATGCATTGGGATAGGTTGAGAGCCGACTTCTCAAGAGGGCCCTAAATTCAAAAAAACCACACACAAAGCCCATATGTCAACCTTGAATCCGAGTTAAATGTTTAACAAACACTTGCTCCCATGTGAGTGACAGACCAGAAGTAACTCTTCTGATTTAGAATCAAGTGCCTGCCAGGAAGCCAGGAATTCCAACCAGCCACAGGCATGCTGGACCGCTTTTACTATGGTGACTCATGAAGGTATGATGCCGCTAAAGAACTACTGCCACCTAGTGATGTTACAATGTCATAGCACAATACATTGCTCTCAACAGGTCATGTCACCCATATAACCCAGTGCACTGTCGTCAGTTGTTACATCTCTAGTAGACAATTATTTGTTATATATTACTAATTTATATATTTACTGTAATATATGTTAATGGTTATTTTAGAAGGTATTTATTCTACTTTTTTTTTAAAGCTAAATTTAAACAGCCCCAGGCAGGGCCTTCTCAAAGTATTCTAACAAAGACTTTGTGATCTCAAGAGGTCACATTCCAAATATTATGGCCCCAAGTACCCTCCAATGGGACATGATACAGAAGTGGAGCACAGTGGTAGTACACCTGGCCCTCCATACACATCAGCTAATGTGTGTGCGTGTGTGTGTGTGTTTCTTAGTTTTAGCCAAAAGAAAATAAGCTTAGAAAATTTAAACATGTATTTTAAAATATAAGAGTAAATTATAAAAATCCCAACTTAAAAAAACAGTGTATGGTGATACAATGTGTTTTTGTTTTTAGATACAAGTCAAAAGATTTTTTAAAAATAGCTCTTAAGGTAAAAGGTTTCAATATGCTAACCTTTAATCCTGAAGCATATACTTGGTATAAATTTAGAATATTCTATGTGTATTGTGTTTACAAAGTCTACAGAGCTGTACAGAAGGTCCTCATATACATTCCTCATATACATTCATCACTCACTCACCAACTCACCCAGAATAATCTCTAAGTTTTGGAAGCGTCATGAAGGGCATTGGCCTTGCACGGTGGGCCAGTTCTCATCCTTGATACCATATTCTCAGTATGGCTAGATCTGAAAGTACTTAACATGTACTACAAGTGTCTATCAAATTCAGGACAGCAACACACTGTGGAAGGTTTAGCTTAGGTGTGATAGACTAGACCATGTAGCCAAGATATGTAGTAGAATAGATAGATAGATAGATAGATAGATAGATAGATAGATAGATAGATAGATAGATGTGTGTATTCTTTATATATATATATATATATATATATATATATATATATATATATATATGGAGAGAGAAAGAGAGAGAGAGAGAGAGAGAGAGAGAGAGAGAGAGAGAGAGAGAGAGAATGACTCAGGTTTTTATAACACTGAAATCACTTAAAGATGTATTTTTTGAGTTTAGTCCTGTGGCTAAGTCAAACTTAACCAACCATTCATATAAGTGTCTTTCTGTGTGTATCTGTCTGTGTGTGTCTCCACATACATGAAAACCACTTATTTAGTCCCACCCTGAGGCAAATGTTCCTGGTATGACCAAAGTCCACTTCTGTGAAGAATATTATTCTTTCACTGCAACTTAGACGGAGCCCTAGCTTTTGCTTTGGCCAACTAAGTATGAGTAGAGGTTGTTAGGCTTTGCTCTGAAGTGAAGGCACTTAAATGACAGTAATTCATTCTCCAAGCCACTGCTTTCTGCTGTGGCAGCTAGTGATTGGAGAAGAAAATTCCAGTGGGGACGTGCTGCAATTGGGAAGTAGCCTAATGATCCATCAAGAGAGAAAAGTCCTGGAGAGGCCCCATCTCCACCTTCTTTGAGCAAAATGTATAAACTTCTGTTGCAGGGAGCTGCTGGTATTGTGCCATTGTAGCAAGAATATCCAGCCACTTGGATACAGTCAACTGTTACAGCAACACCAAGAAAACAGAAGAAGGAGAAGAATGGAGCAATTATGATCTAAAAAGTGAGGAAGAAAGTGGAACCTAGAGCCGTTTCGTGTTTTGTGCTCAACTCTCTGCAGTGATCCTCAGCTGTGGTAGAAGAGTCACATGCCATTCGAAATATCCAGGTGAGTCATGAAAACAATTTTGTACGAAAGTCTAAGAACCATAAATTGCCCCACATTTTACCATCTTGCAAAATCTTCTCTACTTTACCTGTCAAGTCAGAGATGGATGCGGTGGTAGGAGGTCGCAGTAAATTGAAGCCCTAAGTATTGTCCCAAACAATCATTTCTCACAAATAACCCAACCTCTGTGGAGCCTGTATACACTCTGGAGGACCAGACAATGTTACAGTGGCTGTGAAAGCTGCATATAACAATTTCTTCCAACCCTGCATTATTCTACATACAACTGAAATATGAGAGTCATTAATAAAATTGTTGACACTGAGGAGGCCATGAAAGATGCCCTGCCTCTGATTATATTCCAGCTTACAGAGCAGGTTTCCCCCTTTCCTCCCCTCTAGACCTGTGCAGAGCAGACAAGATTTATCTTTTATCCACCTGTAACTGGGATTTACAGCGTGAGGTGCTGAAGTACACATCTCACAGCAATAACTGCCAGACCCAGCATTTGACAGAGTACTCTAAAGAAAAGGTGTCTTCCTACCTGGCTTACTACACACACACACACACACACACACACACGCACATGCACACACACACGTGCACACCAGTATATGATCATGGTTCTTGATTACTTCTAGAATGTAGGGCTTTAATACAAGAAGCGTGCTTGCTTTGATACTTTTTTCCAGTGCCATGTCTTGTGAGCCTTTCTGAAAGGTGAAGCTATAGATACATGTGAACACGTTAGAGGGATGACAGGAAGAATGAAAGAACTAGGTAGTGAATTTGAAGGGAGGAGGGATAAAAGAAAACTGGGAAAGAAATACAAATGGGAGCTCTGATGATACTGGAGTATGGCTACAGGGGAGAAAGAAGAGAGAGAGAGAGAGAGAGAGAGAGAGAGAGAGAGAGAGAGAGAGAGAGAGAGAGCTTTTCTAAGTTTTTTCTTTCCTATACAATTCTTTTTTTAATTAATTAATTTATTTATTTTTTTCACTCCATATTTTATTCCCCACCCATCCATCGGCAGGAGGTATGAGATGTGGCACAGACAATTCTTGACTGACTGACTCAGGGTTCAGATAATTGAAAGGCACTCTTGAGATACCACCAGCAAAGTAAGAGCTTCCTTATTTAGAAACTACCTACTCTGGGTTAGGGAGGATGCTCAGTTGCTGAAGTGTTTGTTGTGCAAGCATGAGGACCCGAGTTCAATCTCAAGAATCTATATTAAAATATACTTTTTAATCCTGTTGTGGTGGTAAGCTTCACTTGTAATATCCTCCAACACAACAGAGGCAGAGACACTGGATCCCTGGGGCTCACTGGGGAGTCACCCTGGCCTAATTGTTTACTCTTAGGCCAATGAAAGACACAATAAACCAGGTGAATTACTCCAAGTAATAAAACTCTAGGTTGATATTTTGGCCTCCACACTCACTGACACACTTGCTCCCCTGTGAACCAAAAAGTGAGAACTTACACATGCACAGATAGATATATAAAATAGAAACCAGACGCTTGCTGAAATAGAAAATTCTGCAGCGAAACAATTTATTGAAATTCTGTGAACTGTATTGAAATGGATCCAGCGATAACAAAAAATATATGTATGTGTGCACAGCTATGCACATTCATTCATACTTGGTTGAACTTTTTGTTCTTTCTTTAACAGTCACCATCTATGTTCCATACTCTCTGGTGGTCTAGACCTGAATTGTCCTCTTACTAGCTAGAAAAATACCTTAACTTATTACAATGGCTCATGCAGCTGTTTTTAACTCGATCATAAAAGGCATCAATATTGTATATGCTATTAAAGGGGATACATCTGGGACATTTGCGTTCTGGTTTTAACATTGGATAAACTGAGTTCTGAGGATATAAAAGTGACTTAGCCAAGGTCAGAGTGACTCGGGGACATAAGGCTGAGTGATATGTGTTAGGCTGAACTCCTGCTCTTCCCCTGTACAAGCTGGGAAACCCAGTCTACTATCCTTCCCTGACCCCCACCCGCAGAGTGAAAACTCCACCGCCCTCTTGGAGAAAACTCCGGGCTAACATGTCAGCGTTTCCTGGAACCCACCCAAGAGTGGCTGCCAGGGGTTCATTCAGTTTTTAACTAGGTATGGGCAACAAACCCATCTCCTAACCGACAAGTAATCACTCCTCACCAAAACTCCATAAAGTCACGTTGCTTTAGCCTAGATGTTTGACTTCACTGACCTCCACCTGTGAGACCAGCGAACTCCCCTTAGAGCTGCCTCCTGATAACCATGCCTTTACCTACTTTTAATCTGGTCTAATCTGGCCTATGTGTTGGTCACGGTAGGAAATGCCTATCAGATCCAGTTACCATTCCAACGTGTTTTCAGGTTGTGAATTTTTTTTAATACAGCATTTTTTCTTGGGGTAAAATGTCTTCAAACCTCAGATTCATTCGTTTACTTTTTTTTTTCCTTCCTCTTATTCTCTGCCTACTACCACTACTTCCTTCTTTAGATATCTTTTGTCATTTCATTATTTTCCCAATTTTCTTTTCTTCAGTGAAAACGTGTTAGAAATATATTGTATACACTCATGAAATTTGAAAAAAATCCAGCCACAATTCCAGTGCTAGAACAATTCTCTTTCTTTTAGCATTTTGTAATTGTTTTTACCATACATTGATCAATTTTTCTCTTAGTGAAGCCATTATGACTAGGCTAGTTTATATACTGACAGTTTTATTTTCCAGGTGATTATCAGCCTTTTTTGTCCTTGCAAATCTTTGCTTCATACTGATACATGTAAATTTGGGGCTATATCCGAGGGCTACTGAAATCGTTTTAAAAATCAGCTATATTCCAACGACCCCTGGAACAGTCCATACAAAAGAGGATGCTGTATAAAGACGTGTTTGCTCCAAGTGGACACTAAAAACACAGACTTGGGTTTCCCACCTGTCAAAACGTCTTTGTGGCTGAGAAGGGAGCTGTGTAACTTGTGTAGGGGCAGTGGGTCACGGATAGCATTGGGTTTCTTGTCCTCCTTAGAAATGGTCATCTTCAGATGGCTCCGCTGTGCCGCTCTCGGCTCGCCTCGTTGGAGCCGCCAGGGGGCGCTGTGGCCCGGGAGCGTGGCGGCGGCGTAACGCAGACCCTCCCCCTGCGTCCCGGCACCGCCCTTTCCCAGGCTCCTTTGCGGGTAAACAGACATGGCCGGCGAGGGAGATCACCAGGACGCTGCGCACAACATGGGAAACCACCTGCCGCTTCTGCCTGGTAACCTCCGGGACGGGCGCTTGGCCGTGGGTGGAGACCGAGGCCCGGGGCCGATCCCGCAGGGAGGACGGGGACAGCTACTCGGGCGCAGCGGCCGGTGGGGAGCCTCTCGTGTGAGCCTCGCCCTCCGCAGCTCTGCGCTTTCCTGCCGGCCTGTTTCCTGGGCTGTCGGGGATGTTGGGGCGACGGACTTTGGTTTCCTAGATCAGGGACCCCCATTCCTTACCATCTTTCTCCCAAGCCGGCCTCCCTGAAAATGTTGTGGGAGTAGGCGAAGTTGGGAACCGGGTGACATTAGCAGCCGTTACTTTTCCTGCTCGTCTGCCTTCTCATAAGACAGCTAACATGCAGTGGGCACTTGCACGTCGTGGGCCCCGCAGTGAATGCTTTGCATGCATTTCTGCTTTTATTATTACACCTGTCATCTGTCCAGAACCTTGCTTATGGAGGAGAAACTTATCGACCGGTTGTTAAATGTATACCATGCAGTGACGTGGAAGGTCACACAGTTGCAGATAGGGCTCCGCGGTGTACTGATCTGCCACCACAGCTGGTATCTCTTAGCTATCTCTCTGTGGAGGTAGTTATTTAGTGGTTTTTCTCAGGTTTGCAAATAATATGCCTACTTTTAGGATACTCAAGAGAACGGTATTACCGATTTCTCCTGCTTACTTTATGGTTTTATGGCTTATGACAACTTATGTTGCAGTATTGAACGCTGAAAGTGGATGAACTTCGAATGCTGTAGCAACACAGACTATTGCCAGAGCCTTTTGGTTGTAGTTATAAGCCATGCAGTCGGTTAACCTTTGTTTGTAGGAAAAACGTCACTCCGCTACTTTTGGGAGGTTCACAGTTAGGATAAGGCTATTGAGAATAATTACAATCGCAGGTGCAGTTCATTTAGAGCCATATAAGCAACTGCTGCTGGGTGTTCTGGGTTTGTGTTTCTTTGCAGGATTGAATACCAGGCACTCCCAAATCCTCTGAGCTATGTCTCCAACTCCTGCTGTGATTTTCATGGGTAGGGATTATTGTGGGTTTTGAAAATCTTGTGATGGAGATTCACTTAGGATTCTTTTGTGGACTAGGTTAGTCCTACATTGTTGAAAACGTGCATCCTTAGTCATTTCAGTTAGGAACTTTTGTGGGGGGGGGGCGGGTAAAGAAATAATTTCAGGTTTCAGTTTGTTGCCTCAGAAGGTGTGCTTCAGGTGTGAATGTGTTCCTTGGTGGTAGTGTAGACAGAAGAAGAAATGCTGGGTGCAGGGCCAGTGCATAGAGAGCACCTTTTCTGTAAGCCACTGGTTATTGAGCTGTACTCGCTGCAGTTCATAAAGGTGATCATCTTTCAGCAGAAGAGATTTCAGGGACAGCAGCTCCACTGTGAATGGAGCAGACATTCTGGGAGAGTGGTGGAGTAGGAGGGTGCTCCCCCGCCGTTGGCATTCATCAGGTGCTCCTGTGTGAGCCACCGGGAGCTCTGAAAAGTCTGTATTTTCTCAATTTGAAAATATTAGAAGGAAGAGGGTCACAGGTGTTGTAGATATAGAATAGTGGGTTTCCAAATTATAAGAGTTTTATTTCTGGAGACACTTTGGCTTGTCCCCTGAATTCATGTAGTGTATCTTGCTTTGAAAAGTGATCATCCTTAACAGCTAAGGGAATTGCTTAACATTTTAGGTGTGAAGAATCCATATTGGACAAATTAAGTGTTCAGAGAAAAACATAACCAAGTTGGAGAAGTTAAGTATAGCCTTGTTCATGAGCAAATTCTTTTAAAGAATAAACATAGGAAATTTCAGGTGTATTAGCCCTGAAGCTAATAGCAGGTACTTTAAAGTTGAAGAAGAGAATGGGTCTCTCCAAATGTCAAGTAAAATCTAGATTCTCGGAGTTGTAGATGAAAAAATTAAATTCAGAATGTTTTTCTTATTTTAGCTTCGTCTTTATCTCTAGATAAACTTCCCTATTGTCAATAAAATCATGTTTAGAAATGTTAAATATAAACTGTCTGCATACCACTTGAATTATGTTCTTCTCTTTGACCATCCTTATATCTAGGAATTTATAATAAAAATAAAGTAAAATCTTCATGTTTTTTCATAAGAACATACTTTCAGGTAGTTTGTTGTAAATAATAATTTTCATAAATGGAAAAGCTGACCAATTTGTAATGAAACCTTATGCATTTTAAAACTTCTTGGAGGTATTTAAAAACATATGAACAGAAATGAGACTTAGTTTAGGCCATTGTTTCCCAACCTTGAGACTGTCACCCTTTGAGCCTGGAAAACCCCTTGCTATGTTGCAGCACAGTGTGTGTAAGAGTATGCCTAGACAACTCCCAAGTCTGCATTACCAGGGTTTTTATAGTTGTGACAGCCAAAGATATCTTCAGACAGTTCTAAACATTACAAGGAACAAAGTCATCGAGTTGGAAATGTTCCCATAGTTGGCAGGAAAAGAACAGCTCACACTTGATAGAGCACCACTTCTAGAAAGTAGTGCTGTGGTTTGTTTCTTCAGACTTTCATCTCTGCCCATGGCAGCAGCATGTTATCAGGTGGATCAGCTTAGCTTTCATTTCATTTCAAAAAAAAAAAAAAAAATACAGGTAGAGTTCTTAAGATATCTCCTTTTGCCAGGCAGTGGTGGTGCACTCCTTTAATCCCAGCACTTGGGAGGCAGAGGCAGGCAGATTTCTGAGTTCGAGGCCAGCCTGGTCTACAGAGTGAGTTCCAGGACAGCCAGGGCTACATAGAGAAACCCTATCTCCAAAAACTCGAAAAACAGAAAAAAAAAAAAATCTCCTTTAAAATGTATTTTCTTTGGGCCAACTTTATTTTTAAATTGAGAATGACAAAGCAATGTTTTATGAAAAATAATTGCAAACATTTTTAGTATGATGGTGAAAGCCAGGAGAGCAGCCACTAGGAAAGTGGTGCCCTGAGCCAGGTTTTAATGGTACTTTTTCCCAGTTTCATTTACAGATCTTTCTCGCCTGCTTGTCTCTTCCTTGCTTTATTTTTCACAGAGAAACTTTGTAGCTAAAGTCTGAAAGAACCTCGGAGATTACTTTGTTCAAGCCTTCATTGTTTTTTTTTTTTTTTCAAATGAAGAAGCTAAGTTTTAATCAATTGGAATTCATTATGTAAGGTGTCAGAATTAGTAGTGATGGAGAAGATAAAACTCATCCATGCAGGACATTGGCCTAATTCAGCCATATCACTCATTAGGCTGGACCTAGTAATCTGCTTTCTAACAGTGTGGTGTAACTGTGGGGGAGGGGGTGAGGTGGTTTACAGTGAAGGAAGCTGGTGGCTGTTTCTGACCAGAAATCAAGGGGCACATCAGCCCCTAGGTTAGGCTGACTCTATGTACCCTTGATGTGAGGTGAGGAAGTGGCGCTCTCCCCAGCAGAACTCTGAGAATGACATCTATTCCCTATTGAGGGATGCTGTGTAAAGTCCTGATAAGGAAGACAGAACAGCCAGCATGTGCGTACCATAGGCAGCAAAGGAGCCATACCTAAATATAACATGGTGTCCTGGAGAGGTAACAGGAAGTGGAGAATAGCTGAAAATCAAAGGCAATCCAAATAAGATAAGGAATTTAGTTAACAGTAATGTGCCAATATCGATGTCTTAGTTGTCACAAGAATACCAGATGTGTGGACCACGCTAACAATGGAGGAAGATAGTCTTGGCATGCTAGAATTCTATTTTTTCCAACATTCCAGTAAATCTTAAAGTGTCCTAAAATAGATGATTGTTAAAAACAGGGAAAAAAGAAAGGAAAAGAAAAGAAAGGAAAAGGCGCCATGGCAGAAAGAGCACAGACCCAGCCTCTGCCGCTGTCTCTGCACAGCTTTCTTTTTAAGAGTGTCTTTCTTCAATTCAGGGTGTGTGAATGGAAACAGAACTGACTTCCTTTTTTCTTTCTTCTTTTTTTTTTTTTAAATGAATCTCATTTTTCCCCTCTATTATTCTCCTTTAGCAGACAGTGAAGATGAAGATGATGAAATTGAAATGGAAGTTGAAGACCAAGATAGTAAAGAAGCCAGAAAACCGAATATCATAAACTTTGACACCAGTCTGCCAACCTCACATACAGTATGTCATTTAGTCATTGAGCAAATACAGTATGTGGACGTTTATCTGTGGCTGGAATTTCCTAAGTGCAGGGTGCCACACTAGAGGACCAGTGCAGGTGACTGCCTAGAGGATTCCTGCATCGTAGCTGACCCTAGAATTCGTGGATGAGAACAGACTTAATTTCCAGTGCATAAGCATGTAATTTTAGAAATGGAAGCAGTGTCATACTATATCCTCATGTGATTCTTGACTATTTTCTAATTTGTAAGCTAATATGTACACATTAAAGCTAACACATAGCTTTAATGTTTAAACTTATCTTGGGTGCGACTCTTTGAGGAATTGTCTTCCTCTGAAGGGTTCTGCGAGTAAGTGAGCCATTAAGTGTTCTTAGTGTTGTTTCAGAACTGTTGGGATGTGGGGCGGTAAAAAATTCTGTCCTATGCTTTGTCAGTTTTGGACATAGAGGAGATTTGGTGAAAATATTTTGAATTACAAAATAATGATCGATTCTTGATAAAAATTGGGAGTTCTAATAGGAAATACTAGATGAAAAATTAGAGTTTGATGGAGGCATGCTTATATAACAGATTATTTAAGTAAACATGTGCTCTGTTTAGTCTTTTCCTCTGCTTTATTCTTTAGTAGGTTGAGGTGTAGTAAGTGTGTGTCTTGACTCTGTGCTCTTGAGTAGTACCTGGGAGCTGATATGGAGGAGTTCCACGGGAGGACTTTGCATGACGACGACAGCTGCCAGGTGATCCCAGTCCTTCCTGAGGTGATGATGATCCTGATTCCTGGGCAGACACTCCCACTGCAGCTCTCTCACCCACAAGAAGTCAGCATGGTGCGGAACTTAATCCAGAAAGACAGGACCTTTGCAGTCCTTGCATACAGGTAAGAGATTAGACAGATCTGCTTACCACCCTGCCAAAGTCAGTGCGGCAGCCAAAGCCAACGGGAATTTGCAGATACTGGACAGGAGTGTGAAGCAAACGGTCTTGTGTCACATTTTCAGTGTTTCGCTGTTTTCACAGTGTAGCTGTGTTTGGCTCTTGAAAAACTTCCACTCACTTAATGGAAAACCTGCCTGTTCAGAACTGTCTTTATTTAAAAATAGCTAAGTTTGAAATGTTTTAAATAAAGGTTACTTTTCTCTTTCAGAACTCACAAGTTGTACCAGTATAAAACCATAGTTAAGTGAAGCTATTCTCCAGTAGCCTGTGGCAAATGAGGGCACCGTGGTGGAGGCAGGAAATCACCCCCGCTGACCCTCCCCCGAAACAGTCGCAGCACTGCTAATTAGTGCGACCATCATTACCCACCAAAGTGAAAGAATGCTCACTTTGTGAAATAAGGATTTAAAACTTCTTAGCACTGGGTTATCTCAATGAAGCCTAAAAGTCTACCTTTATTTTAAAATGCGCTGTTTGCCTTCTGGGGCCTTGTGTGTTAGCTTCCTAGTGTGGCTTGGCTGCTGTAATTGTCACAGTGTTTGCCCAATCGCTTTTGCCAGCTTTACATAATTATGAGCCAAAGCTGAAAACTCTGTCCATTTTTGTCTTGGAAGTAATGTACAAGAAAGGGAAGCACAGTTTGGAACAACAGCGGAGATCTATGCGTATCGAGAAGAGCAGGAGTTTGGAATTGAAGTAGTGAAAGTGAAAGCAATCGGAAGGCAGCGGTTCAAGGTCCTCGAACTTCGAACACAGTCAGATGGGTAAGGAGCACTGAACGTCTTACAGGGAGATGATGGTCTTGGCTGACTTACTATTTATAACTTACTGATTATGTTTGAGCTTTATTACTTGTTCTCTTCGCCTGCTAAGGTGAAAGCCCGTACATAGTTCCAATGCTGATGTTTAGCAGTCACCTGTCAAGTGTAAAACAACTGTAGATGCTTCATTCTCACCTCTCAGTCCAGGGTGACTTAATGTGGGGTAAGGCTGTGGCAATGTAATGCCACTCCAGGTTGGAGAACAGTAATACAGGTAGGAATGCTGGGGGAAAGGCTTTGGAATTGAAGAGCTCTCTGTGCATAGAGAGTAGAAGGCAAAGCTGTAATCAGTCAGCATGCGCAGCAGGAGAGGTGTGGCATTGGCCGCATTATGGAGCTGCTTGAAAGTCACACTGAGTAAGTACACTGGCCAACTGCTGCACCGTAGCTGCGCCAGCCGTGAAGATGCTTGCTTGTTTGCAGTGTGAGTTGCGTATCATCCCAAGATGTCCTTTATATGAGTAATGTAGAAATGCTGTTGTCTGCATTGTGTGAAGCTTAGAAGTTCCCTGGGGATAGTAACGTAGTTAACGTAGCTTTTCATATGTTCAGGAAGTATGTCTTTGTTTCTCCTTTCCTACCAAATTCTGCTAACTTGGCCCATCTTCTTAAGAAGGAATGAATTAGAAGCAAGCATTTGTCTTACCCGGTGTCATGTCTTGTCTCTGGCACACAGGAAGCACCTGTTAGGTCTTAGGAGACAGCCTTTGGGTTCTACCTGTTTCTGGGGAATCATTCACTAGTGTGTGGTCAGAATTGAACGTTCTGTTAGACTTCTTTATTCCATGTGGTATCTGAGCACCAGAAGGTTGGAAGGTTTTTTAGGAATCAACAAGAAAAGCTGCAGGAGGACAGGATTTATTGTTGGTAATGCTCATACTGTAAACTGTTGTGAATATTGAGTAACAAAAGTATACAAGGCAGGCAGGGATTTGGGACAAGAAATTGTATAGGGTGTGCAGACTTGAGTGGCTTGGTTTTTTCTTGATCCTTCTCTAGACCATTTTATTATACAAATTCAAAACCTTCCTGAAGCTCCATGCCTAAGTCCCTCCTTAGACAAGCTGCTGGGGAAGTGACTGAGATGAGACTCTTGTGGGCCACGCTTGGGTTAGCGCTGCGTGAAGGAGAAGTGCTCGGAGTCTATCCTGCAGTGACTGACTGACTGCTTTCTTACTGTGCATTTCCTTGACACTAACAAATTTTAATTTACTTCTTGATAAAGATTGGTTATCATTGAATATTACTTTCTAGAAGCTAGAAAATAAACTGACTTGGGAGATAGTATATTTCTGTGTGTGACTTCAGTAATTACTGTGCGCAACTCTAAAGCATAAGCTGGAAGTAGTCACTGTCAGAAAGTAGAGCATGAAGCATGGCTAGAATCCAGTGAAGGCTGATGCCACACTGACAGGTGGACAGGCCTTGGAAAGGAGAAGTGTTTCTAGTGTTCCATTTTCTACTATGTATTAAGGTCTCTCAGAAAGATGGGTCTCAGCTGAAAGGCCCTCTGGAATAAGATTTCTTTGCCCCCACTTCCTTGCTGGTCCACTGTCACTTAAAATAGTCAAGGGCTGCACACCATGAAGCTGGTCTAGGGCAGCCTCTGCTTTTGGCAAGTGAATAAGCGTAAGGATCAGAGAGCTTACTTGCCCAGAATTATACAAGTAAATAAGAAATAGCTGACTTGTTCCACATTCTGACTTTCAAACTAGCTTTTGACCATTATACCAGAGTACATTAGACATTGGAAATTTAACCCTAATAGATCTGTAGTTTAAGATTCAATTTCTGTTTTTGTTTTTAACCTAAATTACACTTCATATATGAAAAGCAGTGTTACCTTCTAGCCTTTCCTTTGAAAAGTCTGTTTTTCAAATATGTACATATACATACACACACACACATATATATATATGTATATATATACACACATACATACATACACACACATACATACACATGCACACATATATACACATACATACACACACACATATACACACATACATACACACACACATATATATACACATACACACACACATATATACACATACATACATACACACACACATATACACATACATACATACACACACACATATATACACATACATACACACACATACATATACACACATACACACACACACACATATATATACACATACACACACACATATATACACATACATACATACACACATACATACATACACACACACACACACATATACACATACATACATACACACACACACATATATACACATACATACACACACACACACATATATACACACACACACACACACATATACACACACACACACACATATATACACATACACACACACATATACACACACACACACACTTTTTTAAAAGTAAGAAATAGAAGGGTGTATTTGACTCAGGACTCTTCAGAAACTGTTTCTTAGAAGTATACAGAAAAAGAGAAATTCATATTCTGCTGGAATTATAAGATTTCTTATCTGTCATATCTGAGATAAGTAATTTGTAGTTAAAAGAGTTTGAACTATATATCATAAACACTTTAAGTAAAAATTAAAATAGTGTAACATTTGGTTTTGAAGAGACAGGGTTGCAGATCCACTGGGATGTAGGTAGATGCTCCAGCACTTTCTTTATACATTAACCATCTACACTTGTGTCCTTGTTGCAAGCATGATAAAAATAGTCCCTAGTCGGTGTGAATGCAAAGTCCTAAAGTTTTCAGATTTTCCTCAATTTCACTTGCTTTTATAACCTTTGTTATAAAACGATGTTACTATAGTCACAAAGTAACTGTCATAAACACATTAGGGAAATCCAGCAGACACACACACATGCGCAGACACATAGGCACGCACCACAGACATGTTGAATAAAGACCAAGAAGACTCACTTCGTCTCCAATTTTGAAAGCTGGTGCTGCAAACATAGAGAATGTTGATTCCACAGTGTCTTTGGTACAATAATTTTTTTTTTTTTTTTAGGAACCGTGTGTGTGTGTGTGTGTGTGTGTGTGTGTGTGTGTGTGTGTGTGTGGTACATTTGTAATGCTGTAGTCTTAACTGTCCAGAGTTTGTGTGGGTTTTGTCCATTCTTTCTCTGTTTTTGCTCTCTGGATAGTAATAACAAAGAGTTTGTGAAGCCCACAGTGTAGAGATTAGGGGATAGAAAGTTGTATTATCTAAGATTATCCAAAAAATTAGATGTGTCAAGATAATCTGTAGCCTGTATGATGTTTTTAAAATAAATTTTGCTTCATTTGTGCCTGCATATTTATCTAAAATATATAATCTCTTGATTCTAATTCTGAGACTGAAATCCATATTTAAGTTACCTCATGCTTTATATTAAGATTTATTAAAATTGTGTTGAGAATTTCTTGTATATATTTATGTGTTACCATTTGGTCAATTTGTTTAATAAGGGGAACTTGAGCAAATCTTAATATTTAAAATTATTCTGTGTGGAGAAACTTATAGTTTAACTTAGTGTATCTTAAAAATGAACAACATACTTGATTCTCTTTATTTTAGAATCCAGCAAGCTAAAGTGCAAATTTTGCCAGAGTGTGTGTTGCCGTCAACCATGTCTGCAGTTCAGTTAGAATCACTCAATAAGTGCCAGATATTTCCTTCAAAACCCATCTCTTGGGAAGACCAGTATTCATGTAAATGGTGGCAGAAATACCAGAAGGTGAGATGCTAATTTCTTATGTGTCTTCTAGAACTGAAGACAAATTGCTTTTAAAAAGTCACAACTCTCGTGACATTCTGTTGACACTGTAGCTCCCTTGATCATAGATGGATTTAAAAATAATTCGCCGGCCGTTATTTATGAAAAGTAGCTTACAGTAGTGGTAAAATGTTACACAATTATAAAACGTTTTTGATTTTATGCCTGTCATGCATGTATTACTGGCCTGTGGCTCTTAGTTTCCATAGGAGCTCTGATCACGTATTTGGCTTTGAGTTAAGTGCTGCATTGAGGAAGGGACAGAGTTGTTTGGGCTGGCATTCAGTGGCAGTAGAAAGGATTGTTGTCCTGGGGCTTTTCAGAGGAAAGATTCTTATCAGTTATTTTTCTCCATGCTTCCTACCACCCAGAAATTGATGTGAGTTTAAGGAATTGCTTCTTTGCTGCAGGAGTGTAGCTCAGTGGTTGAGGTCTTGCCTAGCATGTTCAAGACCCTACATTTGCTCTCAGCTGAGGAGACGCAACTATATTTGCTTCGGCATTACTCATGCATTTCTTTGGCTAAATGATTTCACCTCTTAGGACCAAAGTGAAAGCTCTTCTGCCTCATTTCACTGTAGGTGGTCGTGTAAATACAGCCTTAGGTACAAACACGTTTCCGCAATTTATGATTTCCCCAAAACTCAAAAATGTGCTCATTTGTAAGTTTAGAATAAATTGGGTTTTTTTGTTGTTGTTTTGGTTTTTTTTTAGTACTTTGTAAAAGTTCAAAAGTGTTATTTCCATTATAAACATCAAAGTCCTTACTCTTTGTTAAGTTAGAGTAGGCAGGCTTTACATTTTGATGTGAGTAGCATGGTATCCTAGACTGATATGAATTAATATTTTTGTGACAAGAATCTCATTTTCTTTTCACTGTTCAATCACATTTAGTCTTTAGTTTCTAGAGAGGTTGTGTTTGATGGTCTCATAACTGTTAGGGTGTACAGTTAATTTTCCTTTCTTGTTCTCCATTCTGTTAGCCATTCATGAATAGTATGGCATGCTTTAGTTAGTGTTTCTAAGAAGTATTAATTAGACTTCTTAAACACGAGCAGAAAGGATAATGAAAGTAATATATTTTGAAGCTTTGACATTGTTATTGCCTTACGTTGAAGGCAGCTTTCAGTCAGTCTATCTACAAAGTACTTCCTTTTCCAAACTGCGCATAGAGACTTTAAATGTATCTACCCCTATTTATCAATACAACAGCAGGGAATTATGTTCACAATGCTTTTGAAAATAATTCTTAGACTGTGTCAAAAGATAACTCTATCAAGGAGGTTTTATTTTTCTTTTTAAATTAAGCTATTTAATGCTTAATTTTGTGTCTGCCACTTATTTCCTAGTGAAGTGGTTATGTGGGAAATCCCTCCTATCGATGCTTGCTTCCTACATGCCATGCCCATATTTAGTTGTCCATTCAGTGGCTCTGTTTTTTCAGCAGGACTTATATTGAGATTTATAATTCAAGCTGGGATGGTAATGGGAATTCTTAATTATATCTGTTTTTTAAACTCTTTGAAAAGTTCTAAGTGTATGATGGGACTGTAGTTAATAACTGACTTTTTGGCCCTGTGTAGCAAATCCTATCTGGCCTACAGAACCTTGGAATTCTAAACTTGATCTTCAGTTCCAGTTCATAACATAACTTAGGAACGTTACCATTTGTGTTACTTATTGGTTAAATTCCTCATAGCCTGTGGCTGAAGTTCCTCCACATACTTACATTGAACACTGTTTTTTTTTTTTTTTCCTTTACAACTGGATTGCTTGCTCACTGGCTCAAAGAGCAAATATCGGTCTCTGCTCATCTGGGGACAGGTGCCTGACATTACTGAGTGGTCTTCTCTGTCATCCTAGACTTGCCCTCAGTAGCCCTTTGCTGATTGTCCCAAGGCCTCAGCAGGAAGTAGGGCATGAGCAAGGAAGGAACAAGAGAATAAAAGAAAAAGAATCCTTCAGCTTTTGAATTTTTCACATTGTTTCAAAGGTTTCCTTATTCAGGTCAAAAAAATAAAAATAAAAACTGTTTTTAGAAAATGTATATTGTGCCCAGTGACTTGTAAACTTTGTTGTACCTCTTAGACCCGACCTATTCTGTGTGTAAAAAGTATAGACTGTGAACAGGAGTGCTCCAGGGCTGGTTGGTCAGCACTTGCTGCTAAGTCTGCATACTGTGCTTGTAAGCGGGTAATCGATTACTTTGAAAAATGGGGCATTCATTGCTTGGGTTTAGACAGACCTGGGGTCAGTTCAGTCTTCAAAGGTTTTATTCACACTCACTTGTACATCCCACCATGGAGCAAAGCGCAAAGGATGCATCCTTTCCCACTGCTGAGCAGGAGTTAGGGTGGCAGAGTTGAGAGGCTGCTTGCATGATTTGAAGGTAGTTGTCAAGCCTCTTATAAGGAAGATAAAGGATCTTGGAGAACATGGTCTTCCTGGGATACAGTCAGCTCACCTTCAACATGTATAAACTACTCCCGGATCACTTCAGATAGGGTTGAAGCTCCCTTAAGTGTTTTGTTCTGTGTCCCAATGTGACAAGTAGCTGTAGAGACCTGATAAGACATACACACACTTGAACATGGTGGATGTTGAGAAGGGGAAAACATTAGCCAAGTTAATTGAGAAACACTTCAAACCCATTCTACATAGAGAATTGATTTCCTGATATCTGGGCTTTGAAATTGGCATTTACTTTTTCTTCTTTTCTTTTTTACTGTTAAATTATGGTACCTTTCTAAACTCACTATCATGATTGGAAGAGGTTGTGTTGGATGGGAAACTTGAATTTACCTCTTTACCCAAAGCTTATCCATACATAAGACTTGTCCTGTTAATTGCAAGAGTTGACTGAAATAGAAAGTAAGTGGAGTGTTGAATGTTCATCCACAGGGGTGCCCCTGTGCATCCTGTAGAGCAGGGTAGTAATGAGCACTGACCTACAAAGGCAGGGCCCTCACATATGCTCCCAAAGGCTAGCATTTAGTCCTCGTGAGTGAATAAAGATAGGGAGATGCATTTTTCTTATACATTATGTAAAAGGATAGCCACTATCCTCCTCTTTGCTAACAGTGTCTTTCAGGGAACTTTTCCTTATCCTTTGACAGACATTTTTTTTAAAGCTGTAGCTGAGGCTATGTAGTTACATTGTAACAACACACCAAGGCCTCCTTGAGCCTGCAGGAAATGTCCAGATTGTTTTTGCACAGGTACATGTGCTCAGCATTGATAGTGAGGTGACAAGAGCTTGGAGTGGACTTTAACAGCCCCTTATAAAAGATGCTCATACTGTTACTATTCCTTGTTCCCATGGTTTCACAGCACACAACCACGTTGGTTGACTTGATAAGTCTGGCTTATGAACTTAACTTGCATATTTACTTTTAGCATTTTATTTAAGGGCCTTGTGTGTTTGTCTATGAAGTTTCTGTTTATATTTTTTTCCTACCAGCATGATTTTTGTCATTGTAATCACACTTGTTTCCCCTCACTCTCGGCTGTCATCCGCTAGTTTTGGTTTTGGTGTGCTATTTTACAGGGAGTTTTTACTTTATGTAAGGATAGTTTAGTGTGCTGCCTTACTATTCTAAATTGTAACTAGTAACTTCCTAAGAAAAGGTATGCACATAGTTTTCGCTTGTAAACAGGAGTCCTCTGTGCAGTGGTGGCGCACGCCTTTAATCCCAGCACTTGGGAGGCAGAGGCAGCTGGATTTCTGAGTTTGAGACCAGCCTGGTCTACAGAGGCTATACAGAGAAACTGTCTTGAAAAACAAAAACAAACAGAAAAACCAGGAGTCCATATTCACTCTAGTATGAGCACCGCTATCTCCAGAGGGCTGTTTGCCCCTGTAACATTGGCCAAGAGTTTATGCCTCAAAGTGATCCAAGTGCTCACCTTGGATCAGATAGGTTTTAACTTTTATTCTCCTGTTATTCTCTATATATCTGTACTGTTGTAGCTTTCTCAACTTGGTAAACACTGACTACAAATAGGGTCTCTGGCCTTCTCACTGCTACTTTTTAGTGAAACTTCCTAAGTATTCAGCTATATACCACAAAGACTTTTTTTCCCGTTGCACACATATGCATATATATTTGTGCTACCAGTAATAAAACACTGGAACAGTAAAGATCAAACCAGCTCTCAGTACTAAAAGAAATTTGATCAATGAGAGAAAAGCAAAAAATTGTTAATTTCAATTCATTTAAATAAGTTTTATCATTTACTTTGATCACTGTAATAGGAAACCAAACCAAAAATATCTTTGTGCCCATGTAAAGGAAGTCAGTAGAATGACTACTTTTAGCTTTTTTTCCCCATTATCTTATCAGTTTCATTGTGAATTTGATAGACTTTTCACAATTTTTAAAATTTCTTACAGTTTCATTTTAAGGGTCGTTTTATGTGCTATCATCAGTAAACGTGGTTCCCTGAATGGCAGTCCTTATCCCCTTAAACACCTCAACATTCTGGCTAGGATTACAGGTTTATTAAAGGATAACCGTTTTACAGAGTAACCCTTAGGAGCACCTGTGAGCTCCTGAATGTTACCAACAGCACTGACACAAAAGAGAAGTCACTCCCTGTGCTGGCAAGTCAAGAGGACCAGTGTTGAGTTCAGGATGTTGCTCTGTAAGAACTAACAGTTCTCCCATTTGTGTGATTACTGTTAAAAACATATTAAACACATTTCTTTGTACAGAATAAAGATTTTTAGAAGTCCTTTGCTTCAGAGGGAATTGAGACACCAGCTTGTTTATATGGGGGCCATGCAAAAGGATGGCATTGTTCATGCGTTCCTGTTACTATGTTAAAGATGCCATTTATCTTTTGCTTATGATTATGTAAATAAATGCATTGGGCTTCTCTTTATCTTGTGTCAAATTACACTTTTGCACTACATTGTGTAATGCCTTGATGCTACCTAAGTAATCATCTTAATATGAAAGTATGTTTTACTCCCTAGTTGAACATGTGTCCACCAACCACCTCAAGAGAAACTTTTTCTTGGTTTCCTGTTATTTTGTAATTTAAAGAATTTCTAATTTTAGGAAGTAGACTTCTTTCCCAAAATTATAAGCCTCGTGGGCTGTGATTTACTTTTTAATGTTATTTATAATATAGATAATATCCCAAATACACAAAAATGATCAACACATTGAATAAATACTGGTTAAATCCTAGCTACTTGATTATGAAATCTGTGACCTCCTGGGCCTGCCTTTACTTACCTTTAAAATGGAGATGCTTCAGTAACCTTCTGGTATTAGAAGATGAAATTCTTGCCATGGTATTAATGGCTTTCATGATAATTACTCATTAGTCATGTGTTAATTATTGGTAGCACATTTTTTAAAAATGTGTAACAACTATGACATTAATGCTTGTCCTTAGATACATGGTCTTAGAAGAAAAGAACAACTTCCCGGAGAGGACCTAAGTCTTTTGCTCTGGCTCATGAGGGTAGACTCCTGAGATAAGCAGGAGTAGGAAACCACCAGATCATTTTTAGGTAGGATGAGATAGAAGTTTATGCCAAGCTATATTTTTTTTTCTTTCGAGTGTCTATATTGATACTTGAAAGAAAAATACCAATGGCTGCTTCAGAAAATCTCTCTCTACCATGTAAAATATTTGCAAACAAAGTCTTATTCCCTTGAAATACACTTCTAAACTCTCTACTTGAATTTATCTTGGCTAAGATTACTGAAGAAAATAATGATATATTTAATGTGTTACATATAGTCTGTAGCAATATTTAAATACCAGAATAATTAATAGAATTATTAATTCTATTCTAATTCTATTCAGAATAATAACTAATCCATCCATGGTAAAGGTCCTATATTAGCATAGCATTTATTCTTCTATACTTGTTAAAGCTTAGTTTATAGTATTGTGTTTTAGTTGCCTACCATATTCAGGCCATATGCCATGTGAGCTTATAGTCTAGTAGTGTGGGTGTATAGTTTCAACACTCAGGCAGTGTTGCGTGTACTTTGTGAACAGCATTTCTCAGAGTGGCTCCTTGTCATTAAGGTACTGAAAGTATTTACATCTCGGTTCCAGATCTTGTAAGTCTTTCAAAAGCATGAAAATGTAATTGTCAAACATTTCAGATAATCACCTTCCGTGAGATTGTGAATACATTTGAGGTAATAATCTGTTGGTGATTATCTTTTTAAAATTAGAATTGTTTTTGTAGGACTAATAATTTTCAGATATTACTATTTGTATTATTAGAATCCTTCCCTTAAGTTTTAATAAGTGGCATTTTTTGTTTCAGAGAAAGTTTCACTGTGCAAATCTAACATCGTGGCCTCGCTGGCTGTATTCATTATATGACGCTGTAAGTAACTTGACGGAAATTTGCATGTTACTTCAGTACTTGTAATTTATTAAAGTAAAATAGGCAGGTGTTACTGGGAAGTTGCCTTTTATTTGAATTTTTGTAGTCCTATAACTTATAACTTAGCAAAATATGATGGCAAACTTTGGTTACTAAAATTATAAAGGGTCATGTGAAAGTAAGAATATATTTTCCAAGCAAGGATATTCTTGCTTATCTCTGCATCATTAACTAGCATGTGCATCTGCAAAGGCTTATGCGTGTCAGGTACAGGAGTACAGTGTCCCTGCTTACAAACCCAATAAGAATCAATACTAGGGTAAAGAATCTTGATTTTAAACAAATAGACTGCCTTCAAAGCCCGATGCCAGTTACACTGGTCTGGGACAGATGGGCATAGTTAACGCATAGTAAGCATTAAACAAATGTATTTCTTAGTAAACCCCTGCCAAGAAATCTAAAAAAACCAGAAAAATTAAACAAGTAAATTTGAGCATGTATGATGTACATACCACTGAAGGGAAATGGACTTGGCCTCTGCCTTTCAGCAGCCTTTGAGTCATCACAAAGGCTTAAATGCAGTCTGTAAAAGTGTGCTAATGCCTAGAAAAAGCCAGACAGCACTTTTTATAAAAACTAGTTGTCAAGTGGAATGTGTAGATAGCAAATGTTATTACTACAGGAACACACTGCGATTTGCACTAAGTCAGAAAAGGACTTGAGAAAAGTTACAAGAGGGACCAGTTCAAGCAGCAACCTACAAGAGCATCCACAGGCATTTAGAATCGTACTCCTTGGAATAAACAACCTCAAGGCGAGAAGCCTGGGATTTAAATTCAACCAGCTTCATCTTTAAAATACAGACATCGTACCTGGTCTCAGGTTTAGTACCAGTGTATGTTTTTAAGGGCTAAACATTATGGCTTTTGTTTTAAACCAGGAAACATTAATGGATAGAATTAAGAAACAGCTACGTGAATGGGATGAAAATCTCAAAGATGATTCTCTTCCTGCAAATCCAATAGGTATGGCAAGTACTTGCTATCTCTGGCATGTTGGTAAAGGGGAAACAAGCCTTAAATAGTCCTTAGTTTAAACCACCCTTTGAATTCTGAAAAGGCACTTAGATTTCTTTTAGTTTGAACATTTTTTAAAAAGAAATTAATATTGCAAGCTACAATGGAATCCTTACTGTTAATTTTCTAACTTAAGTTGAATTGCAGAAGTGACTCTCATGTAGATACTTCCTGTTCTCTATAGAGCCTTTACAAGTGAAGCTGGCTCCATGACGTACTTTGATATGTCATCTCTATTTGTTTATAAGTCACTCCAAGTATATGTTTGACTTAAAGTGACTTAAGTATATATTAATGACTCCTAAGTTTAAAGCCTGCAAACCTCTCTCTGTCTTTTAAGACTTTTCTTACAGAGTAGCTGCTTGTCTTCCTATTGATGATGTATTGAGAATTCAGCTCCTTAAAATTGGCAGTGCTATTCAACGGCTTCGCTGTGAATTAGACATCATGAACAAAGTGAGTAAAGACTCCATGTCATCATTTAGTCAGTCAGGCTACATAGACACATAAGAGAGATCACAAGCTACCTTGACTGTGTAGTAATACAATCAGATGCTACAAGTACTTGTTTACCTGCTACAGTTTGCAGTAAAAGACATCTCTAATCTGACATGCTTTATAACTTATGTATCAACTATAAAGTCTTGTCCAACTTTGAATAAGGTATATCCAGTGTGAAAATTTGAACCATTTATTTTTGCAGTCCATAATATAAATTTGCCTGCTTAGGTATGATCTACAGCTCAAGACATTAGTGCCATAGAAAGGTTTATTCATCATCTGGGTAACATGCCTATTTCTCCATTTAACCTTTGTAGTGTACTTCCCTTTGCTGTAAACAATGTCAAGAAACAGAAATAACAACAAAGAATGAAATATTTAGGTAAGATCTTTATTACATTTTTAATCTTTCAATATATTTCCATATTCCCTTCTGTGGTTCTACTTTCCATATTTTCTCCGGTGCCTAAAAATATACTCAGTAAAGAAGATAAACACAGGGAAGGCTGTCTTACAGCCTGGAAACATCTGTAATTCAGTCTTTTTTCCCTCAATTTTTGTTTAGACACATCCTATCTTAAAGCATAATAGGAATGCTTCAAGCATTACACTTCAGCTAGTTCTGCTACACAGGACCAAAATTGGGTCTCTGAATATGTGCTGATGCTGTGAAACTTAACACTTTGATGAATTCATTAGAATTCATCAAGAAGGTAAGGAAACTGATATGTAGGTAAAGTAACTAAATGTCCAAAGATGAAAACATGACCTCACTAGGCTTTGTAAACACTGATATATTTACCTTTGAATCATCAAAAAACATTTTCAAGCAATAGAATATCTGCCAACCTCCTGTATACTTGTCTTACATTTTACCCAAAGTACTATATAATATCTAAAATTCAAAGGTTAAAAAGTATAACTTATATCCCAAATAAGTAAAAAACTGGGATTACTATTTTTCTTTTCATTGTCTTATTCTCCACATTATTTCTTTGTTTGTAGTTTATCCTTATGTGGTCCAATGGCAGCATATGTGAATCCTCATGGATATGTACATGAGACACTGACTGTGTATAAAGCATCCAATCTGAATCTGATAGGCCGGCCTTCTACAGTGCACAGCTGGTTTCCCGGGTAATACAGCTGTTTACTTTTTTTGTTGACTCTTCATTTAATCTTAGATGAAGTTTCTAGGAAGATAGAAAACAAACAGGACAGGAATAGTTAGATCGCTTCATGAATGGGTTAAAAGCAGGGACATGAGATGTAGAAACCAGTAAATCCTGCTTCCTCCAGCTTGCTTTAACCTTGCTCTCCCTTTTACTTTGGAAGTGGCAGAAGATTTAGGGATTAGTGACTTATTATCCTTGAAGAAAATCCTCTTATTTGGCATCATTCTTGAGGACTGTAAAGCTAACATTAATATGCCAATGTTAAACAGTATATGCAGAATCCTCTACCTGAGAAAAATGGTACCCTGAGAGCAGAAGTGCCTTGTTTTCCAGGGGTTCATGCTCTCCTGCATCGCCTTCAAACAGAAATGTAGAAGAAAGCCGTGAGGTTAAAGCTGGAGCAAACAGCAACATATAGACGCGTGCAGTAATAAATTATCCAATTGTAACAGGGTGGCTTTGTAAATTTGAGGTGTAAGAGAAATCGCATGACAAGCCTAGTACAAAGGTTAAAAATAGGTTTTAACTTATATCTTTCCTTCATTTTATAGGTATGCATGGACCATTGCCCAGTGCAAGATCTGTGCAAGCCATATTGGATGGAAATTTACAGCCACAAAAAAAGATATGTCACCTCAAAAATTTTGGGGTTTAACTCGCTCTGCTCTGTTACCCACAATTCCAGAGACTGAAGATGAAATAAGTCCAGACAAAGTAATACTTTGTTTATAAGTGCACCTGTAGGAGTGACTTCCTGACAGATCTGCTCAGACATCACTGCCTCTGGTTTATGTGTATAGTGGGTTACAGCATTTGCCTACCAAGTTCAAGAGCATATTTAGGGAATGAGAAAGCAGTATAAAACATAAGGTTGGATTCAGAAGGACTTGCTTTTTAGTAGCTTGGTGCCATTGATTATCCTGTTGAGTCTATGTCATGACAGGATAGGAAAACACAGTTGAAATAATGGGAATGGGTATGGAACAGGATAGGGGCACCACTGCTCTAAATGATGACTGCTCCAGAAACTGGGTTGGTAAGCATAAGATAGAGGCAAGGCAGTGCAATTGTCTTTAGCTTGTCTGAGAGACTCGTCTGTACAGTTTGGACATATTAAAGAGTAAACTAAGCAGTCTGAGCAGGAATAGCAGCATTTGCACCATGTATTTGATGAGCCTGTGATGTGCTAGATCCCTGTAACTAATGTCTATGTCCATTTTGCATTGTATTTGCAAATATAAGTGAACAGTATATATTTCTAGGATTATACCGTTTAGGAAACAGATTTACATAAACCTGGCCAACACTAATACCTATATCCAAATCTATTCTATTTGGCTGAATTATGTCAAAGTAATCAAGTCGAATACTTAAAAGTGTAAGTACGTAATAAAATGTAACTAAAGAATAGGCTGCTCCTTAATGTCATTTTTTAAAAAGTTCTACTTGTGTTTCATTCAAGCTGCTGTGATGAAGTGGGGAAGTATGTCTTTACTGCTGCAGTATAATCTGATGATCCATATACTGTTTACCATTACTTTCAGATAGGACTGTTTAAAGGAATCTTACACAACATAGCAGCTTTGATGTCACTCCATCTGTGCAGATGACAACAGCAGAAACTCCATAGTTTAAAATCCAGGTATTTACTGACCTGGGTGAAGTAGATTTTGACACGCCCTTTTATAGAACATCCCCCTATTTGACTTCAAGAAAATTCAAAATCCAAAAGCTGCTGTTTACTTGTACAGTACACAGAGATAACTATCAGAAATCTAAGCCATATCCATCTAATTAGTAAAATAATGTGTTCACTATCTGTGGCACCTGATATAAAGGCAAGAGTCTCAACAGAAGCCCTCCTGTTATTCCTTCAACTTTCTGAAATCAGAACAATCCTGTTATAAATAGATGCTATTGTGGACTCATTCAGGAAACCACTAAGAAAACATAAACTAAGTTATTTCAGCATAGCTTCTCATCAACAGCCAGTTTAAATAAGTAACAGCATTGACTTTTCTCACCTGGCACTGCTCCAAAAGAGTTGGGAAATTCAGGAGGGAGACTTGAGCTTAGTTTTTCTACCTACACTCATGCTGTTTTTTAGGGTTTCAGTAAGACACAGGAGGAGAGAAAACCAGTCTTACCAAGACTTCCACTGTTTGATGCAGAGCTCATAATTTAGGTCTTCTTTATGTAACTTAGTAGTTCATCTTTTTCCATTTGGTAACCACTTTTCTTCCACTGTTCACGCAACTGCTGTAGCAGGGCCCCAATTTCCTTCCCTGAAGAAATACCCACTTTCCTGATGTCATGTCCACTCACAGGGAACGGCGGGACAGACCACTGCTGCATCTCTTTGAGAAGACCATGCTCTCCTTGGTACTTCAGCAGCTCACAAACACGGGCAGTTGCATCTGGTTCCCTAGACTAAATGACACAGTTTTATCACATACTAAACATTCACAATTTCATTCTACTATTTAAATACATCAAATCTACAATGTGAAAAAGTTACTTTTCTCTAGTTAGTGAGAACTATTTTCTGCTCAAACCTAATACGTACTTACGTCTATAACAAAGTCTTGGTATGGTTTCAATGGTTCTGAACTATCTGTTGCTTTAACCAAGTCTTTCCTGTTTTTAACTATAAATAAACCCAGGTTTTTCTCCTCTTTTGAAATTTTCAATCTCAAGTCCAATTTTGTGACATCATCTTGTACTTTGAATAAAGAAGCCAAAAGAGTCATTGGTTTTGGTGAAAAGCCTTCAACATTTTTACTGACTTTGTTAAATTCTTCTAAATTTGCATTAGCAGGTAAACCTGTAAACAAAAGAGAAAAGTCATTTTTTCTTAACTACAAAACCCTCACTCATCTCTTAAACTATGCAGATTTTTAAGAATGTGTAGTGCTCTTTCTCCACTGCTTATTATCAGCCCATTTGTCACTCCCTTAACTCCTAGAGGAAAACTATCATGTCCTTGTTTCCTGTAGCAACATGTCTTGTGAAGCTCAGGAGCTGTGATCATATCAGGTACCAACATATGCCTTGTCAGTCTTCCTGTCTGCACACATTCCCTACTCAGCAATTGTATGTTCTTGTAAAACAAAGTTACTGTCTAAAATATACTGGCTATAGTTATTAATTTCCTTTCTATATATTAAGTGTTTTGTGAAAGAGCTTATTATACATTAACTTATTGCTTCCTCCTCCTCTCTATGAAGTAGCTTTTATTTTGAACCCTTTGTGATTATAAACCAACCCAACCTGCAAAACCAGTAAGCTTCATCAAATTCAGGTGTTCTCTCTGAACTATTCTTTACCAATAAATAAACTATTTCCATCTTTAATCCCAAAGTTTATCTCAGAATTTCATTTCACTACTTTAAATTCCTTAGGTATGTATGTAACACAGGACATTTTACTTCAATACTTTTTACACTAGGTATTTTATTGCTAGAAATTATAACCTGTTCTCACCTATGTGAGGAGCCACACCAAGATCATAGATCAGGTGGATCAAATGGTTTACATGGTCACCAGTAAGAATTTTCTTCAGTTCTACCCAAATCCTCTCTCCTGATATTCCAGCCAAACCTTTGGCATTTTCTGCAATTGCTTCTAGAGTTTCATGGTCATGGTCACCAGGTCTGTCGACAATTCTGCCATAAAACCTGTAAGATATTTGATGTGTGACCCTTTTTGTTTAAGTTTTTTACAAGAGAAAAAAATATCCTCAAGAGTTGTGTTACCTCTGTACACGTACATGCCTGGATCAATATTTTCCATTTTTACTAGGGTTGTCCCATCTACATCTAGCTGAGGTATCAACCAACCATAGACAATGCTACACTTTTAAATCTTGATGTTTGGTCTGTTATTAACAGACTGCATAGACTCAAGTTTAGAAAACTTGGATTTATTGATAAAATACGCTATGCTACACAGACTCTGATCTCATCAGTGAACAATGTTACTAGATGTACCCTAGCTAGGTAGAGGGGTTTGATTTTTTTTCCTTAAAGGTTAAAATTTGGATTTTTTAAAAAAAATTTACTGGTAAGAAATTATCAAGATACAACCTACAAAATGAATGGTACATCTGATGAGGCATTAGATTATAGAAGAAACTCAAATGCACATGAAATTATAGGATCTTATTCCAGTAAGAATAGCACAAGTGAGACAGAAGTTATACAGAAACCTACTTGCAAAGCTAACCTGAAATAAACTAGTACAGGTCCTGTTAAAGCTGGGGCAGCTCCTCTGAAGACAGAAAAGAGATGCACCCTAGAGTTTATATATTCAAAGGCAGTCAAGTCTGTGTCAGGATGTGATCCTGGCTCTCCTGTGTTCACTGTGGTTCACTTTTGAAAACAAACAGCCAAGAAATGAAACTGGACTGATGATCCACTGACAGAAAATGGAGCACACCAAAAATGTGGTACAGTGACCTCAAACTCAGTGTGTAGCCAAGGATGGCATTGAACTCATGACCATGCCTTAGGATCCCTCAGTGTTAGGATTATAGGCATATCCACCACCATATCTTGTCATTTATAACAATAGAGTTAGAGATAAGAGTTAAATAATCTGGACACAAAAAGCCAAGTAATGCATAATACACACGTACCCAAACTAGGGTAAACTGAGGACTAGGATATGTTAGTTGACTTACCCATGAGGACTAAAGTACAAGGACACACACAGATGACATTCTCATCACTGCTGCAAAGTAGAGGGACTATAGATAACCAATAGATAGAAGGGGATTGAATGCTTTTATCCTAAACATGATAGCTTTGAGGGAAGAGATGTGTTTACCTTCAATACCAATGTATCAAGACATTATATATACATGTATAGCTAGTGTTTATGCCTCAGTTGAAAATCTACAAAACTTAAAACCACTAATACCCACACAACTATCACTGCATTTCACACTTAGCCGGTTTCTTCAACTTTTAAGTATCTCAAGTACCACTTGATAGCACTCTCTTTGTCATTTTTTGGTGAGGCACCAAATATGTTCCAGAACATCTTGACTCTAACTCCTTAAGGGCACAGTTTAAGTCATTTCTCTGTAGTAAGATCACCGAGCACAATACCTGGCCTGTGGTAAGAATTTAAACTGTAGGATCAATGAAGGGAAAAGACATTAATAATTTAAAGCTTTTATATAAAACATACTACAAAGAATGGTTTGATTATACTTCTGAATAAAAGCCACAGAATGCTACTCAACAGCTACTTGGGTGTCTCAGGGTGACACGAAAAACTGAAATTTTCTAGTGTTGAAATGTATAAGTTCTTACCTGAAATACCTTAAAATTCGAAGATAATCTTCCTGAATTCTCTGTTTTGCATGTCCAACAAATCGAACCTTTTTATTTTTTAAATCTGCATAACCATTAAAGTAATCAAACAGTGTGCCATCAAAACCTATTCATCAGAAAAGAGGGAAGAAAAATCATTAGCAAGGATTTAGTGGGAAGAAAAAATATCTGAAAACTACCACAAACAGTAAAGTTCAATAAGAGTAAGAGTTAAAAATGAAAACCTAGGTTGTACCAGTATTCATATATATTACTATTAAATGAGAGACAGAACCTTCAAGAAAAAACAATCAATTTACCACACTTGTGTACAGTAGGATGGAAGGGAAGACACCAGATAGAACAGCAGATAGACATAGAATATAAACAGCAATAGATAATCTTCTAAACTTAAGACTTAATATTCCTAAAATAAGAATAACAGGAGAGACCTAAAGAGCATTAGATAATCTTCTAAACATAAGAAATGATATTATAAAAATAAGAATAGCAGGAGAGACCCTGCCTCAAGGGAACAAGTGGAAAGTAATGCAGAATAGTCAGTACCTTCCCTAATCTCTGTGCACACGCCTGCATACATTCAGAAACAAGAAAATCTTTTAAAAACACTGTAACAGACATAGTAGTAAAAACATCTACTCCATCCATGAGCTGCTGGAGCATATGAAGAGGCTGGTTCTACAAAACCAAGGATACAAGATCTCCATGACACAGGTAACAACAGGATATCCAAGATGAGTCCCAGTGAGGTTTTGATGGTGTAGCACAAGCCGGAGGCCATGTACCAGACCAAGGAATCACTTTTGTAGTGAAGATTTGCAAGCAAAGAAGTATGGACAAAATGGTCTACTGTGAGACACACTATAGCTTCCACAAAGAGGTTTTTCCTCCTCTGTCGGGAGGTTACAAGGGCGTGGGGCTGATACAAGGGGAGGGAAGATGAGTAGGATTGGGGTACACGATGTGCACTTTACAAAAAGATTCAATAAAAAGTTTTCATTTTTTAGAAAATATAAATAAGCTTATTGGTAAAAAGAAAAAAATGGAAAAATTACAAGCTTGAGTAAATTTCTGGGGAAAATTATTTCAGTACCAAAATACTAACAGCTAATTTTCCTAATATGCAAAAGTTGTTTTGAAATAAACAGACCAAGATGGCAAAATACATATTAGCTCAGCATTTAAGACACTGAGAAGTGTTTCTAAGATGATCTGAACACACACTCAAAATTCAGAAACAAAAAGCAGACCATATAAATAAAAAACAGGTTAAAAAAATTAAAATCCAGAAATCTTAAAAAATAACATTTCAGCCTTAAGTCACAATACAAGTTCTTGAAAAGCTTGTCAGATTTCCCTCAGATTGGGTAATCTGATAACAGGCTGTAACAAAGCAGGCACTCTGGGTGGACTCTGTGAGCCTATTAATCCCTCCCTCCCTCCTTTCCCCTCTCTTATTAAGCACTGACAGTTACTTCCTAATCTTCACTACAGTACTAAAATGGAAACTGACAAAAACACTCCAGTTTCCAGGTAGTGATGTTAACTTCAGCCAACAGACCCTGATAGGTTCAACGTAAATGATGGATAACATCTCTATAGCACAGGCTTAAACACAGGCTTAACACAGAAAGGAGGCTCTCAAACAGAATAGTCCTATCTTCCCAAGAGATTACCTAGAAACATAGAATTTATAGTGAGATCTCTTCGTTCAGCGTCTTTCTGCCAGTCAGTTGTGAATTCTACCTCTGCATGTCTTCCATCAGTGGTAACATCAATTCGGAGTGTAGTAACTTCAAAATTTTCTTCATGAAGCTGAAATTAAACACAACTTTTTGTTGTTACCATTTGAACTTTTAGCATAAGTATGCAAGTGTTTGCCACAGCTAAGGCCAACTTGCCCAAATTTGTTGTCTCCTTCCATTATTGGGGTTCTGGGGACAAAATTCAAGTTGTCAGGTTTGGGAGCAGGTGCCTTTCCCTACTGAGTCATGACACTGGCCCCACAAACTTCTCACTAGTTTCTGTATTTACCACACTATATTTTTTATAGTTATTTTAATGTACATCATATGTACATTTAACAAAGGAGATATATTCTAGGAAATTCGTTGCTAGGCAATTTCACTAACATATATTTAAAACTTTTTACAATAACTTTTGAAACTTAAGATACAACTATAAAATAGTTTATGTCCTATTGTAAATCATACTCCCTCTTTTTAAAAGGATTGTTTTGTTAACCAAACACAAATTAGTTTCATTCAATGAGGGAAGGATGGAGTTGGTTGTTCTCATGATGAGAGTAGTGCCTTGAGGAACAATCCAAAGACCTGCCTGAATATAATATAGTTCCAGAATGCAGCTATAAATAAGTCATACATGCAAACTTTAACCCTGAATTAATGAAAAACTATAGTATCAATACCCTAGAAAGGCAGGCAAAGGAGGATTATATGTGCTTGCTGTGGAGAGAGAGGTGGCAAGGAAGTTATCTCACAGGAATGATGAGCATCTTCAAACCTACAAATTACAAACATAATCTAAGAGAGATGACTTACTTGGTTTTACCGTAGAAAATGTAAAGTGAGAAAAGTATCAAACGTATATAAGTAGCTCCAATGAAAGAGTATGGAAGATACCAGAGGGTAGGTGGCATGGACATTTCTATTGAGACTTTTTAAAAAACGGGACAAACACTTCAAATAATCACAGAATGCCACAGTCAGTACGGTCGGGTCAGCTGCACTCACCCTGGCAGTGATAGTCCCATGTTTCTCTCCTTTGTTGTTGATCATGCGAATGCCAGCAGACTGGAACATCTCCTTCATCTGAGTAGGGGTGGCAGTGGTGGCGAAATCCACATCTTGAGGCTTCACCCCATTTAGTAAATCCCTCACTGCTCCTCCTGCTATTCTTAATTCATGATTCTCTTTGGCAAATAATTCTGAGGAAAGAAGGATTTGTTTGGTCTGGTTTTTGTTGTTTTTTAAGTGCAATGTATGATTAAAGATTAAGGATCATATAAGCACAAGGTTTTGTCATATATTACAAATAGTAGAGATCAGTGAACTGAGCAATCTTGTATGAGAGTGAAAGCAGGCCCTCTCTTCGGAAATGGTTCTTCTACTGTAGACTGCCCCTTAGAACTGCAGGAGAGATCTTTGAAAACTTCTTTCTTATCCGGAAGATAGTTCAAAATTCCAAGATGACCTAGAATCATCGCTATAAATATGATAATCATCAACAGAAAAGCAAGCAATAAAACAATTGTGCTTGCTTCTCTATGGTGTTATGTGTGTACTTTAGAATCAAAGTCTTCTATTTCTCTTTGGGACAAATGTAGACAAAGTATGCGTACGCAGGAAACCTATGAAAAATATTATAGCAAAGAACCCTTAAAAAATAAAACTGTATACTGTTTGAAACCAATCTGCACATGGGCTATACACAGTATGACCACTATCCAAGGATGCCTTGCACAGCTCATGAAGGATTACTCTGGCTTGCCAGTCAGTTTTAATCTGAGTTCTCATCACCTAACTACAAATTAAAGATAGCCTACCAAGCAACTAGCTTTTATCCATGCAAAAGCTAAGAATGCCATCAGATAGCAACTTGGTCCTATACAACAGCTGCCCTCATTTCATTGTACCTTCCTCAAATGTACACCCAAGTGTGTATTTGAAACTTGCATTGATTTATGACTCTGTTCTGTAAAACTACAAAACTTCATGAACCTGCTTCCATGTTTGAAGATGGAATTTTAGGTAACCTAAATCTGTTTTCCTCCGATACGGATACCCAAATGGCTCCCTTTTAGAAGAGAGCTGTGGATTTTAAGTTGATAACCAAAGATAATGTCTACTTTCTGAAAACATTATGCAGATCCCATTTCCTAAACTCTTTCTAAACAAACTAATCCAGGTCCCAACATTGTAAAAAGTCAGTTCCAATGCCCTCTTGTGGGTCTGTGTAGACAGCATTCTTCTTTTACTGCAAGAAGCAGCTTAGCATATCCTTGGGGATCCTGAATTCAGCTAAGCCCTTCCCTAATTACAACTCAGGATAGAATCCTCAACATGTGCTGTTATATCACGCTCTTCCATCTACTCTAATCAAACTGTTTCCCTCTGTAGATTTTCTAAAGTGGCTTGACTAAAAAGTCTTGCCTTAGGTAAACATGGGCTCTTAAAGAAGCTAACACTTCCTTCCATAAGCTCTCTACAATAAGGGTTCACGCTCCCGTAATTCTCAATCAAGTCTCTCAACCTATTCCCCAGTTAAAGAGTCTTTAAAATATAAAAATTCTATCTGCAATGTTTACAAGATTAATGGAGTTCATGTCCCAAACAATTGAAAAGCTGTCCAGACTGGGACCTGCCTCCTATAGCGCCTAGAGCAGTCCTCACACTCTGGGCTCATTCTGACCCAGAACTCTCGAGGGTCTTCTTTACCTCCTTGCTCCAGCATCTAGCTCCTGAACTCCAGTCTCCATAGCTGGGTTACTCTAAAGCCCCAGAGTAAATACTAGGCACATCCTCCTCCCAGATTATCACTGTGATGTCTAAGTTCTCTAGCACAGTAAACAATGGCTCCCATATCCAACTTTTATCTCATCTCTCTCTTATCGTTGCTTCACACTTTACCTACACTGAACTCTCTCCTTGTGGTTTACTTCCAACTTTATATGCTTTGAGTACTTCACTCCAGGCAGCTTAACACCTTGTTTAATCTTGTCCAGTAACATCAACCACTTACAGAAAATAGCAAGAAAGGCTTTAAGGGTGTGGCTTCTGGTAAGATGACCATGTTCTACAAGTAGGAATATATGGGCAACACAAATTAGAGTTGATGGATTATTTAAAAAAAAAAAAAAAAAAAGAACTTGGGAGAAGAAAGTAGGAATTAGTTTGATTCTGATCAAACTGTAGGAAATTTTCAAGAAATGAAAATATCTTTAAAAATATTCAAAAACCTATAATACTGAACATCTCTAATATTGTTTCTAAAGAAGAGGCAACAGAGAACAGGAAAAGTAGGGCTGGGAGAAGATATGAGAAAATGTAACAGGTTCACTTAGCCCAAATTGGAGCTGTTATATCTGCAGTGTTTGTTTACTCAGCATTTGAAATGTTGAGTTTGATAGACATGTTTCATGTGCTAGATATATTCTACATACACTATTAATTTCATTCATTTCATTTTAGTTTCTATTGGACAGAGAATTTCTGGCATTTTTCACTCTGATTAAATCACAGTGTAGACAGCATCATAAACTTAGATTGAGCTTGATGTTCTCCTCAGTAGGCACCTAAAATACCATCATCTCATTGCAAGAGTAGAAAAGCAGCCCTGGAAATACCATAATATTCAGGCAATGTTTCCCACAGTTTCTTCAACATAATTTATGGAGTAATTACAAAGCAAAGAGAGACAGCAGAATCCTACCGTTTGATTTAAAAGTACTTCCAGGGCTAGGAGGTGTCTGAGTAAAAGTCTTTGTCACCAAGACTGACAACCTGAGTTGCATTCCTGGAACACACACAGTAGAGACTATTGACTCCTATAAGTAGCCTTCTGAGCTCAACACAGAACAAGCACCCTGGTCATCCCAGGAATAACAAGGCACCTCAAGTGCATGTCAGTCTCTGAGGTGGTTTACACAACCACACACTATACTCCTGGAAGCCATTTTTTTGATATATCAGCAGGTTTTAAATTGCAGTTCTATATTTAGATTTACAGGCTTTTTAGGTGCACACACAGAAAAAGAAGGGGAAAAATCTATTTCCTTCTGTTCTCTCAGAGAGCAATACAACAAAGGAAAACAGAGCTTCGGTGTTAACAAATCAGATGACATCAGACTCTATAATTTAAAACCCAGCTCCTTCAATTACGGAAACAGACAGGCACTTCACTTCCCAAGCACGTGTTTCCTCTTCTGTTCAGAACACATATCTAAAGCTCTTGGATCTCATTACATAATGTATGGTAAATGGAATTTCTTGGAGGACACAGAAAAGTTGTGCTTCAAGCTGCAGTCAACTTCCTACCATTCTCAATATACCCCAAGTTGGTCTGTCTTTCATTGCCGCTACAAAAATATCCCAACACTGACTGAAAGATGTCTGCCTCGGACTTTTCTGCAGTTAACAATTCCAAAGCCCCGAGGGCAACCTTAACTTCTCACCTGTCAGGCTCTTCAATCCTTCTGTGAAAAGGGACTGGAATTCTGGGGACTGCAACTTCATTGTAAACAGGTATCGCTTCAGAAGGCACAATCTACTCCAACTACACCTCAGGACCTGCCTGTGCCAAGGATACAGGACGCTCTGCATCTGGAGACAAGTCGCCAACCACACATCTACGGTGCAAACACACAGTTAACGCTAATTACACTTCGAAAAGAGGGCCAACAAAAGTTGTCCGATATGAAAGTGATCCTTTCAGGAACGCTAAACCACTTCGGTGGCAGCTACCCAAGTACTCTTGCTATGATTACTATATGGAAAGCAGGAGGGATTTAGAGTGCCAGAAAATAAAATATTAGATCGGCAGCAACAGCAGGTTTCCAAAAACACATCAGTTACACGTGCTCATCGCCCTCCTCCCCTACCCAGGGTAGGCCTCAAGGTTACAGCATCCCAAGTTGGAACTCTGCGGGGTTGCCTCAGCAATTCTCACCGTATGCTCGACCTCTAAGAGGTGGGAGCTCTTAAAGGACCCCAAGAAAAGTAGCGCGCCGTGAGGACAGCTACGCTCAAGCCGGTCGCGTATCTGAGACAGCGACTTTCTCCCCTAACTCTGGAAAACTGCGGGAAACCGGCCCTGAGATACGACCGCCGCCCACGGCTCAAGGAAGAGAGACCGGGCGTCGCCTAGAACAGGGAGCAGCCTCCACCTCCCGCCATCTCCCAAGGGCGCGTTCGGACGCACGCTGCACAGACAGGTCGCCAAGGCGCCTTAGAAACGTGGCGCTCCTACTCCGAGGACTCGCTTACCCGGCTGCTGCCCGGGCCGCACGCGCACTTCCGGGTCGCGGACCTGTGACGTCAGCACGCATGAGAGAGTCGCAGCAAATGAGAAGCCACTACACGTCCCTCCCACTTCCTCTGGGCGGGGCTAGGCTTTACTAAGTGGCGGCCAGTTCCTCCTGCGCCTGCGCGCATGACAGGCAGTGTCCCGTCCCCGTCCCGTCCCGTCCCCGTCCCGTCCCCGTCCCGTCCCGTCCCGTCCCCCCCCCCCCCCCCCCCGTCTTTTGATAGAGAAAGCAGTCAAGGTTCTTGTCTTGGTTCTTGAGATGGGGTCGACTTTGCTTTTTCTTAGCAGTTAACAGCTTTTCATAACCTTCGCCACCGGCAACAGGAAGAACTTTGATTTTATTCAGTCCTATGCAGAGTGGAGAGATTGGCAGAGAATAAAAAGACAAACCTGTGGCTTAAACTTCCTTAACCTTCCTAGTTTTCCTTGAAAAACGCATACGCCATAGTAGTTCTGTGTTTTCTGTCACCCTGCCTCTTAACTTTAGGGGTCACGGGTATCTAATTTTTTAAACGACAGACTAACTGTCCCATTCGAGATTCACAAACACCGATGACGGAGTCCAAATTCTGAATCTCAGATCCCTTGGTCCTGCACACTTAAGTAGATATTTGGATAAATTCTATAAAAAAGAGAGAGAGAGAGAGATAACTGCACTGACGTAAGACAGGATGTTTAACAATCTCCAACTATTATCAACAAATAACAAAAATAAAATATTAAAAAACTGAATTGCAAGACATCCAGAGGATTTGTCCATAAATTTGGGAATAAATGTCATGAATTCAAGTTGGAGTTAATGTTCAGAAACCAGTTAAGGTAACTCACAATACCAACAGACCCTAAAAGAAGAGCCATTAAGTCTCCCTAGAGACACAAAAGAGCTCTTGTGTTTTATACAGTCACTCAGAAAATTAAGGTTAAAAATGACTTCCACGGTAAAGGAAAAGGCACCCAAGTAAAAATCTACAGCTCATATCAGATTAGCGAAAATTTGCATCATGTGTCTCTTAATATTTGGAACGTAGCAGTTATTCAGTATATGCTGTGTTTTATAAAAATAAAGAAAGAAGGAATATGCTTGGTGGATGTGTAGTCAGGTGTGGGGGGAGGGGGTGCCTCCGCAGACCCATGCTGAGGCATCCCTTCCCACTGAGGGACCAGCCCGGTATAGTATAGAACAGAGTTTATTCAGGGAATGGGGAGGGGAGTTGAGAAAGTAGTAGAGATAGAGAAAGGCAAAGAGATAGTGCAGGAGTAGAGACAGGCTATGAGAAATTGCAGAGAGGTGGGGGGCGGGGAATGGGGAGAGAGGGGGAAGGGGCAAGAGGACAGAGCAAGAAGGAAAGCTAGAGAGGAAGGGCCAAGCAGTCCCTTTTATAGTGAGTCAGGCATGCCTGGCTCTTGCCAGGTAACTCTGGGGTGGAGCCTAGACAAAATGCTAACAGTATAAGTAAGCATTGATTTCCAACATGCTAATTCCCCATAGTAAAGACTACCGAGCTTTTGGGGTTGGTAGAATCAACATTGTGAAGAATGGCCATTTTACGAAAAAATAATGCATAGATTTAATGCAAACCACATTAAGATACCAACACATTATTCACAGGTATTGGTAAAACAAACTGAAAATGCGTTTGAAAACACATAAGAACTGAGATAGCGAAAGGAAACCTAAGCAAGAGGAGTGATGCTGGAGTCTTCACCACACCTGACTTCAAGTTATATGTCAGAGACAATTTTTAAAGCAGCATGATACTAGCTCAAAAATAAACATGTATAAGTTTTAAACCGAAAACAACAGACGAGGCGCCTGTTTAACTATGAAAATAGACTTGGCCTCTAGGTTCTCCCAGCATCCCTCATTCCCATCTGTAAAGCGTGTGGCTGGCATACCAGAACTCTCCAGCACAGTAGCTAGGCTGTCCTTCCCTATATAATCCAGACATTTTGGCTACCCTTCCTTTTTTGTATCTTTGGCCTCCTGAATGCTGGTCCTGGTTCCCCTCTCCTCTCCTTTCCCCTCCTGCTCACCCCACATGGCTCAGGGGTCTAACCACTCTGGACGCTCCCAGATGTCTTTACTCTGGCTGTGCTCTCCTACATATCTATAATGAACGTTCTCCTCCAACATACCTAGGAGCAGTCAAGACCTTTTTCTTCATAGATCTGAACGGAATATAGAACAGAATGGAAAACCCAAGCATGAACGATCACAGCAATAAATGTGTTAGTTTTTTTTACAAAAGTGTTGGTAATACTCACTGGAGGAAAGCCAGTAGATCACAGGTGGTAAATTAAGACCAGAAACTGAAAATTCCAGAAGAGAAGGTGAGAAGGGGTATGATGCTAGACAGCATGGTTTCTGAAATGTGGAACCAGAACTTGTGACACAGAGAGAGCCTGGAGACCAGCCCTTGCTTTGGTATGCTAATAGGCATCCATTTGTCACTTCTTCCAGAGATAGTGTTTGGTATGGGAAAACCAGCCTCACAAGTTTCTGAGGAGTGCCTGTTTTCATCTCACCACCAGAAACCCTCCTATTGTTCAGGTTGATCCAATTTCTGGATATTTGGACTGCCTTTTGGAGTTTGGGGAATTGGAATCTTCTTTAGACCTAATACTGCCCAGGATGTCTTATCACAACAACAAAAAGGAAAATAATATAAAGTCTTTCATTTCTTATGTAAAAAGAGAAAAAAAGGAAATTATAGAAAACAACAACAAAAAAAAAACCCTAAAACCACAAGTAATATGTTAGAAAGGTCTCAGGATACACGATAAACATCATAAGTTATAATGTTAACCTTATAATGTTACAATATAGCAGCAAGATGTATACAATGGGAGCATCTATAGTTTTATATAAATAAAATACATAGGGATAAATGTATAGCTAAGGCGAACAGATACTTAATATCATCAAATTGCTAGGGAAATAAAAATCACACAGAGTCACTATTAAAAACCTACACGATGTTTAAAACTGAAAGAAACTGGCATTACCATGGACTGGTAAGGACTTGAGGTGAGCAGAATTCTCATACATTGTTGAAAGAAACAATTGGTTTGTTACTTTGGAAAACAGCTTAAGCTTAGTATTGTGACATAACTTATAACCTTGTAGCTATGCCCCCAAATACTAAAATGTGAAAAATATGTTCATATATAAAAGAATTTTTAATGATTATAGTTTTATCTATAATTCCCAAACTGAGTATCCTAAATTTCCTCCAACATATGAATAAATGCGAAAACTTCAGTATGTCCTTAATGAAATCCTACTTGGCAGTGAAGAACATTCGAGTAATACACACACTAGTACATTTCACTATTAAGTGAAGACAGCCTGGTGCATGATATTTAATCGTACTGTGAACTGTGAGATTGCATTATTTACTGGAAAAAAAACTTGTTTCTAGTTATGGAGTGACTTTGCCTTAGCTCACACCTTTAATCCAAGAATTTTCTGTTTATTGTAAAAAACAAAACAAAACAAAACATTAAATACAGTGAACCATAGGTCAAGAGACAGAGTAAGCAACCAGGAGTGAACATAGGATAAAACCACAAAGAGTAAAAGAAACTCAGAAGGGATTGGTAGAGTGCACGGGAAAGGGAAGAATATTCAGTCTGAGGGGTTTTTGAGACAGGGTGGAGAAGGAGAACTTCCTTTTCCATTGGGGACTTCGGTTGAGGAAGAAGGTCAATTAGGTGTTTTCTCTGCCTCTCAGAGCTAGCATGCTGGCTCCTGGGTACATATCGGTAAAATCGAGCTTTTGTGATTGGTTGAGATTTTGTGTTGGTTTTTTTTTCAAATCAACAACAGCCAGAACCAGGAGGTTACATATGATTCCATTCATATAACATGTAAAAACCAAAAGGTTAGAGACAGAAACAAAGCATTTGATAGCCAGGACTGAATATAGAAAAAGAGTTTACTACAAAAGAACAGAAAAAAATTTAGAGAGAGGGAAAGGAAAACACTGTCCTAGGGATTGACATGGTTTGTCACTATATAACTGTGTGCTTGTCAACACACACACAAATACACTAAAAAAACTGTTTTGAAAAAAGGTAATTTTGGGGTACATAATCATACATCAAATAACTCCCCCAAATGCTTTTTTGTGTACTAGAAATATGATTAGGACATAAAATTATACTTGAAGACAAATGCTTGTATTTTGATTGACAAGCAAGATACAAAAGCAAGATCAAGAACTTCGATGCTATTTAATTAAAAGAAACTTATATGCATAGAATGTGCAATTGAACCACCAGGATGCTATGAGAACCTCTGAAGATCCAAAGTTCTTTCTTTCCCACAAGATGTTTACTATGATCTTGTGTTACAAGCCAGCCTTAAGAGAAATGGAAACTCGATGGCTGGAAGAACTGCTGTTCAATACTGAAACAGCCCAGGAAGAATTCACTCTTAACATGTGCTTTATACTCTGAGACGAGTATAGTACAGAGTACAGTCTGTAAGGGGGTCTGGTAAGTTTTTACTATTCTAAACACAAACCACAGTCAAGACTACTATTCATCAGTTAGAAGCCAATATGTGATTAAGAAAGAAATATCAAGAAAGTGAAACAAAAGCAATATAGACTTATATGTATGTGCATATGCGTCTGTCTTTTTATATATAATATGTGTGTACATACACACATATATACATATCTATGTACACAAATATATTCAAATATACATATATATTATATATAAAGGGAATTTACTTACAGGCTGTGGTCCAGTTAATGCAACAATGTCTGCCAATGGATAGTCTAAAAATCTAGTACTTGTTCAGTTCATGATGCTAGATGTCTGTATATGCCAGCTGGTCTTCAGTATATCAGAATCCCAAAGAAGTAGGCTCTACTGTAGCCAGTGAAGAATGTATTTTCCAACTATAGAGACAGCAAGCAGAAAAAGCAAGCATGCTTCCTTCTTCTATGTCCTTTATATAGGCTACAAGCAGATGGTGGGACCCACCTCAAAAGAGCCAGATCAAAATTTATCTTTCTACCTCTAAAGATCCAGACTAAGAAAGAGTCTTCCTGTTTCAAATGACTTAATTAATAAAAATCCTCCGAAGCCTCTAGGGTTTCAGTTAATTCCAGCTATAATCAAGTTGACAGCCACAAATAGCCATCACAGGCTTCAAGTAGAATTTTGGATTCAAACACTTTGATTCAGAACTGTTACTCAACAATGATTCCACAGAGGGGAGGCCACAGAGATCAGATCAGACAGGGTAACACTGTGCATCATCACACTGGACCTATTTTTAACTTAATAGTAAGGAGTTGATGGTTTTACTGAAGTAGGGCTTTCTATAAACCCATTTCTGATTTCCCAAGGGTGATCACTGGAGCTTTGAGGCCCAGGGAGGAGGTTGAAGCTGCTGTCCTTATGCACAAGGGCTGTGTTAGTGGCCCTTGGGGGAAAAGAACAATGAATGATAACTAGAAAGGTGAATCAAGGAGAGGAAATGACTGGCAAGCTATTACATTAGCTCCCTGTGGCTGCTGTCACCAACTACTCAACATGGAAGACTGAAACCACATAAATATATCATCTCACATTTCTGGAAGTCTACATTAGTTACTTTTCTTCTGCTGTAATAAAGCGCCTTGACCAGAAGGGGTTTATGGGAGGGGGAGTTTATTTTTTTATTTATTTATTTTTATTATGTATTTTCCTCAATTACATTTCCAATGCTATCCCAAAAGTCCACCATACCCCCCCCACTTCCCTACCCACCCATTCCCATTCTTTTGGCCCTGGCGTTCCCCTGTACTGGGGCATATAGAGTTTGCAAGTCCAATGGGCCTCTCTTTCCAGTGATGGCCGACTAGGCCATCTTTCGATACATATGCAGCTAGAGACAAGAGCTCCGGGGTACTGGTTAGTTCATCATGTTGTTCCACCTATAGGGTTGCAGATCCCTTTAGCTCCTTGGGTACTTTCTCTAGCTCCTCCATTGGGAGCCCTGTGATCCATCCAATAGCTGACAGTGAGCATCCACATCTGTGTTTGTTTGGCCCCGGCATAGTTTCACAAGAGAGAGCTATATGGTTTTGGAAAGATAAGCCCTCATCATTTTGGAGAAGCATAGCAATAAGAGGCAAGGGAGGGAAGCAAACTATAAGTGGGGTGATAATACTAAATTTCAATGCTGGTCCTCAGTGATGCACTTCCTCCAGCAAGGCCACACCTTCTAAATTTCCTCGTACAGCACTACCTACTGCAGACCAAGGATGCAAGTGCTGAGGCTATGGGAGACTTTTCTAATTCCAAGCACCTCAGAGTCAAAACTCTAAAATAATTGAGTGGTGCTCCTTCTGAGTATGCTGGGAGATCTTTCTAGTTCCAAGAGAATTTCTTTATCTTCCAATCCCAGAGCACAATGTCATTCCTCCTTACTTCTTCCTGCCTCCAGGTCATGAAGACATTACATAACCTAAGATCAATCTACAGAAAATGTCTCCCCTTAACTATATGTTTCATAGAAGTAGACTGGTCTCTGGGTTCTCCTATTAGTCCCCATGCCAAATCTTCAGTGGCTGGGCAGATAGAGGACAAGAACACCATGAAAGATCCACAAAAGTACAGTACCATCAGCCACCTCAGATAACACTGAATACTGTCCTGAGTTCCCCCTTTTGGCTTTTAGGCAGGTTATGTGATTTCCATCACAAATTTGTCTGAAGGAGTGCTAAAATAGCTCAGTTGGTAATATGCTTGATGTCCAAGCTTGGGGAACTAAGTTCAGTACCCAGAACACATGTAAATGAAGCCAGGCATGATGACACACATTATGTCTTGTATTACCAGAGCTGGGGAAACAGAAGTAGGTAAATGCCTGTGGTTAACTGATTACCAATCAGGGATTCTTGAACTGAGAGGTGCCAGGCTAGTGAGAGACACTATCCCCCCAGATTAGAGGACCAGGTTCCTGAACACACACACAATTACCCTTACATAAAGACATATTACACACACAATAAAACAAAAACAACTATAAGCAGAACTCTCTACTGACTGTTCACACAGGGACATGCCCCTGTGTTCCCACCCCCCTCACTTTGCCCTCCTTGCTAGAAGCATCCATATCTTCAAACACTACAGAGAAGGCAGAAGGACTCTTCTCACTGTGTGGGGAGATAATAACATTGGCATCCAGTTGAGGAACACATTTTAGGCAATATTTGATAAGTCATGAAAAAAAGATTGTGACCTGATGTGACATCTGCAGTTCAGGAGTTCTGCTAATCTTCTCTCATATCCCTTCCAACCTTGGGCACACCCAATTTGTTGGGAAAAAAAGCTCTGTTTCAGGCATGTGTGCTCTGTGGAACAACAAAATGTACCTGCTTGAAGAAAAAGTCATTCTCTAGTTTTGTTCTCATAAAAGTTTAATAGAAGCCAACTAAAGTTTAAGATCTCCCAGAGGACAAATAAAGATATTTCTTAGCAAATGTAGAATCGCAGTTTCCATTGGTGCTAGGGGATTTTACACACAAATGCAATTTTATTTTACATTTAAAAGAGGTAAGTAAATAGACGAATCAATTTTAGCTGCTCTGAAATTTCATACTGGGTCATTAATTTTAAAAGATGGGACTTCAATAACAGTTAAGAGAACAGAGGCCCAAGGGTAAAGACTGGAAATAATCACCTTCAAAATTCCGAGTTTTGGCAGCCTCAGATCAGAGTAAGGAAGACTCTAAAGTGAGTTTCTATAGCGCTGTTCTTTACTGCATTGTTTAGCTCTAAGTGTGGGTTCACATGAAACAATCTACTACCAAAGCAGAAATCCCTTCCCTCCTTGCTCCCAAACCTGCTTTGTGTGCCAGCTTCTAGCAAAGATTCTGAAACACCAAAGTTGGAGTAAACCAAACATGTTTCTTTGATCAGGGTTTTAGATTTGAGACAGGATGCATGGGCAGCCATTACTGCAATGGAGACAGAAGTACAAACATCACTCTAAGTTCAGTAACAGCACAAAATAGAAATGTACAAGTAGTAGGTCAGTGAGGAGAGGGAAGCAAGACAGGTCCTTCATGGACCAGAGGACATTCACATTAAATTATGAATTTGTTAGAGGTCTCAGGAAGACTTACTCATTGCCAGCCATTACTAACTAAATATTCCTTCCAAGTCAAACATTTATCATCTTCTGGAATAACCCCAAAATTTGTAGAATGAACAATTCTGCCACTCCAGGCAATGTGCATTTGGGAGACATCACAAAGAAGCTGTGCAGTGTAAATTCTCTAAGCCTCAGTTTACTCACCTGTAAAACAGGTTTATGGGGCTATAGTGATACATATGTGGCAGTGGACAACTTCAGATAAACAAGAACTTCTTCCTTGAAACAAAATGTTATGTTTTTATTAGTAGAGTATTTAACTGTACAGCTTTTGTTACCTTTTTCCTTACCGTGTATGATTGTGCAGTGTGTATGTTATATGTACATATGTTTTGGGTAGGCCAGAGGAGCGTGTTGAGAATCCTCCTCTATCCTCAACATCTTTCCCTAAGACTCACATTTTTTTTCAGCTAGGCTGGCAGCCAGCAAGCCTCAGGAACTCTCCTGTCTCTAATTTCTGCAACACTGGGGTTTTCAGGTACATGGAAGACCTCACTCAGCCTTTGAGGTAGTTACAGGTGTCTGAGCTCAAGCCACCACAGTTACACACGGGGAATATAAATGCTCTTAACTTGTGAGTTATCTCTCTTATCCTTTTGTTGGCTTTAAAGCAATTTAGCTGATTTCCTGTCTGACTTGCAAAGCCCTAGCTGCTGGAGAAATAACTGGGAAAGCTTTAGGTTCTGGGAGTCTCTGCTGAAAGGAGATGAGCTTTGACTTTCAGTGAAAAACAGTGAGACTACACTAAGCTTACACTATACAGATTTCCAAATAACTGCCTGGGATTTTGATAAAACTGTGTTAGGAAGATCTTTCTTGTATTTCTATGACAGTTGTACTGGCATATAATTAATGTCATAAAATTCATGGAAAGTATATAACTCAATGAGTTTAGAAAATTGGTTGAGTTGCTATCACTACACACAGCATAAAATGTTTTCATTACCCCAAGAAACACTCAGGAGCAGTTACTGCTCAACTGCTCATGTTCTCCAGACTCTTCCCCGTTGTTTCCCCTCTACAGCTGAACTCTCCATCATTAGCTGATTTTCTTTCTCTATAGATTATCTTGGTCTGAACACTTCACATTAAGAATGGACTCATGCATTGGTTCTCTCTGACAAGCCTGACTTAGCTTCCTGTTTTTAAGATTCATCTATTCTATAGCATGGATTAGTACTTCCTTTTTATTATCTATCAGTATGCCACTGATGCCCATACTACTATATATTCTTCCTCTGTGTGTGTATGTGTGTGTGTGTGTGTGTGTGTGTGTGTGTGTGTGTGTGTGTGTATTGCAGGGAGCAGGTGCAGTGGGAGTGTCTTAGTCAGGGTTTGTATTCCTGCACAAACATCATGACCAAGAAGCAAGTTGGGGAGGAAAGGGTTTATTTGGCTTACACTTCCATGCTGCTGTTCATCACCAAGGAAGTCAGGACTGGAACTCAAACAGGTCAGGAAGCAGGAGCTGATGCAGAGGCCATGGAGGGATGTTCTTTACTGGCCTGCTTCCCCTGGCTTGCTCAGACTGCTCTCTTACAGAACCAAGAGTACCAGCCCAAAGATGGTCCCACCCACAAGGGGCCTTTCTCCCTTGATCACTAATTGAGAAAATGCCTTACAGTTGGATCTCATGGAGGCATTTCCTTAACTGAAGCTCCTTTCTCTGTGATAACTCCAGCTGTGTCAAGTTGACACAAAACTAGCCAGTACAGGGAGCAAAGTGAGATACATACATCACTGTAAGCCTATTTAAGGCAGAGGGCAATCTCAGGTAGCAGTCCTTACTTTCTACCTTGTTCCAATCAGAGTCACTTTTTTCGTTGTTTTTCTGAAATTTATTCCAGGATGGCAGGTTGCAGGTACTCTCCAGCCTCTGCCTTGCATCTTGCTCCATTAGTGCTGGGATTATAGACACTCACCATGCATTCAGTTTATTTAAGAGGGGTCTGTAGCTTTAAATTCAGGTCCCCGTGTTTGTGTGGTCAGCATTTTTGCCTACTGAATCATGTAAGCTCTGTAGCACATATAGTTTATCTATTTATCAGTTGATGGATGCTTGGGTTGTTCCCATTTCTTGGCTATTACAGGTAATGCTGTGCATATTCACACAAACATTTATATGTTTGTGATAGTTCTTTGAGAATTTCATGCATGAAGACAGAGCATTTTTATCATATTCATTCCCTGTCCTCCTTTTAACTCCTCCAAGATTCACTCACATGACCCCACACAACCTCACATCTCCTTTTTTTGGTAACCGCTGAGACCAGTTTGTGCAGCTGTCCATACACTCAGGGGTATATGGTCATCTTCTGGAACACAGCTGACGTACAAGAGTCCACATCTTTAAGTACTGGAGTCTCCCTCCAAAAGCTCCCACTAAGAATCACTAGCTCCTCAGTTATGGGCTGGGATTTGTGACCTATCCCTCAGTCTATACTGAACTGTTGCCTCGCCTGATCTTGCAGGTCTTATGCAAGATCACAGTTGCTGTGAGTTCATCAGTGGAGGGTCTGTTCATGTCCAGAAGATACTACTTTGACCTAGTCTTCCCCAACATATGGTGTTTAAAATCTTTTCACACTACGCTTCCATGAAGGTCCCTGAGCCTTGGGGATAAAGGGTTTGATACAGATAGACCATTTATGATAGCGCACTCCATGGATACCTTCCATGCACTTTGACTAGTTGTGAGTTTCAGCATTAGCCACTATTTACAAAAGAGAGACAGATAGACAGACAGAGATAGAGACAGAGAGACAGAAGAGGGGAATGTGGGAAGGAAGAAAAGACAGACAGACAGACAGACAGACAGACAGAAAGGAAAGGAGAGAGAGAGAGAGAGAGAGAGAGAGAGAGAGAGAGAGAGAGAGAGAGAGAAAGAAAGAAAGAAAGAAAGAAAGAAAGAAAGAAAGAAAGAAAGAAAGAAAGAAAGAAAGAAGCTGTCTCTTGTGAGACTATGCCGGGGCCTAGCAAACACAGAAGTGGATGCTCACAGTCAGCTAGTGGATGGATCACAGGGCTCCCAATGGAGGAGCTAGAGAAAGTACCCAAGGAGCTAAAGGGATCTACAACCCTATAGGTGGAACAACATTATGAACTAACCAGTACCCCAGAGCTCTTGACTCTAGCTGCATATGTATCAAAAGATGGCCTAGTCGGCCATCACTGGAAAGAGAGGCCCATTGGACTTGCAAACTTTATATGCCCCAGTACAGGGGAATGCCAGGGCCAAAAGAATGGGAATGGGTGGGTAGGGAAGTGGGGGGGGGGTATGGGGGACTTTTGGGATAGCATTGGAAATGTAATTGAGGAAAATATGTAATAAAAAATATTAAAAATTTAAAAAAGAAAGGAAGAAAGGAAGAAAGGAAGAAAGGAAGGAAAAAAGAAAGAAAGAAAGAAAGAAAGAGGAAGGGAGAAGGAAAGGAAAAAATGAAGGAAGGAAGGAAGGAAGAAAGAAAGAAAGAAAGAAAGAAAGAAAGAAAGAAAGAAAGAAAAGAAAAGAAAAGAAAAGAAAGAAAGAGGGAAAGAAAAGCTCTAAAGTTCTCTGATGAAGTCTGAGAGCTTCGCTGTTGTACAACATATAAATCTTTGACTGTACACTTCCATTCTCTGGGTAGGTTGGGTAGGTATCTGCCTGGGAACACTAGATAAATGGCAGCTGATATTTTCTTTGTGAGGATCTGTTAGGCTATCTTCCAAAGGAGTGGTGGCACTATTTGCAATCTCAGGAAAGATATTGGAAGTTTTTCATCCATACTTGTCACTATCTTTATCTTAGCCATCATAGTGGGTGTAAAAAGGTTGTGTCATTGTGGTGTGATTTGAGTATTCCTCATAGCTAATGATCTGAGAGGGTTTTTTCATATGCACATTGACTATTGGTACACTTTCTCTGTCTCTGTTTCTCTCTCACACAAATATATGTGTGTGTATGTATATATGTGTTCATATTCTTTATTAAGTTCACACTTAGATGATTTTTCTATCTTTTTTATTGATATTTTCTTCATTTACATTTCAAATGCTATCCCAAAAGTCCCCCATACACTTCCCCCGCCCTGCTACCCTACCCACTCACTCCCACTTCTTGGCCCTGGCATTCCCCTGTACTGGGGCATATTAAGTTTGCAAGACCAATGGGCCTCTCTTCCCAATGATGGAGGTCTAGGCCATCTTCTGCTACATATGCAGCTAGAGACACGAGCCTTGGGGGTACTGATTAGTTCATATTCTTGTTCCACCTATAGGGTTGCAGACCCCTTCAGCTCTTTGGTACTTTCTTTAACTCCTATACTGGGGGCCCTGTGTTCCATCCTATAGATGACTGTGAGCATCCACTTCTGTATTTGCCAGGCACTGGCAAAGCCTCACAGGAGACAGCTATATCAGGGTCCCTTCAGCAAAATCTTGCTGACATATGCAATAGTGTCTGTGTTTAGTGGCTGATTATGGGATAGACCCCCAGGTGGGGCAGTCTATGGATGGTCCATCCTTTCATCTTAGCTCTAAACTTTGTCTCTGCAACTCTTTCCATGGATATTTTATTCTGTATTCTAGGGAGGAATGAAGTATCCACGCATTGGACTTCCTTCTTGATTTTCTTGTGTTTTGGAAGTTGTATCTTGGGTATTCTAGGTTTTTGGGCTAATATCCACTTATCAGTGAGTGCATATCTAATGACTTCTTTTGTGATTGGGTTACCTCACTCAGGATGATATCCTCCAGATACATTGATTTGCCCAAGAATTGCATAAATTCATTGTTTTTAATAGCTGAGTAGTACTCCATTGTGTAAATGTACCACATTTTCTGTATCCATTCCTCTGTTGGGGGACATCTGGGTTCTTTCCAGCTTCTGGCTACTATAAATAGGCCTGCTATGAACATAGTGGAACATGTGTCCTTATTACCAGTTGGAACATCTTCTGGTTATATGCCCCAGAGAGGGATTACTGGATCTAGTGGTAGTACTCTGTCCAGTTTTTTGAGGAACCACCAGATTGACTTCCAGAGTGATTGTACCAGCTTGCAATCCCACCAGCAATGGAGGACTGTTCCTCTTTCTCCACATTCACACCAGCATCTGCTGTCACCTGAATTTTTGATCCTAGCCATTCTGATTGGTGTGAGGTAGAAAGAATCTCAGGGTTGTTTTGATTTGCATTTCCCTGATGATTAAGGGTGTTGAACATTTTTTCAAGGGCTTCTCAGCCCTTTGGTATTCCTCAGTTGAGAATTCTTTGTTTAGCTCTGTACCCCATTTTTTAAAATGGGGTAATTTAAATTTCTGGAGTTCAGCTTCTTGAGCTCTTTGTATATATTGGATATTAGTCCCCTATCAGATTTAGGATTGGAATCTTGATGGGGATTGCATTGAATCTCTAGATTGATTTCTGCAGGATAGCCATTTTTACTATATTAATCCTGCCAATCGATGATCATGGGAGATCTTTCCATCTTCTGAGATCGTCTTCAATTTCTTTCTTCAGAGACTTGAAGTTCTTGTCATACAGATCTTTCACTTCCTCAGTTAGAGTCACACCAAGGTATTTTATATTATTTGTGACTATTGTGAAGGGTGTTGTTTCCCTAATTTCTTTCTCATCCTGTTTATCCTTTGTGTAGAGAAAGGCCACTGATTTGTTTGAGTTAATTTTATATCCAGCTACTGCGCTGAAGCAGTTTATCAGGCTTAGGAGTTCTCTGGTGGAATTTTTAAGGTCACTTATATATATTATCATATCATCTGCAAACATTGATATTTGACTTCTTCCTTTCCAATTTGTATCCCCTTGATCTCCTTTTGTTGTTGAATTGCTCTGGCTAGAACTTCAAGTACTATATTGAATAGGTAGGGAGAAAGTGGGCAGCCTTGTCTAGTCCCTGATTTTAGTGGGATTGCTTCTAGCTTCTCTCCATTAACTTTGATATTGGCTATTGGTTTGCTGTATATTGCTTTTATTATGTTTAGGTATGGGCCTCGAATTCCTGATCTTTCCATGACTTTTATCATGAATGGGTGTTGAATTTTGTCAAATGCTTTCTCAGCATCTAATGAGATGATCATGTGATTTTTTTGTCTTTGAGTTTGTTTATATAGTGGATTACGTTGATGGATTTTCGAATATTAAACCATCCTTGCATCCCTGGAATGAAGCCTCCTTGGTCATGATGGATGATCATTTTGATGTGTTCTTGGATTTGGTTTGTGGGGATTTTATTGAGTATTTTTGCATCCATATTCATAAGGGAAATTGGTCTGAAGTTTTCTTTTTTGTTGGATCGTTGTGTGGTTTAGATATCAGAGTAATTGTGGCTTCATAGAATGAATTGGGTAGAGTACCTTCTCTTTCTATTTTGTGGAATAGTTTGAGAAGAGTTGGAACTAGGTCTTCTTTGAAGGTCTGATAGAACTCTGCACTAAACCCATCTGGTCATGGGCTTTTTTTTTTTGGTTGGGAGACTATTAATGACTGCTTCTATTTCTTTAGGGGAGATGGGACTGTTAAGATCATTAATCTGATCCTGATTTAACTTCGGTACCTGATATCTGTCTAGGAAGTTGTCCGTTTCATGCAGGTTTTCCAGTTTTGTTGAGTATTATCTTTTGTAGTAGGATCTGATGATGTTTTGGATTTCCTCAGGAGCTGTTGTTATGTCTCCTTTTTATTTCTGATTTTGTTAATTAGGATACTGTCCCTGTGCCCTCTAGTTAGTCTAGCTAAGGGTTTATCTATCTTGTTGATTTTCTCAAAGAACCAGCTCCTGGTTTGGTTGATTCTTTGAATAGTTCTTTTTGTTTCCACTTGGTTGTTTTCAGCCCTAAGTTTGATTATTTCCTGCCGTCTACTCATCTTGGATGAATTTGCTTCCTTTCCTTCTAGACCTTCTAGGTGTGCTGTCAGACAGCTAGTGTATGCTTTCTCTAGTTTCTTTCTGGAGACACCCAGGGCTATGAGTTTTCCTCTTAGGACTGCTTTCATTGTGTCCCATAAGTTTGGGTATGTTATGGCTTCATTTTCATTAAACTCTAAAAAGTATTTAATTTCTTTCTTTATTTCTTCCTTGACCAAGGTATCATTGAGTAGAGTGTTGTTCAGTTTCCACATGAATGTTGGCTTTCTATTATTTATGCTGTTATTGAAGATTAGCCTTAGTCCATGGTGATCTGATAGGATGCCTAGGATAATTTCAATACATAACCATTCACATCATATGCAAAATATTAATTGATCATATGTCTAAGAGTTTTATCTTTGTGATCAATATGTTTTCAATAGTTTTAAGTAGATCATTGTGTCTCTAATATTTTTAAGTAAGTTTGTTCATGTATTTGTATTACATATATTAGATGAGAAACACATGAATAAAGTAAAAGAAATATTAATATTGCTGTATTAGAAGGAATTACTTTACTCCTGGTTCTGCACTGACTTGTGTATCCATGCTTTTTTACCTTGGCCTTACAGGTATGGCTGACAGAGTACAGTTTAGGGATGCAGCTTTTAATTCTGGGTTTCATCCTGCTGTATGCTCTAAGCCTTAGAATTGAGCAGATAATCACCATGAGCTTAAATGGGTGGTTTTGCCCTCAGGCACTTCTGCTATCATTGTAAAAACAATATGACCTGGGAAGTCCTATTTACAAACGTCCTGCAGATGCCTGAACCAAACCTGAACCCATTATGTGATCTAGAACCCAATGTAAAATAAACCAGACTCCAGTGAAAAATCAGACATGCAGGTGGGAAGCAGATGCCTTTCGGTGATGAACATTGCTAAGCTATCATGTCTGTTCTGTATGAATAGCTAAGACACCTACAATTTAGTTATAACCTCCTAACTTAGACATACATAACCTACAACTTAGACATAACCTCTCATTCTTCATCTGACTAAATGACATTTTAAAAGTGTGTTTACGCGTGTGTGTATATTCATTGTTTTTCCTATAATAGCTACTTATCAAAAGTCCTTGATAATAATGGAAAGAGTGGTACATACTTGTAATCCCAGAACACAGAAGGAAGAGGTAAGAGAATCACAAGGTCAAGCCAATCCCTGGATACACAGATAGTCTGAGGCCAGTCCATGTTACATAAGACCCTGGTAGAGTGGGAGGAACATAAAGATGCTTACCACAATCACAATCACAATCAATCACAATCACCCATTTTATTGTCCACACAAGTCAATGTTGAGAAGCTGTCTTTTACCCATCCCTATATTTCTTTTCCCATTGCAGAGAAACCTGCAATGAGTTTCAGTCTCTTCCATATAAACGTTGCTCTACAGCTCACACTTTAATAAACTCATCTAGCCAGAGTTGAAGGAGAATCTAGTGAATTTTGCTTCCTATGTAATTACAATTCAGATTTCACCTACACAATTTGGCTGGATCCTCACTATTTTCCTTCCGAAGGAAAGAGGGAAATTTAAAAAACAAAACCAATCCAATTTTGGGAATTCTTTTAGAATGTTCCACTATGTCTTTGAACACTTATATTTTATCTTAAAGAATGAAACAGATGCCATAAAATATAACCTATATAAATTCCTGCCTTTGTTTATGTCCTTTGAGTTCACAGGAAAACATGGGAGAATGGGAAGCATATTGTTTATTTTTTATTGGTAGAGTAAGTTAAAATATCAAACCACACACTTGGGAAACAATGGCATTCAGAGACATAGCTGGAATAATTTTCTGAAAGTCTTCAGAGTCTGGCATTGTGCATATCTGAAATCTGTAAATACATTTTGAATGACCATTTGTAAGAAATAGAGCAAATGTTAAAAGCAGCCTTTCAGGACACATCGTTCTGAGCTCATGATGAGTAGTAAGTATTTTCAGTGTTCTTTAGTAATGCTTCTAAACTAAGACACTCAGTACTCTGAAGAGTAGGTAGGCCAGATGGCTGAAACTCTGTCTAACCTTTCCTGGACAGCTCTCAGCAAAGGGCAGGAGGTCTTTTCTGCTTCTTGTTTCACTTCTTCTTTCCCCAAGGAAGATCACATTGTTCGGGTCATCAAACAACGATTGATGTGGTTTCATTTTGGCTTCTCTTTCAAATGGTTACCTTGGGAACCCCGGGCACACACACAGCACTGTACTTACACCAAGCGGACACTGAGCCCTGCAGCAACTTTTTTCAGGGGACTCATCATTTATCATCTCACAAACAGAAACACGGATTTAGCCTCCACAATGGCCTCTCTATGTCTGCCCCCTCTTCTCTGAAAGGCTTCTGTGCTGGCTTCTCTGGGGACTAGGAGTCCTGCACCAGGTCTTTGGGAGGCAGTTACTACTATCTGACTCAAATAAAGCACTGAACAACAGTTCTCATGTACTCTCACCCTAAGCCAGTCCTTTGTACACCTGTGGGACGTGACTCCCACAACAGGGGTCACATATCAGATATCTTGCATATCAGATATCTGTATTATGATTTGGAACAGTAGCAACATTACAGTTATGAAGTAACAAGGGAATAAATTTATGGTTGGGGTTAGAACCATTGCTCTAAGCCATAATTAAAGGGGAAAAATACCTGCTCTGCTAGTCACTCAGCATGAAAATCCCTAGACTAAAACACCCAGAGAAAAGCAAAGGGCAGGAGACTCCAAGAGTATCTGTATCAACTGAAGAACAGCAAGAAGGCCAGGGTGCTACACTGGGCACTGGAAAATGACTCGGGGGAAGTATGTGGAATGTCCTTGGAGACTGTCACTACCAGGGCTGATGATGAATGAGCTGGGTCAGGCTAGATAGACCCTAGCAATTTATTAGAGCCAGACTCCTAGGCACTCTTTTCTCTACATGTTCACTTAAGGGTTCAGAGCTTCATAACAAAGCAGAAGTCAGGGGCCTCAGAAATGCACTTCAAAATCAGGGTGGAGGAGCCTGCCCATGTGTCAGGCCCTGTGACCTATCAACTCACAAGCCTCCTGTTGGGATAGTGACCAGACACAGTATCTTTGCTTATATGCTTGCAACACACACACACACACACACACACACACACACACATACACACACACACACACACACACACACCAGGTTAAAGCTCGCAGAGTTCTCAGATCGTGGTATCTGAAGGAGGCAAGCCTTTGTCAGTGAACAGTATGATCACTAAGACTCTAGTGTGGGCCCTCTCTAATGGGTTGCTCTCTTGGGAATCTTCTTCCAAAGAGCAGTTGTGTGGTCTTTCCATTGTAAGAGAAACTTCAGGTGTCTTCTTAACCATGACAGTTCTGATGATGAAAAGAGTAAAGAACCCGTCTTAAAGTCAAACACCAGTGCACCCAGAGAATAGATGCACAGCTGCAGGCTCAGAGCTCGGTAGCCACTGTACTTCTTAGTAACCAGGAATCAAACATTTGACTCACTGTGGGGTTGGTAGGGCAGATAAATACCTTCTTCTATGACTAGGCTGGAGACACACCCAGGACCCCCACCAAAAGGAGGGACAGGAAAAGAGAAATAATTGGTAAACACAGAAAATGTTTCAATAGAAAAAAGAGGAAACAGAACACTGTGTAGCCCTGTTATCAGCAGAGACAGAGCTAACGCTGAGGATACCAAACTAGAAGAAGCTCACTGGACAGGTCCCGGTATGCAGTTCTATTTTTGTTGATGGTTCTGTATCTAATGTGTCCATTTGTACCAAGGTGAGTTCTGTTAAAGTAATGTCTTGTGTTTTGTCAAAGCCCCTGGAAATAGAAGACATTTGTTTCCTCCTGCTGTTGACAGTTTATTAAAAGAAGTATATATCTAATGACAAGACTTCTTAAAAAATATATGAGTTTAGAAAATAGGCTATAGATCCAGTTAGATATAGTCAGAAAAAGTTTCAGAGTTAATTTCAAGAGTTACAAATTTAGAGACAAACAACAATAAGGTAGTGATGTCATCAACTGAAGTTATTTTGTTTCTGCTTTCTGCTGAAATGTCTTTGGTATCTGTGATTTTTATTTTATCTAAAATGTACAAAAAGCTTATGAGATGTCTCATTTGGCTTTATGCTCACCAGTTAGGTACCTAAAACCAGGAAGATATATATTCCAGATACACAGAAAGCATGGATGGAAAGGAATTGAGAGAAAGAAAGAAAGAAAGAAAGAAAGAAAGAGAGAGAGAGAGAGAGAGAGAGAGAGAGAGAGAAGAGAGAGAGAGAGGGAAGGAGGGAGTAAGGGAGGAAAAAATAAATAAATAAATAAATAAAGAAAGAAAGAAAGAAAGAGAGGGAGGGAGAGGGAGGGAGAGGGAGGGAGGGAGGGAGGAAAGAAAGAAAGAGAGAGAGAGAGAGAGAGAGGGGAGGGAGGGAGGGAGGCGGAGGGAGGGAGGGAGGAAGGGAGGAAAGAAGAAAGAAAGAAAGAAAGAAAGAAAGAAAGAAAGAAAGAAAGAAAGAAAGAAAGAGAGGAAGTCCAGAAAAAAAATGATAATTCAGTGGATTATAATTTTGAACACTTCATTACCTATTATTTCTGTATGTTCATAGGCTCTCTTCAATAGTTGACTGGTGATAAATCTATGTAGTTGATTATTAAACATTTATATTTTGAAATATAATCAAGATTTGGAAATCAAACTGTCTCATTTGTTTAACACTACTTAACATGCAATGTGGGGAAATTTTTAAGTAATGCATGCAAGAAGCCAGTCTTGCCAGGCACTGCCCACACAGCCTCACAGCTGATCTAAGCCATCTCTTTGTTGATTTTGAACAGACTTGCCTTGCCTCACGAGGGCTGAGTAATGACTTGTCCCTATTCTTCACTGGACCAAGACTGATAGGCATGTGCCCTGGACCTGACAGAGTGATATGTGCTGGGGCTATGATGGAAAGCCAGATACGACAGGCAGCGGTGGTTCTCGACTTCTAACATTGAGAACCTGTGGAACTGAAGGGATCATCCATAGTCAGGTATGTCCACCAACGAGGAAGCATCTATGTGGATCTTAGTGCCAAATGGGATTGGTGGGATGTAGTTAAGTATTGAGATACTTGTAGCAAACAGTGTCTATGCAGAATACTGAGGGTGGCAGCTATTTGGGTCTGGTTTTATGGAGTTTTATATTTTTTTGTGTTTGTGGCCACATCTTGTACATGATGGTGGTATTTTAGGATATTTTAGAAAATTATTTGGAAGTCCAGTGGTGGGAAAAATAAAGTGTGGAGAGGGTTATCCCACTGGTCATTTATATTTTTGTGAGTATGTCCAGTTTTCACTGTGGGGGTTACATGGTGTATCTAGCTAAACACATCCTGTGCTTCATGTCTCCATCACCCTCACTAAAGAATTGTGTTTTATGGCTGACTACACTGTACAGGGTTAAAACGGGGAAACAAATTCTTTACTTGCAACACTAAAAGAGCATGGATTCTCCTAGCGGCTTTTTAATTTCTGCCATTAAGGTTGTGCTTGGAATTAGATGTCACTACAAAGTCTCACACAAAGTCTCTAAAAATGGGAGTGTCAGTATAGTTTTGGTTGTAAAATGAATACTCCAGGCAAAAAAAAAAAAGAATTTGGAAGGGAAAATTATATTTCTAAACTTCGGCAGAATTTGACCAATTCTCAGGAACACTGGGGAAGTCCATCATTAATGGCCAGAGCCTGACTCAACTTAATTTCTAGAAACATCTGCCATGAAAGAGATCACACTCCTTTGCTCTTCTAAATTTCAAGGAGAGCTCTCAAAAAATTTAAGATCACTCACAGAAATGTTCCGTGAACAAGTTTCTTCTAATCACCCTCAAAGGTAGAGCATGTATACCTGGCGGTAGGTAGGCAATCTTTATTTACTATATTCTTCTTAATTTACACCTCAGTTTAATAATGCAATGGGTTTGAATTTTATTTTAATTGGTAGCCAAGAGAAAAGTGACTTAATTATATTGTCATCTTGAGATTGTACAAATAAATAAAGCTACTGGATTAACTATATTTTAATATGGTGACTTACAGTTTATTTGATAGTAGTGGAAATATTTGAATGTATGAACAAAATAGCTTGAATCTCCCCCCCCCCAACTAAAGGTGATGTCTGCTGCAAAAAGGTCATGTGCTTTAAGCAGCCACAAGGAGTAGTCTGGGGAAACAGAGTCAGTTAATCACAGGAAACAAATCAGATACCGAAGCTCCAATAATATCCAGCCTTTGCTGAAATTGATCTGCTCAGTTTTGAGATATTTGTGACCTATTTGAACACCTTGAGCTGTCCAATATCTCAAAGGTATTGCCTATGGCATAAAAAAATCAGGAGATACGAAAAATCATGCTGCCATTAATGGCCAAAACTTCGTTTTAAAAAATGTTTGAGTGATCAAACTTGAAAGAGAATTCTATTTTCAGGCACTATAAAATCAGAATACAAGGTAAATTCTAGGGGAGAGTGCTTACTAATATAAAATATTCAATTACCTCCCCACTGAGATCTTCAGCAGTCATTATTTACTTCAACAATTTAATTGCAAAGGATAAACAGATGTTTGTTATTTTTACAAGCACTGTGTTAAGACACTTCCTGTTTTACCAGTCAGTAAAAGTCACTACAGGGTATTAATTTGAGGGTTTTTTTTTTTCCTGACCTAGAATTGTTAATGAAAACCACTAAGGTAGGACATATAGAACATCATGTCAGGAAATGCTGACATCTAAAGATGTAGCTTTCATAATTTGAAGCAGCAGTTATCTTTGTTGTTACTAAGGATATGTTAGCTGAGCCTCTCAGGCTCATTGCGTTAGAAATGCTTCCCTTTAGCAGGAAATGTCCGACTTGTTGAAAATTTAGAAAACGAATGCAGTGTCTGCTTTCATGGTCATGACCATGATCAGTATAAATATTCACTTATATCAGGAGGAAATGTCACAGAAAAAAAGAAACGGGATTGGTTTGGTGGAAACCGGCACAAGTCCGGTAAGTTTATTTGAAAATAACAAAGGAAGAAGAGTTGAATGCCTTCTATATGCTGTCCGTTTACAGCTGCTGTGTTATTCCTCTAACCGGGGCAGCATGTTAAGTAAGACGTTGTAAGATAAGACAAAATAATGAAGCAAGCGTATCTGGTATTAATTTTGAGAAATTATCCATTTAATGGAGGCCTTTCCCTTGGCTGTACTGGAGTAAGACTTTGAAAATGCCTAGCCCCTTAAGTAATTGTATAAAGAAAAGCTTCATCTTATTGATTAATTTAAAAAGTTATTTATTGTGGAACTGTTAAGGATCTAACCAGGGTCTTCCAGAGTCTGAGCAAGCTTCTCCCACTGAGCTACATCACAGCCCCGTAAGTCATCTTTTTTTATTGCTTTTTATTATTATTATTATTAGATATTTTCTTTATATACATTTCAAATTTCAAATGCTATCCTGAAAGTTCCCTAAACCCTTCCCCGGCCCTGCTCCCCTACCCACCCACTCCCGCTTCTTGGCCCTGGCACACAAGATAATAAATAAATAATGTTTTGTTTTGTTTTGTTTTGTTTTTAAACTGAGGAGGCACACAGGTGGAAGCCATACACACTGCTCTTCCTTAGTTAAGCTTGAGAAAGTTTCTGGGGGAAACTCCAGGTCTCTGATCTGCAGGTCCCAACAGGAACTGTTGCATGCCCCTGTTGGACTTCAGGGCTGAGACTGTTTGCTTTTTCTCATTCACTGAACCTAACAATCTAATTCCCTTTTGTTGGATTGTCAAGCTGTTTATTGGAAGAAGAAATACTTACACTTTTCCAGGTGTGTGACTATGTTTCTTTGTCTTGCCCTGGCCTGTTCTCATCTGGGTGCTTCAGACAGTAAATCATGCTCTCCCAAACTCAAAGCACCACCAATTGATCCTGAAATTTTAAAGGCACTATATGTTTCTCACATTATAAATTGTTATCAATGTAAGTTTCTTGTCACATTGACTTTGGGAAGAAGAGTAGTGGAGATAGAACCTAGGACTTCCTACGTAGCACTCTGCCACCAAGCCCCTAATTGAAAAGCACATGGATGTAAGTTTATGCTTGTTATTAATTGCTTAAAACTTTTCCCATCCCGAAGACTGCTCTAGTGTCCTGGATACTGATCCTTTCTTCCTTTTCTTCTAGCTCTACATATTTGCTCATTGGATTCTAGCAGGAAGATTCATCTTTCTTTGCATATATTATAAACTTCAGTTCATTCTTTGTGAATCAAATAAGAAGTCTGTTTGTACTTGTTGCACCCCCAAGCACACACTGGGAGCATGTTCTCAATTAATTATTAATTTACATGTCAAATGTTCCCAAAGACTATAAATCTTCAGCCCAAGAGCAAAGTTCCATATGTTTGCGTTCCCAGCATGGAAGAGTGATGACAAGCTTTTGCCAAATGACCAATGCTTGATTTTACATTGGAAAGAAGCCGCCAGCCTTCCTTACAAATGACAATACAATGACTTGGATTTTTGTTTTCCATGTTTCCAACAGTATTCGGCCACCATGGTGCCTGTGTTACTAATTCTTACGGGAGCTTTGGCAACACTGCAAGCTGACTTACTTAATCACAAAAAGTGTAAGCATCTACTCAATAATATTTGGTTTTGTTAAAGTACATTATAAAATAGGTAATAGGGTTTTCTCCTAAATAAGCATTCTACTGGGAAAGTTTGATAAAACAGTATAAACTCTTGAGATTTAAGAAGGCCATGTGGGCAAAAATGTAAATTCTATGCTTCAGTGGGAAATTCAATTCTAAGAGTACAAACGGGCATCTTGGAAGAAAGCAGCCTCTGGAGGCCACATTTAGGACTCCCGGCTCCCCTGGGAACTTTACAAAAGGCTTCAAATGAAGTAAGAACAAGCTCTGCCATTTCTCTTTTCTCTCCCCCCCCCCCCAAAACTTGTTGATCTAAGGGTTTTGTAGGATAACAGAGGTTAAGAGAGGAAACTTGTCTGATGGCACCAGAGCAGCTCTGTCTAGAACTCTCTATTAAAACCACATTTCACCAAGCAGTTAAAATATACACAGTACATCCAAAGCAATGAACTGTAGGGTTTAGTTAGCTAATTTAGATGTGAGAAGCCACAGTAGCCAGTGGCTGCTAGAATAAAGGTGAACTACGCAGACAGTCCTGGAAACCCTTGCATGTCAAATGCAGGTGCAGAGTCATGAAGGGCCTTTAAAGGTCAAAGGAAAAGCACGGACAATGTAGTTAATGAATAAATTAAAGACTGTAGCATGTGGATCACAATGTATAGTGTTACCCTAATTTGGGTGAGAAATTTTAAGAAGTTGTTTAATATGCCCAGAAAAACATAACCAAGATGAGATATGTACAGACCTTTTTACTCTCTCCTCTTTGCTCATTATGTTTTACTGCATCTCTAGATTGATGCTCTACAATCAGTGGGTACTGATTCTTTAATTAAATGAAATATTTTATTTTGAAAACAAATCCTCTTTTCTACTCAAATAGTTTTGACTATGGCTCATAATGAGAAATACATGCATTTTACATTGTGAATTACTGATTTTTAAGTAGGTACTTTTACACAATGGAAACCAGATGCCTATGAGACAACGGTTGTCATGTTTGATATAACCCCCATTCCTGGTGTTTTCTACTTATGTTCTATACTACTGTAAGGGGGGGGGGGGACTAGATCTCCCGAAGTTATCACAACCCTTTCAATGGTTATGATGCTTATTTTGAAAACAATGTGGTAGGCTATTCATATTCAAGTAAAACGTGTGAAAGTTACAAATAACACCTGAACAATGAACTAGCAATAATTTTAAGGAAACTTTTGTCAAATTATTTCAGAATTATATATTCTAATAAGCTACAACAAACCAGTATGTTATTTAATAAAGTAATTAAAATATGTTCAAGACCAAAAATATTGCTCAGTGGTAATCTACCTGAGTTTCATCCCCAGCACATAGTACACACAAAAAAGTGCTCTTTATGGACAACTGTGCATTGTGTCATTGGTTTTCTTTTTGTTTTTAATCAATAGTTTTACTTCTACCACCTGTCAATTTTACCATTAAAGCCACTGGATTAGCTCAAGTTCTTTTACACTGGGACCCAAATCCTGACCAAGAGCAAAGGCATGTTGATCTAGAGTATCATGTGAAAATAAATGCCCCACAAGAAGATGAAGTAAGTGTCTGGTCTGATGACAATCATTCCTGAGAGGGAATATTCATTTCTAAATTGCAGTTTTCCTCATGAAGTGAAAGTCTTGATAAAGAATAACCAATTACTAAAGACCATCTTGTTGTGTTAGCAGTAGGATCTGTAAAATAAATTAGACCAATGCTTATTATTCAAGATGAAACAGTAGCATAGGTTTTTATCTCAAGGAAAATTCTCTCCTTTAAGAAAGAATACTCCTTATTGCCCCTCTCTTTCTCCCTCCTCTTTTCATCCCTCTTCCTCCCTCCCTCTCCCCACCCTGTGTGTGTGTTTGTGTGTGTGTGTGTGTGTGAGAGAGAGAGAGAGAGAGAGAGAAAGCACATGTGTTTGTTCTGTACTTGTTAGTGTGGGTGTGTGAACATGTACAGGCCAGTGTGCATGCAGGTGTGTGAAGCCCACAGGTTGACACTTTCCTTAACCAATCTCCAAGACATTTTATTTTTTGGCAGACGGTTCTCACTGAGTTGTGAGGTCATCATTTTTGCTAGGTTGATGAGCCAATGACATTTGGGGATCCACCTGTCTCTACCTTATCTTCAGTGCTGAGGTTACAGGTGCATGCTGCCATATGACTCAAATTCTACATTTATTGTAAAATTTATTGACTGAGCCACCTCCACAGCTTGTTTACCAACTTTTGAAGTGTCATGCATTTGATAGTACTATTTACATACCTCCTAAACTGTCAATAAAACCAGAAGGAAATTGTGAGCAAAATGGTACAAGGCTCAGCAAAGCCAGGGTTAAGGTCAAGTTCAGGTACTATGTTATTGGGTCTAAAGTTGATTTCTTAGAGTCTCTGATTTATGGTAGGGATGTGGTAACATGACTGCCATGTATTGCATTTGTAGTAAGGTGAAAGAAAGGGAGGTGTGATTTGTATTAACCATTTTGCAGTAAATATGAAATTTTAAAGAATTTCATGTCAAGAAGTTGCTCCTGGAGAGGAGACTGGCATCAAAGATGAGAATAAAAGACAACTTGGGAGGCAGAGACAGGTGGGTCTGTGAGATCAAAGCTAGCCTGAACTACAGAGTGTGTTCAAGGAGAGCCAGGACTACCCAGAAAAAAACCCTGTCTCAAAAAAAAAAAAAAAAAAAGAAAGAAAAAGAAAGAAGAGGAATATATTCATGTGTCACTGAGAAACTGTGTTAATTTTACAATGATTTCTTTTCTTAGAAGATTATTTCACTCCATTTTACTTATGCATCATTTTCATCATGGAGTCAAGGGACTATTTGATTAATGTTGTTTTTCTCTTACATGTCCTGATTGGCGGGTTTTATTTTAGTATGATACCAGAAAGACTGAAAGCAAATGTGTGACCCACCTTCATGAAGGTTTTGCAGCTAGTGTGAGGACCATTCTGAAGAGCAGCCATACAACTCTGGCCAGCAGTTGGGTTTCTGCTGAACTCAAAGCTCCACCAGGTAAAGGACATGGGACATCTGAGTTTTGTATCTGAAACCCCTCAAATCAGGAAAGAAAAGCCACCTTTCATTAACCCAGCGCTGTGCCTTGCAATCCCATTCCACAACACCCACATTCCAACCATGCCTGTCATAGGCTTTCCATCCACACACTCCTGTAAGTCACCCCTAAATTATACTGGACTCTAGTGGAAGCTGGGGCTTCTTGTACATATAAGCAGAGGTAGCTTTGATCAAACATTTTAATACGGACAAATACAAACACAAGATTGGAAAAAAGAAATAGGCAGGCTATCAGACCCTAGAATATGCCACTTTTCTAAATCATATATGTCTTAGCCTCACATCTATTACTGTCTTTCAAGTCTTTCTCCTACCCACTTCATCGGAGAAGAAGATCATGCCTGTATTATTAGTCAACTTTCTTTTGACTGTAACAAATATGTAAGATAATACACCCATTTTGGTTTATGGTTTCAGTGGGGATTTCCACCCATGATCTGGCAGCCCGTCATGTTTAGGCCATGTGGGAACACAGTGCATTATGTCAGAAGCAGGTGGTAGATGTCTAAAGCCAGGAAGCAAACAGGAAGCACAAAAAAGACAAGGGTCTAATTCTCTTTAAAGATGTATCCCCAAACACCTCCCAGAAGACCCAATTCAGCAAGGGTTCTCCACTTCTCAATAACACCAAGAGCTACAGAACAAAGTCTTAAAAAAAAAAAAAAAAAAAAAAAACAACCCTGGGGGCTCACTTAGCCAAAACTGCTAGACTGAGACTGTGTTAGTGACAACATAGATGCTTGAATTAACTCATAATTCTTCAAAGAGTTCCCAACAGGCTTAACTCTAAATAAGGAGGGTGCCTCAAAGAATACAGAGGAATATAAATATGGGTCATTTTGTGCCATATCTTAAAGCCATTATGCTATCTCTCAGGACCAACTGAGAACTTCCTTTATATGATATTTCTTTCAGTGTTAAGTTTCTATAGTTTTAATTATTTCCTGCATACCTCCAATACATGTTAATACCAAGTATGTATAGTTTATGCCACTAACCAAGTGAAAAGTCAGCCGGGCGTGGTGGTGCACACCTTTGATCCCAGCACTCGGGAGGCAGAGGCAGGCAGATTTCTGAGTTCGAGGCCAGCCTGGTCTACAAAGTGAGTTCCAGGACAGCCAGGGCTATACAGAGAAATCCTGTCTCAACCCTCCCCCCTCCCCCCCCCCAAAAAAACCCAAAAAACTAAAAAAACAACATGCACACACAGGTAGGGGGGAAGGGGGAAGGCTTGCATCCATGGGCTCCATATTCATGGATTCAACAATCAAAAGCATTCTAAGACAAAAGCATTAAAGCACATACTGCTAGTGAACAGATTCTTTTATGTCACCATCATCTAAATAACAGTCTAACCACTATTTCCAGAGTACTTATGTTCAATATTCTAAGTTATGTAGGAAGTATTTATATTAGACCAAATACTGTATAAGTTATATGCAAGATGACATCATATTAGAAAGACCTGAGCATCTGAAGTTTTTAGCATGAGGAAAAGTTCTGGAATCCATACGATAGATACAGAGGTATGATTGTATAGACATATGTATATATGTCATATATAATTTGCACATGTGTGTTAAAAGGGAAACTAGCCAGTCAGTTTCTTGTCTCCAACTTCTATATATCAATGGGAGGATCTCTCCTCTTGCCCTGTCTTTCCATTGAAAGATACTCTATGACAGTGATTTAAAAAAATCAATCTATAGCGTTTTAGGGTAGGAGAGTGGGGGGGGAGTATGGGGGACTTTTGGGATAGCATTGGAAATGTAAATGAGGAAAATACCTAATAAAAATATTTTTTAAAAAGTTTCATCCTTGTAACTAGCCCATAAAATGAACAAGAAGAAAAGGATCTATCAGGAACAGGTTTGCGTTGGGAAAGAAAGAAAGAAAGAAAGAAAGAAAGAAAGAAAGAAAGAAAGAAAGAAAGAAAGAAAGAAAGAAAGAAAGAAAGAAAAAGAAAAAAATAAAAACTCTTTCCTCACTTAAGATTTCCTCTTTAGAGAGGTTCTCCCTGACCGTAGTCCACAAAATATTTCTTTTCATTCTTTGAGGAACAAGAACAAGTCTGTTTTGACAGAGTGTTCTGGGTATCACAAACATAATTTTGGGAAATCTGGTACAAACAAACATTTGAAATCGCAGGTTTTAAGTCATGGCACTTTAAGGAGACTTTTGTAAGCTGTTGGACACTGACTCTATAATGTAAGGATAAGATCTTGGGGTATTGCCAAAATGCATCCCCTGAGTGGTAATCCATGTAATTCATGGGACATGGATATTAAGGAATGGCTCATATAACTGAGAAAGGAAAGGGAATCTAGAGAGCTTCCTCAATAAAACCTCTCATTTACAGCCAGAAAAACTGGAATCCATATATCATGTGGGGCAGTGCCTGATAGTCTGGTATTGATAAATAGAGCACAAGAATGCTGAAGTTGCTGGACACATGACAGTAGACTTGAACTTTCAAACATCCATCTCACTGACATATATCCATCTACATCTAAAGTAGCTCAGGTTTTCTTTTCTTTTTTTTTTTTTCTTTTTGAGACAGGGTTTCTCTGTATAGCCCTGGCTGTCCTGGAACTCACTTTGTAGACCAGGCTGGCCTCGAACTCAGAAATCCGCCTGCCTCTGCCTCCCGAGTGCTGGGATTAAAGGCGTGCGTCACCACGCTCGGCTATCTCAGAAGGTTTTCATGTCAAGGCTTTATAACTCCAGTTTCATTTCTTCAGGAAATTTGCCCTTTGCAAATGAGTTTCTATAAATGGATGCTTGTGGTCACTCACAATCAATAGTATTTCAAGCAAAAGCATAAAATTCAGAAGCCATCAAGGCAATGTTTTGTCCTTTGTATTTGTGGTCCCCTAGGAACTCCTGGAACCTCGGTTACGAATTTAACTTGTACCACACACACTGTTGTAAGTAGCCACACCCACTTAAGGCCATACCAAGTGTCCCTTCGTTGCACCTGGCTTGTTGGGAAGGATGCCCCTGAGGACACACAGTATTTCCTATACTACAGGTCAGTGTCTATTTTTACTTATGCAAATTATCTATTTCCTCTTCCCTTATAAAAACTCATAGGTATTTCAATTTAGGTTTGGTGTTTTGACTGAAGAATGCCAAGAATACAGCAGAGATGCACTGAACAGAAATACTGCATGCTGGTTTCCCAGGACATTTATCAACAGCAAAGGGTTTGAACAGCTTGCTGTGCACATTAATGGCTCAAGCAAGCATGCTGCAATCAAGCCCTTTGATCAGCTGTTCACTCCACATGCCATTGGTAAGAAAGACTTATCCCAAGGTGGGAATAATGAAATAGCACAAACTTGGCACAGGAAAGGGTTTTGCTACCTTTCAAATGTTAAACAACCATCTAGCTAACATAGGAAAACTACTGAGGCAGAGTTCCCAACTTTAAGGCTACATAAATAATGTAGGAGACTGTCCTGGGTATAGTAAGATGTTTAGAGGCATTCTTGGCCCCTATCTATGAGTCCAACTTGTATGTTCTACTGGTTCTGCTACCCTGAGTTGTGACCAAATCCCAACTCAAACACATGCCATTGAAGGTAGAGTTCTCCCTGTAGAAAATGGCTGCTCTAGGAAAAGCAAACACTCCTTAAGAGAAGTCATAGCAGTGCTCATCTGTTCTGACTGCTTTCATGAAATGTCTGTCGACGAATCTTGTAATAGCTTGTACCCAGAATTATTCTGAGCGTTTCCCCCACAGCATTGTCCCTCAGCACTCCAAAGGTATCCAGGTTTTCCATCATCTAGCTCTTCTTTCAAAGCTAACCCTCTCTGATCATCAGTGATCCTTCACAGTGGTTTGGACTTATCTCTAGACATTTAAACAATATGTCCACAGATCTCTCCCCTCCCCTCCCCTCCCCTCCTCTCCCCTCCTCTCCTCTCCTCTCCTCTCCTCTCCTCTCCTCTCCTCTCCTCTCCTCTCCTCTCCTCTCCTCTCCTCTCCTCTCCTCTCCTCTCCTCTCCTCTCCTCTCCTCTCCTCTCCTCTTCCTCTCCTCTCCTCTCCTCTCCTCTCCTCTCTCCTTTATCTTCTTCTTTCCTTCCCCACCCTTTTCTTCCTTTCTCATACATGTATATGTAATGGATACTGGTACAGGTGTGCTTGTCCATTTAGAAGCCTATGAATAACATCAAGATATCTTCTTCGATTGCCTTTCCACTTTATTTTGTGGGGAGAAGGAATTTTCAATGGATCTGGAACTTGTCATTTTGGCTAGACTGGTTTGCTAGCTAGCAAGGCCCTAGGATCCACCTATCCATATTACCCTACTGTTAAAGTAACTTTTATTCTCCTAAAGTAATCTGTCTCTGAGGTTTACTGCTTCAGTCTACTAACCTAGTCCTAGTCCTAGAAACTTCTATCCTCTGCACAACCTAATCTAGGCCTAGACTAGTTTCACCCTCTGAGACTTACTACTGAATAAGCTCACACTTCCATGTTTTTTCTGAGCTGGCTGGCCAATTCAGCTGTTTTGGCTCAAACTCCTTTCTATAACTTCAATCTGGCTTCATTTTTTAGCCTCTCCTGAACTTCTCTGCTTTGCCTCAAACTAACTCTAGCTAACAATTCATTCTTCTTTTCTGGCTCCTCCTCATTCTCTGGCACATTCTGTTATCACCTGTGTGTAGCTTGTTCTCGGTCTACAGCCTGTCTCTGTACAACTCTCCCAGTAAAACTGTCTCTTCCTCTCTCCCCTCTCTCTCTGCACTGCTCTCTTAAGGCGCTCCCCTTTCCTCTCTCCTCTTGTGAGAGCCCTGCACGGCATATGTTATTCTGTAACATCTTTCTCTGATTTGTCAGTTAGGTACCACTTTCAAACATGGGCTCTTCCTTCTACAAATTAACTTTATCATTATTGTTTGGAATTAAAGATGTGTACTAAAGACATGTCTGTATTCCAGCCAGAGGGATTAAAGGTATGTGCTAAGGACTGACTCATGCCACAACTAGAAACAGTTTTGTTTTGTTTTCAGTAAATAACACAGTCTTGAGGTTCACAGAGTTCACAGTCAAATATCCTGAAATACCCAACTACCACCACCACCAGCTCTGGGGTTACAGTTCTTTTCACCTGGGTGCTGGGAAGCTAAACTCAGGTCCGGGGCTAGTGTGGAAGTGCTTCACTCCTGTACAGACATAGTTAGCTCAATGTTCTTTTAACTCAGGAGCTTCTTGTTCTATCTGACCAAACCAATCCAACGAAAACAAACTACCAATAACAAAAAATAAACACTGAAGCAAGAAAGGAGAAGTGATTTACTCAGAGTTGTGCCCCTGCTGGGAAATGGCGGTGGGGCACATTGTCTACAGTCTCTCCATCAGCATCGTCTATCTTGGAAAGCTTAAGAGATGCTGAGTGCACAATACAGTGAGTGAGCTGAGGGGGAAAAAGAGTCAATCAATCACTTTCATTGTAGTGATTTCTGTTCTCTATATGTGTAAGTCTATTTGGTACAGCCAGACCAAGAACCTCATATCAAGCTACTTGCTTCCTGTGGCTTTGACACTGGTTGACTTAGACCTGATGGTAAACCTTGTGAAGAGCATATCTTAGGAAGGGTGGGTTGGGGCTAGCAGCCCTGATCACTGATTGTACAGACATGCCGCTGACCTCTCTTCCTCTTACCTAGACCGAGTAAATCCTCCAATGAATGTCACAGTGGAAATTGAAAGCAATTCTCTCTATATACAGTGGGAGAAACCACTTTCTGCTTTTCCAGACCATTGCTTTAACTATGAGTTGAAAATCTACAACACAAAAAATGGTCATGTCCAGGTAATTCTTCATATCGTTCCAGTATTCCATGATAGGCATTCATTATTTGTGGAACATTTAAACGGTGGCTCTCAACCTTCCTAATGTATAGTTATATATATATATATATATATATATATATATATATATATATATATATATCTTTTAGTATAGTTCTTCGCGTTGTGGTATCTCCAAATTATTTTTGCTGTTATTTCCATAACTATAGTATTGCTACTGTTATGAACTGTAATGTAAATATTTTTGAGCATAGAGGTTTGCCAAAGGGATCACAACTCATAGGTTGGGAACTGTTGATTTAAAAGTTTCAGTATTGACTGCCCTGGGTGTTTTTACGTACTAGGAAAGTCAATGATAACTTACATCTGCCCCAGGTATTACAGAAATAAATCAAATCTTACAGGACTTTTATATTGAAAGAACATACTTTGGGTTCAAAAATAATACAAAGAATAAAATGAAACTTGTTTGTAAGAGCTTTGCAAAAATACAAATGATACAACTATTGGGCAATGTAGGAAAGCAAGTTTTCCAAAGGTTACAAATATCCTAGGAGCCTGTAATTCTACTTCTAGGTATACATATAAAATACTTAGAAACAGGGTCTCAAAAGGGTACTTGGAACCCCATGATTACAACAGCATTACTCACTATAGCCAAGAGCTAAAGCAGCCCCGATATTCACTAACAGATGAATAGAGTCAGGCTTGATGACACACATCTATGATTCCAGCACCCAAGACAAAGGCTGAGTTAGGAGAAATGTTATAAATTTGAGGCTAGTCTAGACTGAATAGCAAGATTCTTACCTGAAAACAAACAATCTGAACCCCAAACCTGGGAATAGGACTACAAAAACAAAATGGCACACACACACACACACACATGCATGCATGAACAAAGAGACATTATTCAGTCTTTGAAAGGAAATTCTGATACATGCTATGAATAAACCTAAGGACAGCAAGCAAGGTGAAATAAACACATGACAATGGACAAATAGTATATGATTAGGATATGATTCTGTCTTTAGTGAGATGCCAAGTGTAGTAAAAACACATATAAACAGAAGGTAGTATCATGGCTGCCAGGAAGTGTGGAATGGAACATGAAGGACCAATGTGAGGCTTTTATCACTGGGTGAAATGAACTGAACAGAGGGTCTCGTGCATGCAGAGCATGACACATACCCCCAGCCAGGAAGCTCTCAGTCTTGCAAGAAGAAAAGCATGTTGCAGTCGCTTGCACAACAGCATGGCTCTTTACCATTTCTGCCCTACCCATTTGAAAACAGTCACAAAGCTGAGAAGTCAGGATTTCACCTCATGCCTTACAATAGAAGAAATCAAGAACCTTGTGAAATGGCTCAGCAGATAAAGGCACTCACTGTTTAGAATACTTCAGGGAGTTCGGTTCCTGAAGCCTCCAAGGTGGAAGGAGAGAATGGACTGTCTCAAGTTATTCTTTCACCTCCACACATGTGCTGTGGCATACATGCACATACATAAATAGATACATCTAAAAAATGATTAAAAGAGACAAACTAATATCCAATATATACAAAGAGCTCAAGAAGCTGGATTCCAGAAATTCAAATAACCCCATTAAAAATGGGGTACAGAGCTAAATAAAGAATTCTCAACTGAGGAATACCGAATGGCTGAGAAGCACCTGAAAAAACGTTCAAAATCCTTAATCATCAGGGAAATGCAAATCAAAACACCTTGAGATTCCATCTCACACCAGTCAGAATGGCTAAGATCAAAAATTCAGGTGACAGCAGATGTTGGCGAGGATGTGGAGAAAGAGGAACACTCCTCCATTGCTGGTGGGATTGCAAGCTTGTACAACCACTCTGGAAATCAGTCTGGCGGTTCCTCAGAAAATTGGACATAGTACTACCGGAAGATCCAGCAGTACTTCTCCTGGGCATATACCTAGAAGAAGTTCCAACTGAAAATAAGAACACATGCTCCACTATGTTCATAGCAGCCTTATTTATAATAGCCAAAAGCTGGAAAGAACCCAGATGTCCCTCAACAGAGGAATGGATACAGAAAATGTGGTACATTTACACAATGGAGTACTACTCAGCTATTAAAAACAATGGATTTCTGAAATTCTTGGACAAATGGATGGATCTGGAGGATATCATCCTTAGTGAGGTAACCCAGTCACAAAAGAAGTCATTAGATATGCACTCACTGATAAGTGGATATTAGCCCAGAAACATAGAACACCCAAGAAGAGACAAACTAAACACAGTTAAACAAATATCTACAAATTGGCGTCTAGGGTTAGCACATAAAGAGAGATAAGGCCCTGGTTGGTTTTTTTTTGTTTGTTTTTTGGGGGTTTTTTTTTGTTTTTTTGTTTTTTTTTTTGTGTGTGTGTAGTCTGGAATAAACCAAATCCTATGTCCTATTAATTTTAAATTATGTGCTAAATCATGGGGCATATTACTATCCTGTGTCCTGCCAGGCTGGTGGGTGGTTCACATAAAAATAAATCAATATATAAGATAAGTCCCACTCTGGCAAATAAAGCCAGGGCCTCCTTATCATAGGAAAGATCAACATAATGCAGAGGAGAGAGGAGACAAAACAACCTTGTAGCCTAGAGCTGAATGCAACCTGGGGGAGATCAAAAATAGCCTTTGTGAAGGACTGGCTTTCTTTTGTAAACTTCTAATCTACCATAGGTTAGCACTTTCATAAAATAAGTTAAAAAGGATCAACTAAAATATAATATATATATGTATTTTAACTATATATTAAATATGTTATATACACAACATATTTAATATATAGTTAAAAATGCACACACACACACACACACACACACACATAGCCAAATATAGGAAAGTACAAACCAATATGTATGCAAGCACAATTCATGTGCTTGGATGTCACAGCATTGTCCAACGGCTCCCCCAGTTTCTAAACTGTGCGCTCACACTCTGTATTGATCTTATCAGAGACCCGTAATCAGCACTTCCTGACGTATACCACAACCGCACTGTGCTTGGTAGGGATGTGAGGAAAGGAATAACCCCCGAGGTGTGCGAGGAAGGCATGTTTCCTTTAGCCAAGTGGGAGTGACTGAGCGGGCCTGAACACCAGGCAAACACTAGACATGTAACCCTGTACCTTACATAGGGATTTCAGAGTGTCTCTGTGAACTTTTTATTAAAAGCCAAACAGCATCTATAGTTAACACCCCAGTCATGGGCAATGAGCAGCACCCATGGATTTTTTGTGATAGAGAAGTGTAGCGTTTGTAGGATAGAAGGGTAATTTTGGCAGCAATGTGCAAGTTGGATATGTGGGGGTGGGGATGGGGGTGGGGGTGGGGGTGGGACCATGTATACGCAGGGTTATGAGCTACTAGGACAATCCAAGCAATAGACCAGGAAAGCCCACGCAGGCTGGGGCCATTGGGTAATGCTAGATAGATACAAACTATGTGCTTTTTAGAACTGTGACATTACCAATGTGTAAGGGCAAAGTAACTGAGATTATGTCTGCTGTTGGAACTGACTCCAACTTTTCCACATGAAACATTAATTTGTCCACACAGCATCACCTAGCCCTTCAACCGACCATTTTATTTATTTCAGTTACAAGATCACTTTTTCCCTCGGGGTAACTGCCAAGAAATCACACTGGAACTCTGTAGAATAAACCCATAACTATACTCTATTGATTTTAGATTACTTGTCAAATAATGAGCCACATTACCCACATTTGACCTCTCAAGCTGGTATTTTACATAAATTACATGTCTAGGCATTATTATAATGTTAATTTTTCCCATTTAGAAGGAAAAACTGATCTCCAATAAGTTCATCTCAAAAATTGATGACGTTTCTACATATTCCATTCAAGTGAGAGCAGCTGTGAGCTCACCTTGCAGAATGTCAGGAAGGTGGGGCGAGTGGAGTCAACCTATTTATGTGGGTGAGTCCCTGTTGTGTATTTCAAAGCAGTGGCAATGGAAAATCCTGGAAAGTGTACATGTTCACTCAGGTCTTGAAGTGGTCTCATCTTGACTGACTCTGTCTAATCTTCCATCCATCTACTGTGTCTGCAACTAGACATGGATGTCCTAGGAACCTAGTTGTCTTGCTTTCTCCCTAGCACTTGCCAGGCTTATTTTATTTTGTCCAATTCTTATTTTTACTTAGATTTTTCTGGTTGTGCTCCCAATCATATTGTGTGTCTCTATGTGCATGCATGAGTGAGGTGTGTATGTTTGTACAGGCATGAGTACTCTGTGTGCTCACAGAAGACAAAGAAGACATAGTGTATTCTGTCCTATCATTCTCTGCTTTGTTCCCTTGAAAACATGGTCTCTTGTTGAACCTTGAGCTAGGCTGGTATCTAGTAAACCCCAGAAGTCCTCCAGCCTCTGCCAACAACAGCGATGTGTTTAGAGTTTCTCAGACAGCCACACCCAGGTTTTCCCATGGGTGTGAGGAATTTGAACTCTGTCCCCTATGCTTATACAGCACTCTTACCTGCTGAGGCATCTTCCCAACCTCTATTTCTTTAGAGTAGGTATTTTATTTTCAGAGAATTGCAGATTCATAAGCTGTGGTAAGAAATGGACATTCAGTCTTCTTTTAACCTAGTGTCGCCCAATGGCAACATCTTGCAAAATCTTTAGCATAGTTTTAAAACTACAAAATTGGCACTGATCACTCCTCTATCCTCCTTGGAGCATATGGATTTAATGTGTCGTTATTTCTGTTTCTTGGGTTTTATGCATGCTTAGCACTATGTCACAGCTCAGTCAAGATGCTAAGCAGTCCATCACACAATTCTTCCTTTTGGCCTTTTAAAACACACCCATCCTCTTTTGCTCCTCATCTGTAGCCCTTGGGAAGAACTACTCTAGTCCCCATCAGTATAATTTTGCCATGCTTGGGTGTGAATTTATATATTTGTTTCCCTTTTAAAAGATTTTAAAATTGAATAATATTAGGGTTCATGAAACTTGGATCTATCCCTGAACTTTAGCCTAACAGATAGTATATAGGTCTAGTAATTTAGGCATCTCTTGGACATCTGTGTTGGTTTTACACCTATTGTTATTTATGATCAAATTAACTGAGTGCCATACATGACAAATAACAGGGAATGGGTAGCAACTATGGGTGAAGGTACAAGTAGACATTTTTAGAACAGCATCCTAGATGATTTTTCATGTATTCTCTTAGCTAAGTTTATCAAGAAACTCATTCTTATCTGGATGTATTTGGAAAGCTTAGGTCATTTGCTTACATCTGCAAGCATCAGGGATGGGTTGAACCCTACATTAACTTATTCTAGGGCCCAGTCTCTTAGCACTCTGCCATGGTGTGGTAAGACCCTTCATGTTGAAAAGTACTTAACAAATTAGATTGGCATAGAGGATTTTGTGGTTAAGGCTGGTTACATCTCTGAAAACCTATGGAATATTCCAAAGCAATTTAGACAGCATACTTAAGGAGAAATTTCTTTCAGGCACATGCTAAAATTATCTACTAAAGTAGTAATTCATTTACTTGGGCTACATGGTGTGAGTCCATGGGAAATTCTTGGGCACTGACCTGTGCCCTGTGTGGTTTGAGTCACAGCTGATGTTTACCAAGTACATTGACAGGGAGACAAGAATAATGGAAGGGATCAAGAGGTGGAGCACAGAGCTAGGTCTGTAAGAAGGCTGATCGTGCTGCCCTGAACTCCTACAGGAGAACGTTGTCCCAGTTGAACAGTTGTTCAATACCCAACCCAAACAGCCTTGTGCTGTGCCACAGCCATGACAACATCTGGGGATGGGCACTTGGGCTCAGAGCAGCACCATGCGTTTCCTGGGGAGAGGAACTGAAAGGAAGATGAAGGGAACTGAAATTTGAATGGACTCACCTACTTCATAATTTTGCTGAGGTGAGTCTTCCTCTCCCTCCCTTTTCTCCCACGTTGACATCCAACTAAATGAACCTGACCCGATACAGATAGGAACTCTCTTAAAAAATGCTTCATTTGCACAAGTAATACTCACTCCATGCCGCAAGATTGAGACAAGACTCATCAGTCTCAGGAATTTTTAACCAGATAATTACTTGTTGTCCTGAGGTGTGCCGTGAGCTTTGTTTATTTGTAGCCCGTGGATTCCATTTACAAAATGGTTTATGCTTTTATCAAGCACACAAACCTAACACTAGTGATGTTTTTCATTGTTGTCCCAACTTTGCCACATAAACAAATTTAGACAAATATTAATACAGACCAAAAGACTTCAGACAAATATGGTAGAGATCAGGATCAGGGTCATGGCTAAAAGTTAATGGTGCTTTTTGAGTGCTTGAGTTTTGAAGTTCTAGACAGTGTTGACTATTGACACTTTGGGATGAGGACGCAGCAGTAGACAAAATCGGGAGATGTGGATTTTAGCCATGACTTCGCTGATTGTGGTTCAATGAACCAAGTTAGAGAACACAGTATAATTTGGAGGAGAATTCTGAGAATAAAGTCAGGTCTTAAGAGGGGGTGATAGTCTTTGCTACATGTCTGAGACTAAGGAAGTGCCATGCCAGGCTGGGCTCTACTACTCCATTCTAGGACCGAACAGCTAACCTTTCTGGCCATCAGTTTCCTTATCTGTAAAGGTGACTGCTCCCTAATTACTTCTACGACTGCCACTCTCCAACATTCACCACCAAAGGATTGTGGGTAAGACTGTGAACCATCTCAAGAGTCTATCATACACTTTCCACTCTCCTGCTCTTACCATTTCCTAAATAACAGCTTCCTTGCTTGGATCTGGCTGCTTCCATCTGCTCCCACCCTAGGTGTACCTCATTGCTATGTACTACTGCAAATCCTATTTCATTCATTGCCACCCAGTTCATGCAGAAGATCTGATTAATATTAGTGCTTACCTTATAAATCCATCCTTTTTGGAATTTACCCCCCTGCTCAGTTTGGGATCATTAGTGAATTTAATCAATGCAGACTCTCAGTTTTCATCAAGATGATTAATAAACATAATAGGAAGTCCAAGCCCCTCAGGGATATTTCACATGGCTCTTCCTTACCCCTGGAGAATACCGTAATAATTGTGCTCAGCTTGCAGTCTATCCCGCAACTGTGATGCTAAGTTCATTTCTTTCAGACTCCCTTCTCTCCTACATTGCCTTACAAGTGGCCCCTGGGAGCCCTCCTGGATTTTCACTATTGGGCCCAACTGAAATATCACCCATGCCTTTGATATAAAATTCACCCCTATTATTTTAATTAAGATTAGGAAATGGAAGCCTGGTGGTATTAAATGACTTAGTCACTGTCAAATAGCCAAGAAGTAGCTATTAATGTGTATTTCCCCAAATACGTGACATATGAACCAATTAGCAAATTAGAATAGTTTAAATTAACTAATTAACCCATTATAACCCGAGGTTGTTTCATAAAGAATGAGACACAGAGAAAGTTGGATTGATGGTGTAGGGGACTGGGGTAGGCAGGTGGCTTTTGCTCTAGTTGGTAAGGTCCTTGGTCAGTCCAATAGGCACTGGGAGTGTGGATGGAAGTGAACAGTACAGCCAGCAAAGAAGCTTGCTCTATCTGCTTGAGATTTTCCTTGAATCTACTATCTTGCTCTGAGATTTTCAGAGCATGGACCACCTTCTTCTTCTTCTTCTTCTTCTTCTTCTTCTTCTTCTTCTTCTTCTTCTTCTTCTTCTTCTTCTTCTTCTTCTTCTTCTTCTTCTTCTTCTTCTTCTTCTTCTTCTTCTATAGTGGCAGTTTTGTTTTATCAGTACTCGTTATCAACTGCCCTCCATCAGCTAGCTTCTGCTTTAAGAGCTGAACTTCCCAATTTCAAAAGTCTCTCTCCTCAGTCTTGAAGGTCCAGCTTCTGTTCTGTTGTTATCTCTGCCATCTCCTGTTTCCAGATCTGGGCCCTGGCACAGAAACTATTTTCTTTTTCATGTCTTCTTTTCTCCTCTATTCTGTGACACTATTCAGGTACTAAGCATAAAATAATTTTAGAAATAAATGTTCCTAGCATGCATCCTGACCCCCTGGAAATGAGAATGTTGGCTGCATTTATTTGTAGCATTGACCCTGGTTAGGATTGAACCTGTTTCTTGGTAAGAGGTTAGACTGACAATCACTGGACTCAACAGTGGTTCTTAACCTGTGGGTCATGACTCCCTCCCAGGTCACAAATCAGCTATTTTGCATATCAGATATTTAAATTACAATTCATAGCAGTAGCAAAACTACAGTTATGAAATGCAGTGAAAAGATTTTATGGTTGAGGGTTATCCACAATATGAAGAACTGTATTAAAGAGTCATAGCATTATAAAGGTGGAGAACCATTGCTTCATGTGAACAACGAGTTTTCTCCACTCTCAGTGAAGGCTGTATCTGCCACTCAGGACCTGGTATTATTAGAAATGAGTGAAAATGTGTTCTTCTAAAAGGCTTTCTTTAGGCTTAAGATGAGTGGCACTTAACCTGGGTGCAGAACAAGATTCAGTCACCTCAGTTTTCACATGGCTCAGTCAGCAGTGTGGACACCATTTTCAGGGTGACTGCTGCTATCTACTGGGACAAATCCTTCAGCAACAAAGACATGCTGCTCATAGTCTTCACTTGATTCTGGCCTTCACTTTCCTGCTATGGTGTGAGCCAGGGTGTGTATGTGTGTGTGTGTGTGTGTGTGTGTGTGTGTGTGTGATATATGCAGGGGAATATCTGTCCTGGGGTGGGTGTCAGAGCTAAGCAAAAACCAACGTGGCATGCTTAGTTGTGATCTGTTGTTATGCATTGTAATGCTAAAATCGCTAAATACTGTACCTGAAGCTCTGTGCCTATGAGTGAAATCTCATGTTTACCAGCTTTTGTTGTGCAAACATTGTTTCTTAATTTAAAACTATTGGTTAAATAAAAATGGCTACAGCCAAATACTGGAGAGATTAGAAATAGGCAAGATTTTTAGATATGTGGTTACAGAGAAACTGAGAAGGTAGAGAGGAGGGCAGAACAAGGGAAAGATGAGCAGATGCCATGAGCTAAGAGATTCTGAAAGCTCGCCATGAGGGCTGGCCAGTCGGAATAAAAGCAGCCAAGCAAAAATATGGCAAGTCTTATCATGGGGTTATTGACTGGGGAGTAGATACTAATAGTTTCGATGGTAGATATCTGCCCTGCTCTAGTGCTATTTAAAGGATTATTATAAATATAAAAGTTTTGCATCAGGGAACTGCATGATCAAAGGCAGGGTAGAAATATCCCGACTGAGATTAAATAATTACTACAACAGCTGCGGCACCCAGGCGTGCGTGCTGAATGGAAGGAGGACTTTTATTCTTTGACTTGGTGCTCATGACAGAAGTGCAAAGCAGTTTCCCTCTCCCTGAAGCTTATAGACTCAAGGGCGGGGAGGAGATGGTGTTTTCTTGAAGATCACTGAATGTACTTCCTTCCTGGTCCACAGTCTATCAAAGGAACTCAAGCTCCAGCTGTGGCCCCTTCTTTCCTCTGTGCCTGTAAATTTCGAGCAGCTCCCTTCATCTGTCTGCCCGTTGGCCCTTCTCTGTCTTTCTCGTCTGCTCTCATCCTTTCCTCTTAAATTTCCAAACTGTTGTGAGACAAGAAACAAAGCAGAATAGGGAAGAAGAAAGGGAAACAGGTACGAGGAAAGGGTCAGTTTCACTTTCTCTGGGCTTTCAAACGAATTCTGTCCCTTTAGAGTTTTACAAGGTAAAAGAAGGGAAGCTCTGGGTCAAGACAGAGGGGAAATGCTTGGAAAGAAAAATAGGTGAGCCATCAGCAGCAAGGGAAACCCCACTTCGGCTACTGTCATAGCTGCCACTTTGGAATTTTCTTTACAAGTGGGGGATTTCAGCTGGGCAGACATAGCAGTTGAGTCAAACTGCTTCTTTGACTCAGGCTTCTGTGGTTTCAAGGTTGGCTGGATCTTGCCTGATAAGCCTCAGGCCAGACCACCTTGGCTCTGTGGGATTGGTCTACCATCTTGAAGATAAGGTTGCATTAAGCTTTTAGGCTCTGTTCCATACTACCAAGGATTTTATTTTATTTCATTTTTAAATTTCAGGTGTAGCTACTTCCTTCTCTTGGTGGCCATACCAATCAATCTTCCATGCTTAATACTTAGGCCAAGGAAGGACTTTATCCCTGGCTCTGTGTAAGATAAGTTTATTCACAGTATTTAGGATATCTCCCCAAATATCATTTGTTACTAAACAGATAGGAAGATAGAGAGGGATAAAGAGAGAGGGAGGGGGAGGGGGAGGGGGAGGGGGAGAGGGAGGGGAGGGAAAGAGGGAGGAGAGGGAGAGGGAGATGCTCAAACCTGGTAATGGCCTAGAATTCAGCAGCAATACTACCTTTATACCTGTGAATGCTGACTGATGTTCTCATCCCAATTATTGTGCTCCAGTCAGAGAAACTGAGACAAGAAGACAGACCTTGCTTGTGCTGTAGACTGTTGCAGAGAGGTTTCATTTTACTAGTTCTTGGCCTGCTCAGGCTCCACATAGGCCAAGCACTGGAGATGTTTCCATTGATCTCTGCAGGCAGTTTTTGTCTAAATGTTTCATGTCGTGCATGACACTCATTTTGTGTCTCTCCGTGTGTGTGTGTGCCTGTTCATCAATATTTTTTTCCTACCGTCGAAACAAGCCAATTCAAGCTAAATTGAGACTATGAAGGCAGGTTTATTGGAGGCAGGTCTGGGAAGGAAGATACACTTAGCTCACAGGAGGAGCCTAGGGAAATGGAGATGCAGACAGGGAGACAGGGGAGCTATGTAGAGAGAGCACATGCATGCAGAGAGAAAGAAATGCAGAGACAGGGAGAAAGAGGGAGAGAGAAGGGAGTTGTAAAATGTCTGGATTATATAGAGAAGAGCCTCTGGGGGTGGGGAAGCCTTTCCATAGGTGGAAAGTTCACGATAGAGGGTGGTGTGTGCCAGCCATACCTTGTAACTAGTAGGGACTGAGGGATGCTGTGAGAACATGGAGATCAATCCTTCTTGATTTGTTGAATGGGCACCTCAGCCATCTGTCCAGTATTTGAAACCCATGATTCATAAGTGTATGGCTATGGGCATGCATGTGCCTCAGTCCACTGTGGAAGTCACAGGACAGTCCTCAGATCTTGGTTCTCCCATTTGTCTTTGTGCAGTTGTAAAAATTAGGCTAGCTCACCCTCAGACTTCTACACATTCTCCTATCTCATCTGCCCATATTCCTGCAGGATTTTGCCAGGATTAAAAATGCCTGCACGTCTGCACCAGACTTTTATGTGGGCTCTGAACTCAGGTTTTCAGGCTTGTAGGAATAAGCCATCTTGACATCCCAATGCAATGTTTATCTCAACTCATATCATTGAGGTACAGGATTAACTATGACTTCTGACCCCCTTCTTCCTTTATACCCAGAATATCTGGCATTTATGTCTTCTAACCTAAGTATTCAGGCAGCACTACAACTGTGGTTTTTCCCTTGAGGATCTGGGGTAATTAACATTGCTTAGCCTTTGCTCTGACACAATGTATTCATCTCCATCATAATTACCACTAACGTGGACTGATTGGCTTCTGTGGACATGCACAGATGCTAAGCACTTTGTATGTCTTAACTCATTCACTCCTACCCCAGATTCAAAGCAATACACAAAGTGAAACAAATACACTGCTCAAGGAAGGTCACCTCAGCACTAAGAGACAGAACTAGGCTTAAACCTCTCACTTCTGTGTCTGCTGGATACCAGTAGCCAGCAGTACACTCTCTGCTGCCAGCCTGTAGTTATTTCAGCAGGTCCACAGAAAAATGGCTCCACAGTGGCTCACAGAGAAGGATTCTGGGTTTGCAGGAGCTCTGAAAGGCACTGATTCTTTCTGAGAAGTCTGCAGAGGAGACGAAACCTGTACTTTCCCTATTCTGATCTATCCAGTCGGAGCCTGATGGGGGTTATGAAAACCACCAGCATCCACTCAGTCCAGAGCTTGCCAAGCCATTCACGTACACAGAGCAGTCTCCATGGCTTTGCCACACTGTCCTTCACCGGAGCCCAGTTTCACCAGGATACCGCAGCTTTGTGCATTTTTCAGTGGGTTGTGGATTTTATGCCTTTACCTTTTACTCTCTGCCCCCACCCCTTGCCTTCTTAAACCAGGAGATCTCTAAGAGTCCACCTAAAAGCTGCCACAGAAAGCTCAATCCCAGAAGGTGACATTTGACTTTTGCTTAAATTGGAAACCTTTCGTGTGTGACACCACAGCTTCACCCTCTGACCAATGGAAAGCCATAGGAAGCTAGTTAAACCCTGTATCATAGACTACTGTATTGACATCATCTTAATTACTCAACCCTGTTGATGCCATTTAAACTTCTTCCATCACCTGCTGGTTTAAAAACACAGCAGGGCTGCTTTATTTGAGGGGCTCCATCAATTTGCTAATTAGTCCTTTTGCTCGAAACCTATTGTTGAATTGGAGTCAGATTCAAAATCAATACTGAAGCAGTGAAAGTACAAACTTGCATGGATTAAGGCTGCTTTGGCCTCCGAATCAAATCCACCTCCTTAGATCTGTCAGTCCCAACTAATAGATGGCAGGATTCTTGAGCCAGAGAGACTGTCATACCAAAGTATGAGTCATTTGATGGAGCTTCAGGGCAGGCAAAGGCAGCCAGAGCAAGGCTAGCGTATCATCACCCAGAGATTTCCTGACCTCTGTTGTCACCATCCCACCCCATCCAGTGCACGCTTCCCACAGAATTTCCATGACGTTCTTTGTTTTACGGTTAACTAGCTGAGCTGTCAGAAATGGAAACCAAAGCCTACAGAACCCTATGACTGAGGTCTCTGAATACACTGAGTTAGTAAGGTCTGCAGAACACCCAGACATGAAGTGGAGGAGCTGAGGGCTTTTCCATAGGTAGACTATGACACTTCCCTTCTCAAAAACTCATCTGTATAATCAACTGAGAGTACCCAATGATTTTGTAAGAAACATCTGTGGCTTCATGATTAATAGCATGTAAAAAAAAAATATGCCCTTTAAAACAAATGACTCCAGTTACCTAGAACTTCTTTTTTTTTCTTTCTTCTTTCTATTCCTACCTCCCAACTCCAGCCTCAGGATTGAACTTAGAGCCTTGCCCAGGAGATTAGAGAGGAAACCTCTGAGGTCATGCATCCCAGCTCAGAGGAGGTCATGTGTCCTAGGACATCTGAAAACATTGCTCAACTTTTAGCGTACTGAAAGGCTTATTAATTTTGCTAGCTGACTCTCTCTCTCTCTCTCTCTCTCTCTCTCTCTCTCTCTCTCTCTTTCTCTCTCTCTCTCCTCCCTCCCTCCCCATTCATAAAAGAACTAGTGAGATAGCTCAGTAGGTAAAGGTTCTTGCTGCCTAGCATGATCATGATCATCTCATTCAATCCCTGAGACCCACATGGTGAAAGGAGAGAATCCAATCTGACATGTTGTCCCTTGATGTACACACATGTACCTTGTGTTGTCCCTTGATGCGCACACATGTACCATGTGCCTACAATCTTCTATCATAAAAGAAATAAATGTTGAAAAAAGTAGAGATAAAATTTTAATAACTGAACTGATAAAAATTTACAAGTCATTTTTAGTCGGCAGTATGTGAACGTGATTTTTCATACTGAATTTGCCTGTCAATGTATATTTCCTTTGAGGCGAGGCTCACAATGCCTATGTTCTTGAGCACAAGTTCTGCTCTTCCTGTGGTCATAAGGGAGAGGCTGGCTAACTCCTTCCAAACATTGTTGTAAATACACTTCCGATGCAGTAATTTCCACATCATGAGAAGTTTATTAGTTGGAGGAACTATAATCAGTTGCCTTGCCCTCCATGATATTTTCTCCTTTACTGAGAATCTTCACTTATCTACATAAGAGGTAAAGTGGCTAAGTCAGTTGAAAAGATTTTTTGTAATCATGGTCCGAGGATAACGGTATTGTTATCAGGACTTGGCATATCAGGCTAGTGGATATTGTACAATTTGAGCCACAAATGACTGAGTGTGTGACCACGATAATAGTTACACCACTTTTTGTTCTTCTCACAGGACTCAAAGTTTTGCTGTGTGTCTTTGTAAAATAGTTCTGAACAAATAGATGACATGGTTAATAATATTCAATGCCCTTTTTTAGGAGAAGAAAACAACAACAACAATTAATAATAATAATAATATACTATGCAGTCCTGACTAGCCTGTAACTTGCTATGTTGATCAGTCTGGTCTCTGACTTGCTTTTATCCTCCTGTCTCTCAAACGCTGGGGTGATAGGCACATCTCACTATTCCAGTGTGTGCAAACGCCTGCTTATAACAGACATAAAAAATTTTAAAAGATTTTTTTCTAAGTATGTGGGTGTGTCTGAGTGTGTGTTTGTGTTCATGCATGTGATGCCTTCAGAGGCCAGAAGGGCTCAGATTGCTTGAAGTAAGGGCCTTAAGATGGTTCTATGCCATCTCAAATGGGTGCTGCGAAGCAAACTCCAGACCTCTGCTAGAGCAGTATAAGCATTTAATTGCTGAACCATCTCTCTAGCTCTAGCTCAGGATTTTACCAAAGTGCCTCAGTGCCACCTATAGCTTGAGAATGTCAAGGACACTGGGCATTTGTAGAGCAGCCAACCTCACATAGTCATGGCCAGTGTTTTTTTTTTTTTTTTGAGTGGCCAGATACAGGGTACACCTTTAATTACTTCCAGAGCCTAGCCTCTCCAGGCTCCCTCCCCATACGACCACGTGAAGAAAGAACTTATGCTCAAGAACACAAGCATTGTGAGCTTCACCTCAGAGAAAACATAACTTGTCAGGTAAATTCAATGCAAGAAATCACATTCGAATACTGTTGAGTAAAGAGGAGGCTTCAGAAACACACATCTGACACAAAACAAGCTTTCCCCACAGTAAAAGTAGACCCAGCCGTAAAGGTGATGATGCTCAGGGCGTGGTTCTTGATAACAAAGCAACACCTACAGTAAGCTAAATAATTAAACACCTAGAATAGGATGAGTGAAGAACGCCTGAACTCCATAAAGAAATGCCAGAATATACAAAGCCAGCACACACAGCACTCTCAGTGTTACAGAGGGAGAGGAATGGGCTGGGAACCCTGCGCTAGATTGAGGGATGCAGTTATTGGCTTTGTTTCTTGTTGCCCTGAATGACAGTTGTGTGTCCTCAGTGGACTTCACTCCCTTTCTCTGTTTTAGTTTTTCTATATCTGCACAGGGAGCCCTGGGAGTAAATTAACGGCGTACACTGTGTCTGGCCACTCAAAAATGTACATATAAAAATATGTGCAGAGAAGAAGTTTTCAGTTAATCCTTGAGAGTGATGACTTTTATATTTTTGTACTGTATAACTTCCAAACTACTACAGGTGAAAATATACTGCTTTTGTAAAATTAGTCTTGTGTAAAGGGTGTGTACGGAAGTGGTAGAGGCCTGGATAGAATAAATATTACCAGAAAAAAAAAAAAAAAAAAAACAAAAGAATCAGGAGTGTGATGGATTTGCAGGCTCCGGTGTTATAACTTGGTCTGAGGTGAGGTGACCAAAATGTCCACCTTCACTGTGCAGGGTCTGGAACCGAGGTCTCTAGACTAAGCAAGGACAGATGCAGGCGTCAGAAGCATAAAACCTTACATTTATGAGTGTACATAGGAATCAGGTATGCTGAGGGTGTGAGGAAGGAAGAGGAGCTATACGAAATCTAAGGAAATATCTATGTGTCTCCAAGGATTCGGTTTGGGTATTGAAAAGACAGAGACTGAAATGAGGAAGCTGGTGAAAGAAGTAATTACTGACTGCTTTCGTTTCTTTTGTTGTTTTGAAACAGCCTCTCCCTTGTTATAGCCCTGGGGAAGGGGCGTCTCTAACTCACCCTCCTTCTATCTTGGCTATTCAGATTCTGAGATTACAGCTGTGCAGCCTCATGCCTGGGTAACAGTAGGTTTGATGAAACGTAGAACACAAATTTGGTTGTGTTTTGTCAGGTTGGCAAAATACACAAATGACTGTGGGCTTTGGGGATTGTATAGTCTAAACCTAGAGCTACATGTCAGGGCAGTGTCAGGAAAAGGAAAGACTTTGGGATTTCATGGAATGAAAATCTGTATGTCTAAAAACAAACTTGTCAATGCTCAAAGAAGAGACTGTGATAAGAAATGGCCGAAGAGTGCACTGAAAGGGAACCTGCTGGAATTTTAAAAGAGGGAAGTGCCATTGAAGAATGGGATTCTTTCAGCAAGGAGCCATGGCTTCCCTGAACTCAGCTGTGGACAGTTTGAATTCAAAATAGAGAAGGCAATGATATGTTAGGAGTATATTATATACATATATGAAGATGTCATAATGAGTCCTGTGATTTTTGAGTAATTAACATATGCTAATAACATTTTTTGAAGGATTCATTTATTGTATTTATATGAGTACATTGTCACTCTCTTCAGATACACCACAAGAGGACACCAGATCCCATTACAGATGGTTGTGAGCCACCATGTGGTTGCTGGGAATTGAACTCAGGACCTCTGGAAAAGCAGTCAGTGCTCTTAACCACTGAGCCATCTCTCCAGCCCCAACTAATAACATTTTTAAAGTGGGATGGAGAGGTGGCTCATTTGGTAGAATGCTTGTTTAGGATACACAAAGCAATGAATTTAATCTCCCGAAGTACATAAAGGAGATGCAGTAGAACACTTAGGAAGTAGAGGCAGGAAGATCAGAAATTCAAGTTCACCCTCCACAACATGTTGAGTTTGAGGCCAGTCTAGGAATACATGAGACCTTGCCTCAAAACTTACATTAAAAGAAAAGAAGAAATTTAGGGGAGAGAACAGAAGACAAAGTTAGGACAGAAATTAGGGATCTTTTGGGTTTTTTTTTTTTTTAAGAACGACATTTCCAGTGACTATAAAAGGAGTTTCTGAGGTATGAAAATACAGAAGTCTGAATCATTTTTTCTATGATTTATTAATTCTTTTTATATCCTGATTGCTGCCCCTCACATAATCCCCCTGTTCCCAGTTCCCCTTCTCCTCTGAGAGGGTGGGGGCTCCCCTGGCTATTCCCCCACCGTGGCACATCAAGTCTCTGCAGGGTTAGGTGGATCCTCTTCCACTGCAGCCAGACAAGGCAGCCCAGTTTAGGGACACAGAAGCCTGAACCTTTATTCAAGAATCCAGTCTGGGCAGTGAGAGAAGACAGTATTTGATGATAGCTAGGGAAGATGGTGGAACAGGGTCATAGCTTAGTCAAGATAAAGGATTCTATGAATATTCGAAAGCAGAAATGAGGGGATTAAGGAGGAGATTAAAGCTTTGGGAAAGTGGAGAAGAAACCTGACCAAGGAAAGGGAAGAGATGAGGAGAGGCAAGAACTGCCAGCATTAAATCCAGACATTTCTTTCCTGTGATAATTGGACAGTTTGTAGGGCTTTGAATGACTTGAAGGGTTTTTTTTTAAGCCCTAGGATATTCAGAAATACTCAAAAATCCCCATTTACATGCATTCCTTGTTGTATAGAAGAAATCATAGCAAACCTAAGGTTTGTTTTTTTCTTGCTTTTTATCCTGGAGTAACATGGTTTGAACCTTGCCACAGTGCTTTCTTAGTACAACTATCCTCAAATCATGACCTGAGTCATTATTTGCTTTCTGCAGATCTCCTCTGATGGACTTCAAGCTGAAGAATTGGAGGTGTCAAATGCATTCTCTTAATCACTGAGTCACCTTAACTTGTGTACCTGACAAGAGTCTAACAGATACTTACTAAATGGACAGATGGGTAGATGCATGGGTGGGTGGATGGAAGGATGGATGGATGAATGAATGAATGAATGAATCAGCTCTCTCCCTAGGAAAGAGAACTAACTGTAACTCAGGATTTGCTTTTGATCTCTGAAAGTGAGTCCAGCAGATAACACAAACGAAAACTACTTCCAATAGAGCCATTTAATCAGAAACCTTTGATTTTTCAGGTCTGCATTCCTGAAATTAAATAGACTAACAAGTACCTCCCTTACCCTCCCATCCCACCTTGCTTTTCACAGTCTGATGTAGTCTTTAAAGGTCACAGAAGTGTCTACAGTATAGAGAATAGGAGCCCATTAGAGAATAGGATGGTATGCAAAACACTTCCTGTGCTGACCAATGACAGTTTTTTACATCCTGTTCTATGAAATGGGAAATGAGGGGAATAGGGGCTTTGAGGATAATTACAGCCATACAGTGTGTACTGTAGATTCTAATACTTGCACCACTATGAATATTTTCACATACTTCCTCCCTAAGTTTCATTTCCAAGTAGGTAGATGCCACTATGGAAATAGATTTCATTCTACTCTAATGAGGTTTCTGAATAGTCTTGTGCTTTTGTAGCTTTTCCACCTAACACCCTACTAGGCATCTGAAGCTCTAAGCACCAGTACCCAGGTGGCATGGGGTACAGGTGGGTTCCAAAACACTGGCTGATTACTGAAATAATCAGGCTTAAATTAGTAATGATTGAAAAGTCCTTAGTGTCCTTTCCCCTAGAACAATATTGTGAGATGGGTGTTAGCTCCTTTGGCAGAGGAGATGTCTGAGGCTCCATGCTCTACTAGCTGCTCATCCTTGACCAGCACCACCCAGCACCTTCAATTCAAACCCAAGCCCTCTGATGCCCCATCCTTCTAATTTTATTTATCCTCCCTGACTTTGACTTTGCTTTCTCTTTCTTCACCTTTGAACCAGGAAAGGAAAGGAAGCCCTTGGTAGAATGGCGTCTAATTGTGCTCCCAACAGCCGCCTGCTTCGTCTTGTTAATCTTCTCACTCATCTGCAGAGTGTAGGTATTATTTCCATTCCAGGGCTGCATTTCCTTCCTGTGTAAGGGTTCCTGGTTATCAGGTGAGATTAACATCATGGTGCTTTAGGATGCCTTTACTGGCAGGGAAGAGAGGAGCCAAAAATAAAACATGGCACACAGCAGCTACACAAGACACAGCACAGTCCCCAGCCACCTCACACTCCTCAAATCTGCTATTTAAATTTCTATAGAGGTTTTGGCCACTGTGTTCTTTTCCTTCATGGCTCCCCTTTCCACACTTCTTTGTCTTTTGACATCTCCTATAAAAAGGCAGCAATTAAACCAAGTTTTAAATCACTACACTGCCTTCCCATATGGGCCTCTGTGGTCAGAGGTTGACCTCTGCCTTGGCTTTCAAGTTCCTGGTCCAGTGAGGTGACTATCCTTAGTTAAACTGCAGATTCTCTAAAGGCTTCATAGATCTCACATCTTATCTTACAGCCTGCAAATGGCTACATCTGATCTCCCCCACATCTACCCCTCCCTTTCCATCTATCACTAAGGCAATGTTCTGCTTTATTCTAAGAACTTAGGCTGTAACTGCCATAGTAAATGGCATTACCCATTACCAAGTTATTCTTAGATGCTGAGTGTGGGTGACAGGCAGCAGTTCAAAGGAAAGGGAAAGAAAAGAGGGAACGGTGAAATCATCACAACTAAAGGAGAAAAGCTAGAATGAGCAGTGACTGAGTAGCCAAGAGAAAGCTGCTGCTGACCAGCTTTAGACGTCAGGTTTGCCAATGAGTGCCAATGTGAATCGGTTCTGCCTTCCTCTTGCTTGGAGATCTCAGAAGCCACATCCCAGCCTGGCTGCAACCCAAGGTCTTCAATGGTGAAGATGTTTAGAAATCTTAGCCAATGGAGAATCTAAATTTATAACACAGCTACACATGGAACTAATTTACTCAATGTTTGAGTAGAAATTTGGGCAAGTGGATTGTTTATACTCATCCAGTTCCTTCCCTATTGTCAGGTGTCATCTATGGACCAGGTTGTTTCCACCGGTTCCGGCCCCGAAGAGTAACATCAAAGATCTCCCGGTGGTGACTGAATATGAGGTAATACTAAAAAATACAAAGAGGTGACATCCTAAGTACCCAGGGATGAGTATCAGGTTATCAAGATTCCTCTGTATGTCAATGTATACATGTGCCAGTTAATACCTGTATGTATGTATGTATGTGTATTTGTATGTATGTCTGTTTCACATGCATATGTATGTGTGCATGTGCACATGTGTGCATGTGTGTGTATGTATATTTGTGTGTAAAATTAGCTATAGATATTATTGTCTCGACATCTACATTTTGGGAAAGTCTTATTCAATAATAATGGTTCTTGCCATTTAAACCTGAATTTCCATTTCATATACACCATCTTTTAAATGATCTCTGTTAATTACTCTAAGAACAGGAATTTTTCCTGTTCCTTTTCTGCACATAAGAGGCACAGATGAGAACCTGACAAAACAATGTTGTCAGGATTACTATAGCTTTGTTGTAAAATTGACATCATGTAGGCAGAGGTCTAAAAGTGATCCTCCCTAAGACATTTTTGTTAAATGTTTTGAATTATTACACATTTTAGAGCCTACCTATCAGTTTCCTAGAAGGCAGAAAAGAGTGGTGAGAGGGGAAGGGAAGAATATAGGCAGCAGGATTTTTTTCTTTTAAGAGAAGATATCACTATGTAGCTCTGACCCTACTAGGACTTGCTATGAAGACCAAACTGACCTTAAACTGGCAGATCCACTTGACTGCCTCATGAATTCTGGGTTTAAAGGCAGGGCACTGGAAAGCTCTGGTAAATCTGAACTTTTGTGGTTAATTGGGGTGGAGGGAGCAACATTCTAATCCTATTGCCAGCATGTTCATATATTGAGGTCTTCTTTAGTTTCTGTCAGCAACATGTCAAGCTTTTCTGTGTATTTCTGTAATATTGCACTCTGTTGACCTTATCTTTCAGTAGATTGGCTACCGATCGAAGATAGCAAACTCTTCAGATAAAGACATAATAAACATTTATGGTAGAATTGTTTGTTATAGTGTGTCTATGGCAAATGTACTAATGAATAAACATGGCTGTGTTATAAAACTTTATTCACAAAATGAGATAACAAGCCAGAGTGGGCTTCATTTACTAACTTCTGATTTAGATCTAGGAACTTTCCTAATAGACTTAGATGTTTCTTCAACCAATGTGGATAAAGAATCTCATGGCTAGTTATAGAGGAAGACAGAAGTTGATGAAAAAGTCACCAAAATGGTTACTTTCAGCAAATCTCAAGGATTCTTTAGAGTCCTTGGTAATTTCAATTTGGAATAACTTATAGACAGTAGGTTACTAAGCTACTGAAGTAAGGAATTGATGTTGGCTGTCATAGTGCCCTGTGTTTGATCCTGGTACTCTTCACTGAGGGAACAGATCACCCACACTGGCTCACATATGGTTCTTTGGAAAGGAGCAAGCCATGTGTAGATCTACCTCTGTTCATTTAAGTGTGACTGTTCCTTCCTCTTTGTTGTGCCAGAGGAAAGCAGACTGGAGTCAAAGTGACACTTCCACCATTTGTCTTGTTTTCTTAATGGGACATTTGAAGGCTGATACCTCATTTCCCTATAGAGCCTAGAAAGGTTATGTTAATATGCTGCAACTGGTGAAGGAAACTGGTTTAAGAGCTTACTTTCCGGGCTTCTGGATTGTTGATAATTAAAATCAAGTCATGTTTTTAGAATGACTTGGAGTAGACTAGTTGGTTTCAGTATATGCATAGGGTTAATATCAACATTGCCTGGCTTCTCAGAGTAACTTACTCTGTGAATCCATTGCAGAATTTTATATGAAAGATTGTAGCAAAGGGAGAGGCAAGTAGGAAATATGAACAGATTATTAGGGACTGAGAAAAAAAGTGTTACCAGTATTATGGTCTAAAATTTCAACCTAAGATAGAGTGAACAAGTAAAGAGCTGACCACAGCTCGACTACATGCAGTCATGTTGTGTTCCAGCCTCTCCACCCAAAGGTAACAGCCATCCATTGCATTCTATTCCTGGGAACTCTGATCCAAGAAAAGAAGGTCCATTCCTGCCATTGGCCCCATGACCACTGGGAAGTAACTCACTAGTGGAAAATGAAGCTCTCCATTTTGAGAGCTGATTTGATGAGGGTAAGAATGTAGTTCAAAACTGCTTGCAGATATCAAAGGCTGTGACACTCAAATTCCTGATATAAAATGGTGCCGCCAGCATTTGCTTAGAATCTACACATTCCACCCCACACTGTAAATCCTCTTAAAATTACTTCAAATAAGCTCACTGCAAAATGCTGCGGGGGTGGCTATTACACTTCCTAGTCTGAGGAATAATAACAAGAACACTTGTCTGAAGCGAAAGATGCAAAGCAGTGGGTTTAGGGGCTTACTGAAACTTACACCTCCATACTTGGTAGGAATGCTCAAAAATCACAGACCACAGAAGACAATGGTAATCCTGGAGCTGTTGCTTAGCAAGGTTTTGTTTTTTCAGACTTCAGCACAGAATTTATTTTGCAATAGTCAAAAGAAAGTTACCATTTTTTAAGATCTTACTGTGATTTTTAGATTTCTTAGAGATGAGTTTCTAGTTGACTTTTTTTCAATGGTAACCAGAGAGATTTCTTCCCCCATATTATTCCCACTATATAATATAAAGTATATGTGATTCAGAACTATTTATGCTGGGTTTTTCAGATTCTTTCCAATATTTTCCAATTATTCCCTTTTTGTGGATTGGAATGAGTGTTGAAAATGTGCTATATGAGTATATGATGATATAAAGAAAAAAAATCCACATACCTATGCAAGGGCTAGGGCAATATATCTCAATGGCAGAAGACCTTCAACAACAATAATAATACATTTTATAAAAATAAATCTGTGTGTCCCTGTTACTTCATCACAATTGTTAAAGCTTTATGCTTCAAGAAAGGCTGAGAAAATGGAATAGGGTATATTTAGGAGATAAGTTTATAGCTACAGTTTCTTCTTCCGACTTGACTTTTCCTAGTTTCTAAACAGACTACTGTTATTTAAAAGTTACTTCAAACCAACTGTGAAAAAAAAAAAAAAGAAAAAAGTAAAGAAAAGAAAGAAAAAATAAATCAAAGATGAAATGTTCTCTAAAAGACCTGTAAGGAAGTTGCTTTGTTTTGCAGAAACCTTTAAATGAAACCAAAATTGAAGTTGTACATTGTGTGGAAGAGGTTGGATTTGAAGTCATGGAAAATTCCACGTTTTGATGGCATTTTGACATTCTGAAATGAACTCATACAGGACTCCGTGATAAGAGCAAGGACTGCTATTTCTTGCCAAGGAGGTATTTCAAATGAACACTCAGAGCCAGGCGGTGGTGGTGCTCGCCTTTAATACCAGCACCTGGGAGGCACAGACAGGCAGATTTCTGAGTTCGAGGCCAGCCTGGTCTACAAAGTGAGTTCCAGGTCAGCCAGGGCTACACAGAGAAACCCTGTCTCGAAAAAACAAACAAACAAACAGACAAACAAACATGAACACTCAGTTTGGATGCAAGTCACCAACCCATCCAGACATGAGTCACCAATGTCCCATTTCATAAAGTGTACATGCCTCACTCAAACCTCCTTGCTCACAGCATAGCACCAGACTCACCCAGAGCATGGGCCTTTGGTTTCCTACCCAGAGTACCATGTTATACCAGTGTGTCTTTGAAAGTTGCTTGACTTATCTTGAACTTTTTGCACAGGAGACAGTTTTTTAAGCTAATGTCACACATGTTTACTTTGGGTTAAGTTGCCAGGGGTAGCACTCAGCTACAGTGACAGGAGGAAAGGATAGAACTCATTGAGAGTGAACCCAAATTCAAGACTGTCTTTCCTGAAGCAAGTGGGAGACACAATTTCATGGTGCTTTTCTCCTTTGAGTTCTAGAATAATTTTCTTTCTAGAACTGTGCCTGTATCTTAAAGCATAAGGAAACATTGTGGCAAAAACAAAGACTATGTCCCACATGTCCCTGTGTTCCATAGGCCTGTTCAAGGAAATGTTTAAGCTAAAGTAAGTTTAAGTCACAGTGCCTGGGGTGAAAAAGATGATTCGGATGACAAAGAAGCCTGAGGGCCTGAGATTGATCAACCAGCATCAAGAAACAACAACAGCAGCAACAACAACAAAACAGTGCAAGAAGCACATTCCTATAATCCCAGAGTTGGGAGACAAAGACAAGAGGATCCATGGGAATTGTAGTCCAACCAGTTTAGCCAATTATGTTTTCTCTAGGTTCACTGAGAGAAATGGTCTTAAAAATTTAAGGTGGAGAGTGACTAGGCAGATCCTCTGATACTGACTTCTGCCCTATATATGCATACACATGTACACACACAACACACACTAAAGACACCATTCCCTATTGAGAGAGAAGACAGAAGCTTGTTCAAGGATTAAATTCTTCAAGGCTTCTAGGTACTCTGGAAATGACCTGAGAAAGACATTGAAAATAATTCTGCTTTGGAGATGATTGCTGGATCTAGAATGTACTTCCCAAAGAGATGTTTGATGATAGAGCCTTCATGGCAACCTGTTGTTCAACTCATGCTTAGTCAATTCTAATCTCTTAAATTAGGGTTTCCTATACATATTACAATTGTATAGAAATGTATTCTCTAAATATCTTCATTAATGAAGCTGTATCTATAGGCCTTTTTGATGGGCTGAACATAGAAGCAAACACACTTATGTGTTGGGAAGAGGAATAAATAGTGATGGACCTAGTGGTGGTTATTTTACATAGTCCTGAAGAACTAAAGACAATGGAAGAAGAAACAGTACTCACAAGAGAGAGAGAGCTATGTCAGGGTCCTGTCAGCAAAATCTTGCTGGTATATGCAATAGTGTCTGGGTTTGGTGGTTGTATATGGGATGGATCCCCAGGTGGGGCAGTCTCTGGATGGTCTTTCCTTCCATAACAGCTCTGAAATTTGTTTCTGTAACTCCTTCCATGGTATTTTGTTCCCCATTCTAAGAAGCAGTGAAGTATCCACACTTTGGTCTTCCTTCTTCTTGAGTTTCATGTGTTTTGCAAATAGTGTGCCTGGCAAATACAGAAGCAGATGCTCACAGTCATCTATTGGATGAAACACAGGGCCCCTAATGAAGGAGCCAGAGAAAGAACCCAAGGAGCTAAAGGGGTCTGCAACCCTATAGCAGGAACAACAATATGAACTAACCAGCAAACCCCAGAGCTGTGTCTCTAGCTGCTTATGTAGCAGAGGATGGCCTAGTCAATGGGAGGAGAGGCCCTTGGTATTGCGAAGATCATATGCCCCAGTACAGGGGAATGCCAGGGCCAGGAAGCTGGAGCAGGGTGGGGGGAGGGTATAGAAGGCTTTGGGGATAGCATTTGAAATGTAAATGAAGAAAATATCTAATAAAAAATGCCTTAAAAAAAGAAAAGGTACTCAAAATCCACAACATAACTTACTTTTTATGTGCTTTATAGAGATGGTTTAGTCAGGTTTCATAATCTGGGTGAAGTGCACATGGAGTACAAAATATCCCTTCCATGGCTTTTATGCATTAACATAGAACCATCCACCATACTGTGCTCAGAATGAAAGGTACAGCAGTCATGGACAACTGCTAATATTAGATCTTTTCTAAAGGGTCAGATCACCATACCAGATTCTCTGTACTGTCTCTCTGCTCTTTACAAGTCTGTACTGTGTCACTGTCATACACATTACTGCCTATCCCCATTAATGATACAGTAAATGTAGAAAAGAAAGGTCAATTGCTAGGAAAGGGTACAGTAATAAGACTCAGAGGAGCTCAGTAACACAGAGGAGACTATCACATGAAAGTTGAAGTTGACTTTAGGGGTCAGTCCAGGAAGTTGAGGCTCATGGAAGTGTTGCTATAAGAGGCAAAGAGTTTATTTGATCAATTGACTTACCAAGAATCTATCAAAATGGCACTAAAGACTCTTTATAATGGACACTGGTCTGACTGAGCAGGTCTGGGGTGGAGTCAAGAATTTTCAAGATCAGCAATTTGAAAGTAAGGCTGTGGGGTCTGTATACCACACTTTGATAAATTATCAGGAACATCACAACTTGAAAGCTGACTAATGAACGATGGAAATGACCAACCCCAAGAATTCTCTGTCTCTTGTCTTGCAAAGAAAGAATAGAAACACCATTTTGGAAACCTACCTCTATTTTGGACTTGGAGGCTGGACCAGAAGCAGAAGCAGGGAAGCTGCCCTCATACAAGGCCAGTTGTTTGTTTTATGTGTATAGTTGTCTCTTGAGAGATGCCTTCCTAGACCTAGAATCAGGCATTCCTTTAGATGTCACAGACCTCCTGACCACATCCCTGGCTGGTGCTATTACCTAATCAAGGTACATGTATAAAAAGCAATACAAATAGTTCCTGTGGCCATGTCAACATGTTGTGGACTTATTCTTCCTGATTCTTGGGTTAGGACAATCATTCTTTGGGAATCCATATCCAACATTATCTCTTCTATGAAGATTTCAAAATCAGTTGGTCAGTTATGCCTCTGGGGTCTCATTGTGAGCCTGTGTACTAGAAAATGTACCCAACAGTTTGGGTACAAGCTTCTGTGCTTGACAATATGCCCTAGAACGCTAGCACTATGTGTATGAAATGTATCTTTTTATTTGCAGGGTCTAGAACAGTACATAACCTTTAAGAATCACATACGGTTATAGGACTGGAGAGATGATCCAGAGGTTAAGAGCACTGATTGTTATTCTAGAGGATATGGGTTTGATTTCCAGCCACTTGGATGGTAGCTCACAACCATCTATAACTCAGGTCCCAGGGGATCTGATGCACTCTTATTTAGCTGGCATTTGCTACATTGTGGGTTCTTCTTTCTTTTACCCTTCTCCATCCCCTTTCTTCTACCTGTTCAATCCTCTAACACTAGATAAAAGGAAGAAAGGATAGAAAGGAAAGAAAAGAGATCCCTGAATAAAATCGGGGGTAAAAAAGGGGTTGATGCTATCCTTTGACTACTTCCTGCTGAGTAGGGTCACTGAGTTCCAAGATGCAAGTTTGATCCTCACTGTCAGGATATCTAATTTCTTCTTGTTGGTGTTTCTTCTTTGTGCATGACTCCTTAACAAACTGTGACCAACAGCCCACTACCACCACCAATAATAATCATAACCACCACCGTCACCACCACCACCAACAACCACCAACCACCCACCCACCAACCCTCAAGACCCTAGCATTTATATACCCCCAAGTCCTCAAAATTCCAAGTGTCACACAATTGCACAAACTATCTGCAGTTGGCAAATCCTGTCTCCTCCCCCGACCCCCAACCTCCAACCAGAGAGCAAGGCAAATCATAGTCATCTGCTGAAGTTCCATATACCCCACACCTGGGATTTAAAAAAAAAAAAAAACCTTATATTTGTGTGTGTGTTTAAGAAATCAAAAATCCAAATTTTTGAGACAGTATCTTTCACTGAACCTACACTCTTATGGCTTCTGTGGGCACTAGCATGGAAGTGGCACACAGACATTCATTGCAAAACACTCATACGCATAACATTTAAAAAATTATATATGGTTAGTGAACCAGCTAAATTTCTCTTAGCCCAGGCATATCACTTTGCAAATAGTTAAAATTCAACTGTATTCTGCAGAGATTATCAAGGCAATGGCACAGGAAGAAAGACAGTGTCTAATAGGAATGTAATTGAAAGTACCTGGGAGGCACCTTGTGGGTGATAGAAGCTGAGGTCGCAGTATTGATTCTCACTGGAATAGGACAGGGACCCACCTTCCTCCTAGAGCCTTCACAGCCATAGCGTGTGGACAAACTGTGGTTCTTCAAGATATTGTTTACAAGAGGAGTTTATTCCAACCCCTTTCCTTGGTACTTGGAATTGATATAAAGGGAGTGAGGAGACTAACAGACGGAGGGGATGAAGCTTATGTCTGCGACAGCCAAAACACCTGAGCTTCATTAAAATGCTTCAGGCCTAGAGCTATTTATGCTGGCTGAGGAAGAAGCCACTTGGGCAAAGAACATCCTGATTAAAAATCCAAACATTTTGGAGGTGAGACTTGTATGTGTCAGGGCCATCTGTTGGCAAAGTTCATAAACTGTAGGTGCTAATCTGTTAAAGATGCAGCAGACTGCTGGTGAGAACTGAGAACTGTAAACAACTTTTGATGGCTGGGGAAAGGTGATGAGCCTGGTTGGAACAGGACCGAGTGTCATCCTCAGGATTCGGGTGGCAAAAGCTATGGAACTGCTTGCTTCTGCTTTCAAGTCCCACGCATCGAGTTCCAGGATACAAACTTTTCTCAAGGCTTTCTTTTAGAATTTGTATCGAGTTAAATGACAATTTCTACTTTCTTCAGCATGGTGAGGGAGTAGATGGGAATGTAAATGTGGTTCAAGAAGGAAACCTTTTAACATAAAGGCTTTATCTAAGTCTTTCTAACCGAGAGAGGAAGAGTTCTGTTATTCCCAAGTAGACATTTCCCTCTTCTGTCTTAATCATCCCTCACTGAGCATTGGTAAGAGCCCCTGAACTAAATTTCTAACCTCCATGATTGTCTCTATCTTAAAGGTGTATTTTCTGTATTCTGTCCAAAACCCTAAAAGAGTACTCCTCTAAATCAAAGCTCATCGGATCAAGAAGTCCATTGTTACCTAGTTTCTCTGTAGTGCTCCAGCAAAACTGCACAAAATTCAACCTCTATTCTTCTTCTTTCCCTTATGAGTGCTTACATTTTCTCCAATGAAAAAGCCTTCTGATTATTTTCACAATCCTGTCCTCCCTGCATCTTCTAAGATTTAGCTCTTGATACATCTAAGTCTCTCTTCAATTTCCCATTTGATGGATGTGCCCCTATATGCTTGTCAGATGCCTTCTGCGTAATGCTTCACCAACCATTTGTTTCTTATTTATTTTGTAAGTACTCTGAGGTCAGGAAAGGTTCCTTATGTGCCTTTATTTACATAGGCCCTTAGTAGGAACTGAGTGCTGGCTGAGCTGAGCAAGGTAGAAGAAATGGAAGCATCCAACAGATATTTAGAACTCTAATCCAGAATCACATATTAAAAACTGTGTGATTATACCAGAAATGAAAGAACCATCAAATAGGGTAATAAGAATTCACAGTTGAAATCACTCATTTGATCTGTAGGCAGCCAGCTGCTGGCATCACTGCACATGCATATGAATGCAGAGTACCCACACTGTAGCACTCAGAGAAGTGTCTGTGCACTGAGCACTTCCCCCAGCTTTGCGAGCCATTTGATTATATCTCTCTATATATATTATCAGGAACACAAAGTAGCTGTAGCTGTACTGGCTGATTTTGTGTGTCTACTTGACACAAGCTGGAGTTATCACAGAGAAAGGAGCTTCATGAGGAAAGCTCCATGAGATTCAGCTGTAAGGCATTTTCCCAATTAGTGATCAAGGTGAGAGGGCCCATTGTGGGTGGTGCCATCCCTGGGCTGGTAGTCTTGGATTCTACAAGATAGCAAGCCAGGGGAAGCAAGCCAGTAAGTAACATCCCTCCATGGCCTCTGTATCAGCTCTTGCTTCCTGACTTGCTTAGTTCCAGCCCTGACTTCCTTTGGTGATGAACAGCAATGTGTGAAGTGTAAGCTGAATAAACCCTTTCCTCCCCAACTTGCTTCTTGGCCATGATGTTTTGTACAGGAATAGAAACCCTGACCAAGACAGTAGCCCAGGTGTGTTAAGTTGAAAATTTAATGTGCTTTTATTTTCCACCAGAAAGTGTGTTATTAATTTCATTCCTTTTATTCAAATTGAAAGCAAAGATTGGTCCCTAGCAGATGATAAAAATGCAACAATACATAAACCAGGGAGGAGGAGGAAGAAGAGGAGGAGGTGGAGGAGGAGGAGGGAGGAAACAATAATGTAGTGGTACTGTTTAAAGGCAGTTGACTTGTAAATGTTCCTATTAAGGACTCTATAGTCTGTGTTGCAGCTTCATGTCTCTGACATAACAGGAAGTCCATGTAGGAGTGGCTGTGCCCTCATATTTACTTGCAGAGAGTGGGCCAACGGCCTAGCTTTCACAGGTGGCTCAATATTTACGAACTTAATACCCCAAATATGTTACTTGAAGGGTCCTGTTCCTTTCGAGTTATTGGGAAAAAAAACAATTTGAGTAAATGTTTAATCCAATAAAAATATTTTCTTTTGAGCTGTATTGGAGAGAAACATGATTACTCCACTGAACTTAACCTTGTTACTAATTGGTTTTGCATGAAAACACAGGTGTGGGACTTTTGTTCCTATTTTTAGTCTGTCCACATTTTAATGACATATTTCAAATACATGCATGTTTTGGTCTTCTCCAATAAATTATAAGGAGAAATGGCTCAGTCCTTTTATCTCCATTTCCTCAGCACAACACCCAGCTTTTACCCATTGATCACTCAATAATAAAATGTAACCAATAAAACTGATAGTCATTTGTTGCCAGATACTTTGTCCTAAAGATTAATAAATCTTTTTTTTCTAACTTGCTCTATGGCTTCCATTCTTGGTAAGAAGATCATTTTATATAACTCTTTAAAATATTTCTGGAATTTTTCTCCACTTTCTTGTTATTGCCTTGCCACTTAACTTTGCTTTGGAAATATCCTTTTATTTTAATATTTGTTCAGGGGCAACTGTAAGAGAAACCTTATTATCCACCAACTCTGGCTCTCATGATGCAGGGCACTCACATGCATGCATGCATGCATGCATGCATGCAAGCAAGCAATCATGTACCATCTAATAAAAAGAGATATTAGCCAATGAAACAGTGTTTCAATTAGCAAACCTCATGCTTCTGGCCCAGAGCCATCAATTTTAGACATTGACAAGCCCCTGGAAGTTTGAACTCAAAATTAATGACTTCATGGAAGCCATTGCATTTCTTTCCCTGCAAGAAGGATCAATCAAATTTATATTTCAAACCAATATTGCATGTAGCATACTTATGCTTAAAAAGAAAATACTCACTTGTTTTCTCCAAGATCCAAGTTTGGCCCGGCCTCTTGTATTTTACCTAGTACCTTGAACTGGCCATACTGCTATGATAGCTCAAGGGGGAAGGGCTGGTGATTCAAATGCAAGTGAAAACTCGGTTTTGCAGTACAAGAAAGAGAAGCTGCCCTGTTAGACCTCTCTGGAGTAAGGAAAGCACTAGAAGAAACCATGGGGTCTCTCTGCAGGAACTGTATTTGGGAGCTCATCACAGCCCTGGTTAATTTCAACACTAACACATAACACCTTGAAGGTCCACTATTTGCCACATTACATTATTGGTGCTGTTTAGACCCTTTATGTATGTATCATCTATCTATCTATCTATCTATCTATCTATCTATCTATCTATCTATTTATCTATCATCTACCTTATCTATTTTTCATGTATTCACTACTTTCCTTTTTTGTTATTAGTACCTAATCTTTCATTTGCCTGCATGTCTGTCTATCATCTATGTCTCCTATCTGTCTATCAGATGTTTGGGTATCTTTCTTCTATATAATGGCATAAAATCTAGCATTAGGAAAGGGCCCTAGAACTATGCCAGAATCATCTGAGATCCTGGCCACAGCTCACTTCTGTGACCTGGTACATCTCTGAACTTCTAAACCTCACGTCTCCACGTTAAAAAAAAAAACAAAAAACAAATCACCAGGTTGATTTCCAGTGAGACTATTATATCCCATAAGCATGGCTGGATATTATTAGCACTATATACCTCCCCATTGTTACAACATACTGTTCCAGGTACCTTGGCTTTCCCACCAATATTCCTTCTGCACCCACATTATTGCATTCGTGCCCAGAGAATAGTTAACTGTTTTTTGCTGACTAAAACCTGGTCCCCTTCATGGACATTCTCATCTCCTGCTTCTTTGAATAGCAGCGTTCTGTACATGGCCTTGTCCTTAACAATTCACCCCACGTTCACACCTCACATATCCTTTCCTCTTGACTCAGTTTCTCCCTCTTGCTGACTCAGTGACTTACCTGCATTGTCTTCTAGCTGAACTTAGGCTTCTAGAGTCTGGCTTAGCCTGTTGTCTCTCGTAGTAAAGTCCTATAATGGTATGCTATTTTCTATGAAGTGTTACCCAGTGTGGCTCATATGTTGAATGCTTGCCCTTAACTGGTGACACCATTTCTTGAGGTGGTAAATTTAGGAGGTTAGGCCTAGTTGAAGGGAGCTGGTCACTGGGGCATGACTTTAAAGGTTCTATCTGGTAGGTGGGTTCTCCTTTCCTTTGTCCCTGTCCACAGTGAGGCAGGCAGCCTCCATCATGTGTTTCTGCCTCCATGATCAGCCAAAATAAATAATTCCTCTGTTTAAATTTTATTTGCAGGTGTTTTAGTCACAGTGACACCAAGCAAGCTTGAGGAATTTCTGTGTACTGAATCAAGAGTTCAGGTGCAGCCCAGGCTTTCTAATGGTCTCTGTCCTATTTTTGTCCATTTCATTAATGAAAATGGTCAAAACACATACCTCTTTCTTCTTAGCATGAAGAAGATTTTGACAAACATAAAAATTAAGTATCAACTGGGTGTGCTGGCACATGCCTTTAATCCCAGCACTCAGGAGGCAGAGCGCTCAGAGGCTACCTGTGATTTTAAATCCAACCTGCTCTGCATACTTAGTACCAGGACAGCCAAGGCTTGCTTCAGAAATAACAATAAAGACAAAGCAACAACAAAAGTTTAAATACCATGCAACATTTTCACTAAAATCCTAGGACATGTTTTTATTCACATACAAGCTGTGTTATTCCTAACAACTGGAAAGAGTATATAGAGAAAACCCAGCTGACAGAGATTGGGCAATGTCATGTTTAATCATATCCATATTAAATACATCAGCCTTATAGTTTCCAGGCTTTCCTATCATGTATTTTTTTTAAAGCTTTTGTCTGTGTGACCTGACCTGTATTATTATAGCTCTGTTAATCTTTATCTGGCCATAGCTGTGAAGATAAAGAACAGAGGCCAGTTTTGCTTGAACTGTGCACTCTGCTGAGTGTTGCACTTTTACACTTGAGTTGTGAAATTCAGACATTTAATCTGCATGGCCCATTGAGCACAAGGGCCAAAAGGGGTCTGCTCTCTTGTCAGGAAGCCTGCCTTGCACAGAGTGATCATCTTTTGGCAGAAGGCTTCGAAATCACATGAAATAGCAACAGATAATGCTCCTCTATTGACAGATGAAATTATTTAAATAGCAGCTGCAGAGGGATGCCTGGCAGGAACAGATACTAATCATGGGCCTTAGAAGAAAACGGATAGGTCTGAAGGTGATTTTGTGGAAAACTGGTCATCTGACTGAGGAAACATCTGCCTTCCTTATTTTAGATAAACATTAATATTGCTATTTAGTGTTAGTTTATATTCTATTGATTGTAGTAAAATAATTAAATATTATAGTTGTTACATTCCTGGACAGATGCAGTAGCTAATTTATAACAATAATCCCTAATGTTTGGAGAGATGTGCATTTAGAACATCCTATAGATTATCTTAAGTAAAAAAAGTGGCATTTGCTGGAATGTACCCTAGATTATTAGAATCTACAGCACATATAATTAGCCTTTCACTTAGGATGCCTTTGTAAGGCCCTAGTGGCTGGCATTTTGTAATGGAATAATATTTGTATTATTTCATGTATTGTAATATATATATTTGACTAGGAATACTTAATTTTAAGAGCCTGCATTTCAAGTCACTGTGGTTGACCACATCTTCAGTGAGAATCCAAAGACAATTTTAACAACATGAAAATACAATTAAGTCTGGATGGTTGATGAGGACTGGAAGGGGGAGGGGTGGCAATCTAGTATAAAAAACAACCTGTTAGTTGATATTACATAAAACCTATGACATTTAGTAATTATGGGCTGCTTATATAGGCAACGTTCCTTGAGTATATTGGTAGATAAGCATTTGAAACAGTTTAACAAGGATTTTAATAGTCTCCTAGATGTTAAACAGCTGCAATTATTCTGTTTCGAGATAAATGCTCATGGCAACTCCCATGTTATTGACTGGGAGAATCCACTGCTTACCTTAGAATCAAAGTTTATTGCTTACTCTGCCACCCACATGGAAAGGTGCTGCTGTATACAGAAGGCTTGTTAGCTCAGTAAAAATGTACTTACCTTGATGGGTTCCAATTTCCTGTCAGGATAGAGCATCCTTTTATACAGTGAAGTCACATGTGGGTGACACCCAAAAGAACTTGAAGAGGTTAAAGAAAACAAATTTTCTCAGTGGTCCTCCCTTGGGAATACACTCAAGGAGTGGCACACCCCACCTAATTATAGGCTGGGGCTTAGTGCATGGGAAGTTCCCTTAGCTGGGTATACATAGAAAGTCTATTGTTTAGAGCCTCCCAACAGCATCTGTTCTCTCACCTCTAGAAACATCATTCTGCTCTTAATAGTGTCCCTGTGAGTGAAGGCTTGGTGTGAGCAGGATGGTCACCTTCTATGATCCACATTGATCAAACATTTCCCGAAGAGCTTTCACATTGAGCAGACATTAAACCCAGAAACACAATTGGTTTATCCTTCAAACCACACACCAAGAAGACTCTGCAAGGTTTCTGTGCTCCTGAGAGTATCCAAGTTCTTAAATTCATCAAAGCTTGTACCTTTGGTATTTCTTGAGCTCCTGTAATGACCCTGGGAGATGCTAATTAGTTCCATTCTGCTTGGTCCAGTTAGGGGAGTTGTTTTGGTTGCTTGCAAACAAAGGCCCCTACCCACAATAAAACACTGAGGCCAACAAATCAAGCAAAGTTTGGTGAAGGTGCCAATGTGACACTTGCTAAACTCTTCAGTCCAGTTGGTGTAGGCTAACTTAGGGCATCACTGCAGGATGATAAAGCTGAGAAGTGAAAAAAGGTCATCAAAACCTAACAGAAAAAACCATTGGAACCACTGGAGCCTAGGCTAACTTAGGGCATCACTGCAGGATGATAAAGCTGAGAAGTGAAAAAAGGTCATCAAAACCTAACAGAAAAAACCATTGGAACCACTGGAGCCTCATGGAAATAATGAGACAGTCCACCCTGCTTGGTTTGCTATATAGCACACAGGCGGGCTACTGATGCAAAATGCTACTTCAAAGACCCCTTCAATCAATTAATCAATGAATATTTATTGCAAGGCACTGTGCTAGGCACTATGGAGAGTACATGGAAGAGAAGACCAATACCCCTGCCCTCAAGGAGCTTACAATCTAGTTGGGAAGACAAGGCATACATTCAAAGAAAAGTCAGTAATAATACAAGAGCTAGGTTCAAATGCAAGATAACAGTACAAGATATTTCCAAAAGTAGTACCCTATGAAATACTAAATGGAAGGTTGCAGCAAATTCAGAGGGAGGACATCACAAGGTCACACATATGGGAAGACCTCATAGATGAGCTGGAGTGTTGGTAACCCTAGGACGATTGATATTTGGGTGCGAGAGAGAGGAAAACATTTCAAGAAGGAACAGCCATGAGACCGAAAGGCACAGAGGTGAGATCAAAAGCAAGCAGTGTTCAGGGAACAAGTAGGGCTCAGTGTGGCTGTATATAGGAGTAAGAGATTGTAGACTAAGAAAGGCCTTATGTGCTTAAGTTTATATAGATTTTATGATTTTGGCAATGGGTTGGGAAAACAACAGGTATACTTAGATCAAATATACAAAATCTTGGCTAGCCAAGAAAAACAAAATTCTAGTCTCTGCTTAAAGACATATATTACTTGAGTTTGATCCTCTATGCTTCCAAAGAGGATTTGAAATGGTGTCTTCAGGGTTGTCAATTTCAAAGTCACATTTGGAATTGGGTCACCTAGTTTTGGGGCCAGAACTCGAGACTTTTTTGCCCCCCTATGATCCCAAGTTGTAAGTAGCACAAGGGTAAGCTAAAAATTTCCCTGACAAGCAGGAAAGAATAATGCTCCCAGAAGGCAGATATTTTTACAAATGACAGAATATTTATTAACAATACCTTTAAAAAAGATTACATATGCTAGATCACTGGTAGATATCATTTACACTGGGGTTGGGAACTACCTGGGGTATCAGGTTTTTTCATTCATTTTATTACTTTGTTGATTTTTTTGCATGTGATTTTAAATCATATTTTAACATAGAAGTAAGCCATATCAAAGTAAGAAAGGAACACAGCTGAAATACTGACAATATTTTCCCTGTTACCATCCTAATTTTTACACAAATGGAATCAATGATGCCTTTATTGGATGAATATAATTAGCAAGTTGAAAGGCTATGTTATGTGTAAGCAAAAATGACAAATTACAGGCAATCGTGAGCTCTCCAAGAAAGAAGAAAAAGGTGACTGTGTGTTTTCATGTGCAACACTTTATAGAAAATCTCATTGCCTTTTATGTTCCACCCTTGTCAGCTTACAAAACATCCCCTATCATAATAAATAGTTCTTTTCATAAGAATAAGGTTTGTCAATATTGCCATCTTTCATTGTATGATTTTAAGATGTAGAATGCAAAGCTTATAAAGCAACCAGACTAGCTACTGCAAAACGGGAGAAACATCAAGATACAATACATCTGTACTAAGGATAGTTATAGAGTTATATGTAAAATTCTTTGCAGCAGCTATTTGCTAAAATAGGAAAAAATTTCAAATTACATATGTTATTGTCATTCAAAAGAAGGGCTCTATCATTACAGTTACACATGTTATCTATAAGAAAATTTGAAATTATAAATGCATTGACAGAATTATTAAAAAATTTACATTCAAAACAGATATGTCTAAAGAGTAAAATTACCTTTTATGCCATGAAAGACTTGTTTGACTATAGTAACTTTTCATCTATGTTACTACAGGATATGTAACTTCAAATCCAATGCCTAGGTTAATGCTACTACAAAGACGATGCTCAAATAAAGTCTTACCAGATGATGCTAAGTTCAGGGATGGGAGAATTGCACAAGGTACCTCTTGGGCTGGGAAGTTTAGCTTTTGGGATGTGTAGTTCCTGAAACCATCTCAAATTGTGTCAACAAGAAAATTCACAACAGGGTGGGAAAACATATCACATATGTCAAGGGGACTCGATTCAATGCATTAACCATTCAAGGGATAATTTATATACAGCAGCATTGAGTTACAGACCCAGTCTCCAGCTGTTTTCACACTGGATCCTTGTAAAACTGTACAAGTCATTTGTAATTCATTTGCTGTGATGAGTTTCAAACTCTGCCCTTAAAGGAAATTGGCTCAAATCATAATTGTGTGGTTTGTGTTGCCCAGAGCATTTTACAGCAGAGGAAGAAAAAAAAACAATATCTATATTATATGTTAACTTTAAAAAATTCTATAAAACACTAAATATATAATAAAAAATATGCATATAAGGACATATGTAAACTGCTTTGGTAACATCATATTACAGATGTCTTCAGTGCATTGCAGAGTTTCCAAAGAAACTTCAGACAAAGCTAGATTTGCTTTGAGGAAGTACTGTATAATGCCATTCCTAACGAAGCATAAAACATTTTTTTCCAGTAATAAGATGTACTTGAACAACAATATTACTTAGTACTGGGTGTCTTCAAAACAACTAGCTAAATGTTGCTTATATTATAAATAGCAAGTCCTTCAGATAACTTTTGTCATAAACTAGATCTGGCTGTGAGAGAAATCATTATTGTACTGATGGCTGACAGCGTACACGCATTGGAGGTAGAAGCCCCAGATCCTCTTGCATAGGAATCTGAAAAGAGAGAACAAATTTGTTCATCAGGGACTTATCCTATATACAAAGAAATACAATGCTCCAGGGCTTACCAAAACAGCACAGCTGGCTGGGTTCTAATAAAACAGTCCTCATTCTGTCTGTTTGTCCATCATCTGGCTATCGATTTTGTTTTTATTATGTGTGTATGTGTGTGCAGAAATGAGTGTGTGCTCAGGTATGTGCACACACACATAGGCATGGATATGGAAAGGAGAGGACACTGGCAGCTCCTTAGATGGATGCCTTCCACCTTGCTTTCTCGAGGCTGGGTCTCTTATTGGCCTGGAACTCATCAAGGGATCTTCCTGTTTCTACCTTTCCAGTGCTAAGACTACAAGGGTGTGTGGCTTTATTTAGCTTGCTTTTTAAGCCTGAGCTAGGGTTCATATTTGGGTACTTCAGCTTGCCAGGCAAGGGCTTTATTGACTGAGCTTTCTTTCCAGGCCTACTTACATGATTCATTCAGTGATTCATTAATATCAGTTCCATGATGACCCTATCTGTGGTCTGGAAGCAGGTTAGGGATCATCCTGTAGACTGTAGATTCTGATAAATTGAAGGTGCCCACATCCAGTGTAATAGATACTTCAATATTACTAGGAATATTCTTGATAGAGGTTGATTTGAAAACCGATACTCCCTTTCAGTTCTACTTCTGTGCTGCACAGATGATATGACACTCAGCTCTTACAGCCCCCTCTGTGGACTAGATAATGTCACTTTTCATCCATCAGATAAGGAGACTAGTCTCCCAAAAGGTAACTAACTTGTCTAAGATTGCCTAGATAAGTGAATGTCTGGATTAGAAATCAAAACCATGTTTGTCTAAGTAAATCTCTTTTGCTCAGACAAAATAGTCACATTGTAAACAAACTTCTTCATGTAGTTTGCACATTTTTCTTAATAAAAGTGTTCCCATTGTTGCTCTTGGTTTCTTTAAGGCTGTCTGATCGATTCCTTAAGGGAATACATTATGCTCTGCTAACACTCAGATCTTCATTATTTGGCCACTATAAATGTTTTTGCAATGAGTGAGACCAAGAATCATTGAGAAAAAAGAACTACCTTTGCAATGATCAGAAGTTTGTAGTAAGATTTAAGCAAAGTGAGATAAATAAATCCCAATTTTATGGTGTGGTGGGTTAGACCTTACTCCCAAACTCACTGTGTGATGCTCCCTTTCAGCAGAAATCAGAGCTCTTTTTTCATGATCTCCATATATATATATATTCAGTTCAAGGACAGCCAGGGCTGCTTAATGAAACCCTTCCCCTCCCTGCCTAAACAAACAACACAACAAACAGAAAGAATACAGTTCAGAGGCATATATATATATATATATATATATATATATGGATAATGGATTTAAATGTATATAATTATATATGTATATAATGTATATATATTAGTTTTTATGTAAGTATGAACTCTGTCTCTGGGGCATAGCTTTGGTCTCAGTTCCTCACTGAACCCTGTACTATTCTGGAACACAGACAAGCATTTATTGAATCCTTCCTATATGATAGGCAATTCAGAGAACAGGTGAAATGAACAGGGACCTCTTTACTCTTCTGAACTGAAAAGTCTCTCAGAAGCCATTAAAATTGCTCCATGACTACTTTGCTACCATTTCCTATCTGTAAGATAAAACAACCTTCTCCTTTGAAAAATAAAATGATGGACATCTAGCAGATACTTACTCCAGCTCTAAAATTGGGGTCTCTGTTGAACATATCACCCATGATTTAACATATTATCTTTCCAGTGATAGCTTGAGAGTTTATAATTCCAGCCAGCACTGATCCTATAATATCCAGACCTCAAATCCAAATGGCAGAAGAATACGTACCAAGATACCTAGTGGAAACCTGGATGCCAACCTAATCTCTTCATTATCATTGTAAAACACTCTATAACCAGACAATTCAGGAGGTATGATTACTCTAATCCTGGCACTTAGGAAGCAGAGGTAGAAAGATTTCTGCAAGTTGGAAGACATCAGCAGCCCAGAGTCAACCAGGGATACTTTGTGAGACCCTACTTTCAAATCAAAAACAAAAGACAAAAATCAAAGCAGAACAAAGACAAAAAAAAAAGTGTAATCCATTGACAGTAAGCACTTTTAGAAGCTTTGTAAGCAGCTCTGCTTGCTAGATGCTTTCTAAACCGTGCCAAATAGTACACAAATAGTCACGAAACTGCCACACTCCACTGCCCAGCTGCTGCCAATCATTATTCTTCTTTCTGACTTGATACATTTTATTTTTATTAAAATAAAAAAATCATACAACAAAATTTGTATGCTGTTGAGATATTTGTAAACATAAAACTTAAAAACAGAATAGAATGCATCTGCTCACAAAAGCTACACTCACATACTATTTATCAACATTCAAAAATGAAGACAATTAACTATAAATATAGCCATATGGTTTTTACATGTAGATTTCATATTCTCAATCAAAATATAGCATGTTAAATTTCAAATGTTTCCAACTCAAGACTGAATTACACTGGCTTGCTGGGGATAAAACACCACAGCCTTGTTAAGAACTTTTTGGCCAGAGCATGCTAGCACTGGGGTGGCAGAGGCAAGTGGATCTCTGTGAGTTCGAGGCCAGCCTGGTGTATGCACAAGTTCCAGACCAGTTATGCTACATAGTGAGACCTGTCTTAAACAACAACAATAACAACACCCAAACTTCTTTGTCTATTCTTTCTAACTACTTTGTTCATTAACTATAAAGGCTGTAATTAATTAGGGGACTATGTACTTGTCAGTCAATTGGGTCAATATGAAACAGCGCTTCGTGCCTTATGAGGGGCAGCCTTCATTTACTACTTTGGCTGGCCACTGACTAAATACATTAAAACTAGGCAAAGAGGGGTTTTTTTGTTTTTTGGTTTTTGTTTGTTTGTTTGTTTTTGCATGAAGTATCTTGAAATCAGAAAACATCAGTTATGTAAGAAAGGATGCTCCTGTCATTGACCTTAATTATGACTCTTCTCAGGCTCAATTTCCTTGAAGCCTTGGGTCATCTGGGATACTGACATAATAGGCAAAGGGAAAGGATGAGATGAAAAAAGTTCTTACTTGATATCTTTGGGATTCGGATTTGCTCACTGCTGCTGCCATCTCCTCCATCACTGAATGGCTTGATCTCTATGATGTAATCTTCATCGAAAGGTAAAGAAAGCTCCACTGATGTCTTGTTGGTTTCAATAACAGATGTGCTGCTTTGCCTGTTCCATCTGTACAAGACCTGCCCATGCAGAAAGAGCAGGTGTCATCTGCTGTTCTAACCAATGTACAAAGATTTGGTATATTCTTTTTTCTTTTTCATTTTTGATCTCTGTGTGGAAGTTAAATGTAAAATGATGGAAGTGCTCTGACAGCCTGCTCACACTGAAAAGGCTCATCTATGGCAAGGGTCAAGTCTTCTGCCACCATGTTGTGGAGGGAAGAGTTGGAAGGAAAAGTTGAAATGGTAAAGGAGAGCAGCAGGTGTGACTGTTCTTTTACATGGGTAAGTTAACTTGTACTGAATTATAGAAGACTAAATATTTCTTTAAGAATGTAGAGTCAGTGACACACCAGGAGCCTTGGCACCAGAATAGGCTTGGCTCTGTGTGACCCTAGGTCAATGACTTCATCTCTCCTAACTTCAGTCCCCTCTATTGTAAAATGGAGACAAAACCACCCACTTTTCAAAATTTTGCAGACTGAATGCAGTAAGGGCTGGGTTCAAAGAACGACTTATCTATGCAGACTTAAATGGAGCAAGATGAACACACACAGCAGGGGTTTCAAGAACAAGAAACACCCAGCAGGTCATTATTATCAAGAAATTTCTTGAAAGATGACATTTCTGCACATATAGACATTTTGTGAATGGCAAGGGCAGTGAGCTCTCCACTATCCCTCCCACTGGGACTCCCTTTAAGGATCACATAGAAGAGGCTGTCAGTGACCATCTGGAAGTGTGGTGCTTCTGAAAAGTTCCGCTTGTGCACCTTTGTTTTCCTTCCTGAGCCTCTTAGATGCTGAGTTTGGACTGTAATGTATCTGATGACATAACTTCCTAGGTTTTCTGAACACACACTGGCTTGGGGCTCTGATGGTTCCTCACCCAAACAGGGAACAAAATACAAAGGAATAACAACATGCACCTGCCATTGTGTGCCCAGCAACAACCCCGAGAACAACTACCCTGTAGTTTCTGATTCTTATAGTAGCTTATTAATGTCACCACAATCCCACAATACAGGTGTTATTTCACCTTTCTACAGGTGGGGACACTGAGGCGCAGGGACCTGTCATCATGGAGAACTGGAAGTTGATTCCTAAGTCTATAGTCATAAATCAAATGAGCCTGCCTTCTTCATCTTCCCATGGACTATAAAGGATGTATGATTACACTAGGGGTTATCAGCCTTGGATGTTTTGAATGTTTTGGGACACTTACTGGTACCCTTATCCTATACTTCTTAGCAGAGTTAAGAGTGTGGGGGTCACTCATCACTATCTGCAGATATGCTTGAATGTCACATAGCTACTTGTTTAGTAAGCAGAGACCAAACTCATGGCAGAACCTCCCACAGTGCTAAAGGTAGCCCCACAGTAAAGCATGGCCTCACTCTGAATGAGGGTAGGTAGGGATGGTAAATCCCACTGGACTTCCACCTGACTGCCATGTGGATGTGCAGGGTATGATATACTTTGATTTAAAAAATATTCACTCAGATAATGTCAATATGAGATTAGGTTTGCAAAGTCAGTCTTGCCCCAGAATCACCAGGCAAGATACTTAGAACTTCATTCGTTCAGCCCACCTCCGGAGTTGCTGATTGCTGAGGTCAGAAGTCAGAGGTTAGGGCTGAGACCTGAGCTTTTGCCTTTCTTCTAAGTTCTCACCCTACACCAATGTAGCTGGAACATATATCCCAGGTTGAGAAGCACAGGACCCCTATAAATACCGATCTACGGAGGTCAGAAATATATGGTCAGTCTTCTATTGCAAGACAGAAACAAACATGAATGAAATTCATAAAAATTTCCTTAACATAGTTTAGATCCCATTTGTTCCCTGGCATTTTATCACCTTAATTTACAGCCCTCCAATACAGGGTGGAAAACACAATTTCCTTAAGGTGGAAAGATTCTCAAGCCCTCCCCTTCCACACACATGCTGAAGCATCAGCTGTGCCAGGCTCAACATCCCTTTGCTAATGATCAAGTGCCAATAAATCCTGGGGCACTGCTTCTCATCCCAGCCCTTCAGGAGAATGGGCTGGCTGATGGGATGCAAGGTCACATCTTGCTCAGAGGAATAAATTGCTTCTTTGATTTACTTCTGGTTCTTGCAAGAGCTCAGCGAATCCAACCAGTTTCAAGTATAAATCCAAAAGAAACATTTCCAAGAAAATACACAATACTTTTTTTTTTTAACATCAACACTGCTTATCTGTCTTGTAATAATGGGGACTGCCATGGCACCTGAATAAGGCCAACATAAGCTTTATTTACACTAAACACAGTACAGCTGATTCACATGAAGGTCATGCTTATACCTGATATAAAACAGGTGGGGACAAAGAGAGGATACCTGGGACTCAACAACAGCAAACAACAACAGCTTTTGCTTCTCCAGTGTTGGAACACTTCTACTTCCAGCTACATTTAGTTATTATTTTGACCTCCAAGATGGCAACCTGAGATCTGGAGAGAGTAGTTGCCTGTGGTCCCATGACAAGTAAGTGATTGACCCAGTGTTTAAACCTAAGAAATCTAACTCCAGAGCCTGAATTATTTATATCAACTTGGTCACCACCTCTGGGTCAAGTTCCTTTCCCTCTGTTCTCTATATTCATATGTGCAACATAAGGGGAATAGACAGAGACCTTAAAAGGGGGTGGGCGGTAGGAGAACAGATGGCTTAGTAGTAAAGGATTCTGTCACCCAGTCTGATGGTATTGATTAGATCTCTAGGATCCACTCTGTAAAAGGAGAGAACTAAAGACTGAAAGTGACCTGCAGATGCATGCTGTATACATGTGGGTATAAGTGCATGTAAATGAAATATTGAAAAATAGCTAAATAAACACAGAGAATGAGTAGCCTGGGGATCTTATGTGGCTTGCATGTATTATTTGTTTGACCACCTTAATGTGTAATTTTTTTAATACCAGCTTTATAAAATTTATGCATGGAATGTTATAGTTATTGTCAAAAGATACTGCCAGCATGATTGCTATGGTTTGGGTAGTCATCTGGTGTAAAATCCATGTGATGTTAATTGCTACTATATTAATTTTAAAAGGTGGCCTATGCTTGCAATCCTTACACATTCAAAGCTTATACAAAGCTTAAGATTCTTACATATTCAGGCTGCTGAGGCAGAAGGATTACTATGAATTTTGAGGTCAGCCTGGCCATAGTGAGTTCTAGATCAGTTCTGGCTACAGAGTTAGATCCTGTCTCAAAACCAAACCAAACCAAACCAAACCAGCTAACCAAACAAGGAAGCAAACAAAAACTGTGGAATGCTTAAGAGGTTAAGATGTGCCTGAGCTATGAGACTTCTGCCCTCATTATGGGGTTGGTGCTGTCATAGGAATCCTGTCCTCTTTTGGTGTTTCAGTCTCTCACCTTTGTTGTGTGATAACAGGTCAAAAGGACTCTCCTTGTAAGCCAATAGTTTTGTGCTGGGACACCTAGCCTCCAGAAATATGCTTCTGGTTGCCATAAATTAACAAGCCCCAATTATTCTCTTATAGTAACTCACAGAAACAAAGACAGCAGAGTATACTTCTCATTGGAGCCAATTCCCCTGCCCCTACTCCCACTCTCCCACCTCTCCAGATAGTCACAAAGTCCTTTGCTATAGTCACCAATATTTCACATCCTGTTACACTGGCATGTATTCACCTTGGGAGCTTCACGACTTCTACCTACACACTTTTCCAGAGAGCTTCCTGTATCATTTCTTCTTTCATTTAAAGCCAAATTGAGAAGTCACCCCTAAAGTGGCTTTCCCTGGCCTTTATATAAAGAACATGCCTCTTCTAAGTGCCCCTTGGCTCTCTATGGTCTCTTCACCTTCATTTCCTTTTCTTGTAATGCTTTATTTTCACCCACTGTGTCTATCTGCTGATTGCCAGGCAAAGTAAACCGTGATCAAGGGGCAGAAAGAGATTCTATACTGCTGTGTTCAGATCCCAGGCTTAGAAATTCTAGAGGTATCATCTTAACACATCTCCATGTCTTCAAAGTTAGGGTTAATAGACACAGTAGATTCTAAGAATTTCTTCTTTAAGGGGTCATTAGGATGGTGAGATAATTAAGAAACTTAGATAGAGCCCTGTGCCTTCCATCAGGGCAGAGAATCTGTGTGTCAGTTCCTCTGAAGACCCCATAGTCTGAAGGCCTTCCAGGAGATCTGCTGCACCCAGGGCAACAGACCACACAGTCTGAAGGCATCCCAGGATATGTGCTGCATCCAGGGTTACAGATCTCCCAGGAGACCTGTAGCATCCCAGGGACACAGGAGGCAGGCTCCAAACAGTTAACACCAGGGATAACTAGATGGTTAGATGCATGTGCAAGACCATAAGCAATAGAACCCAATATACTTTGGCACCATCAGAACCCAGTAATCCCATCACAGCAAGCCCTGAATACCCCAACACACCTAAAAAACATGATGTTGACCTAAAATCCTATCTCATAAAGATAATAAAGTCATTTAAGGATGATATAAACAACCCAGTGAAAGAAAAGCAGAAAAACACAGGTAAACATGTAGAGAAGCCCTTAAAGAGGAAACAAATAAACCCCTTAAAGAAATACAGGAAAACACAATCAGATAGTGAAGGAATTGGTTAAAGTAGTCCAAGACCTAAAAATGGAAGTAGAAACAATAAGAAATCACAAATGAAGGCAACCCTGGAAATGGAGAACCCAGGAAACAGGTCAGGAGCTTCGGATGCAACACAAACGAAGGCAACCCTGGAAATGGAGAGCCCAGGAAACAGTTCAGGAGTTACAGATGCAAGAATCAACAACAGAATACAAGAGATAAAAGAGAGAATCTCAGGCATAGAAAATATTGGCACAACAAAGAAAATACAAATCATAAAAAACTCCTAACCCAAAACACTCAAGAAACCCAGAACATAATGGAAAGACCAAACCTAAGCATAATAGGAATAGAAGAAAGCAAAAATCCCAGGTAAAGGAAAAGAAAATACCTTCAACAAAAATCATAGAAGAAAACTTTTTCAATCTAAAGAAAGAGATGGCCATAAACATACAAGAAGTGTACAGAACACCCAAAAAGAAAATCCTTTCATCACATAATAATCAAAACACTAAATGTACAGAACAAAGAAAATATATTAAAAGCTGTAAGGGAAAAAGGCCAAGCAACATATAAAGGCAGACTTATTAGAATTACAACAGACTTTGCAACAGAGACCCTAAAAAACAGAGGAGCCTAGACAGAGGCCATGCAGACCCTAAGAGAACACAAATGCTAGCTCAGGCAACTATACCCTGCAAAACTCTCAATCATCATAGAATGAGAAACCAAAATATTCCATGACAAAACCCAATTTTAACAAACTGGAAGGAAAACTCCAACACAAGGAGGGCATTTACACTAAAGAAAAAAAACAAGAAATTAATCATCTTACAACAAAACCAAAAGGAGAGAATCACATACACATAATGCCACCTACAACAACAAACATAACAGGAACTAACAATCATCTGTCTTTAATAGCTCTCAATATCAATGGACTCAATTCACCAATAAAAAGACATAAGCTAACAGACTGGATACACAAGCAGGATCCAGCATTTTGCTGCATACAAGAAACACATCTCAATGACAAAGACAGACACTACCCCAGAGTAAAGGCTGGAAAAAAGTCTTCCAGGCAAATGGTCCTAAGAAACAAGTAAGAGTTGCCATTCTGCTACCCAATAAAAGAGACTTTCAACCTAAAGTTATTAAGAGTTGGGGAAGGATTCTTCATATTCATTAAAGGAAAAATCAACCAAGAGAAAGTCTCAATTCTGAACATCTATGCCCCAAATGCAAGTGTACCCACATTCATAAAAGAAACTTTACTAAAGTTTAAGACACATATTGAACCCCATACAATAGTAGTGGGATATTTCAACACCCCACTGTCACTAATAGACAGATCATTGAAACAGAAACTAAACAGAGACACAGTGAAACTAATAGAGGCTATGAGCCAGATAGACTTCACGTTTCACACTAAAACAAAAGAATGTACCTTCTCAGCAGCTCATGGTACCTTCTTCAAAATGGACCATATAATCAGTCACAAAAAAAAGCCTCAACAAATACAAAAAGATTGAAATAATTCCATGCATTCTATCAGATCACCATGGATTAAGGTTAGACTTAAAGAACAACAAAACCAACAGAAAGCCCACATACCCATGGAAACTGAAAAACTCTGCTCAATAATAATGTGGTCAGGGAAAAAATAAAGAAGTTAAAGACTCCTTGGAATTCAATGAAAATGATGACACAGCATATCTAAACTTATGGGAGACAATAAAAAGAGTGCTAAGAGGAAAATTCATAGCAGTGAGTGCCCTTGTCAAGAATCCTATACTAGCAACTTAACAGTATACTTGAAAGCCCTAGAACAGAAAAAAAAGAAAACACACCCAAGAGGCATAGACAGGGGGTAAAAGTCAAACTTAGGGCCAAAATCAACCAAATAGAAACAAAGAAAATGATACAAAGAATCAACCAAAACCAAAGCTGCTTCTTTGAGAAAATCAACAAGAAAGACAAACCTCTAGCCAACCTAACTAAAGGACACAGAGCTAATATCCAAATTAACAAAATAAGAAATGAAAAGGGAGATATATCACCAGAAACTGAGGAAATTCAAAAAATTCACCATATCCCACTACAAAAGCCTATACTTAACAAAACTGAAAAATCTAGATGAAATGGAGTGTTTTCTAGACAGATACCAGATACCAAAGTTAAATCAGGATCAGATAGATAAACCATCTAAATAGTCCCATATTCTCTAAGGAAATAGAAGTCATTCAAAACCCCCCAACAAAAAACAAAAAACAAACAAACAAAAAACAACAAAACAACAACCAACCAACCAACAAACAAAACAAAAAAGGCCCAGGGCTAGATGACTTTAGATGACTTTAGTGCAGAATTCTACCAGATCTTTAAAGAAGAGCTAATACTAACACTCATCAAAGTATTCCATAAAATAGAAACAGAAGGGAATTCTATGAAGTCACAATTACTCTGACATCTAAAGCATACAAAGATCCAACAAAGAAAGAGAACTTCATACCAATTTCAGTTATGAATATTGATGCAAAAATACTCAATACATTTCTAGCAAACCGGATCAAAGAACACATCAAAAATATCATTCACCATGATCAAGCTAGAAGTTCCTCAGAAAATTAGAAACAGATCTACCTAAAGACCCAGCTATCTTACTCTTGGGAATATACCCCCAAAACGCTCCACCATACCACAGAGGCATGTGATCCACTATGATCATCTGTGATAGCCAGAAGCTGGAAACAACCCAGATGTCTCTCAGCCAAAGAAAGGATACAGAAAATGTGGCTCACTTACATAATGGAATACTACTCTTCTATTAAGACAAGGACATCATAAGTTTTGTAGTCAATTAGATAGAACTAGAAGATATCATCCTCAATGAGGTAACTCAGATCCAAAAGGACATGAATGGTGTACTCACTAATAAGTGGATATTAGCCCCCCAAAAAAGTACAGAATACCTAGGATATGATCCACAGAACTAAAGGTTAACAAGCAGAAGGGCTCAAGTGAGGATGCTTCTATCCCACTTGGAAAGGAGAAGAAAACAATCATGGGAGGCAGAAGGAGAGAGGAACCTGGGTGGTAGAGGGAAGGGGGAAGGGGAACAAAATCAGGTATGGAGGAGTAGACAGGAGAGAAGCCCTGAGGGCCAACACAATGAATGTAATCATGTAAACTCAGGGAAGTGAGATGTGGGGGACCCTCTATAAAGTACCAGAAACCTGGGAAGTCAGAGACTCAGTACTCAGGTGAAATGCCCACCTCTAGAAGAAAGACAGGGCATCAAGTGGAGGGATAGGGTTGCCATCTCACAGTCAAAAAGTCTAACCCAGAATTGTTCCTGTCTAAAACAACTGCAGGGACATAAATGAAAAAGAGACTGAGGGGAAGGAGATCCAGTGACAGGCCCAACTTGGAATCCATATCATAGGTCGACTCCAAGGCCTGACACTATTATTAAGGCTATGATATGCTTGCAGACAGGAGCCTAGCATGGCTGTCCTCTGAGAGGTCCAACAAACAGCTGACTGAGACAGATGCAGATACATCCAACCATTGGACTGATCTCGGGGATCCCTGTGGTTGAATAAGAAAAAGGCTTGAAGAAGCTGAGGAGAAGGGTGTCCCCATAGGAAGACTAGCAGTCTCAACTAACCTGGACACTTAAGATCTCTCAGACACTTAGCCACCGGAAGCATACATGAGCTGGTCCGAGGCCCCTGACATATACAGCAGAGGACTGCCTGGTCTGGCCTCAGTTGAAGAAGTGCCTAACCCTCAAGAGTCTTGAGGCCCCAGGGAGTGGAGAGGCCTGGAGTGTGGGGGACATCCTCTTGAAGGCAGGGGGAGGAGGAATAGGATGAGGAGCCATGGAAGGGTGGACCTGGAGGAGGTCAGCGTCTAGACTTAAAACAAATAAAAGCAATAATAATAGTAAAGAGCCTTGGATAGATGTCTAGAGTATTTGTTGAATAAGCTCACTCACCTTGATTCACTTATTTGTGTGCGCAATTTATTTTGCCATACTGAGACCAGAGGTTACTCCTTCAAATCTGATTCTTAGGTCTTAGGATGTCCATATATCCAGAAATTAGCATAAGCTGGACTACAGAAAGATTTCTAGAGGTTAGATAAAACCTAGCATTCCTTGGGAACTTGTGAAACTGATTCCCATCTGCCAAAAGGACTCATTTCTATTACTACTGGCCGAAGGGACATATTACTACCTGTGGCACCAATCAGTATATTGGCCTGCAGGCTCCTTCAGAATCACAAATACCTGTTATGTCTTTTAAAATCCATGCTAGTTCTCTGGGCCTCTTCCTGTCCCAAAGCTGTTCATCCTATTTATAACCCTTATGATTTGCCTACTCCACATCCTCTCTTGTTTTCTATTCTCAAGATTCTCTCTCACTATGCTCTATTGTCTGTCTCCTGCCTTCTCCACTATTTTCTCCTGCTCTCCCCTTTCCCTAAGCCTGACCATGTCCCGTCTGCTTCCTTCTCTCTGGAATTTTTCAGATGCCTCTGGATATTTTTTTTTCTCTTATTCACAAGAAAAAAACAAAAACAAAACCAAAAACTTCCTCCTAATATTGGATCAGCCATGCCAGCAGTTTCTATATTCTCAAAGTCTAAATCCAAAAGATATAAATGACATGCCTAACACCCTAAAGGATGACCTCATTTGATCTGATATTTGAATCAGAAAGAGAACTAAACGCCCTAGTTTTCATTTACTCCCACACTTCATTCTATTACTACAGAAGTAAAAATAGTTTTCCTAAATCCTATATGAAGAACAACAAGCCTCATCTGCTAAATCAAATGTTCTATGTTTCTCTTGGCCTGCTTTGCCCTTCATATTCCCTCCATGATGTATGATGCTTGGTCTAGCCTGTGTGCAGGCAGACATGTCTGAAGGGGCAATACACTCAAGATGGGCCTTCTTGGGAAGATGTTACAGTGAGAATCTGGTGTGAGCATTCGTGGGAAGAAACTGGTATACAAAGCACTGACTGTCAACAAAGTAATAATTGTTACCAGTCAGCAGGTCTCAACATGGTAACTACTCTTTGTACCTGGTAAAGCCAAAAACACCCCAACAGACTTATGGATGGGCTTGAATGCTCATATATAAGAAATAAGGAGTTTTACTAGATGGTCTCTAATCCTTTTCCTGGTTGCCTCAAATACTTTGGGATGCTTCTCTGCATGTTATTTTATTTTGGTAGCAGCCTGAAAACAAGAGTAAAGTCCATTAGAATTTAGGGATAAGCCTAAAGGACTCAAAGGCATAAGACTGTGGCCCACCAGCCCAGATGACATAAAGACACATTTGGCTCCGTTGTACTTTCTGAAAGCCAAGTTGTTCAAGAATGGACTTAGTGCAAAGGAAGATGGACTCTTCTCCAGTGCTGGAAGTAAGCAGGCATTAGCTATGCCATGTTCTATTGAGATGTCAGGGAAGAAAATTCAGTGCACTGGTCAAGTTAAGGGCATTTTGCAGCCCATCTATCCTCAGGAAGAGTGACATTTTACAAAGCTCTTTATAAACTGTTATTTCTATGGTCATGTTGACATGCCTCTGACAGCAGTGATTTTACAGTAATCCATTAAAAGGGGAAAAAAGTGACTTTCCTTGCAATTTTGCAAGTTTGCTTAAATAAGCCCTTGTATAGTTTCCATTATTTAAGGAAGATTATAAAATGAAGTCTACAATTTTGAATTTTTCTCCAGGTGAAGAGCTTGGAAGTCAACATTTTCATTAGTCATACAGAATTTGGAACACTTTACTCATTATTAGTCAAGTCTCTTTACATACTTGAATGTTTTGCTTCTGAGCACTTACTTTCTTCCAGCTAAACAAATGCAGTTCCTTCCTTCATTCCGTGCAAAGGTTGGGCCAGACCCCTGGTCATGGTCTGCTCAGAAATTCATCTGACCTACACATTTGGAGACAGCCAAGTCTTCTGTTCCTTATACACTCAGCATCCTTCACGTAGGGATGATAAACAATTTCTTGCATATGTCTTCTCCACCTTCATCCCTTTAAATCTGAGCTGGCCTCACAGCAGCTAGGTTCATCCTTAGCTTTACAAAGGACACATAGCTTTTACTCACTGCTCCCTTCCACTGAAGCTAAGGGCCCTAGCAGAGGTTCAGCTACCTGAGATGGCCACAGTGTAAGAAAGCCCAAGTTTCCCATGGGGAAAGTCTGAGTAATCTCTGGCTGCCCTCTAGCTTTTGCGAAGCCATTCCTGGTGAGAAAGCCTCACCTGTGTGACTTATCTTAGGGAGGCTAAGCACTGACTCTATCCATTTTGGCCGAGTGAAGGCTGTAAAATCATATTTTAGCCCAATTTTCAGTGGCAATGGGAAGTTTTCATTTAGTCACAGGCTGGAGAAATCATATAGCCATCAAGAGTATGTACTGCTTTGATAGAGGGCCTGAGTTCAGTTCCGTGTCAGGGAGATCAGAGGTTTCTGAAACCTCAGTTCCATAAGATAAAACTCTGTCTTCCAACCAGGGGCACACATGAATGCATGTGTGTGTGTGTGTGTGTTCATTTCAAAGACAAGACAGCTTTTACATGATGGGGCAGACAACATTTTCAGCATATTCTCTTACAGGGAAGCTTTCTATAGAAAAAAGAGCAGGATTGAGAGTGACATTGGGAAGTTAGTAATGTTAGTTAAACACACACACATACTCATGTGCACACAGATACACTGCATACTCATGCGTGAGTGTGCGTGTACACACACACACACACACACACACACACACACACACACACACACTGAGAAAATAAAGCCAAGCTGTCAAAGGCAAATGGTAAAGGGCTAAAGGGCTGGGTTTTGGGGGGGGGGGGAGGGGAGGGGGTGGATTTTGTAGAATCCCAACCACAGAGCCTTTAACAATTTCTGAACTAGGTCACAGAAACCAAATATTTATATGAAGTTGTAGCTTTTATACCTGTTCCCCAGAAGTCTATAGGTTAAAGGCTTGATTTCCATCCTGTAGTGTTACCTAGAGATGGTGGAACCTACAAGGGGTAGACTTTGTGAGGACTCTTGCAGGGGATTGCAGAACGGAATCTGTACTGGCTGGTTTTGTATCAACTTGACACAGCTGGAGTTATCACAGAGAAAGGAGCTTCAGTTGTGGAAATGCCTCCATGGGATCTAGCTGTGGGGCATTTTCTCAATTAGTGATCAAAGGGGGAGGCCCTTTGTGGGTGGTACCATCTCTGGGCTGGTAATCTGGGTTCTATTAAGAAGCAAGCTGAACAAGCCAGGGGAAGAAAGCCAGTAAGGAAACATCTCTCCATGGCCTCTGCATCAGCATCAGTTCCTGCTTCCTGACCTGCCTGAGTTCCAGTCTTGACTTCCTTTGGTGATGGGAAGTTTAAGCTGAGTAAACCCTTTCCTCTCCAACTTGCTTCTTGGTCATGATGTTTGTGCAGGAATAAAAACTCTGACTAAGACAGAATCCTAGTGTCTCTGTCTCTGTCTGTCTCTCTCTCTCTCTGTGTATGTGTGTATGTATGTATCTCTTTCTCTGTGTCTCTGTCTGTCTCTGTTTCTCTCACTCTTTCTATCTTCCTCTTTCCCTCTTTCCTTCTCTCCCTCTCTCTGCATGCTGGCCACCATGCACTGCATCTCTTTGGCCTGATATATTGCTAGAGGTCCAAAAGCAACAGTTAATTGACCATGGACTGACTTCCTCAAGTGTAAACCAAATTAAGACTTGTTTTTTTCTTTTCCAAGCTGATTGTCTCTGTTATTTACAAGAGAAAGGAAGGACTGGCTCACCCAGGTGATAGCCTAAATCCTGAAAAGTTAAGACAGAGCATACATAAAGTTTAGGGTAGAGATTCCTGAATGGGAAGCATTCAGCAGGGAAGCCCATCAGGAATGAATTAGAAAATGGAGCGTCTGCTGCTGCCCAGCAGACTCCCTTCCTGCTAAGAGCAGGATTAGGTGTCCTTGCAAAAAGAAATTACCCACTTTGTATCCTTTTACTTCTGACTCATTATCCAGGGCCTTCACTTGATCCCAGTTCAGGATAATTTTGGAGTCCGATGAATTCCATATGATGTTTCCAGGGGGTTGGCTTGGTGCTATAAAAAAAAAAATTAAGATAGACGAAGTCACAGATTATTAAATCTCAATGGATTCCGAGGAATATCCCCTTACTAGAATTCGAGAGTAGAGGCAATTTAATGGGCGATTGCACTAATATGTGTCTTCAAGGTCACTGAAATCTGACGAGATACAGCATTGCAAATGGAAAAAGATTCAGTTGGTCGCCTACCATTTATAGCTAAAAGAAGTAGTCCTTCTCAGTGAGGAGAGAAACATTTATCTTTCTGTCCTCTGGAGCAATGAATTTGGCATGCTATTCTGAAAGGTTCAGTTAAAATGCTAAGGTGCATTTGAATCCATATAATGATACCAATTAGTATGCAAATGATCCCTGGGAGGTGGGGATAGGTAATGAACTTGGAGTATGTTTGATGAATCCCCAAAATATTTCTGAGCAACTCTGTCCTTACGTGGCTTTCTGGTCGTGACATTGACTGTTGCACTGGAGGGTCCTGTCCCAGCTGAGTTATACGCCTTGACAGATAAGTGATACAGAGCGCTTCCTTTCAAGTTGGTGATTCTTGTGGATGTCTGATTTCCAACTGTTCGTATCTTTCTAGCATTTTCTTCCTTGTCATCATGTCTCCAATATTTTACCTGAGAAAATAAACAGAACGACCTTGGAAATTATATCCACTGGGGAGACTTCCAATGTCATCAGGTAATCATATTGTTATGCAAGTTCTCATGATGGAGGCAAATGTCTATGTTAACTCATGGACAGAGCTTTTACAACAAGGAGATCCACATGATCTGCAAAATGATCCACAGTAAGAAAATCTGCTTTTGTCTTCTTTTCCCGCTGAGATGGCCAGTGTGGAGACTCATCAATGGCTATTTCTGTCATTTCCCACACCTTTGTTTTGAGTTCAGGTCATTCTAAGCATATAATATTGAAAAAAAATTTCTAAAGATTTTTTTAAAGAAAAATTGTGTGTGTATGTGCATGTGTGTGTATATGTGAATATAGGTAACCACGATGACCAGAAGAGATCATTGAATCCCCTGGAGCTGGAGTTACAGGCAGTTGTTGAATTCCCTAGGAAGGATGCTGGAAACTGTACTCAGTCCTCTGCAAGAGCAATGAACACATTCCTAAAGCGATCTCCCTACCCCTACAGGCATATCGCATTTAAGCTCTTTTTACCAACTGTATTGCAAATCTTTAGGTAAAGAAAGAGAGAGAAATATAATAATAAACTTAAGTATAAACATAGGTAAAGGGTGGTCTCACAGTAGATTCTTCAATGCTTCTATTAGTAGTACAGTAGAACTAGACCTCTAGAACAGATACCTGTGTAAGACAATGTGGGTCTTCTCCCATCAGTGAATGTGCCCTAGAGGTCTCACCAAGAGATATAGATCAAATGCACTGGTCTCTATCTTACCTCATAACCTTGAATCCGTCCTCTGTTCTTTCCAATAGGGGAGGCCCAGAAAACTTCGATATCTGTGGCAGAAAGACTCCTGGCAAAGATACTGGCTGGTGGCTTGGTGGGTTCTACAAATGAATTCAGGAAAATTTACTACTGGGTCAGCTTCATCACAGCAAGCTTCTTTAAATGGAGTTAGAAGGCAAAAAGAACCCATGGTCATATGTCCTTCGTACTTGTGAGACACACAATTCCTCCCCCAAACAAACAATTTTAATTTGTAGTGTGGTGGTTAGGAAAGAGATACTTCTGAAGTTTTACAAAGGTCTACACTGCAGTAAATGGAACTAAAGTCACCCAAGGGCAAGTTTAGCAGTAAGTTTTCATAGTCAACAACTTGTTTGGGTAGCTCTTTCTTAGTTGAGTTATAGTCTCAGTTGGTGGATTATGAAAACAATCGAGAAAGAAATGAGCATAGTTAACCAAATTGACTACATTTCAAGAAAGCTGCCTGGTGGCTTAGTTTTATAAGATAATCTCTAAAACCCTAGACAAGTCATTTACTATTTCAGGGACTCAGTATTCCCAAGTGCAACCAGTAGACTGAACCAATAGTTTTTCACATTCTAGTTGCTTTTGCCAGATTTTTATGCGAGTTGTACACCATTTGTATATAAAATTTTCTTTTACTATTCTACCTTACTGAAAAAACCTAGTTTAGCCATGACTTAAATAATAACATTCACAAAATTTTACCTTGGGTAGCTATGTGCTTTTTAAAATGTAATTCAAATCAGTATATGACTATTTGATACTTTTAAAACTACATCTGTTCCATGGACCCATTACTGATAAACAAAAGCATCATTTTCATTCTCTTAAGCCCCAGCACATGCTAAAGTAAGATTCCTCTTAAAGCTAACACATTTATCTGTTATAATTCAGTGTAATTTTATATACTCCTCTACATTGCATACTTCAGGAAATATTGGACATGGAGATCTCTATTTACACATAACAATAAGATTCTGATTGTGTGTTAATTCAGAATTTTTAAAAATCACCTGATACACAGGGGAAAACATCAGCTATCCTCAGGAAACACTGTCCTTCATGAGAACATATACCAAAGCTTCAAAACTTTAAATATGTTGGCATCAACATTATCATAGGGAAAAATGCAGATATTAAGTCTCAAGGCCTGAGACATAAACACCTATTCCATGCAGTAGGCTTAGGGAATCACAGAAAATCTTTGCTGTTCAAGGCGAGGCCAGAAGAATGAGTAGGGATTTATAACATGAGTAAGACAGAGAATAGGAAATGCAGAAGAACCTGCAAGGAGACAGATTTGGTTCAGATCGGATCATACCCAGACTTTTGCATGTAGTATGTAGTATGTAGTATGTAGTATGTAGGGGAGAGCTGTGAGATTCAGCAAAGAGGTAGAGGAGAGGTTGTGGAAAACTGTTGCTTCTATGGGAATCATTTCTCTACAAGAAAAAGAATATGTAGCTTCCTTGATGACTCCAAACTAATGTCTCAACTTTTATATGCTGTCCTGTGATTTAATTCTGTATATCATCATTACAACAAGGGTGAGCTCTGGGCATGCAGGACCCTCCTGGAAGAATTAAGTATGAGGACCCTGGAACATTATGGCAGTGTGAATGGAAATCAAGCTGCTTCATGATTTCCTCTCCTATGAAGTGAGAGTCACAGCAAAATGGCTTAAACCACAAGTGATGGGAGAGAGTGAAACATTCCATTTTGATATTCATCTAAAGGTAAAAATATGATTCTTTTAAAATAATGATAGCACACAAGTACAGGGTATTTATGTATCAATAGATTGATAATAGACACATAGAAAAATATATCTGAAGATAACAGGGCATTTGCAACCTTGGTTGGTCCTTAACGATGTAATCAATTGGTGGAGAGCCATGTGTTTCACATATGATTGAGTTGTTAATGAGTTTTCTTGTTTTGGAAACAGATTAAAATATGTACCCCAGGCTGGTCTCAAATTAGCTAATGTGCTTCAAACGCCCATATTCTGGGATTACTGGAGTGTACACACATGGTCAGAGAGTGTGTGTGTGTGTGTGTGTGTGAGAGAGAGAGAGAGAGAGAGAGAGAGAGAGACAGAGACAGAGACAGAGACAGAGACACAGAGACACAGAGACACAGAGAGAGACACAGAGACAAAGAGAGACAGCAAGAGACACACAGAGACAGAGAGAGGGAGAGAAGGAGAGAGACACAGAGAGGCACACACACACACACAGAGCATATGGTAGATAGTGAGCCAATGATTTATAGAATACTTGTCTGTAATGAAGCTATCCTTTTGATTTCTATGTCTGTTATAAGTTGATGGTATATCCTAAAAGGAACACCATTTAGAATTGAAGAAATATCGAGGTAGCATGAACCATACCTTCTTCAGCAGAATACACCAGCGTGGTGGGACTGAAAGGGCCTTCCCCTTTGTTATTGAAGACACCCACTTTAACCTCAAAGGGAGAGAATGGACGCACACTCTCATTCCTGAACACGTATCTGGAGGCATCAGCTGAAGCCAGCACGGTCAGCATCCAGATCATTTTGCCATGTGGCCGGAAGGCAACCACGTAACCAAAGCCTCTGCCATTCTGTAATTCCTCAGGGACTGTCTGGGGGAGGAAGGGAGGTTGTACTCAGAAAGCACAATAGTTTGATTCAAATATTAAAGGGGACTCCTCAGTTCTTGCTTCGGGTGATTCAACTGCTAAAGACTATGCCTCACCAATTGAAATTGGGTTTTACTTGCCAGCACCTTTTAAACTTAGGGCTATCCTTTACCTGCCTCAGGTATTCATGTGATACCAGAGCCTTGAAAATGAAATGAAGGTCAGCTCTGGAGAATTGGGCTCTGGTAACCTGGACTCAACTCAACCAATGATGCTCAAGTAACCACACAGTTGGTTAAAACAAAAACAAAAATGAAAACGAAAACAAAACAAAGTAAAAAAAAAAAAAAAAACCTTCCATCACACACCATCCAGTAATCATTTTCCTTGGGTGTCAAATATATGAACGAATTCACAAAAGAGGGCTATCTTTGTTCAGGCAAGATCCTGCCCCTAAGGAGAGGCTCTGAGCTCAGCTGGGAGGCAGGGATAGTGGGGGCTTTCTTTTCTTGCTCTGCTGGGGCTCTGGGTAAATGAAGCGCTTTTTATTTCAGGGGACATTGTCTAAAATCTTGGGAACACATTTCAAGCCTTTTCTGAAGCTTCCACCTCCTCTCTCAAAATCAATTTTTAATAAATTGGTCACTAACCTTCCTCCAGGTTGTTTAAAGAAATACCTCACAGCCCAGAAGCAAAGCCAACTGCCAGGAAATTGTTCTGGGACACTCAATCTATAGCTGGCAGATGTTTTAAATCAATTGTCCATGCAGCAATTCAGAAAGAAAAGAAAGACTGGTTTTCTCTGAACCAGACTTCCTTATTTTTTTTTTAAAACCTGTGTTATCTTCTCTTTCATGATTTTTTTTTTCCTGTGAGCAGTCAAACTAAAACTTGTTTCAACAATGGGTGGCCAAGCACTTTTACTTCCTGACAGCCATTAATAGATTTCTTGGAAACAGAGGGGAACAGTTCCTGGCTCCTTGTCATATGGAGGGAAATAGCAAAACAGCCCAGATAAATTCATGTCCCTTTGGTTCTGTGATGGATTTACCTCCCAGGTTATAACCAGTTCAGATTTGCTGCCTCCACCACCACTGACGTTAGCCGGGGTGACTTCAGGGACTGCAGGAGACAAAACAGAAATCAAATTATTTCAGGTGTTAATGGCAAATGGTAGCCAGGAAGGTTACCTAGATGGGATGCCTCACTGTTGTTGAGTACTTGGGCACATGTCCCTTTGTTTTTGGATATCAGAAATGACATCCTCAAGGGGAGCACTGTACTGGCTTACAGAAGCAAAATCTCCTGAGGAAAGTGCTCTTAATTACCTGTTTCTGGTTCAATGGGGTCTACACACTGACCAACCAATTGTTTAGCTCCATCCCTAAAGACCTAGGAGTTCATAGAGGAAGAAAGGACTGAAGAATCTGTTCTCTTGCTTGGTTAGACATTTATTAGTCGTGTGGTGGTAACACAAAAGACAGGACAAACTGTGCCCACATGGAGCTTACAATCTAGTGGGAGAATGAGAGCACATGCAGAAGATCACAGAGAAACTTGGACAACACCCAATGATGTCGCAGACAGAATGGAGAAGAGCAGTGGTGTTCTGGAGTAGCAGGTTGCTCAGAGGAGTGCTGGGCTAATGGCTTCTCAGAAGAAGGTGAGCTTTGAGCTGGGTGTTGAAGGAAGTGGTGGATTTAGGTTGACCCCTGGCTCACTGTGCTTAACCTCTCTGATCCCCAGTGTTCTCTGTAAAAGAGGGGAAATCAGACTCACTTCCTTCTCAGGATTACAGGGCACACTTGAGTTATAGATTTGGAGATGTGAGAAGAGAGCCTAGGGTTACTTATGCCATCATCGAAATGAAGGACTCCAGGCAGATTCTTGAAATATCTAGTTGAGGATTGCAGCTGGCCAGTCAGTATATGACCCTGATTAAAGGCAGCACAAATACATGGATTTTTTTTTTTAATTTCATCAATTCTAAGAATAAGGTGAAACTGCTGGTCTGCTTAGGATATTGCTATGCCTTTACAAATCATTGTTATTTTCATGGCTGGGAGCTCTACAGAGGCCATATAACAGGATCTTCCAGTTGACAAGAGCGTAATGTGCCTGAGTTGACTGTACAACATTTCATTATGTATTTATCAAACAGGCTACTCTCATTCATTACTTGGGACAATGGTTTATGTCCTAAGAAAATGCTAGTAAAGACTTCTGAGGAAATGTTCTCTGACCATCTGTGATTTCTGTTTGTTTGTTTTTTTTTTTTTTTTTTTTTTTTCTGACACATATACCAAAAAAGAGAGAGTTGACTTTGGAAGTATTATGCTTTTTTGTGCTCTACCACTAGACTCAAATAAAGAGGATTAAGAAGTTGATTACATCTCAGTACCAGAAAGGTTGAGATTCTCCTAGCCTGGTTTTAAGGGGAAAGGTGTGTAGATATAGAGCTAATTGAAACTAATGAAGTCAAGGATCCTCCTTAAGACAGCGCTTCTCAACCTTCCAAATGCTGTGACCATTTAATATGTTGTGGTGCTCCCCAACCATAAAAAATGTTTTTGTTGCTACTTTATAACTGTAATTTTGTTACTGTTGCGACTCATAATGTAAATATCTGTCTTTTCCGATGGCCTTTGGTGACCACTGTGAAAGTGTCATTGCACCTCCAGGTTGAGAATCACTGCCTTAAGGAATGGGAGCAACCAGAACAGACAATGCATATCTTGAGTGGTACTCACGAGCCTCTTCTGTCCTCCGTTTCTCTGAGGGCCGGCTGGGTTCCCCAATGCCAATCACATTAGCTGCAACAGTGCGGAATTCATATTCAACCCAGGGATTCAAACCCACCACAGTTGCTGTGAATGTCTTCCCATCGACGAGATCTGGAACTAAAAGATATCAAAAGGTGGGTGAGAGGGTTTAAGAGAATTCGCTCTGGCCCCTGAAATGTAGAGATGATTATAGGAGCATTTAGCACCACTATTACCAGCACCACTACCACTTCCAGGGAGCGTATTATAATTATCCTACTGGGATAGTGATGAGGACATAGGGACATGTGTTTATATCAAATGCACAAATTCTTGTTTGTGCTTTCTTTTCCCTTTTCTGCTTTTGTGTTAGTCTCTTCTTGTCAAATACTTCAGAGCAAAAACTTAAGAGGGATAAGGATTTATTTTGGCTCATGCTTTTCAAGGTGTTGGTCAAAGGTTGACTGCAGAATACCATGGTGGTAAGAACATGGTATCTGGGAAACAGAGAGAAACAGGAAGGGGCCAATGACAGGATATTTGTCAAAGGAGTACGCCAATGACCTCCAGCTAGACCCTCTTCCTAAGCTTTCATCTGCTCCCAAAATAGTGCCTATGGCTTAGGACAAAACATCACATGACTTTGTTGGGGACATTTCATGTGCAAATTGTAACACTGTTGTTCCTATCTGTGGATCAGTATTTCTAATATTTTATCTTTCTTTGCTCATTCATATTAATGCCATAATTGTTTTGGTAAAATTTTATTATCATTCCTCATAGGTCTTAATCCTTTTACCAACCCCAACACCTGCCAATATTTCTTTCTTTCTTTCTTTTTTTTTTTTTGCTGAGATGACATTTCAGGTAGAAACAAACATAATTTCCTGTAAGCAAGATACACAGTCCTTTAGAACCAAGGGATTGCTGTGTGGCCTTGATGTCTTGAAGCAGAAATAAATGCTAGGCACAATTTGATGCAACATATAAAAATTATGTTGTCAGTCCAATTTTTATAATATTTGTGTTAAGTTTTTAAGGACCTCATATATATTTTGATTCCTGCTCCCCACCTCCAATTTCTTTAGCTTATTACATCTTAGAAGTGGTTTCCTGTCTAAGCTTTGGCTTTCTGTCAAAGAGGCTTCAAAGAGGTGCTTTAGGAAGAAAGATAAGTAAACTGGATCATTATGCTTACTATGCTAAGCAACAGAACTCTGTAGAACTTCATTTTCCTTGTCTGTTAAAGAGGAATGATTACAAAATTTTACAGTGAATATAATCGTTTTACTTTACTGTTAGGATAGCTGTAAGGATTATATATAGACCCAGCATTATATGCAGAAGAACATGTAAACTGATAATTATCTAGTAAAACACCTTTGATCCTTGAACACTTTGTGTCTTATGGTATCAGCAACTGGTGCCTGATTTGAGTGAACTTGTGTAACAAAGAGTGTATGAGAATTCCTTCACTATAATAACAGTGTGCCACTACTTATAGTAACAATAGTGTTATATTTTGAACTTGGAATCTCCTTCAAAGGGTCACATGATAAAAGCTAGGTCCTGGACTACTGATGGTAGTTTGGGAAGTGACAAAAATCTTAGGAGGTGACATGGCACTGGGTTACTCCTTTGAAGAGTATCCTATCTTTGGCTCCTTCCTGACACTCATGTTTCCCAGATATCACAAAGTTTCCAATTCTGAGATATCATGTTCTCACCACCATGGTGTTCTGGCTGACTTCAGGCCCCAAGCACGGAAGCCAGCCAATCATTCACCAAAATCAGTAAAACCATGAACCAAAATAAATCTTTATCCCTCTTTAACTGTTTCTCCCAAGAACCTAGCTTCTAACCAAGAAGCTAAAAAGGAAAAAAGAAAGCACATAGAAGAGTTTGTGAAAATGATTAAAACTTTTTCCTGCCTTGTCATCTCCAAATTAATAGAAGTACAGGTGGAGGCAGCAAGACAAAAGGCTCCACACAGTCCTCAGATATTCTATTTTTTTATGTTCATTCATTGAAAATTTATTCACTCTTACTTATTCCGTTCACTATTTTTTATTTAAGTTTTATTGCCTTATGATGAGAAAGGATACATAATTTCAATTGATCTGAATTTGTTAACATTTAAAAACATACTTTGAATAAGTAGACTTACATCACTTTCTTCTTTCCCTTTTGTACCCCAGCTCCTCCCAGAGACCACCTATAAAACCTGCCATACCTTTTTTTATCATATTAATTAAAATTTATAAAATATTATAATAAAAATGAGTATTATAAAAGTTGTTTGATATAAAACAATCAATTGAACAGTCTTCTGTATATGCTTGTCTACAGCAATACTAAAAATATATTTTTTCTCAATATAAATTTTAAATAACTCCAAATATATTAACTGTATGATATTTTGAAATAATTTATCACTATTAGTTTTTTTAATGAACATAAATAGATAAAGTTTTTTTGTTTGTTTGTTTTGTTTTTAGTAGCGATTAAAATCCTGGCTCTTACTGTGGTACAAACCCAAAATAAGAACAATTTTTGGACATTGGAGTTCATTTTAATAGGGCTGTACGTCAATGTCCCTCACATCACCAAAGGATTTTACCTCCATAGAAGCTAAGCTAAGAGTTGACAGTTCTGCTACACCAAGGAATGAACTGTAAGCATGATTTTTGAATACAGAATTCCTGCTATGGTCAAAGCTATTTGACTTGAGTGACTGTCTTCATTCTCAGCCCACATGGAACAGGTTACATTCGTTTAAGAAATGGTGTGTGTTGAGATGGTCTATCCATGAAGTCTTTCATCAACTTTTTCAATGAAGAATGGTTCTGCTTGGAGGGTGGCACAGACATTAAATGAGGGTAAGATTCTGGTTCCTTGGTTGTAATGATTTTGAAAAGCATTCATCTAAGAATAAGAGTAACTTATAAAGTCCTCTTATTCAAAATTGATTCAATAATTATAAATATCAAACAAAGCATTCTGTCTCACTCTTTGCTGTTCTCTTACAAGCCACCTCCCAAATTAATTGCCTATGTTTCTTTTGGCTGTGTAAATAATTTTGAAATAGGAAAGGTGTTCTGAAAACCTTAGTATAGTGTGAAAACATCAAATAAACAGTCCTACTAATAGAGAGACTGAGACAGGAGAAGCATGATTTCAAGACCGTTTGTGGCACACAGCAAGACCGTTTGTGGCACACAGCAAGACCCAGTCACATACAAACAAGCAGAAAGTGTATATGGATTGTACAATATTGGACCTATTTCTCCAATTACCAAATTAGAGAGACCACTGGATGACAGCCAACAAATTTCTAAGTTCTTTTTTTTTTTTTTTTTTTTTGGTAACAAAAGGGTTTATTTGGCCTACATATCCAGAGTTACAGTTCACTGAGGGAAGCCAAGGCAGGAACTCCAACTGAGCAGGAACCTGGAGAATGGAACTGGTGCAGAGTCCATGGAATATTTGCTGCTTACTGGCTTGTTCCTCATCAATTTTAAACAACCTGCTTTCTTTTTTTCTTTTCTTTTTTCCATTTTTCAAAAATTTCCTCTCATCCTGAACGCAGTTTCCCCTCCCTCCACTCCTTCTAGTTTCTCCTCAACTTCTTCTCTCCAATATATCCACTCCTCCATTTCTCCTTCAGAAAAGATCAGGCACCCGAGGATATCAACTGAACACAGCATAGCAAGTTACTATAAGACTAAGCACAAACCCTCTCATATCACGGCTTGGGGAGGCAACCCAATAGGAGGAAAAGGTCCTAAGAACAGGTGAAAGAACTTCCCCACTCCCACTGTTTTTTTTTTTTTTTCTTTTTTTTTTTTGATTTTTATTACATATTTTCCTCAATTACATTTCCAATGCTATCCCAAAAGTCCCCCATAGCGCCCCCCACTTCCCTACCCACCCATTCCCATTCTTTTGGCCCTGGCATTCCCCTATATTGGGGCATATAAAGTTTGCAAGTCCAATGGGCCTCTCTTTCCATTGATGGCCGACTAGGCCATCTTTCGATACATATGCAGCTAGAGACAAGAGCTCCGGGGTTCTGGTTAGTACATCATGTTGTTCCAACAATAGGGTTGCAGATCCCTTTAGCTCCTTGGGTACTTTCTCTAGCCAAAACAAGATATTCTTGGATATTTCTCCATTGGGAGCCCTGTGACTAAGTTCTTATATTTTTAATTTTAATTGATTATAACATGTTGGTAACATTAATTTTCATATTAAGAGATATTAAGGAAAAGTGATTGTTACTTGCCATTGTTTTTATTGTTAGAAGTGGAATTATGTTTGTGTGGGTTTGTTGAAAGATTACTTTCTTGCTTCTTCTAGGGTGTAGTTTCCCTCCTTGTGTTGGTGTTTTCCATCTATTATTTTTTGTAGAGCTGGATTTGTGGAAAGATATTGTATAAATTTGGTTTTGTCATGGAATATCTTGTTTTGGCTGCCTATGGTAATTTAGAGTTTTGCTGGGTATAGTAGTTTGGGCCGGCATTTGTGTTCTCTTATCGTCTGTATGACATCTGCCCAGGATCTTTTAGCTCTCATAATCTCTGGTGAAAAGTCTGGTGTAACTCGGATAGGTCTACCTTTATATGTTACTTGACTCTTCCCCATACTGCTTTTAAAATTCTTTCTTTGTTTAGTGCATTTGGTGTTTTTATTATTATGTGATGGAAGGAATTTCTTTTCTGGTCCAGTCTATTTGGAGTTCTGTAGGCTTCTTGTATGTTCATGATCACCTCTTTCTTTAGGTTAGGGAGGTTTTCTTCTATAATTTTGTTGAAGGTATTTACTGGCCCTTTAAGTTGAGAATCTTCACTCTCTTCTATACCTATTATTCTTAGGCTTGGTCTTCTCATTGTGTCCTGGATGTTTTGGATTGGGAGTTTTTTGCATTTTCTTTCACTGTTGTGTCAATGTTTTCTATGGTATCTTCTGCACCTGAGATTTTCTCTTCTATCTCTTGTATTCTGTTAGTGATGCTTGCATCTATGATTCATGATATCTTTCCTAGGATTTCTAAATCCAGAGTTGTCTCCCTTTGTGATTTCTTTATTGGTTCTAGTTCCATTTTTAGATCCTGGGTGGTTTTTTTCTTTCCTTTGCCTGTTTGATTGTGTTCTCCTATATTTCTTTAAGGGAGTTATTTATGTCCTTCTTAAAGTCCTCTATCATCATCATGAGAAGTGATTTTAGATCTGAATCTTGCTTTTCTGGTATATTCAGGGTATCCAGTACTTGCTATGATGGGAGAATTGGGTTCTGATGATGCCAAGTAACCTTGGTTTCTGTTGCTTATGTTCTTACTTTTGGCTCCTGCCATCTGATTATTTCAAGTTCTACCTACCCTGACTATGTCTGACTAGAGCCTGTCCTTCCTGGTTGTGTAAGAACTCCTCAGAAACAAGCTGTCTCTGTGATTTTGTGATTTTGGGATCCTGTGATCCTGGGCTGCCTCTGGGACCCCGAGATCGTGGTGTGACCAAGGTCATGGGATCCTGTGATCGTATGATCCTGGGCGTGTTAGAGCACCTGGGAGTAGAGCTGCCTCTGAGTGTTGTGGGGCTGGCTGCAAAGTTTGCGCCCAAGTCTGCTCAGGCCACTGGCCCAGACAGACCAGAAGGAATGCAAGCCCTATTCTATTCTATTCTATTCTATTCTATTCTATTCTATTCTATTCTATTCTATTCTATTCTATTCTATTCTATTCTATACAGCTGTCTATGGACCTTGCAGAGACTGTGATTTGTAGGCTTGCATTTTCTACTACTTTCCAATGTGGATCACTGTGGAATGAAGGTGATTTTAGGTAAAACATAGATTGATTCATTGTATTTTTATAAATAGTTTGAAGCTTTTTAGGGAAATAAAAGCACCAAGCATAGTACAGCTATCATTCAATAGATGCTGATGCTCAGGTACAGTGACACTAGTGTAAGTTAGTGTGGAGGAAAACATTAAAGACATCATATTAGAGCTAGCTCATGTCTGGGAGATGCAGATGCAATGTATCATTTGCAACTGTGTTGACTTAAATGGCTTAGCTTCTTCCATATTTCATTCACACTTTATTCTAGAAGTCTCTGACAGATAACAGCACCCAGCATGCAGTATGGTACCTGTATTGACTGCTTGCCAGCCCACGGAGAATGGAGTCCTAGCTTGGATAACATACATGGTGATGGGGCTGTGGTTGTCAGGTCCTGGTCTCCAAGAAAGCTGAGCAGTGGTGTCTGTGATTTCATCTATGGTCACAGCCTCGGGCGGACCTGGAGGACCTAAGAGAGGGCAAGGCATTCAGAATTAGACAGCATACTCAAATGTCCAAGTATATAACCTACTTACTTAAACGGGGTACTGAATCACTTAATCATTTGTTTAACTATCTACATGTCCATTCTATAATTTCTTTAAAAAAATCTATTGGGTAACAAGAACATAGTTTAACTTTGAAACTATAGCAATGAGCTGACACATGTTGCTTCCTTGCAGAGGCTCACAGAATATAGGGGAAAACAGAAATAGGCAAAGAAAAAAATTACAATGGAATGTCCTGATGATGTTGGGAGAGAATATTGGGGCTCCATCTGCCATCTACACTGCATTCAGCAAAGGGACTACTGTGAAAATGGTCAGTTCTCAAGAGTCATAAAACCATCTTCCTCTTTGAAGTAATTCCAAAATTGGGTTGGAGTCTAACATGTTAGTTTCTATAAATAATACCTATATTTTTCTACTTATCTTTCTGATGGTTACTGTTTCTCTACTTCCATGTACTTAAACCATTGAAGAGGGAAGAAATCCTATTTAAATGGCAGTCTGGATATCATACACAGAGGGATAGAAAAACAATTAGGAGGTGAAACATCAATAGGGTCAAAGGAAAGACCCAGAACTTTCCTAGCTGCCAGTATTAGAAGCTGTGGCCAGACAGTTAAATGTGCTTTTTAAAATGTAGCTTAGATATCACCAATTTATCACCTTGAAATAGAAGGTGATGATGAGTGTTTTAGGTGCTAAACCCTTACTTGTTGGGCAGACATAAGGAGAGATTCCTAAGAAGGTTTTTTTTTTTTTTTTTCTGATACCTAAATTAGCAATCAAATATATTGTCAAAAGATTACTGGGCTGTGCCGCAGGGACAAGGTAAAAAGGCCACCTCTAATGGAGTAGGGGAAAAATAATGGAAATTTGCCAGGTAAGATTCTGTTTGGAAATCTCCTTCACCTTTATGAACACCTTGCATTCTCTCTGCTTCTTTAAAAATCACTTTTATAGACTCACAGGTGAGGCTAAATCTATCTTCTTTCTCCCACTCCTGAATGAAATGCCTGCAAATGTGTATGTTGGAACTGATTAATTTTCCATGGTGACATTTCAGCAAGCCAGTCTAATGTCATCTAGTCAGACCTGAGGTGACCTTTGGTCTTTTCTCCTAATAACCAGGCAAAGTCCAGAAGACAATCTATGCTCCTTTGTATCAGACCAGCATTCTCCTCCTGGTATTTCTACCCTTTTTCTTTATGAATGTTGTTCGAGAGCCTTTAGAATCTCCCACAAATAGAAAAGTGTTCCCTTTAAACCACTCACAGAATTAAATCAATAGGAGCTATCTGAGTCCCTTTGTGGCCACTGTGTAGGAAGCAAATGAAGGGGTGGTAAGGGCCTGGCACTAGAGGGAGGAAGATGCTTTTGGGGACCCTGTCATCCTTTTTCTTCTTGTCACTATCCCCACCAGTGCATAGCTGTGCTCTTAGGGACTGTTTACTTTGTTGTTAGAAAATTGGACCCCTCTTTCAACAACAGCGACAACAGCAACTACAAAATGTCCCCTGAACAAAACATGAGACTTTTTTTTTGTCACAGCACAAGGACAACTATTTTGATGCTGGTGTCTGCCTCTTGCTCAGGGAAGGGTGGCCTTGCTGGTGGCCATGAGACAGTTGCAGATTAGGTAAAGCAGACATCGGGGAATTAAAGGTTCCAGAGTCAACATAAAAACCCATACTTGTTCTAAATATAAAAACCTCTTAAGGGCAGTGGAATACATTTCTGTCTCCTCACAGCAATGTGGATGAAAGATGCAAGGACAGAGCAGGAGGAGATAAGATGAAAGATTGTGGCTTTAAGTGTCATATTAATTTATTGGCCTTATTAACTGATTAGGCTAGAGTTTCTTTTAGACTGCGTTTGCAAATTCCTTTTGGTATGCAATGCTATTTTCTGGGAAATGAAGTATACAATATCATTTAAGAACTTCAAGTACTACTGATTTAAATATTTATTAGTCTAATTTATTGGTTTTTAAACTGCTGATCTGAACATTATCCTAATTAAGTAGAGGATAAATTACCAGCAACAGAATTCCTTTGTCCCTAAGGGGAGAGTAGATCAGCTCTGGTGTGTTTTTAAAATGGAAATAAACACATTTCTATACATTATTCTGTGGGCAGATCTACCTAAGTTGAAAATATAATATTCAATTTTTTTATCTGACCTTTAACTTTATGGCTCACATTCTTTTAAGGCAATTAACAGGTAGCTAAAGCAGCCATAATGAGAATGCAGTATTTCTTTAACCTCTCTTGACAATTGAGTTGCTAATTCCTGTGCATTTCCCTCTCACATCTGCTCAGGGCATACAGCAATACTTTGTATTGATTCTCAAAATAGCTTATTCCCTGTACACTCAGATTCACCCTGCCTCTGATCCTGAGCCAGGGTTTGTATTTTAGGCTCAGGTGGCCAGCCAAAAATCTCCATCACCAACAGTTAGGGATCCTGATTAATGAGTTTTGGGGCCTGAGATTATCTTGGTGTTCTGGGTTGGCTTTTGTTTGTTTGCTCCTTTGTTTAGCAGAGTTGGGTGTGGAGCCCAAGGCTTTAATGCCTGCTGGGCAAATGCTATACCATGCAATTATATCTTCAGCCTGATTGCAAGTTTAAGACTTAAATGATAGACAAAAAGACAAAAACCTGTTGGGTACACAGTTTCACAGAGTTTTTAATTTTCTTTGAATTTTCTTTTCTTTTGATGGGTTAGAGATGGCTCAATGGTTAAGAACACTGGCTGCTCTTCCACAGGACCCATGCTCAAATCTCAGCAATCTTAAAGTAGCTCACAACCATCTATTACTCCTGGGAAATCACTGGGATCACCTGCCCTCTTCAGGTCTCTAAGGGTACTGCAATCACCCGACAACTCCCGTTTTCTTTTTGCTGTTGGTTAGGTGTGGTGGCACACATCTGTAAACTTCAGCATTCAAGAGGTTGAGGCAGTGAGTTTGAAGCAAGTTCCTCTTTAAAAATATCTTAAAACCTTACATTTCTTTTATAAACTGATTTGAATTCTGGAATTTTCTCCAGCTAGTAGACTCATTTATGGTAGTCATCTCTGCACAGTTTAAGTTAGTAATAAGAGTCTCTTCAAGGTCAATGTTCAGTATGGAAATGTACTCCTATTCACTACATTCCAAGCAAGTTGGTGTTTGTTTCCTTATCAAGTTATATTTTAAAACCAAGGAACATGGACAAGAAATCCAATTGTGCTAAGAGAACGCTGGGTGCTTGTGAGAACACTCCAAGTAAAACAAAACAAAACAAACAAACAAACAAACAAAAAAAGAGTCTTGTGACCTCAGCTTCTTCAAAACACAAAAATTGTTCTTAGAATGTGTTTTCCAAGGTGTAGCATATAGGAATGAGTTTACTTCAGATTACTCATTATTGCTTGTTGGTGTTATTCAATTAAATGTTTATATGCTTCTATGGAAAAAAATATTTTTGCCATGTGTGACTTGTCCTTGTGATTGAATACAGCTTGAACCCATGAGAACTTTACTTAGGTGACATTTCCTAACTCTCAGAGTATAAGTTGTCTGATGCACTGAATAAAGTTGGCTATTGTATGAGTCCTTTGGTTTGCCTCATTTGTCAACTTGATTCTCCCAGATCCTACTGTCTCCAGAGTAGTAAACACAACCCTAATAATTTTAGGGGAAAGGAGTTTACTTAAGCCCCTGTTACACTACTAGCTTAAAACACTAATGTGGTTCAGTTCAGGTGAAACACAAAAGGGCTAGCTGAATTACTTTTCAAACTAATTGTTTTTGTTAATCTAAAGTTATTCTAGAACACCTGTCAACTCAGTAGTCATAACTTGGATATTCAATTCAATATGAGAACTGGACTTTCTCAGTGTACTTTCTGGTTATCCATTTTTTTTTTCATGAAAAATACATGTTCAGAAAATTTATATAGACTGTTAATCACTATGCACTATGGTTAACTTATGCTGTTTTAACATAATTCAAAACCATTGAGGTTTTATATTGCTGTGGTAGAGTACATATCATATAAATATTGAAAGGGCAAAAAGCAAGCAATAAGAAATAAAAATAAAAGTTGGATACCTCTTACAATCAGGTCCGCAGCAGCAGAGAGTTTGTCTACACTTGTTTGGACCATGCAGACATACTTCCCAGCATGCTTCAGTTGGATGTTTCGGATCATCAAATCACCAGCTGAATCCTGCTGATAAAGTAGAGGAAAGTGGCTACAATTACTTTTTAATGAGCCCTAAATATCATTATCACATGAAGGACACTATGACTAATGGATTTATTTTACACCAGCTGATGAGAACATTAGTGATGCATGCCACGGCTATTAGAACTAGGGGAGCCAGCCTGAGAGATAAGAACACCAAAGTTGTCAGAGAGCTTATCTTCAACAGGAGCTCAGGTGTCTGGATCAGTCTGCTACCCGCCCTGGCATCACTCAAAGTTACACAATGCAGCTTTTGATCGAGCCTTATAGGTTCCCTTCAGCCTGTTTCTCAGCCTATTTCCTGTACTAGCATTATTAGACTTTGAAATTCTATATTTGGAAAGAGGAGGTGAACCTCCATTAAGAGGCATCTGCATTTTTTAGCAGCACCCTGTCTTGCAGCCAGCATTTTGATTGCTCTCAGGTTTGAATTAAAGGATTTTGAAGGCCAGACTCTCTAAGGAAATCTTGAATCATCTAGTGTGGAATAGTGCTAATTTGTTTTCCAAATGCCAAATGCATGTTTGATTAGCAGATGAATAGGACTAATTACATCCTTGTGTAGATGCCTATGTGCCCTGCATCCATTTCTCCACTGCTTACCAGAAAACCACTTTTTATAAATACAATGTGATGTCTCCACACGACTGTTCTACCCTGGAGTTTGGTTTCACAGCCTTGATATTGACAAGCTTGGAGAGTAAGGATGTGACCACTTCATGGGTTAGAATTTTTTTTTTCTGAATTCAAACTACAGACCAAGAGGTTGACACAGACTTTGAAGCTGCTATTTCTCCAAAGAGTGACTCTCTGTAGAATTTTGTGTACACCTAGGACTTTCTAGTGCTTTAGCTATGTTAACACACTCAGTTCCAACATGTTCTGTGCAGCAGGTAGTCTTGTTAGCTTATTTACAAATGAGAAAACTCTAACATAAGAAGGCTAGACAACTTTAAGTCATGTATGCAGCAAACAACAGTTCTGATCTCTGTTGTTTTCTGTGTGTATGTATATATGTAAAGTCTAGACATGTTTGTGTATGTGCTTGTATATGTATGTGGAATGTGCATGTGTAGAGAGTACACCTCATTTATCATTCCTTAAGCATTATCCCCATTGTCATTTGACACAAGGTCTCCTACTGGCCTAAAACTTGCCAAGTAGATGAGGCTGGCTGGAAGACCAGCCAAGGGAATCTGCCTGTTTCTGTCTCCTCCAATTGGGATCCATGTGCTACTATGGCTGAGTTTTCTTTGAGTTACAGGGATTGAATTTAGGTCACCATGTTCAACAGACCAGCCCCAACCCTTGTTATTGATGGTAGTTATATACTCCCCTCCAGGAAAGAACTTATTCCTATTTGAAAGCAACAAGCCCTTAGTTTCTTTTTTTGTTTCAGTAAAACAGGTCACATTCATATTTACTTGGGGCAAAGAAGAAGTCAGGAGGTCCAATTGTTGCAACTAGGATTAGAAGAAGAAAGACAGGAGTATGTCCTAGAAGCAGAGGCTCAGTTTGGAGACTTAGTTGTTTGGGGCCCATGCCTGCTGTGTGATTTCATCTAAGATTCTTAATCTGTCTGCCTCTCAATTTATTGACCTTTCAAAGAAGTATGCCTTCCCCACTGTGCAATGTTGTGAGAATCAAATGAGTCTGGATATCTATGTGAAATCCATTCACAAACTATGAATCATAAAGTAAATTTAAACTTGTCTTATTGATGGCCGTGATCAATTTTCTTTGTGAGAAAATCATGTCAAAGACCTTAAGCCTAATTCTAGAAGAGCTCAGATATTTTTTTTTAATCTGAAAGTTCTTTTATTTAAAACCCTTGTGTTCTCACCAAATTCCACTATTTACTGACCACATCTCAGTATAAAAAATGGGAAAATAATTACTAGTCTATTTCATAGGGTTTTTGTGAGCATTCAGGAGCTAATATGTAATAAGGAGATAATTGATAAATGATTATGCACCTTGTAGGTAAAGGGAATCAGCATTCTGAACCTTAGATAGTTCACATGATGGGCCTTTAAGTAGCAATTTAAATAACAACTAAGCCCCATAAAGGAAATGTTTACAGAGGGGTGATTTTAAGGTAGTTGACATACATATTTTAAAATGGAAGCTATATTGATTTTAAGGTAGAAGCCATATTGATTTGGTTGTTGTTATTTTTTTATGTACATTAGTGATTTGACTACATGTATATCTGTGTGAGAGTGTCAGATCCCCTGGGACAGGAGTTACAGACAGTTGTGAGCTGCCATGTGGATGCTGGAAATTGAACCTGGGTCCTCTGGAAGATCAGCCAGTGCTCTTAATTGCTGAACCACCTCTCTAGCCCTCACCATTTAAAAACCCTATTAAAAATCATCATATTTGTGTCTGTGGATGGAAGGCAAGATGTGCTTGCAGACAGAAGCCTAGTATGGCTATCATCTGAGAGGCTCTGCCAGAACCTGACTAAGACAGATGCAGATACTCACAGCCAACCATTGGACTGAGCCCGGGAACCCCAATGGAAGAGTTAGGGGAAGGGCTGAAGGAGCTGAAGGGGATCACAACCTCATAGGAAGAACAACAGCATCGATTAATTGGACCCCTCAGAGCTTCCAGGGACTAAACCACCAACCAAAGAATATATATGGGCTGGTCCATGGCTCCCACTATATATGTAGCAGAGGATTGCCTCATCTGTCATCAGTGGGAAGGGATGCCCTTGGTTCTGTGGAGGTTTGATGCCCTAGAGAAGGGGAATGCTAGAGGGGTGAGGTGAGAGTGGCTGTATTGGTGGAGGAGCACCCTCTTAGAGGCAAAGGGGAGGGGATGGGATGGGGATTTCATGGAGGGGAGACCAGAAAGGGGAATAAAATTTGAAATGTAAACAAATAAAATGACTAATAAGAAATCACCATATTAATTTTAAGGTAGGAGCTATGTTGATTTTAAGGTGGAAGCTCTATTGGAATTAGCTATTCTTAAATTTTGATGAGATTTATAGCTTTGAGATCAAACTGAAAAAAAAATTAAAGGATTGAATTAGTCTCACGGAGTGAGGCTGCTCTCTCCTTTAGAGAAACCAAACTATTCCTGAGGCCTACATTTATGTTCCTACTAGAAAGAAGAAAAGAGTAGCAGGGTATTTAACCCCTATTCCAACTGGGGTCCCTGTTCTGTTCTGAAAGAGAACGGGAGGACATCGGAGAACACCACTAACAGTAACAGAACAACAGCTTTCCTCAAAACCCAATAGGCTGAATCTGTCCAGCATTGTTTCATTACATTGACTTGGGAAGCACAAATGTAAATGGGGCTGAGTTCAGAATGGCACACAGTTTCCTCCTCAACTGTGAAATCTTAAAATTATCACCATGGGTGACACTGGTGGCTAACTTACTTCCCTCTCTTCACTTGTAGCAGTAGAGAGGAGAGAAATGGAATGTTTATATGGAAAGAAAACAAAAGCTATTTTTAATCATCATCATCATCAAGACAAAGTCTTCCTATTGAGAGCAGGATGCATTATACCACTACATAGCCCAAGCATGTATGAAACCCAGGTCCTGAATGCTGGTATTACAGGTGTGTCTCATTACAGATGGTTGAATGAGAGTCCTTCTGTATATGATAAGATTCCTTGGTTCTTTGCTTCATTAAGATGCTTCCTCTACATCTTAGCTGAAAAAGTACATACTGGCTACTAGGTCTTATTGGCCAGGGCTCTTTTCTATTTTCTTTTCTTAAAGTTCCAAGTTTTATTTGCATATCATGTGTATTTGACTACTGTCTTTTTTTATTAGATATTTTCTGTATTTACATTTCAAATGTTATTCCGTTTCCTGGTTTCCCCCCTGAAAATCCCCTATCCCATTTCCCCTCCCCTGCTCAACAACCAACCCATTCCCACTTCCTTGTCCTAGCATTACCCTACACTGGGGCATCGAGACTTCATAGGACCGAGAGCCTCTCCTCACATGGATGTTCCACAAGGCTATCCTCTGGTAAATAAGGGGCTGGAGCCATGGGGCCCTCCATGTGTACTCTTTGGTTGGTGGTTTAGTCCCTGGCAGCTCTGGGGGTACTGGTTGGTTCATATTGTTGTACCTCCTATGGGGTTGCAAACCCCTTCAGCTCCTTCAGTCTTTCTCTAGCTCCTCCATGGTTGCTTTCATAGCTCCAATAGTTGGCTGAGGGCATCCACCTCTGTATTTTTCAGGCACTGGCCCAGCCTCTCAGGCTCCTGTCAGCAAGTACTTCTTGGCATCCACAATAGTGTCTGGGTTTGGTAACTGTATATGGGATGGATTCCTGGGTGTCATTGTTTGGGGGTAGGGATCAGTCTCTAGATGACCTTTCTTTCAGTCTCTGCTCCACACTTTCTCTCTGTATCTCCTCTAATGTGTATTTTGTTCCTCCTTCTAAGAAGGACCAAAGTACTCACACTTTGGTCTTCCTTCTTTTTGAGCTTCATGTGGTCTGTGAATTGTATCTCAGGTATTCCGAGCTTATGGGCTAATATCCACTTATCAGTGAGTGCATACCATACATATCCTTTTGGGTCAGAGCTACCTCACTCAGGATGAAATTTTCTTAATTGCTGAACCATCTCTCTAACCCTCACCATTTAAAGACCCCTATTAAAAATCACCATATTTGTGTCTGTGGATGGAAGGCAAGATGTGCTTGCAGACAGGAGCCTGGTATGGCTATCATCTGAGAGGCTCTGCCAGCACCTGACTTATCTATATATAAATGAATAGTTCCATCCATTTGCCTAAGAATTTCATGAAGTCATTGTTTTTAATAGCTGTGTAAATGTACCACATTTTCTGTATCCATTCCTCTGTTGAGGGACATCTGGGTCCTTTCCAGCTTCTGCCTATTATTCATCAATCATCAATCCATACTAATTGGCTACTGCTCATGAGATTCTCAGAAATCTTAATTTTTATATTGATTTTGCCCATGAATCTGGTTTTAATGTGAAAAACAACTATTTAGTTTAGTTGAGAAGGGGTTTTCTCAACATATGCTGCCCTGTTATTACAGTTAATATTACTCTTCTTTCAGAGAATGCAGCCATTAGAGTTTCAAATATATTTCTTTTGTGATAAGTATGAGGCTAAGTATATTTTTAGACTTTAAGGTATTTGATGTCAACAATGCTTTTAATGAAGTAGACTATCTTTCACTGTGGTGGTTTGAATATGATTGGCCCCTGGACAATGGTACTATTAGGAAGTGTGGCCTTATTGGAATAGGTGTGGCCTTGTTGAAGGCAGTGTGTCAAGGTTTCCTAGTGCTCAAGTTCTGCCCTATGTAGGAGAAAGCCTCCTCCTAGCTGTCTGCAGAAGACAGTCTACTTCTGAATGCCTTCAGATCAAGATATAGAACTCCCAGCTCCTTCTCTAGCACCATGTATATCTGCCTGCAGCCTGCCATGCTTTTTTTTTTTTTCAATGCCTTTTATTACAGTTGCCTTGGTCATGGTGTCTCTTCACAGCAATAAAAGCCAAACCAAGACACTCACTAATCTGGGCCATGTGAAAGAGATCCAGAATGCTTAATAATAGTGATCTCATCCAGCCTTACTCAACCAATCTTCCAAGAGAGAATGCCTAACAAACAGAGACAGCCACTGGTGTGATAAATTAACTTCTCGCCTGTGTATCCAAAGTGATATTATTTATATAGCATCCTTGGGGTGATTGAGAGAATAGTCACTCAAATCTCTTTTCATGTTCTGCAAGCCAAACTCTAACAAACTAAGCATGCATGTAATGGGCAGAGTTATTAATTAGTTATGTTGAAAATATATTCCCAATATATCTCATAGACAGAGTTGTTAATTTCAGGGGATCTATCTAAAAGGGCACACAGAGGGTGAGATAGGCAAATCAGTAAATCATATTTCTATAGCAGTTAAGGGAGGAAAGAGCCTTTCAAATTTTAGTCTCAGTTTTATACCCTGGTACTTTCTGGTTAGTCCTTCCAAGAAAGTGGTCATCAGAGTGAATATACATTACCAATGGGAATGCAGAACTGTGATAATGCAGAAAAATAATTGTGGAAAATGTTTGTGGTAGAATAAATTGTTTCTAGATTTAACCATATCTTGGCACATATTCAATGATTATATATATTGTCCTGAAAAGTAAGGCATTTCAAAAATTGAAGCATTTGGATTCAGACTCCATGGAGATGATAAATCACCTCAGTGTATTTGCAAAATCAAGAGAGCAAGTACCAACTTTATGATGATGAGTCTCCCATAGGACCACAGAGGAATAGAATTGCTGCCTAAGGCATACAAGGAAACTATCTTTAAGACTATCATTAACCCTCTGGTGGGATGTTTTATGATATGGGAGTAGAGCTTGTGGTGTGAGGTTCAAAGCTGAGGCATTTCATTTAGCAGATGTGGAGAAAAGGCATTTTATATAACTCCTATGAACCTTAGTATCCTTCTCCACACACAGCAGCGAACAACTTACTTGACATCAGGTTTGCTATGCATGCTACATATGACATCATTTATGTAATAAGGAATGTAGAAAAGAGCAGAAATTAATCGAGCGTTCTGTGAAATAACCTGCTTCCACAATGACTTTACATTTGTTTCCAAGTAAATCCAAACAAATTAATTCGGGTCACTTTGCAGAACCTGTGGTATACTGTTTCCTATGGATAGTATGACATTAATACTTACCCCTCCAACTCTTTCAAAGTGGTCTCCATCCTTGTCAAAGTCTATCAAGTGTCCATTAAATGTCCACGTAAACACAATGTCCAGGGAGTGATCATGTGTTACCTGGCATGGAAGAACAATGCTTTCTCCTACAGTGACATCCATGCTGGAAGGAGGAACCATCACCTTTGTCGGGTCTGGAATTTGAAAGGAAACAAGAATTGTGGATGCAGCTCAGAAGTAAAGCACGCTCCCTGCGTACATACGAAAAAAAAAATCTAAATTCAATCTCCACCACCACCAAACTCCTCCTAGCCCTCCACAAAAACAAACAAACAACAACAACAACAGCAACAACAACAAACTTTATGTGGCAGTGTAGAACCTAGAACAGAAGGGAAGTAGTTGGTTTGGTGATCTCTCTCTCTCTCTCTCTCTCTCTCTCTCTCTCTCTCTCTCTCTCTCCCTTCCTTTCTTTTTCTTATTAAATATCTTTATTTACTTACATTCCAAATGTTGCCCCCTTCTTGTTCCCCTGCCCCCGAGTTCTTCACCCCATCCCGCTCCTCTCTGCTTTTGAGAAGGTGTTCCCCTACCTACCCACCCACCCATCCACCTACCCACCCCCACTTCGCCCTGACCTTCATCCCCCTTCCCTGGGGCATCTAGCTTCTACAGAATTAGGCACAGCCTTTCCCACTGAGGCCAGATCAGGCAGGCCTCTGCTAAATATGTGCTGGGAGCCAAGTACCAGCCCATATATGCTCTTTGGTTGGTGGCTTAGTTTCTGGGAGCTCTGAGGGGTATGGATTAGTTAATATTGTTAACATTAATAAATTTGTTAATATTCTTCCTATGGGATTGCAATCCTCTATGGCTCCTTCAGTCCTTTCCCTAACTCTTCCACAGGGGTCCTAGACTTCAGTTCAATGCTTGGCTGTAAGTATCTGCATCTGTCTCAGTCAGCTGCTCGTAAAGCCTATCAGAGTCAACTGAAAATATTTACGTGCTGAAAGGATTCTAAGAATTTCTGCCTCAGGATACAAGCAGTATTGAAGAAGTAATTAACTTACTGCTACAGGAAGATCATAGCCAGTGATGCCTAAAATGTTGCCTTAAGTGGTAAGCCTACACACCAAACTTAGGAGAGTCAAATGACCAGGCTCTATTCCCTGACAATATCTGGGTCAGCAGCAAAGAGTCTTCACATACACCAAAGTCTACAGGCATTTGAAATTGTTTTTTTTTTTTTTCCTTTGTTTAACTTCTCTCCTTTTGTGTTGGACATTGAACCCATGGCTTTGCATACCTTACAGCACTGAGCCACATTCCCAGCACACTCAGGGATCTTGTACAGAATTTATTTATTTATTTATTTTTTGCTAATAAAATCTAATGCCTGTTAACTAAGGACCAGAGGGGTTTCTCACACAAAGGATCATGCTGGCCGAGTTGTAGTACTGACAACAGCTAATTCATTAATTTAGTGCTTGTTGCCAATTCATGCTCTGAGCTCTGAAGTAGCAACAATCAATGTAAAGTAAGTCGTGCATGTCCACACACCAGAGAGGTCTCCCAGGGACCAGAGAAGATTAAACTAAGGAGCTTGAAAACCTCATTAGGTCCTTGGTTTTTATCAATGTTTACTTCTTCGGCACTCTCATTTACTGTGTTATGAATTCTGATGCTTTTACTGGATTAATTTCCTTAAATTTGAATACAACCGCCATACACAAAGAAACAGATGGCTTCTTGTGAAAACAAACTGTCTCCCTTCCTTTGGTTTTAATTCATCATGATCACGAAGGACCTGTATTTATGACTTCTGTTTTGACAAGTCACTCTCACTATTGTTCTGTGCACAGAAGTCTCAGAAGCAATTACAACTCACGATGCTGTTTGAATCTGATTGCTATTAAGTGACAACAGTAAGTAGGACCAAAGACACCATCCATTCTGTGCTTGTTTCCTGTTTCCACCATGGAGAGCAACAAAGCCAGGAATGTAGAATACAGTCTGACTGACACTTCTTTACTACCCACTTAAGCTATTAAGAGTTTATGGAAATTATTTTATTTTCTGCACTGTTTTCTATATAAACCAACTCCTTTGTTTAAAAGAATTTAACAACCACAGAAACAGTTAATCATTAGACAACTAGATTAACAAATAGGTGTGCACATGAGATAACATATATCCAAGCCATTTTCTGTGTTTACTTGATGATGGGTGAAAATATATTCTGAATGAGAGATATTGTCTGTTGAGATAAGTGGTTTTGGTTCTAAAACAGAGATGCTCACACAGTCATGGTTATTGTAGCACTACCCACAATCACCAGATTACAAAATCAGCCTTGATGTCCATCAGCAGATGAATGGGGAAAGAATAAAGAAAACGTGGGATGGAGTTTTGGCCATAAAAACAGGAAGAAATTACATTATTTGAAGGGAAATGGATAAAACCAGAACCCAACATGTGAAATGACATAAGCCAGTTGAAGAAAGTTATCCATATGTTGTCTCTTGTGTATGGAATTTAGATTTAATAACAATAATATGTAGAAGGCTGGGTATTGTGGTGCACTTCTTTAATCTCAGCACACAGTAGGCAGAGGCAGGAGGATCTCTATGAGTTTAAGGCCAGCATGGTCTACATGGTGAATTCCAGGCAGGGCTGGTGTATCTATGTCATCTATATCTATATCTGTATCTCACATATATGTTTTATGTATGTATATATATATATATAGTTGAGAATATATACTCAAATATTATATTCAAATAATATATTGAAAATATATGTATATATACATGTATATTCAATATATAACATACATGTGATATGTATATATGTATATACACATATGATATGTTGTGATGTTGTGGAAAGAAAAGGAAGCATAAGGAAGGCAGGGAAGGATGTAAGAGGGTAACAGGGATTGAATATTACCAATGCCCATAATGCACATGTATAAAAATGCCACAATAAAATGAATAATTTTACACTGAATATACACTATTTTAAAATTATTATCATATGGGAAAATAATTCAATTTAAAAGTGTTCATGTGTCTTGCTGTGAGGAGAGGGATGCATATATTTCATGCACATGCAGAGGTAAAACATTTACTTTGTGTGCCAGTCCATGCTCTCTACCCTGCTTGACAGAGTCCCTCTGTTGGTCATGTGGGCACACCTGCATGGCTGGCTGGTGAGCCTCTGAGATTTCTTTTATCTCCATATCCTGTCTCATGGTAGGAATTCTGGAATTACAGATACAAAACACACATATAGCTCTATGTGTGTTTTGGGACATAAATTTGGATTCTCATGTTTGCATGGAAGACAATTCACCTACTGAGCCATCTCCTTAAGCCCAATGATTCTAGTTTTAATGTTGTTTTCTGCATATCATGTCTTTCACTTTGCTTCAGAATTTCTTTTCAAATTGTCAATGCTAAGATAAGTGCTTATTAAGGACGTGTGTGTGTGTGTGTGTGTGTGTGTGTGTGTTTATTCATTGTGAATCACTTGTGAGCGAATTTCCTAACTGTGATGGCTATGATGGTGTGGTTTGGTAGCATTGTGTTTTCTCTTTTTAAATTTTAATTTCCTTTTTAGGAAGGGGGTTTTAAGAAGTATAGGTCTCTTTAAAGGCTTGGAACTTGCCAAAGAGCTCATAGCTGGTTTACTTTTAATGACTTATGGGGAAATGTACAGAGAACTGCTTTTAATAATAGCTAAATGCCACAGCAAAGGCTGTTGATAAATGATGATAATAATCCTGGGGTCACATGCTTGTGGGTAATCTTCAACACTCTGTAGATGGCCCCTATTCTTCAATAAAAATAAAATCAATGCTGGATAAACTAATTTATCAATACTTTGTAAGATGTGTATCAAAAAAGATGTCCTAAATATAAGAACATCAAGAATCTCGGTGACTACAGCTGTACCATGATTTTTTTTTTTAATCTAGGATGAAACTTAACATGGATAACAGCAAAAGGCTGCACTTTTGGAAATTAGCAACCTCAGTATATATTGCAGGATTGGCAGTGCACAAAGACAAGATGAATATTTCAGTATGTGAGGCATTCATGTAACTGCCAAAGAAAGCTAATGCAGTCTTAGGCTGCACTCATTGCTTGTGTTATTTCAATTTGAGGAGGTAATAATCCAGCTGCATTTTGCATTAGTCAGGAAACAGCTAACCACTACTGTCCTTTGGATTCACTGACAGATTAGTAAACCCACACCAGCAAAAATCACAGAGAGTGTTCAGTACAAGACACAGATATCAAGAGAGGTGTGATAGTAGCTTTCAAACCCATGAAAGGTTTACAAGCAGAAGCTTAGTAGCCTGTTTTGTTTTTGCCCACAGTAGAAAGGAAAGAGCAACAGCACTATTTTAGTTCTGAATAAAGAAGGGCTTTCTAATCATTGGATCTTTCTAAGAGGAAAACGGGTTTCTGAGAGCATCATGAATCTTCATTTAGAGAGGTATTCAAATGGATGGAAAGACTATCAGAAATGGACCCAAAGAGATGCTGATGTGTAGTCAGGCTGCACAAGGTCATCTGTTGCATCTTAGACTTGCTGGTTTTCCCTTTCATCAGCACCAACCACAAAATGGTGTCTTCCTGGCTTCTCCATCTTTACCATTTTCCTGCTTGTGGCTGATGGGTAGCTGTGGGAAGGTATTTTGAGTTTATACAGAAAATTTCTGCCTGCATCAACTTCTCCTATGATAGATGTAAGTTATGCACATGTAGCAGGTAACATTCTACTGTAGGGAAGAGCATTCTTGTCTCTCTGATGGGATCTCTCTGTTCTATTACTGACAGAAATTGACAACAACTTAGGACTTCTTCTTTTATTCAACAGTTTATAGGATATCACTGTTATTATTTTAATGCTTAAAAAATGCCCCATTTTGGCCAATGGTATCCTTGGAGGTAGGGGGTCTCTGTCCTGTTGGCATTCTATCACTCAACATTTTGTTACATTCTGGTCCAAAAAGATGTTCTAGACTTCTCTTTTATGAGTGTGTGATATACACATGTGTGCACCTACAAATGGGGGAGGGGGAGAGGAAGAGAGAGAGAGAGAGAGAGAGAGAGAGAGAGAGAGTGAGAGTTAAAGCTTATTATTTTTCAGCTAGGCTGCGCTGGGTTACTAGCGCATACACATGTAGCCATATCCAGAATCTCTCTCTGTCCTGTGTGCTGGGGTTTGAAATCGTGCCCTTATGTTTTCACAGCTAGTGCTTGCCAAGTGATTCCTCAGCTTATCTTACAATTCCCATTTTATATCCCTAGAATCAATCCCTTCTCCAAGGAACCTTGGTGTTTTTAGTTTAATATATTTTTGAGTAACCCAGTTAAGGACACTAAACATGCTCATTCTTACTGACATCATCTTATACAACACAAAACACACACACACACACTACATACATAAAAAGTGCACACATATAAACGTTTATAGCTTAAATAAATCTTATCCTACAAATAATTCTTTACTGTGTTGAGTTTCTTTTTGTGCTGTTGTCCTTACTATTAAACCCCTACCTTGCTCTCTACCTTCTCTGCCTCATTCTGTGCCTATCCATGACCATTTTGTTTCCTAGATTCTGGGTGGACAGACTTATCAGTCCATAAAACTCTCCAACCATCATTCTTAATGGTCAGGCATTCTGATTTTTCCTTTGTACTAGGAAAGGAAAAGAAGAAAAGGCTGTTTAGTTTGAATTTTATTTAGCATAAAAATATTCAAAACACATCATTCCAGGGGTTAAAGAATGGCTCATCTGCTAATGTGCTTACTCCACAAGTGTGAGGACTGTCATTAGGTGGGGGCCAACCCCATGACTTCCAGCACACAGACAAAGACAAGGATCCTTGAAGCACGTTGACTAGTCAGACTAGCTAGATCAGCAAGCTCCGGGTTAAACTGAAAGACTCTAACTCAGATAATAAGGATGGAGAATGACCAAAGAAAATACCCAGTATCAATATGTAGCCTTCACACACACACACACACACACACATGTGTGTGTGTGTGCTTGCAAAGATGTGCATCCATGCACTTGAGAATATGCATAATGAATGAATGTATGTACACACATATCCACATGAGAAGAAATGTAGAATAAAATGCATCACCAAACACTAAAACTTAAAAGATAGTTAACACTAATTGGAGAGCAGGTACTACTAAAAAACTGACCTTGTACAATACTTATGCTAAAGAATAAACAGAATTCCACTTTTCCTATTCCACAATATTCCACTAAAATTTAAACAGTGAGTTGATATACAAATAAATACTTATCTCAGGGGCTTAAAATATACTTAGCTTTTAGAGACCTATTCATCCTTAAATAAAGAAAACTGAATTCATTTTCTAATTATTGAACTCTGTTGGGTCATTATATTGTATGGTCTTTCTTCCTCTCTTCCTTCCTTCCTCCCTCCCTCCCTCTCTCCCTCCCTCCCTCCCTCCCTTCCTCCCTTCCTCCCTCCCTCCCTCTCTCCTTCCCTCCCTCCCTTCCTTCCTTTCCTTCCTTCCTTCCTTCCTTCCTTCCTTCCTTCCTTCCTTCCTTCCTTCCTTCCTTCTTTCCTCCCTCTTTCCCTCCCTCCCCGCCCCTCTCTCTCTCTCTTTCTTTCTGTTTTTGGAATAGTGTTCTTCTATTCAGCCTGGCCTGCACTGGTACTACCCTTTTGCCTCAGCTTCTAGAGTGTTAAAATAACAGGAGTGTGCCACTACTTGGCCACCGTCTTAGATCTACACTGTAACACTCACACTAACTCTTGAGCATGTGTGCGTTTGTGTTGTGTAAGATGATGTCAGTAAAAATGAGCATGTTGAGTGTACACACACACTCACACACACACATACACACACACACACACACACAGAGCACCCATGCACATGTTTAATTTGCACTATTCTCTTAGAGTTACTTAGAGGAAATAACCCCTTCTGTTGGAGAACTGAAAGGGCACATGAGATGGATGAAGTATGAAAGTATTCCTTGAGAAATCCATGCAAGTTTTCCTTTTTCACATTGTTTTATTATTGCTATTTACAGGTACAGATTCCATGCTCCCACCCCAACCTGTAGAAAACAGAGACATGATCACATCACAAGAAAGAAAAGAAAATATTTCTACAGTGGAATCCTGAATCAGAAAGAGTACACCCCTCCCCCAAAGGACATAGGGTCTTCTGCTTCTTTGGCAGCAGGTACTCCATTTCACCTGAGCAGGGCTAGCCTACAAATCTAGATCACCTTCATTCACCACATGGTAACTAATTAAAGACTCCCTTTGAGTGAAGCTCTCCTAACTCTACCTGTCTCCAACAGTGGCTCCACTCCTCGAAAACCATAAACATCAAAAGGACAAAAATAAAGCTGCCCAATGAAAAGCAAAGAGAAGGTTCCTTAGAACAAGCATGAAAGGAATGCTGACTGATCAGAATTGCCCTCATTTGCATGACAGGCATGGCATGCAGGGTGGGGGTGGGGGGCAGAGGGGCCTGAGGAGGAGTACAGGACAGTCGCTGTTCTATAGGTCTCTTCAACCTGGTGACCTAAAGAGGGCAGCAGTGTGTAAACCCTTTCCTGAATCCAGGTGTTTAATTGGTGCCTTGATTCTCTGAGCAATGTGATATAAAAGAAAACACCCCAGTCAGACTGAATAGAAACTGGAGACTCAAAGGAGTCTCCAATTTGTAAATCACCTCTGAGAGAATACTTATGGTCCATTATCAAGGAGCTGAGAAAATAAATACAAAAGAGAGCTGTTTAATAGAGTGACTGGCAGAAATAGAAATGTCACAAGCCAACAGAGGGTGGCAAGTTTGTTGTACAGCAATCACTCTTGTGATTATCAAGGTTAGTGAATTTTTCTGGTTCCAATGTGGAGCAGAGAGTGCTTACTTAGTACAAGAATAGAATTGTTTGAAGGACACCCCAACACAATTGATTGTCTCTCAAGTCTTGGCTCAACTATTGCTATCAAGTTGTTTGTTTTTAAGAACAAGTTATAACTCGTCTGAAAATCATTCATACTCTACCCACTTACTCTTACTCTTGTATGCCACCAGGGAAAGCACACCTCTTGCTTTTAGAATTGCACAGTGTTGGAGTCATGGGGTCTCTCTGCTGGGATGTCTTTCTAAATGCAAAGAATTTTCTGAAGGTCTACAAGCCTCTACGATCAATAAGAATACTCTTTTTAAATCAGACTGGCAAGTAAGTAACTAGGAATGGGGTGGAGAATTGGCTAAATTTATCATCTCGGTTTGACATTTTCTTTTCCAAGCTTTCTTCATGGTTTAAAAGAAATGACAATCTAAAAGGATGTTCAAAAATGCTTCTCAATGACAAATTAAATAAAAGAACATCTTTAAGTTAAAGTATAATTAGAACCACTCCATGACATCCCTTTGATTGTGATGGAACATTAAAAAAAGATTCATACACATTTACATCAAGTAATGATTAGATATTTTTTCTGTTCAGGAAGGAGGAATTATAAGTGTGTTTCTTTCACTTACAACACATCAGTAATTCCCCCATGAGTCACTGGGCAAAAGGGTTCCCAAAGAGTCTCATTAATCTCAATAAAATAGAGTGACTCACATCATAAGCAACACAAAAATAAGGCACTGTGAGCTCTTTGCTGATTAAAAGAAATACAGTCTTGGTTTTGAGGGGCATTTACTGCATCTCCTGATACAAAATAAGAAAGCATTTTGCTAGACTCCACAAGAAATGTCACGTATTTCTTGAGACAATAACAATGAATTTGAAGACAAAGCTTTTGGCTTGCCTACAAGCAAAGTAACACTTGAGCACCCATGCTCATTCACACACAGGCTTCAGTGTAAAGGAAGGATGAATATCTCAGACAGTAGATGGTGCTACAGCCTCACAGAATGAGTCCACAGCACTTAGATCTGTTTAACCTGCTCCTGTCAGCAATTTTCTGCATGTTTTCATTTTCTTGAGTTTAAGGTCTCCGGGAAAGAGGTGGTAACGCTTCCATTCAAAAGCACATGTCAGTGTGTCCTTATAGATAGGTGAAGAGGACAGCAAGGAACTCACAGAGCTTAAGATGGAGGCTATTAATTCCTTGGTGGGCATTATTAGCTGGCTTCCCTTTATTTGGATTGGTAAGATTGATTTCTAAAGCTTTCTGTTATACAGAATCCTGACCAAACCCACATACCTCCAGCAGTCAGGTCCACTCTAGCTAGCTTATCTTGGGGGCTTGTCTGTAATTCCAGTTAATCCTATTCTGGGATCTTATAAAAAGAAATCAACTATTAACAACTTCTCCACTCCTGGCGATAGCTGGAATGCCTCGTTGGAATGCATGCTGGACAAGACATCATCATGAATTGAGCTAATGAGACTCTTCTTCCTGTTGTGCTCTCTGCTTCAGAGCAGACTGTATGCTTTCTAGAAACTTGATGGAGAATGAAAATCAGTAGTTTTCTCATTTAAGGGTCTGTTAGTGTTCTAAATTTTGAGAAGATATCAATTGTTGGAAAATGCTCTTGTAAGCCTGGGCAAGTCTCTGGAGTAGGGTTGAGGGTCACTGCACAAGAGTATAGTTGTCTACACCAGAAGAAGGAAAGAAGGGGAAGTTTTCTTTTCATTGAGAATTACTGACCCAAAAAGAAAAGAAAATCAATGGAAGGTCAGAGCAGCACAAAGCAACTTAATTCAGTTTATTTTCAGAGTGATGTTACAACTTTCCATGTTTTTAAAACTACGTGGAGGAGACATAAAGATCTGAAGGTATGTCAAACATTTAAAATTTTCCAGTTAATAAATATAAAGGATAGTGGACTAGAGGAGTGGTGGGAAAGCTGGCAGAAAAGACACAAAAACTGACCAAGCAAGATGTGGATAAAGAACACAGGACCTTCTACTGCATACACACTAAACAGAGCACACTCATAGTAAAGGACATCACAATGAGAGGGAGACAGGTAGGCAATAGTTAGAAAAACACAAACAGGCTGTCTCTTATGGGGCAGATTTCCATTTATTGGTCTTTAGAATATTAAAATAGAAAAAATATAAAAGACTTTATGAGAAATAACTCCCAACCATGCTTATGGAAGTAACCATAATTAAATTCAGTGGCTGGCAAGATGGATGAGCAGGTAAAAAGGTACTGGACACCAAGCCTGGTGTCCTAAGTTTGATTCCCCAGAATCCACATGGTATAAGGAAAGAACTGACTTTCCCTGGGAAGTCTTTTGGTTTTTGATTTCCACACATATTCCAGAGCAAGCATGGGCATGCACACAGAGAAAGAGACACATACTGGCACAGACACACATAGATACATACATACATACACACACACACACACACACACACACACACACACATACACACACATAGATAAATGAAATCATTTTAATCTACCCAAACAAAGCAAATGACAACAAGTAAGTGGGGGGCACTTCTTGGAAGAAAGGGCTCAGTAGAAGATGGCAGGGTATAAAAGGGGGTGCAAAGATGATCAAAGTGCATTATGTTGATACCTCAATCAAAATGGTGCCTGAAATTTAAGTCAGAGTTCAGCCTTGACCCAAATCTCATAGGTTCCAAATCTACATTTAAGTCACTTATAAAGATATATGGCCTTTGCTATTATTACAAACAAAACACTCCAATTCCATGGTATTGCTGTCTGGAAATACTGAGTAGAGGTAGAAAAAAAAAGATAGACTACATTATCAAGAGTTATTAAAGGGCAGAAGAAGACATACCTACATCACTAGGTCTTCATTAACTGAAAACATAATTTTCTCATTTTAGAAACATGCTAGTTACTTAAATTCAAACAGATTACCTTTGAAAGTTCATAAGTATGACTGTATACATATGTGTGTATGCCTTTAAATATGTGCATTCATTGATACATCTTAGTTGAAAGGCAATTGCATACTTAAATTTCCCACTAGAACTCAACAGCTTATCATTGGTAGAAAAGACAGTAAGGGCAAAACCACAGCTGAAATTCTAACAAACATGTACACATTATTTGTCTAATCGATGTCAAGTCCCTGGTGTCAAGTCCCTGGATGCATCTCCTAGGCTGCATTGAAAAAAAAGTGAAGAAGATTTTACCAATTTGCAACATTTTCTGATAAATTATTACCCACAGAAATGTAGGTAAGAAAACCCAATTCACTCTTTAGATCATTTATAATCCATTTATCATGCAGGCCTGATATGCAAGGTGTATGGATCTACTTACACATTTCTCTGTAATTTATAAAACACTTCCATTTATCTTCTGCAAGAAAAATAATCTTTTGTTTTGTTACCATACTAGGACCAGCTCCTTTTTATAACTCCAGTGGGATTAATCCATTCGAGGCTACAAGGTACCACAGGAACCAATAGAACACTCTACCATGGTGGAGACTCCCAGATAACACATGGAAAGCCAGATATCCTTTACTGGAAACAAGGTCATAGCTCATTCACACATGGTAGCTGGTGGTTAGACTTCCAGAGGCAAAAGATATATATATATATATAGTAAAGAATTGGTTGGGGTTGATGACAGCTTTTCTAAAAGTTTCATCACAAAGAACTGTATTAAACTCATAGCCTGGTGTCTAAGTCTCCAGTTGTCAACTCTGGGCACACAGCGATAGTGCATCAATCACCAAATTAGAAGTCATTTGGCATCTGTGATCTGCAGTTTTCAAGGTGATGGCATTTGGCCTTGTAGGGGGACTATGGAATTTTTATGAATCATTGTGCGGATCAACGGATTTTTTATATGCTTCATAAACCCTGTTACATGATATGAGATACACATGATAGTATTAGTGCTGGTACCAAAGATTTGCCTGGGAAGAAAAGGAAACAGTTGTTTTGAGAGTTAGAAGAAGGTGACATCTAAGGAAAAGAGCTCTGTCATAAGTCATAGTTCCAAGGGAGCTGCTGGCTGCTTAGTAAGAGCCAGGAAAGATGACAAAGTAATTTCTGGTTCAAGCATGAATGCTCAAGTATAGGAGTTTATGTGCAATTGCCAGATGCTTCAAGCTAGCCACTAAATCCAAAGACACTTCATGTGCCAGCAACATTCTGGCATTTCAAGCCAGAGGGCTGCATAAATGTACATTCCAACAGGAAGAGATGTCATGGGAAAATTACTCAAAAGAAGTAACTGAGAAACTGATGAGAAAGACTATGGACTTGAAAAGAATCTAAACCACTGGCAAGAGAAGGAAGTAAAATCTGAGTGCAGACTGGGATTAGACAGATGGCTCAGTAGCAACAGCTCTTGCTCTGCAACCGTGAGGATCAGAGTTTGATTTCTTTATCATATAAAAGTTGGGTGGGAGGGGAGCCTTCTTGTAACCCTAGAGGTTTGAGGCACAGATGGGATCTTGGAGCAAGCTGGCTGGCAAGACTAGTCAATCAGTGAGCTCTGGGTTCAGTGAAAACTCTGCCTCAGTAAATAAAGAGGAGAGTGATGGATGATGTCATCCAATGTCAACATTTGACCTCTGCATGCATACCCAAATACATGTACCATGTGTTACATGAACATGCATACACATACATACATGTATACAACTCATGCAAAAGGATAAAAAGAAAGCATGAAAATGTTTTAAAAGATGGCGGTTAAAAGGAATAAACCTGCTGTTTATTTTTTCCTAGGATCATTCACCCCAGGGCAGGAAGAGGTCACATTCATGTATGGCTTCTTGGAAACACGATAACCTTTTGTCTCTGAGCAGAATCTCTAATGTGTGCATTCAAAACAAATTGCTCGATTGCTAAGTGTTTCCTTTGTTACCCCTAGCAAGAGTTAAAGCTGCAGGGTATATTTCAAGATGCTCAGGAAATATGTACACTAAATAGTTTTCTTTTTTGTTCTGTGGTTATTTGGTAGATCATTTCCATGAAAAGAAAGACAAAAGAATGAGCAGGTAGATTTATTCCTGATGTGTAGCTCCCATTGGCTGGAGTTACCATTGTCCGGTTCTTAGTCAAAGCCATAGTAAAAGCCATCCAGAGCTTCATATATATCATCACAGTTGTCTACATCAGCATACATATGTCATGTGTTTATGCTGTGCCACAATCTCTACCACATGACTGAACCCAAGACCTCACTAAACTATGACCATTATGAGGGTAGGGAACATGCCTCTATCATACAGTATATACTACATTCATAGTACATAGTGGCTGGCCTAACAGGTATCTGAATATCCAAAATGAACAGGACTGGTGAATGGCCAGTAGGTTAGGTAAAGAGCTCATCATGTAAGCAAAAGGACATGGGTTTGAAGCTCCAGAATGTGTTAACATACACCTGTGATTTCAACACTCCTATGGACACAGGAGAGACAGACAGAAGATGATACCTGGAAGGCAACAATCCTGGACTAGGTGGTAGTGATAATGAGATCCTTGCTTCAAACAAGGTGAAAAGCAATACCCAATACTCTTCTCTCTGAGCCCTATGTGGACATATGCATGGATGCACTCACACACATATACACATACATGTATCACACACAGAGACATCACACATTCCATCACACACACACACACACACACACACACACACACACACACACACACAGGATAGAAACAGAAGATGGGCAAACACAAGGCAGTAGTTTTACTTTCCAGTCTGTGACATAGATTTCAGTATCATCACCATTTCCAACAGACCACACAACTAATTAGAACGAGAAAACAGGTACTGGTTCCCACCTCTGGTTGACTCCACAGGCCCGTAAGTTACTGATTTCTATTTCAATATGACTACAGTTCACTGCTCACTTTAATTTGCTGTGAAAGAGGCACTTGGGTGGCTGCCAATGCACAGGTATAAATGAGCTCTGCCTAATTCTCTTTTGACTCTGAAAGATTGTGACATGATGTGTTGGAACCAGAGATGCTCTTTTCTGGAATCAAGATATAAGAAGGTAGAGGAAGGGATGGGAACCTGACTGTGTTCAAAGTAATGTGGAAAGAAAACATTCAAAAGCAAAAGCATACGGAGTCATTCCAGGAAGGCAGGAAAGGACCATTAGACTTATGTCCCCAAATACAGTAACAACTTGACAGGGGGGCAAAACAAGGGTCACTAAGATAATATATGTTAGAAAGTTAGATCACTTAGGTGGCAGTTTATAAATTAGAGGTGAAGGCCTTGGACAATATAAGCAGAATCCCCAAATTTTAATTCACTTACTATGTTGACCATAGGGAAGTTAACTATTTTCTTAGTATAGCAGTTTCCCTGAATTTAATTGAAATAGCAATACATCTCTCATAATTTGAGAACTGATGGATACATTTATGAAACATGTTGAGAATAATACTTGCTGCATAATAAGCACTCAGTATCTGCTAGCTTGTCTTTATTCATTGAGACTTTCATAATGCATGTAATGTACTTTGACCAAGTTCACCCCCTTATTCTCTTCCCTTCCATTCCTCCCTTGTCCTCCCTACCATTTCCCCTCCCAGCTTCACATGCTCTTTTAAAAAAAAAATCCTTTGAGTCTATTTAGTGCTGCCAATCTATGCATTCCCATTGGGCCATCTACTGGGCTGTGTTGTAGAGCCTATCCAGGGCTGCATCACTGAAGAAAGCGAACTCTCCCTTTTTGAGAAACCATCAATTGTTAATAGATTTTCATTGAGGAGAAAGAATTCATGAGTCCCTCACTTATTCATGCAGGTCTTGTGCATTCATTCATAGCCACTGTGGGTTCATGTGTGCAATAACCATGGCATGAAGGGAAAACAGATTTCCTTTCCCCCCTCTTTTTTTGTTTTGCTTTAAATGTAATCATCTACTACCTCTGACTCTTACCATGCTTCTCCCTTTCTTCTAAGAGGCTCTGTGAGTCTCAGGGAGAGGGAGTGATATATATATTTTAAGTCCACCAAATTTCAGATATAGGGTGCATCTACAAGCACACAATGAATGATAAGAGAGGAGAGCAAATCAAATTTAGTAAGAGAGGAAAAATATGCCTATATAAGTCTCCTGAAAAGTACCATGGACTTGTAATTAAGTTCACTTCAACTTTACAAGAAAACTAAAGAAGAAATTGAATTGACAGCTACTAGCATTGATAACAAGTGCTCAGAAAATTTTGCTTCTAGTGAATGAACTATGATGAAATTATCATTGTAAAAGAAGATTTCTTTGCCAGGACAATGTAGAAACACTTTGACAAACAGTACAGGTGCCTCCATGCTCATTTGCCAGGGCAACACACCAAGAAGAAAGACAATCCCAGAATGATATCAAGTCAAAGGATTATTATGCTTGTTGAATCCACATTTCAGACTTTCATTAGCTCTCTGGACATCATCAGATGCTGTGAAAATGCTGAAGACAGGACAATATGACCCTGAACTGAGAAGATTAATAACCGGTGAATAACTAAACCAGCTCACTGATCATTTGCTATGCTGATTTCTACAGCTATCCTAATGGATTATTTGAGTAGTTTATTGGGCATAGCCCAAAATAGACTTTATTGAGGGACAGGAAAGTTCATTGCATACCTTAATTGAGTGGCATATTTGGCTTTGCAGCACAGAATCTTTTCAAATCTTAGTTTTCTTCTCTTGTTTTCTGTTTTATAATCCACCAGAATTGCTCAAGGACAAAGGGCTGCTTTGGGGAACATTAGCACGAACTCCTACATGCACTGTAAGACTGATCATCACACAGGAGCCACCTGAGGCATGCTGCTGATCTTGGTACAATGATTAGATGCCTGAGAGAAGGTGGTGAGGTAGCAATCTGCAGGTGGGCAATCCATTCTTCAATAGCAGTCAGAAGATTTCAAGATCTATGTTCCAGCATGGGCATGTATTTACATAATGCTAAGCACAGCTTTATAATTCTCATCATGTTAGTGGTGAGTGACACTCAGCTCCATCTGCTTCTTTTACTAGCTCAGCTCATGCACTCACTAGTTATATAGATAACCTAAAACCATAAGGCCTGAAAAATAAAAACTGCAGGCAAGCCACAGGAAGTGTCATTTCAGAGGGACTTTCTTATCCATGCTCTTCAGAAATGACCCAGATCAGGGCAGGGGGGAGGGTATAGGGGACTTTCGGGATAACATTTGAAATGTAAATGAAGAAAATATCTAATGAAAAATATTTTTTAAAAAGGAAGTACAGAAAATGAAGAGATAATTAGACAGTGGCAGCTTCTCCCATGTGGACAATATTAAAGGGTGGTAAAGGCTTAACAAAAAAAGAGAAATAAGCCAGAATAATTTATGCATTTGAAAGATTTTATAAGGATAGAATAATAACAAAGGAATAAAAATAATTACAAGGAATATGTGTAAGCACTTCTTTCCATGTTATCTTGTTCCCTCTTTCTATTAGCTCTATTAGGGAGTCATTTAACACTTCCTTAAATAGTAATAAAGGTTTTTTTTTTTTTTTTAAGTCATAAGTCTAGAAGGCTGAAAGAATGATTGAAAGGCATTCTTAATAAAATTGGGGATGTGGAGAAGCAATTAGATGACTAATGAACAAGAATCCTTGAATCTTAAGCTGACAGTGGGGACAGGCAGGCCGGAAAGAAGTCCAGCTTTATTCAGCATCCTACAAAGATCCCCAAAGTGGTTTGGTAGAATGGTAGCAGCAGAGCTCTGATTGGCTGGATAGTGTTAGAAGCAGCTGGGCCTGCAAAATCCACACTATTCCACATAGCCTTGTAACTAGCACTACCCAGTCCTGAAATATGCTTAGATTTTACTTTCTAAGTAGTTAATATGCAAGAGGTTCTCTGAGCCAGAGGATAGCATCTCAAATTAATGGTAGTAGACATATAGAGACTGTCCATATAACTGAATGCTGAGATTCCTTGTCTCTTGCTCAATCTGATTCCCTAAGGGACTTCTGCCCTCCAAAGAGGAGGAAGACAAGGTAGTATTTCCAAGAAGCAATGAAAGAGAGAAACTAAAAATTCTGATGAGGCTGAAGACATTTCCAAGGAAATGATTTAGTCACATTGAACTCATATACAATAAGCTTTTCTCCACAGGTCATATATTAATGAACAGGAATGTCTTTAGGTTGTCTCCACAACAACTGGAATTTGGAGGACAATGGAACAACAGCTCCAAAATGCAGAGGCAATTTTGCTTCTACTCTAGAATTCTAGTTCCAGATAAACTGTTATCCAGTACGAGAGAAAAGGCAAGAAACTTCAAGAGAAGCAAATTAACATTTCAGAAAATCATTACAAGATATACTTAAAGAAATGAAGAAATAAATCAGGGGGAGAAGAAGAAGAAGAAGAAAGATTCTTCTGGAACGAAGAAGGAAGAAGAAAAAGAAGAAAAGGAGGAGGAGGAGGAAGAGGAGGAGGAGGAAAGAGATATTTATAGTTTCCAGGAGGATGGTAAAGTAACGACCTGAAATGATGGACTAGTTGTATTTTCTGTTGCTGTGATAAAATACCCCAACCAACAGTATCTTAGAGTAAAAAGTGTTTATTTTAACTCATAATTCCAGGTTACAGTCTACTGCAGCAGTGAAATTAAAGTTTCAGGGTCTTAAAGCAGCTAGACATATAGTATTCTAGTCAAAGGCAGAGAGTAGAGTACATGCCTGCCCGCCTGCCCACCTGCCCACCTGCCTGCCTGCCTGCCTGCTTGTTTGTATGCACTCAGCTTGCTTTCTTCACTTTTATAGAGTTCAGAGGTCACCCACCCCCTGCCCAAGATATGCTGACACCCATGGTGGGCTGGCTCTTTCCATACCAATTAACGAATTTATACAGTCCTCCAGACATGGTATGAGACCAACTCAATAGAAACAATTCCTTAGAACATACAAAGATAATAAAGGCCTAGGCCTTTATCCAGGTGCCCCCTACTACAAGTTTGTTTTGCTGGGTGGTGGTGGTGCACCCCTTTAATGCCAGCACTTGGGAGGCAGAGGCAGGTGTATTTCTGAGTTTGAGGCCAGCCTGGTCTACAGAGTGAGTTCCAGGACAGCCAAGGCTACACAGAGAAACTCTGTCTCAAAAAACCAAAAATAAATCAATAAATAAATAAAAGAAAAAGAAAGAAATAAAAAAAGAAATAAAAAAAGAAATAATTGCTTATTGAGACTTCCTTTTCAGGTGACTCTACGTCAAATTGACCTTAAACCTAACCAATACAGGGACACTTTATAGTATGTATCTAATTTTTAAATGCTCAAAAGAACTTCTGAGCAGGCTGTGGTGCCACACACCTGTTATTCCTGCAACTCAGACACTATGATAGAGTGGACTGTGACCTGCAGGCTGGCAAGATCTTGTCTTAGAAACAAAACAAGAGTTTGAGGAGATGGCATGTTGGCACTCACATAGATTCCACTACCAGAACACATACACAGACACACACATACACACACACACACACACACATGCTGTGATGGTTTTTATATGCTTGGCCCAGGGAGTGGCACTATTAGGAGGTGTAGCCTTGTTGGAGTAGGTGTGTCACTGTTGGTGTGGGTTTTAAGACCCCTCATCCTAGTTGCCTGGAATCCAGTCTCTTCCTAGCAGCCTTCAGATGAAGTTGTCGAATTCCCAGCTCCTCCTACACCATGTTTATCTAGATGCTACCATGATTCCACCTTAATAATAATGGACTGAACCTCTGAACCTATAAGCCAGCTCCAATTAAATATTTTCCTTATAAGAGTTGCCTTGGTCATGGTGTCTTTTCACAGCAGTAAAATCCCAACTAAGACACATGCCAAGCAAATGCATAATGCAACAAGACCAAGCAAACAAAACCCTATTTTGGAAAATTGTTCAAAACCTTGAGATTTGACCTAGTAATGCTAATGTTTTAGAAAACTAACAACCACAGACATGCTGGAAAAGTCAGAATGAATGAATGAGAGATGATTGTTTAGTCCCTGGGAGCTCTGGGAGTACAGGTTAGTTCATATTGTTCCTCCTATAGGGATGCAAACCCGTTCTGCTCCTTGGGTACTTTGTCTAACTCCTTCATTGGGGACCCTGTGCTCTGTCCAATAGATGACTGTGAGCATCCACTTCTGTATTTGTCAGGCTCTGGCAGAGCCTCTTAGGAGACAGCTATATCAGGCTCCTGTCAGCAAAATCTTGTTGTCATTTGCAATAGTATCTGGGTTTGGTGGTTGTTTAAAGGATAGATCCCCAGGTGGGGCAGTCTCCGGAGGGTCCTTCCTTAAGTCTCTGCTCCGAACTTTCTCTCTGTAACTCCTTCCATGGGTATTTTGTTCCCCCTTCTAAGAAGGATCGAAGTATCCACACTTTGGTCTTCCTTCTTCTTGAGTTTCATGTGTTTTACAAATTGTATCTTTGGTATTCTGAGCTTCTGGGCTAATATCCACTTATCAGCGAGTGCATACCATGTGTGTTCTTTTGTGATTGGTTTACCTTACTCAAGACGATATCCTTCAGATCCATCCATTTCATAAATTCATTGTTTTTAATAGCTGAGTAGTAATCCATTGAGTAAATGTACCACATTTTCTGTATCCATTCCTCTGTTGCGGGACATCTGGGTTCTTTCCAGCTTCTGGCTATTATAAACCACCAATCATATAAAACACATGGTGTGACTCGTATCTCTAGCTGCATATATAGCAGAGGATGGCCTAGTTGGTCATCAATGGGAGAAGAGGCCCTTGGTATTTGTAGTGGCTATTCCTGGTTGTCAACTTGACTTTGGAATAAACTATAATCCAGAATTGGAAGGCTCACCCGTGACCCTTATCTGGAGGCTTGGAGATAGAAGATTCTGATCTGGATCTTGGTATGGAGATCTTGAGGCATAGTGGCTATGGATTCCAGAAGATTAAATCTCTGAGTTCAAGGTCATCCGGGATTAAAGGTGTGGTAGAACACACCTTTAATCTAGGCTACATCTTCTGCTGGAGACAATATAAGGACTTTGGAAGAAGGGAGTCTTGCTCTTGCTCCTTTGCCTGCTTGCTGTGTGAGACTGAATAACTGCTAGATCCTTGGACTTCCATTCACAGCTGTGACTGAACCATTGTTGGGAATTGGGCTGCTGACTGTAAGTCATCAATAAATTCTTTTACTATATAGAGAGTATCCATAATTTCTGTGACTCTAGAGAACCCTGACTAATACGATCTTGTGAAGGTTCTATGCCCCAGTATAGGGGAATGCCAGGGTCAAGAAGCAGGAGTGGGTGGGTTGGGGAGCAGGTAGAGAGGGGAGGGGATAGGGGATTTTTGGAGAGGAAAATAGGAAAGGGGATAACATTAGAAATGTAAATAAAGAAAATATCTAATAAAAACAAAACAAAACAAAAGAATGGGAGAGGGCTGCTGAGATAGCTGAGCAGGTGAAAGTGCTTGCCACCAAGCTTGACTACCTATTTGAGATCAGTTCCCACAGCACCTGCATGGTAGAAAGATAGAACTTACTCTCATCAGGTGTCCTTGACTTCAATTCAGCACAGTGGCATGTCTGCCCCATACACAAAATAATTAAACCAGTTGATAAAAATACAAAAAATATAATAGGAGAAGGGAATTAAACGAGGGAAAAGGAGGATGTAAAAGGAGAGGGGAGAGAGAATTGATCATAGCTTGGTATGTTGTTGCCTTAGAAAAACACAGCAACTTATAATTGCAGTTACAGATTTGTGAGCTAGCCAGAACTGTGACTGATTTATTCTAGGAAGATGAAGGAAATAAAATTAAAGACATTTCTGGCATATGCAATAGTGTCTGGGTTTGGTGGTTGTTTATGGGATGGATCCCCGGGTGAGGCAGTCTCTGGATGGTCCTTCCTTCTGTTTCAGCTCCGAACTTTGTCTCTGTAACTCCTTCCATGGGTATTTTGTTCCCTATTCTAAGAAGGAGCGAAGTATCCACACTTTGGTCTTCCTTCTTCTTGAGTTTCATGGAGGAACAACAATATGAACTAACCAGTACTCCCCAGAGCTGTGTCTCTAGTTGCATATGTAGCAGAGGATGGCCTAGTCGGCCATCAATGGGAGGAGAAGCCCTTGGTCTTTTGAAGATCATATGCCTCAGTACAGGGGAATGCTAGGGCCAGGAAGTGGGAGTGGGTGGGTTGGGGAGTAGGGTGGGGGGAAGGTATAGGGGGGTTTGGGGATAGCATTTGAAATGTAAATGAAGAAAATATCTAATAAAAATAACTATAAAAATTAAAGACATTTATTTAAGGTGCAACTGGACAACTCAAGTCAGGCTGTGGTCTGCATGCTTCACCTTTGGCCTCGGGAGTAGCAGCGACTGAAGACCTGCCCTAGTTGTTTAGTTTAGAATTTATTTTCTTTAAGTCAGAAGAAACTCCCTGAAACCAAAGAATCAAGAGATGTGAAAATGGGAATGTACTTAAAGATGAAAATCAATACTAAACCAAAGGACAGCAAAGGCCGAGTGAGTGGAAGTGATCGCCTTGAGGATAGGGGAAAAGAGGGGCAGAAAGGTCGCTACTGAGGCTAAGCCACTTGGACATAGGAGATTCTTATTTTCCTTTCCATCTCTTGGGGAAATGTAAATTTAGAAATACAATACTGTGAGGCAGACACTAAGACTCAGAGAGTTTACACAGTTAAGTAGCAAAGAAGAGATTTAATCTTTATCTGCAGGCATTCTCCCTGTGTGTGGATGTACGTATGCATGCATGTGTGTCATGTATGTGTGCACAGGCCATTAGGAATCACCCACATTCTATTTTCTGACATGGGTCTCTCATTAACTTGGAGCTTTCTAAGTGAGGCTAATCAGCCAGTAAGCCCTGGGATGTTTTGTTTGTTTTATGATATATATATATAATCATGTTAAAGAATTTGGAGCTGTTTGTGATGATACACACTTGTAATGTCAGCACTCAGGCACCGTGAAAGACTGACTGTGTGGGTGTGTTTGTGTGTTGGTGTGTATGTGTGTGTGTGCTTGTTGTATGTATATGCGTTGGTGTGTGTGGACATGTGTGCTGGTGTATATGTGAATAAACACCTATAATTCCTAACCTGTTTCTGTTGGCTTCCCCAGAGCTGGGAATTTAAGGGCATGCTACTAGACCTGACTTTTCATGTGCTTACTGGGATTGAACTCAGGGCCTCATATTTGTTCCACAAGCACTTCACCAACTGAGCAATCAATCTCCTCAGCCTTCTGTAGACTCTCTCAAGAAGTGTAAAGCGAGCCGGCTCTGGAAGTCTGAGTGGCCTTAGGAGGGAAAGACCTCTCCTTTCTTCAAAACAAAAGGGAACTGTACAGATTTATGAGGCAGGACATAGTAAATCAGTGTACAAAGTCAAGGCGTGATGAATGATCAAATCACTGCAGCATTTTTTCCAAAACGAGAAAAACCCACCCTTTCATTAACTTCAAGTAAGTGTACATATTTATATGTGGTAATGTGATAATCTGAAATATGTAAACAGCTGTGGAGATAAGATTGGATAATTAACATTCCATTATTTCTTTATTCGGGGAGTCTTTTTTTTATCATGTTTTATAAATAACCAGAAGACCTGTCATTTTGTAGTGTCTTTGTGTCTAATTATGTTGCACTGTCTAGTGCTGCCCTGTAGACAGCAGGTGGGTACTGGTCTTACTTTACAAAGACCAAATCTGAAGCTTAGAGAGGAAGGTGGTGAAATTTTTTTCTGGGGAGGAGCCAAAGCCCATCATAAGAAGCCCTAAACACTGTATTTTAGGCTTCTTCGTCATGTTTAATGTCCCGAGAATGTTGTCAACCTTTATAAGAGATTCTCCTAGCTGCTCATGGTAAATCTGGCTTCTATGCCTTGCTGTTATCATATCTCAGAAGCAGCTGCCGTGATTGGCTTGCTGTCTTTGGCAGCCCTGTGCCAGATCAAGTGCCATCATTCTGGGTTCTGCTGCCTGGTGCTCACATAGGGGAAAGGCCTCTTGTGCCTCCCGAGGTTTAGATCGGAAGTTTTAACACTGTTCCTGCATAGGGGCTTAGGAACTGCTGAAAACTGTCCAAACTTCATGTCCAAACTCCTTCCTGAGAATTAACACCTCACGTCCTCTGATAGAAACCATTGTTTCACACATGAGAACATACATTCCCTACATGGCTGAATAATGTGCTGAGATTAATTTGCATACCAAATAGTTCTTCAGTGAGGCCCCACAAAAGGAGTTCATCTCAGGAACACCACTACCCCAAGCTTCCCAATTTCTCAACTTTGGGTAGACATGTATTCTTCTTTGCCCAGGGCAGACCTGGTTTATCTCTGCTGTCCTAGTGTGTCCACTCTGTATATTCTTATTTTAATAAAAAGGCTATTTGACACCCTCATGATACTGTACTATTTGTTCTTTTGCTGCTATATGGTGGGATACTTAGAGCTTAGGCTAGGATTCTCTTGTACATACACTAGGATATGAACTGCCAGGCCACTGCTGCATAAGAAAGATAGGTAAAGGAATTTTTTATTTTAAAAAATCTGTATTCTTTCTTTATTGAGAAAACAACAGGCATTTTATTAACCTAATGAGTTTTGCATACTGTCTTAAAATAAAAGCAAGATCATTTCCTAGGTACATTAAATGAAACGAAGTTATTTGACAAATGGCAGGACAGTCTGGGTCAGACATTACAGTTAACCACAGGCAGAGCCAGGTGACACCTTTTGTAGACTACTGATTAAAATGAGCTGATATCCATCTTTCTGAGAGAAAAATAAGTCTCTGGTATTACCGAAGGGATGGTAGTCCTACAGAGAAGGTTAATCAGACACATAGAAATTATATCTGCACCTTGATGAATTTACAAGTCACTCAGAGATCGATCACATACTGAAGCTGCCCACATTACAGTCCTGCATAGCAGGAAGGACTCAAAGTAGGTGGATACTGGTTTGTAAGAGAACTAGTAAAAAGCACACCACACTGCAGGCTGGAACAGTTCTTCCTGCTGAGTTCATTGATTTGTGGCTGTCATAATACTTGCATGGCTGTAAACAACATAAATACAAGAGGTAGCTATATAATGATGGTATACTTTGGCCAGAGAAGGGAATTATTAATCTCTCAGATCTCCAGGCTGAGACAAAAAACATTGATGGATCCTGGTGCATTGTTTAGAGAAGTGTACCAATACACAAAGGCATGCAGTTTGAGATATTCTTCCTGGGTAACTAGCAGAAGAATCCATGGAGCCCTGGATAAAAAGAATACATGTACAATGACAGGTACTTGGTTAGACACTAAGAGCTATTCGGTATTTTATACGCAGAATTCTAATTGAACAAATCTCCCATTTTCTAGACGAGATTACTAAAACTCCTAATGATTAGCTTGTCTCATATAACAGATCTACTAAGAATAGTAGCTTTGGAATTTAAAACCAAGCCTGTCTCATATCAAGACTGATGTTCCTTTGGCTATGCTCCATTGAAGACTTCTCTCCTCTTAGTCCTCCTCATGGAGACCAGATGAGGGTATCAGATAGTCTGAGAATAGAGTTGCAAGTGATTGGGAGCCACCTCATGTGATAGTTGGGAACCAAATTTAGTTCCTCTGCAAGAAAAGCAAGTGCTCTTACCAGCCATGCTATCTCTCTAGACCTCCAATCATGTCATTTTTGTTGTCATTGGAGTTGTTTTTTTTATAAATTGTTTTGTTTTCAAAACAGGGTTTCACTGTGTAGCTCTGACTGTCCTGTAACTCTCTGTGTAGACCAGGTTAGCCTTGAATTAACAAAGATCCACCTGCCTCTACCTCCTAAGTGCTAGGATTAAAGGTGTGCACCACTATACCTAGCATCCAATCATGCATTTAAAAAGATGTCATATTTATTTTTCAAGTGTGTGTGGTGCAAATGTATGTAAGTATGCATGTTCAATTGTGTGGGTACATGTGCATATTAGTATGTGTGTGTGTGTGTGTGTGTGTGTGTGTGTGTGTGTGTGTTACATAAACCAGAGGTTTATGTCTGGAAGAAAGGCTTTTATGATACATATATTTTACCCAGAAGAGTCTAGGTATATTCAACTTTCAAGACAAGATTGAAGGAGATACAAAGACTATCAGGAACCCCTCCTAGATTTTGAAGGGGTGACCTTCACCGTGTCTACAAATGCCAGACAGGCTTCATCCAGTCACACTACAATGTCACAACACAGAATCCTGAATCAAAACTCCTGCCCTGAAGAACTACAGCAGCGGAATGCCACTCTAATGGGTATAGGAGGCTGTATGTGTATTTCCAAGCATGCAGTGGCATAGACAAATGTTTAGAGGATGTGGCTATTTGGTCAGCTGCTGGAGTTCTGAATTGATGGGCTGTGATCAGAGAAAAAAGATGGAATAACTATTTGTGTTGGGAGACTGTATTGAATAAGATCAGCATGTCATCAAACACTGGAATTTGATTCAGTGTGGCAATTTGATCCCCTTGCAGACAGACTAGTGGGTAAAACTGCCCACACTGTTTAAATTGTAATTTTTCTCCTTTCCTTTCAGAGATCATAATGTGAATTCATTTGAAATAAATGTTCCCATCATGCAACTCTCTTGCACATGAGAGGTCTCATCCAATTTTTCACCAGGAAACTGAGTGATACTGCCAGGTAGACGTTCTGGTTTTTGTAGACTTACAAAGAAACTTGAAAGGAGAATGTGTTGATAGTTCATTCTTACGATTTCATAGAAATTTACGAGACTTTAACTCTCCATGTAAAAGGCTTTTCATTTTTGAGACGAGAAAGCTGTAGTCTGGAAGATATGCCCTAACCAGTTCACACTATAGGTCACTGAAAGATCCTGGGCCAAGTACAGTGGGTCTCAGTTCTTTCTGCTCTGCTGTGATTATTTCGATATTCGAATAGTTTCAGGAAGTTGTGTTAGAAGTTGAGGAGACAGGCCAGTCAGTAGAGTACTTGCCTTGAAAGTACAAGGACCTGACTTCAACACCTCCCCCTCCCCCTCCCCCAGAACACATATGAGAAGGAGCTAGGCATGGTGATGCCTCCATATAATCCCAGGCCTCAGAAGGCAGAGCCAGGTGGGATTTGCTGACCAGCCAATCTAACCGACTTAGTGAGTCTCATGTCTGTTTAAAAAAAGAATCAAGGAGGATGACAACAGAGAAAAGATACCTGATACTGTCCTCTGGCCTCTACATACACATGCCTGTGTGTATCTACCCAGGCTCACACATACATTCACATACCTACACAGAAGGGAAAGAAAGTCATACCTTTTTAAGGTTTTATTCATGACCTAGCACAGCATCTTCTGTTTTATTGCTTCTCTCCCCTGCTAAAGCTGAACTGTATGCTTCCCCAGATGGCAGTCTACAAAGGTAAGTTAGCCAAGAGGTAGAGTTTCTTTGTCTATAATTTACAGCCTTTCCTCACTTTGTTCAGGAACTTCTCTGCAGAAGATGGTTTACTAATGATTTCAGCTGGGAAATAACACCTTGATTTTCTGAAGCTGAGGCTTCACACAAACTGTGTCATTCAAGCACACTACTCCATCAGAAATATTCATCAAAATGAGAAAATGGGTTCATGGGTATCTTGTGACCATAATTTCAATACCACTAATCTACAATGTCCCTGTTGCTTTGACAGTTGACAGTATCCCCAGTCAGCAGCTGGGGAAAGGCAAAGCCCTTTCTAAAGACAAGACTAATTTATTTCCTGGTGAGAGGTGACAACCTGCCTCCATTTGCTTCAGATTCCTCAGAGATAATGACTTGTGTTTTCTTGTCCCAATTAACCAGAGACTGCTCCTGGGAAGCCCATATCCATGCAGATAACTGAGTTCCTTTCCTACTGATAACCTCTAGTTATAGACACTAGAGAGAAATGCAGATTCAGTGTGGCACCATAAATTCAAAGAATTGAAACATCCACTTCTCCATTTTTCTCACATCCTTAACATGGACAGCTTAGATTTACCTAATAATTTAATAACTGGAAATAATCAAAGGAAGACAGTTAATTATGATTGGCATCTGCCTAATTGCATGACTTACACTTAACTGGTTCTAAGCCTAGAGATTTGAACAGGCTATTATTCACTGGACTCCATAAACCCCCAATACATGGTTAAACATAAAAGAGATATTTTTAATGGATACTATTTTAGAATATGTTACTTAAGAAAATATCACTCTATATTATAGAACAAGGTTTTCTTAACCCATAATGCATTGTTGATAATGGCTAAATTGATGCTAGCAGGGAGGAAAGAGTTCCATAAGAGTCTGCAATAAGAAAACAAAGTCAATGATTTCTTGGGGGATAGGAAAACTTGAGGGCAAAGACTAAAATCATGGGATGCTAGTACTTTGGAGACAGCGATGGGAGGGGAGCACAGGTCAACATTTATTCAGGGAAGGTACTGAGAATGCTGAGATGAATTGAAAATCCCCTCCACAGGCCACTCAGACCATACATTCCCCATGACGCATGGATTTTTTTCAACAGTGTTTCCCCAGAGCAGAGGTCCAGTATGAAATGAATGTCAACAACAGTAGAAAAATCGGGAATTTTATATTTTCAGTGGCCTACTTGTTTGCAGCTTTTTACCTTTTACTTGACATGAATAAGCCCCTGTAGCTCCTTCCCATCTCCCTGCTCCTGCCCTCTCAGGTCACCTAGAGTTTTATAGCTCTTTAAATGTCTGTAAATAATGGCCATCTCTCCTCCTTCCACCCTCTGTGAGTCTTCTGTAGCTTAACCAGCCTGACTTCCCATAGCTGCTCCTTTTATTGTCATCCCAGATGCCACTCTTTAAGCTGATTTCAAATCTTAATGTCTGTCTGGAAATAAAAGCAACATCCTTCCCTGGTTTTTATTGCCCCTAGTACTATGGTAGTTCTTATAGGTTTCACTCTTTTGCTTAGGATACTGTATTACATTCTAGATTTAATTTGCATTTTTAGCAAGCATACAGTGTAATTGAGCTATCAATTGCTTTATGGTCAACTAAAACCTCTAACACAAGCCTGACCCTGAAATTCATCAGAAGTTTAGACCCTGAATGTGAATCTTTATTTATGATGATTAAAATGAAACTTGTCACATTTGGCTCCCAAGATGATCTTTTCAAGGTAATTCTGAATGCTGATTCTGTCATTTAATCTATCCCCTAGTGATTCATATGATCAGAATTCATTCTGCATGTTATCAGCTATGCCCAGTGCTACTGATAAGACATTTCAATAGCAAAAGGTTGAGGAAAAGAATAACTAGACATCCACCTTCACCACTGACATTGCTGTCCTCTACATAAGCCATGTTGAAACTTTAACCTGCCACACAACAATATTAAAAGGTGGACGACTAGAGGTTGCAAACATGGCTCAAAGGCTAAGAGCAAACGCTATTCCAACAGACTGACTGTGTGTGACTCCCAGGACCTAGATCAGGTAGCTCTCAAACACCTGCAATTTCAGCTCCAGGGATCAGACGCCCTCTTCTGGGTTCTGACGGTAGCTGCACTCAGGAATACATATCACAGACAAACCTACATACACATAAACAAATCAATACTAGTTTTCTTCTTAAGAGTGGGCTGTACAAAGTGGCTTAGTTATGTGAATGATTAATTTCTCCCCTGGGAAGGTTTCTGGAAGAAGTCCATCCTCTTTCACCTTCCCTGTTTCTTGGATCACACGAAGATGCAGCAGTGGTCCTTTCCAGGGCATGCAGCAAAGAAGTGTCATCTGGGAAGTAGGGGTCAGACCCTCACCACATGCCGAATCTACCAGTATCCCCAGAGACATGAGACAAAGGTTCTGCTGTTTCTAAGTCACCCAGTCCACAGTATTTTGTCACAGCATTATGAATGGACTAAGATAAATTTTTAGCCAGCTTTGGTGTGGCACATATGACCTAGTCTTTGTCTCTCCTTTACTCTCATCTTACCCATTGAATCACCATCAAGGTTTTCCTTTCTTTTAGAGAAGTCCTTCAGGTATTGTTCTGGATAACAGGAGGAAATAAACACCTTCATAAGAAAAGAACGTAAATCTTAATTCATTGCTTAAAATTCTATCCTTGTAGGGTCTGGAAAGGTGGCTCACAAATGAAGAAAGTTTACTGCTCTCGTAGACCCAAATCCAGTTCCTGTCACACGCAGGGAGTAGCACACAAACACCAGTGATTCAGGTTCTAGGGCATCTGATGCCCTCTTCTGGCTTCCATAGATACATACATGCATACTCATACAGTACATACACATTTCAAATAAAAGAAACTAAAGTCAATCTCTGCTTAAAGAAAGATTTATGAAAAAAATAAATTCCTAAGCTTGAACTTAGTACCATATTTGTGTGATGGGGCTAACAGTAGACACCTGTACATTATATGTTGGTAGAGATTTGCTTGTACCTATAAATCATTCTAAAACAAAAGTTTAAAACTTATGGATCTTTTGAATGATAGGGTTATCTATTGCTTATATTTCTGTAAATAACTAATTTATATATTCTTTGTATCACTAATAATACACAATTTTGCATGACTAATACATAATGCAAATTTCTTCTGTATGTATTAATCACTTTTTTCCTCTAAATTTTCTTCAAAGGTGTAAAAATTCCCTGTGAGGTTGGTGTCAAGATCACTTAGCTCCAGTTCATAGAATGCATTTTATTTCTATTAAGGAGGACGTAACATCACATGTCCCTCTGCTGTGCTTAGCTTCTGGGGTGTGCCCAGCAGTCATTTGGTGCCTTCACCTATGGATGGGAGCTTATCTCAGTTTCACACTGCTTTTAACTCTTTATCTTTACTTACTGTTATTATTTTAAACTTGTGTGCATGTTTGTACTCCTATGTAGGGATCCGTGGAGTCCAGAAGAAGGTACCAGATTCCCTGGAGCTGGAGTTAGAGGCTACTGTGATCTACCCAATATACATGCTGAAAAGCAAACTTGAGTCCTTTGCCACAGCAGCAAGTCTTTTAACTGCGGAGCCATCTCTCCAGACCCATCTTTATATAAAACAAGATATATATATATGAGTTTTTGTGCATGTATATGTTAGTGTTAGTGCATACCTAGCATATTCATGAAGACCAGAAGAAGATGCCTAGTGTTCTTTACCTATTCTTCTCTGACAGGATCTCTCCCTGAACCTGGGTCTCATGGTTTCTCTCCTAACCTGGAAATTAGGGAGACCCAGCAACTTTCCTGCTCCGAGGTAATGTTACAAGTGTTTGGGAGAATTCCCAGCTTTTTGTGTCAGCAGGTTGGATCCAAGGAAATTCTAGTCTTCATGATTCCAGATTCAATGATCTTCATTTATGAGCTATCTCTAGTCCATACTTTTACTTTTTGTACCATTATGAATTTTATTGGTTATTGATTTTATTGATTAGTGTTTGCATAGCTTTTGCTTAGCTTTCCCCTTTACTCCCTTAGCTACTTCCTGTGTCTCCTTCCTCCATATCCCTTGTATGCTGTCATGGTTAATATGGATTGCCAACTTCATAAGATCTAAAATCACCTAGTGGATGAACCTCTGGGCATGTCTGAAAGGGGCTGATAGATAGAGTTAATTGTGGAGGAAAGGTCCATTCTAAATGTGGTCATTCTCAATCCATGGATTTGTGCCTCAAACTTGATAGTAAGGAGAATGCAAGCTCAACAGTAGCATCTTCTATCTGCTTCCTGTGGAAACAACATGACCCTGCTACCTCAAGCTCCTGTTGCCACGACTTTCCTCCATGATGGACTAGACCATCAAACTTGGAGCCAAAGGAAGTTTATCCTTCTTTAAGTGATTTTTTTTTTGTCTAGTGTTTTGTCATAGCAATGAGAACTGTTAAGACGCATGCTCTTTGAATGGACCTCTGTCTCTGCTTATCATCGACACCTACATCATTCACTCTGAGCCTTGCAGCTTTTGCTCAATTTAGACCTTGTCTGTGAACCTAGTTAAAAAGAAAAATTTCTGGGTTCCACCCCCGAATCTTCTGGCTTTAGGGAACAGTTGAGGCTTGTATGCTTACTTGGAAACTCTCATTCTGTTCTGATGCTTGGGGCTGTGACTGATAGTAGCCTACAAAAGAGATGGCTAGGTATTGTGTATCTTTTGGTTGCCTCATATCTTAGAACTGAATTAGGGAGTCCTTACAGCAACAACACTGGCCATTATTCTAAATATTCTTTATCCTTTGCAGTAAGGCCTGCTGAGGCAAACAGCAATGATTAAATGTTCCTCCTAAATGGTATAAAAGCCAAGGGAGACATATAGACATCGTGCCAGGAAAGAAAGTAGTAGGCTTAAGAAGATATGTATGGAATAGGCATTGTTGGTTAGACTGTGTGCATCTTAGAATCTCTGTGCAAAGTAGAATCCAAGCTTTTACTGCTTCTACAAACAGTTTTACTTCTGAAGCAGGTAAGGGGGAAAGCCAATAATATGACAGGTGACATGTTTTTCAGTCTGGAAAATCTTCAAAGCAGATGTTGTTAATCTTCACTTAATAACAGGCCTTGCTCCTTTGCACACTGATTATAGACCTGCAAGAAGACCATGTGAAAAGATACTGCTGCTCTGGACATTCTGCTCACATTTCTTCTCTTATACTGTGAACCCAGGAACCCACTTTCAGCTCCTCAAATGGATGTATAACAGAGACAACCATTTTAACCTTTTAGAAATGGCCTCTGCTAAAGCAAATCACAGGGAGATGATGGAAATGTTAATTAACTTGCTTTCATATTGGTCAGATTCTGTATTTAACCTCAAGGCCTAGAGGCTTTGGGGTGTTTTTCTAAGATCTGATTGCCTATGACAGCCAGAGAAATTCAATCATGGTTTGGTTAGGCTGTTCCCTTGGGAAAGTCAAACCCATCTTGCTTCTAGTGCAGAAAACAAATGCCAAGGAAGGAAGGAAGGAAGGGGAGAGTCACTTGTGAATTACTCAGATACATTTCCTTCCTGGTTCAGAGTTCATAAGACACCAAGACTTCTCTTTCAGAGTTGGAAGCAGGTGTGAAATCCCTCTTCCTATGAGGCCACCTCTTTAACGAAAGGACAGGGGTGATTTAGCACAAATATACACACTTGGCACACCCTCTGTTTCTGAGACATCTTGTGCCCATGACAATTCCTATCTGACAAAGCAAGAAACCACATGAAGTTCAGAGGGAGAAGCAGGAGACAAGATGGCAAATTTTGCTCTTCTTTTAATATATTAAACAATTAGTCATTTAAAAGCCATTTCTGCCAAGGAAATAAACATTTAATGAACCAAAGAGCCCAACATAAACCATGCCTCTCTTTGGGTAGAGGAACTGCTCTGTGGAAAGATGACAGATGTAACTTAAAAATGATGCATATGAGAAAGATGGATTTTTATTTATGTGTTTAAAATATATATAACTTTAATAATGTCAAGGATGTGCACAGAAGGGCTAGCAGAGGTAGGTCAGAGATCTATGCTTTTAATATCAACTTCCTCTCGAGTAAGAATTTTATCACATTAATAGCTAAATCATACTGATTGTAAACCAACTGAAATGAGGCAATTAGTATGGTCTATGACAGTCAGGAAGAATGAAATGTGAGTTCTCCCACACAAGCCAGATGGATATCTTCAATATATTTCTTATTATCTGCTCATGGTAATAAGTTCAATTAAATTGAATCGGTACAACACAAGTGTCTTTGAACGGCTGGAAAAGAAATTAATTATGTGCTTCACATTTGATAAAGCTCGAGAGTCATATTGTATTGCTTTTGCTTGTTTGTTCGTTTGGCTAATTCTAGCTGTTAAATGTTCATTAAGGAAAAATAATCCATTATTTTATCCTACATTTTTTTCTTTACTCATAAAGTATTTGTACAGAGCTGGTTAGATATCATTCGTATAAAATTTGTGTCTGGCCTAAAATATAATGGTGAGAAGTAGAGGGTTTCAGAGCTGCTGTCTAGGTGATGTCAGCTGAAGTGTGGAGTTTGGATCTGACCTTTTAAATATGAGATGCTGCAGAACTAGAGCTCTCACTTGCCAATATGTACACTTCTGGAATTAGCAGTTTTCAATGCATCGCATGTATATTCACCTTTTCTTTTGAGAATACATAGTTAAAATCCTATGCCAAAAGATTATGAATAACACAGATAAAACGTTTATATAAGAACACTTGAGATTCCTTTCCTCAAAGTTTATGTTTACATAAAATTACATGGCATTCTTTCATATTAGCAACTTGGCATTTAGCCATAATACATTATTAGTTAAATAATATCTCATGCATTGTTGGATTTTAAAACGGCTTGTGTTATTTTTTTCTTTGTATTTCTAGAGAGCATCTATCTGTGACTTTCTTAAGGATAAATGCCCAGAAATAGACTTCTTGGTCCATAGTAATTATAGTTTGTAAAATCTGTCATACAAGTATCTATTCTGGTTGTGTGAGAATAGCATTCCAGGTGTTTGAGTACCATTTTTTTTTTTTTACCATGCACACCAACAAAGTCATTGCTATCTTTTGTTCATCTTCTATATAGTTGAATGCTTAAATGCATTTTCATGATCATTAGTGATTATGGTGATGCTTTACAAGCAGCTGACTCATGCTGTGTCTAATACACCCAACAAGGATGTGATGCAGATGCTCATCTTCATCCTTGATGCTTTTCCATGAAAGAACAGGGTATAAAGAAATACAAGTCAAGGGATGCTCCTTTACTCATAAGCCAGGGACAGAAAAGTCAGTCAAGTACCTATCAGTTCTCTTGGAGTGTAACCTTCATAAATTTAAACCGCAGTGCTACTAGATCTCTTTTGTGTAAGCAATTTGTTTAAAAGAAGGAATCTCTCCTGAGCCTATATCCAGAAGATGTCCCAACTGGTAAGAAGGACACATGCTCCACTATGTTCATAGCAGCCTTATTTATAATAGCCAGAAGCTGGAAAGAACCCAGATGTCCCTCAACAGAGGAATAGATACAGAAAATGTGGTACATTTACACAATGGAGTACTACTCAGCTATTAAGAAGAATGAATTTATGAAATTCCTAGGCAAATGGATGGACCTGGAGGACATCATCCTGAGTGAGGTAACCCAATCACAAAGGAACTCACACAATATATACTCACTGATAAGTGGATATTAGCCCAGAAACTTAGGATACCCAAGACATAAGATACAATTTGCTAAACGCATGAAACTCAAGAACGAAGACCAAAGAGTGGACACTTAGACCCTTCTTAGAAATGGGAACAAAACACCCATGGAAGGAGTTACAGAGACAAAATTTGGAGCTGTGATAAAAGGATGGACTATCTAGTGATTGCCATATCCAGGGATCCATCCCATAATCAGCTTCCAAATGCTGACACCATTGCATACACTAGCAAGATTTTGCTGAAAGGACCCTGATATAGCTGTCTCTTGTGAGACTATGCCGGGGTCTAGCAAACACAGAAGTGGATGCTCACAGTCAGCTATTGGATGGATCACAGGGCCCCCAATGGAGGAGCCAGAGAAAGTACCCAAGGAGCTAAAGGGAACTGCAACCCTATAGGTGGAACAACAATATGAACTAACCAGTACCCCAGAGCTCTTGTCTCTAGCTGCATATGTATCAAAAGATGGCCTAATTGGGCATCACTGGAAAGAGAGGTCCATTGGACTTGCCAACTTTATATTCCCCAGTACAGGGCAACGCCAGGGCCAAAAAGGGGGAGTGGGTGGGTAGGGGAGTGGGGGGTGGGTATGGGGGACTTTTGAGATAGCATTGGAAATGTAAATGAGGAAAATACCTAATTAAAAAAATAAAATAAAAAGAAGGAATCACTATGTCTATAGCTGGTATTGCTAAAGTCAGATAGCTTCTGAAGTCTTTATGGTTGGTCTCAAGGTCCTCATGAATGCCAGAGGAAATCATTATGTCCCATGTCATTAGATTTCCAAATATGTCAAGCTACTGTGAACACGGGCAGAACATGAGGTACAACTGCCCACACTTTCCCTTACTATTGTAGATGTCAGTAGGATCTACTACTGATGTGGCCTGGCCACTGTTCTTCTATGGAAGGACCTATCATAATTAGTATTTAGCACTTTTAACCAACTAAGTTTTCCTTCCTACTTTAGGTGCCTTGGGTCATAAATTGTGCTAATCCTATTAGGAAGGCCTTTAATTATAGCTTGGATATAATTGGTTCCAGTGAAAGACATCTAATTAGGTCAAAATGTATTTTGTTATCAGGGTCTAATGTTAAAAGCTTTTGTTGTGTGCTAGCAATCAGATGTCATTGCTGATTACTGATTTCTGATTGATCCCCGGTCAAATCTTGACAGTGTTGAATAATTTTTACGTAAGATATAGGCTGCATTAAATGCATTCTGCCTTCCAACTTTTTTTCCCAACTAAAAAGATTATATTTCCACACTTCTCTCTATTCATGGGATAGTTGATATTTCTCAACGTCCCATGGAGTTAACACAGAAGATGAATTTTACACCGCCTATACTGGAAAGAAATTTTCTTTTTTCTATGTGTGCTGTCTTAGTGGTCCATTGCTGTGAAGAGACACTATGATCAGAGCAACTCTTACAAAGGAAAATAATGTTTATTTGGGGTTGGCTTATAGTTTAGGAGGTTTAGTTCATTGTCATCAGGGTTGGAAGCATGGCAGCATGCAGGCAGACATGGTTCTGGAGGAGCCGAGAGTGGTAGAACTTGACTCACAGGTAGCAAGGATAGACTGTGACATTGGACATAGCTTGAGCATAGGAGACCTCTAAGCCTACCTTCATAGTGATACACTTCTTCCAATAAGGTCATGCCACCTCAGTGCCACTCCCTATGGTCAAGCACTCAAACACATGAGTCTTTGTGATTTATTCCTAGTCAAACCACCACATGTGTATATTTATATGATTATACATAAACATATACCTCTTATACATGTATATATGTGATTGAGCTACTACTACTATTACTACTACTACACATACACACACACACACACACACACACACATATATGGGTGAATGTACTTGAAGAAGCTATTGTTTCTGAACATAAATGACATGAATGAACTTTTGATGAGGTGAACAATGGTCACTGTGTCTGGCAAGGAAGTAATCAATCGAATGTTCACTCAATTCTCAGAGTGCCTTCAGTGTGCAGGGTTGCAAAGGAATGTAACTTTTTTATGGGAGTATATAAAGTCTGAATTAAGCCTACAAAAAAATCACTTCCTTCATAGGCCCTTGAAGTAATTTTTTGTTGTTTTTTTATTATGATTGTGATTCTATGTAATGACTTAAAATAAATGGATGAAAAGAACTCTTAAAATTCAGGTGAAATGATGTTAAACTATTATGTTGGCCTATCTCAAAAGAAACGTCACTGTATCAGTAAAGGAGCAGCCTAGGAAAAGTGTAAGGCAGAAGTCCAGCTAGCCTAGGCTGCTGACAGTGGGAGGTTTGTGTGTTAAAGAACCCCAGTGACTGTCCTTCACATTGTACGATCTTCCTAGCCTACTATTTTTTGTTTTAACTATATGAAGCTCCACAAATCCTGTAGAATTAAGCTAAATGCACTGTTTACTGACTGGCCAAAGTTAGTGTCCTGTGACAGGTGATGATCTATTGCCTCTCTGTATTTTCAACATATGTCCAAATTATGATTCACTCTGATGACTCTGGAGTGAGACTAATGAGTGTCTTGGGAAAGAAATCTCTCTACCAATTGTAGCTAGTCATCAGATAGGAATTTCCAGCACACAAGATTACCATAAGGTGCAAGCAGAACTGTGTATGGTCAGGGTAGAGTATATATATATATATATATATATATATATATATATAACTATCTATCTATCTATCTAGATAGATACACACACACACATACATATATATTTCTCACACCAATCTTTAAAGGATTATTTAAGGAAAAGTTATCAAAAGAAAGGGTCTGCCTATATACAAAGGATTGAACAGTAAATATTTAAGGCCATGAAGGCCAAAAGGCAAAGCTAATGTTTTAACCCAACTTTTTAACTCTACAATCTTGCTACAGTTTAAAAGCACAGTCGTATAAACAAAATGTCTGCCTGACTTCTAAATATACTTTATTTATAAATATTGAAATATTAATTCCATAAAATTTCTACATTTAAAGATACCATGTTTCTCTCCCCTAACCAGTTGAACATGTGACTGCTATTCTTAGCTTTGGGGTAGATGACACAAGCAGGCAGATGGCTGGATACAAGCCACTGGTCGTGGTGTGCAGACTCAGATATTCTCTAGCTCAGGTAAACACAAAGATCAATTGCTATTCTCATTTGACATGTAGTGTTTTTCAGGTCTTATCCTTCAGTGAGATGATGCAGAAGGTTGGGGGCAAGGCCTAGAACACCTGCATTCCCATGAAGTCTTCTAACCAATTTTCACTTGCTAGGGGACATAGGCAAAGTCTTTCATTTGTAGGAAGATGCCTGTCAAACCATAGACTGAAACCACTAATCACAGTTATATAAGTTCCCTTTGGAGGTAGTGAGACAAGATGACCATGGCAATCATACCCATAGCCTAAAAGCCTGCATTTTATGTTGATCCCTGGAGGTGATCAATAGAAAATAGGGTTGTTATTACCATGGTTATCTTGTCCGTCCACACCCAGACAAACAACCTCAGGTACTCTGCCTTAGGCTTGAGAATTAAAAAGATTTGTCATATGAAACCTCTGTAGCTAAGGTCCCCGCCATGGAAAAGAGCGCAATGCTTGCTACCTCTGGTATAAAGATAAAACGTTAGTGAGTCCAATACTGCATGTATAGGTAGCTGCCATCTTCATAGTTCTTAATAACATTGATAATAATAAACATATACCTCCGTTTAAAGGGTGCTTTCTGCTAGGATTGGGGAGTCTGACTTGAGAAGTGTTCTTGCTTAGTCAAACAGCGAACCAAATTCCACGTGTACTACAACTCGCATAAAAAATAAAATCAGCAAAACTTAGAAATTCAGACGGTAGGAGGATAATCAAGAGTCTCCTGGGCACCTGTCAGAATCCTGCAGCCTGGAAGCCTGCTCATGCATAATTTGAATATTTATCCCCTAGATGGATACTTGCCAGGGGTTTATTTCAAACCTCCTGTCTCATGTAGAGAATGTGCCCTCGTCTCCTCTACTCACTGATCCCGTGTCTGAAAATATCTACCTTCAGCCTCTCTCCAAATAACTGGGCCAGAGGTAGTGAGTAAGAGAATTGAATTTTAAACGAGTGGTTAATGACACAATTATTGTAAAAAGGTTAGGAGGAAAATGTGTTCTGATGTCTGACCTTCCCAGAGTTCTAATCCCAGACATATGAAGAGATCAAAACGAACATAAGCACATTTTAAGGTTAGAGAGCACCTTCTCTGATAAATCAGTCTCTTTGTAGAACTGGAAAGTGAATTAAAATATGGCAGTGTGCCATATTCCAGGCTAAATGGCTACAGTTGCACTAAAGGTGTGGGCTTGGAGCATTTGCTGGGGGACAAGCACATGGCACAGTTCATGCTGAGTTCAGAACGGTTTTCCTCTGCCTTTATTGTGCTTTATGGAGCAGATTTCTGGACTGTATTTCTCAGCTTATTTTAATGTCCTTGGTAGAAACTGGCAGAATAGGCAGTCTTCACTACACATGGGCACTACCCCATAATACCACATGAGGGCTTCCTAACCACCTTGGACTGTACTTAAGGTAACAGGATTCTTATCTTCTGTGACCCTCCTGAGCAAATGAAGTTCATAGCCTCACCTCCATATCATAACAGCACAGGAATCAGAGACCTGGGTACAGAAGCTGATCTATCTGAGTGCCAGTGACCAAGTCCAGAGAGACCCCTGAAGCACATGAACGTCCAGTGTACGGTGGGTTTCTAGGTTGGGACAACCTGAACTTAACTGTTTACACATGAGCATGTCTGCCTTCCTCTCTTCAAATTACCCACGTTCCTCCTCTGTCAGGCCTTCCTTTTTCTCATATTGTTCTGAAAATTTTAGTGTGTGTGTGGTGTGTGTGTATGTGTGTGTATGTGTGTTTCCTGAGACAGCGTCTCATGTAGTTCAGGCTAGCCTCAAATTCTCTCTAGAGCCAAGACTGGCCTGGCAACACTAATTCTCTTGCCTTAGCATTCCAAGTGCTGGTATTATAAGCATGCAGAAAATCTGGAAGACTTTGTGGGTGTTTTTGTATGTACAAATATGTGTGTGTGTGTGTGTGTGTGTGTGTGTTTGGTATACATATTTATATGTCCAGGTGGGCATGAACGTTGTACACATGTATGTGAATTTTGTAGGCAAACCAGATGCTGTTCTCTGGGGGCTGCCCACCTTATTTTCTTGGACAATGTAGACTGAATGAGCTGGCTAGGGAGCCGCAGAGATCTTCCCTGCCTAGGAACTACATGTGTACATCACCAGGAAAACTATTGTTTTCCCAATACATATCAAAACACATAAATGATTACTAAAATTAGAAACACTTAACTGTATTTATTATATCTCTTGTATTATACTTAAGGAATTATTGGCTATGCCTTATTAGATGGCAAGAAATAATTTATTTAGGTTATGAAGATAAGTAAAAGTTATTATCTCAGCAATATTTATATCTATATGTAATATGAGGTGGCCATGATATACCATTCTGGTATATTTGGAAGCTTTGCTCTGTGATACTAACCAATGATGCAGCAGAGAATTAAATGGTCAGTTGGGAATAATTTCTTCATCTTTCTGGTAGTATCTCCAGAGTATGCACTCTGATGAGAAGATACCCCACTCTCCACCGTGCAGCAGGGAAATATGATGTCTATGGTAGTATGTCTATAACCTCTACCCTACTTGCCTTTTTTAATTACTCTACTGGGTTAGAAACTTCATTAAGTGTTCAATGATATAGAATGTGTGATAACGAATGTCATTTTATTATAATATAAATAACAACTACATCAGGAGCACTAGCAACCATCACTATTCTCAGGCACCCATGCTTGCCACTTAATGTGGATCATCACAAATGCAGAAACCATGTGCAGAAGCCAGCATGGCTATTAGCTCCATATAGGCTACTAATCACATTCAAGGTCATAGAGATAATAAGTCAAAGAAATGAGATTTAAGCCACATCTTTTCGACTTTAATCCTGGTCTTTAATCATAACTTAACATGGCATGCTAGTATTGTCTTGTATCTGCATAAGTGGGCCATCACTCTAACAGGGATAATGGACTTGACTAGTGCCCAACTTGGAAAGCTTGGGTTCCCTATCTTGGTCCTAGTCAATCACTAAATCTCCTCTGGTAGCTTACATATCCATATATTACCAAAGGTCTCTAGATGGAATTCTATGCTATAAATATTAGCTAGTCCCTTTTTCCTTTGCCCCGTGAAACAGAGTAAACCTGCAGGCATATGCCTATGCTACTGGCTCAGAGAATTAATAAACCAAAGTAGTTGAAGTACAGATAAATACAGATCTACTTCTAACTAATGCTCTCTGATTTCCAACTCTCCATCTTTACAGATAAAGAGGACTTTACAGATACATGATAAAAAGGACTTTCAAGATGGTAGCAAATTGTCAACTTCCAATGACCCTGACATATATAATTAGGTGAACTGTTTTAGCTTCATGCTTAAGTTATAATTGAGGTAAATATTCTTTCTGAATATTTTAACTTGCCTTGGGCTGTCTTACTTCAGAGAGGAAGCTACAAATAGGTCAGTAAAAAAGAATATGAAGCAATTCATCAGAATGCATTGAGTATCAGCAGGAAAAAAAAAATGGTCTCCAATTTTACCAGTAGAACCAGGGAGAGCTTGGGTCAGATTTCTAGCCTTAAGTCCTTCCACTTGTGGTGACCTTCAACAAGTCACCACACTGACTGTTATTTTTATTAGTCCAAGCACCACTAAGTACCCCGCAACTGAAAAATCCTAAGACCGACTGTGCAAGACAGAAGGTGATAGAAATTCAAATGAAATGTAAATTAAGATCTCATCCTTTACAATTCTCAGCACTTCCAGCAATGCCATCAACCTGGTGTTGGGACAGTCTCACATCATATGCTGTGCTTAGAGCATAAAGGACTTTCAGTCATGAGATATAAAGCACCCAGACTAAGAGATGAGGGACATTTTATTTCCTTCAAACTGACAAGGTTGGCTGGGTGACTTAAGCAAAGCACACAGGTGATCAAAACCCTTTATTACTTGGAGAAGCCATATTCATATCTCTGAATACCCAGGGCAGCTCTTTGTAAAACTGCCAGTGTCGTTGCTTAAACAATGTTTGCTAAAAATAGTACTTGAATCATGGGTTTTTAATTTGTTAGCACAGGGTTCCTAGACATGAATTTTAAACCTATAGAGACTTGAAAGAAATTTAATTAAAGGACTGCAGATAACATTCGTTACAATACTATAATAGACACAATGGCTGTAATTCTGAAATTGTATTGGACGATGCTGAAATAAGATAGCCTTTCAATCATATTCATTACCAACAGTTCTCGAAGAATTGTTAATCATATCATGCTTGCTGTGATGAATTAATCTAGCAACAGTGATATCTATACATATTAATATGAATGCTGCCATGTCTGGAGATTCTATTATTAGAAGTAAAGGCACACGGGTTCTTTGAGTTAGCCATTACCTTTCACAACCACATTCCCAGTACTGCTGGCAGTTCCAAAATGGTTCGTGGCTATGCAGGTGTAACTTCCAGCATCAGATTTAGTCACATTGATGATTCTGAGGTTCCCATCTTCAGAAATGGTAATTCTGAAAGCAAAGCAAATAAGGAAAATGTTGTGATGTTTATCTCGTGAGAAATTATTTCTGTCATTCTGTTGCCTTTCACACTATAAATCATAGTTACATCATTTGACAGCCTCGTCTGTTTTTAGGAAGTTTGTCTACATATGCATAAACATCATTGGGATGTGCGATATGTTTAATACTTCCACTCTTTTTTCTTGCTAAGAACAGTCTCAGACTTTGGTTAGAACAACAATTGAATATTAGATTGGCTGTAGGCATTTCTCTTTCCGTGAGAACAATGCAAAAGGAAATCTTGAAGACCATCACTAGTTTTAAAACTGCTAATAAATAATTTAAAACGGAGGTTGAGGAGATAGCTTTGTTGGTGAAATGCTTGCCGCGGAACTGTGAGGACATGGGTTCCCTTTCCAGAGCCTGTGTGAAAAGGGCTGGGTTGGGTGGCATGAGTTTGTAATTTCAGCAGTGGGAAGGCAGAGCTAGATGAATGCCTGAGACTTACTTACTGGTCAGTAAGTTTAGCCTGTCTGGTGAGTTGCAGGTGAATAAGAGACTGCATTTTTAAAAACTAAGTTGATCAGCATTCAAGGAACAATACCCTAGATTTACCCCTGGCCTCCATACATGTGTTCTCATGTCCTTACTTCCCTCATTCCCACATAATCTGTCTGTCTGTCTGTCGGTCTGTCTGTCACACACACACACACACACACACACACACACTCTGTTTGACTTACTTTATGTTTTGTCTTAAATGACCTTTAGTTACACTGGTCTCCTGTAAGTTCCTAGAGTATTTCAGATCTCTTTCTACTTCAGGGTCTTTATACTTGCTATTCTGGCAGACTTGGGAATTACCTCCCCATTTGTCAATTCCTTGTTCTTTGTTCTGTATTTTCTGAGAGCAGGGACAGTGCTCATCATATGATTATGTTGAATCTGGTATACTGAATAGAGTGGGATAAATGCCCTGTAAACCATTGTCAGCCGTAGGATGAATGTGTGTATAAGTAAATTCTATTCTAAGAACTGACATATGTTATGGGAATTTTGAGTGACTAAGCCACTGGGTGCTGGTAGATATTTAAGCCAAGGATCTAGAATGGGCAGAGCTTTACTTAACAGAATGTTTGACTAGGTATTAAAAAAAAAACACACAACTGAAGATTTAAATTTACTATATTGCAGACACCGTGTTTACTATCTTTTGGATAATGAAGCTATAGCTCTTTCCAGGATGTGTTCCAGATTATGAACAAGTTAGCTCAAACGTTAAAAAAAGAAAAAAGATGCTGTAATCACAATGATGAGTGTTTATACATCATACATGCCAGTTTCTGCTTGTTCCTCTTTGTCACCTCGGGTCTCCTTGTCTATGACATGGACTTTATTAAATAAACCTGACTGGCACTTAGAAAGAACAGATTCTGTGAGATTTCTAGCATGTTCCCCTGGTGTTTATTAGCCAGTAGTGTCTTTCATCTTTTAGTTTTATTGATTATTAATCAATGGCCTGATATTTTTACTTTTCATTTTTGAGAAAAAGACTTACTATGTAGCACAGGCTGGCCTTGTATTTCTGACCACAGTGCTGGGATTATAGGTGAATGCTAAGACATCTGGCCTCTTTCTTCTTGAACAATGGACTATTAGTCACTTCTACATACTGGAAGATAGGCTTAACAAAATCTGTATGAGTGGATGATGGCTGTGATTGTGCTGCTCTCTGATGGAAGCCTGGAGTCAGGGAAAGTGGCTTCTGAGCTGAGATAGTTCCCCTTGTGGACAATAAAAAGTCATGTTGGAGCCGTGGCCATTATGATGTCAGTGGCTCCTGGCACTTGGCCCTTGAGGACTGCCTTGGTACATGTATGCTTTATATTTTACAAGCTGCAAAACCTGTGGAGACTCAATTAAAGCAAAGTTTCCAAAGTAACCAAAACCTGCCCTCAGCAATGGCTGTGGTTGTTATGGGTTTGAATTCCGAATCACAGAAGATGAAGCAGCTTTACAATTAGACACAGGTCCTATTTGCAACACAAAGAGAAGAGAAACTGCTCATGGGAGACTTCTGTTTATAAAGCATTCAAGCAAAGAAGGATGTAGGGACCAAAACCAACTAAATTTAAGACTATAATGCTATAAAGTCAGGTAATGCACTTACAAAAGCACTGGGCAGCTAGACCCTGTCAGCATCTGCCATGGAAGGGGGCTCACCTTTCCTTGTGGATTTTTACTCAGTCAGGGGTTGATGGGTGAAAGAGCGGGATACTTTCTTTAGCAATACAGGCACCAATCAGGTATCTGTGCTCCTTTAAAAAGTCATCACCAAAACCCTGTTTAGGAAACCCTCCCCCCGCCCTGCAAAAAAAAAAATTGCCAATATTTCTGTAAATAATCTTAATGAAACTCATTGAGTCATATACCTGGGACTTGAAAGTAGAAGTGGGGGTAGTTTGGAAGAGGATGGGTAATAACTGGAGTAGGCGTGGGGGAAAGGGTAATCAGGAAGTGAATATCATCAAAATATATCTTGTGCATGTGTAAAAATGTCAGAAGAAAACTGATTACTATGCAAAAATGTAGTAGATAATGATGAAATTCCTATTGGTTTTTATATATAGTTACTACCTCCAGTAATAAAATTCCTCAAAACTACAGTTTTCAAAAGCAGTCTTACTCTAGCTAAATCAAAGCCTTGGTTGAAAAAGATGCAAACAGGAGGCCTTCTGCTCACTCACCCACAGAGACATATACAGTTGCTCATTGAACAGCATTTGATTCCTTATTTACCAGAGAGCAGATGTACTAACAAAAGCAGAGTGGCGACCACATTTTAATTACCTCAATAATAACAGAAATAGCTTTCAAGGATTTAATCACATTCCTATTTATGAGACAATTTTTTGGAAATTGAGAAATGTTGGCATATGATAACTCAGTAAATAGGGTGGTGTGCATAGTTTGGATGTGAATTGACTTCATCGAACAGGAGGTAGATGAGCCTGGAACATAGGAAACACACAGGGACACTTCCAATGCACAAAGGTCTATTAATAGATTGTTTCAATTAAAACAGTATCCTTCTAATGCCAAATGCCTAAAGCTATTGCCCAAATTAAACTGTACCATGCAAATGCTATGGATCAGGAAGAGTGAAGAGGATTTCCCCCCAAAATGCCGTGGGACCTAGCCTGCCCTTGATACATGTCAAGTGTATAACATGATGATATTATTTATGCTCAAAGGCAGGGCAGCTCAATCTTTTCAGTACTGATATTTGGAACTAGGTGGTTCTTGGTCATTGTGAAGGACAGCAGGCAGCATCCCAGGGCTAGCTCAGGCCCCATCTCACCCCCTTACGGTCTGACAATAGAAAAGGTTTGAGGGAACTTGCCTTTGGAGAGAGGGGAAGTTTTACCTCTAGTTGAGAACTGGTCTAAGCCAATTGGGTATTACACTGACTGTCGTTGGTTCTGTTCTGTACCTTGTCCCTTCCACCACCACTGCCAATGTTACTTACAAAGAGGTACATAAAAAAAATTTTAAAAAGACCTGAAATATTAAAATTTACACAAGAGGATGCCAGAGAGGAGGATCATTTGTATGAAGGACAACTTCAGTAGCCTTCACTAAGTCATGTCATCTTACTGTGACTGCTTATCCTACCTTGCTGCAATCTAGATTAGAGGGCGAGCTGATGTTCTCAGAATGGTTCCCTTGCAATACAGCTCAGTGACTGAGAGGCAAATTATCTTCCTAAAGTTAAAATCCACTCCTATTCATATGCTGTATCATTTTGAGTAAAGTGGTTTCTCTGTACTTGTTGTTTTTAAAAATCATCTTTTTAGTTTACATTTCAAGTGGTATCCTCCCCAGTTTCCTTCCCCACCCCAATTCATCCCCTCTCCCCTCCCTTTTATGTCTATGGGGGTGCTCCTCCACCCACTCACCCATTCCTACCTTACTTAATTTGAGGAAACAGATTAATAACAACTATGTCTTGTAGGTTGTTGGTAAGTTTTGCAGCATTTAGAAAACTGTGTGGCATACCAAATGTACCATCTAGGTGTATCAACCATCTGTTCTTGTCAGTGAAGTTCTGCACTCTCCACCCCACTCCTACCTCCATCTCCCAACCCCTCCCCCATCCCATGTTTCAAGTACCCATAAAGGACTTCTCAGGTGAAGACACATGGTGAGTCGTTCTGCCATCTGGAGTCCTGCGAGTTATTAGCATGTTTAACGAAACATCTGAGTGACACTAAGCTGTCACAGAATAGTGATGGAATATGAGCAATATTCATGGGTATTTAATAACCATACCCCAGATAATAAACCTTTGTTATATGACAATTTCTTCCTCTTACTTCCTAATTGAAATATTCCCTCCTGGAGGGAGGAGAGGGGCTCATGGGACTTAGGAAGTGAGCAACCTTCCAAGTCCATAACAAGGCCCCTCCCCACAATTATAAAAGCAGGAAACAGATGTGTGCAGAATAAACTCTAACAAGCCCAGCTGCTGGAAGAAGATACTCTTTGATCTGTAGAGCCAATTGCAAGTCATGCAGAGAGCTCTTGAATTGCCACCCATCCTGGGTGGGCTTTTTGGTGATAGAATTCCCTCTGAGTCTATGTACCTGTAAGCAATCCTTTCCTGACACTCCTGTAAGGAATCCCTATGAGCCCATCACTTCAACAAGTTGACTTTGGGTGGTATCATTCATTTGGATTATTTTTTTGTGCCCTAGCTGGAGTAAGATGTCTGTTCACACCTCTCCAGGAAAAATTAGAACAATAGCCTCCACCTACAAACTTACATTTTCAATAAATGTAATAATGCTTTACACATGACAATAATTCTAGAAACAATGTTTGTATGTTATAGACCAAACATTTCTATGAGTGGAATGGCTATAACTTCTCCAATAAGAAGTTTTTTCATAACCCTACCTGTATAAAGAGTAGGGTGCAAACCTGTCTGACCAGGAGACCCTGTTTTTTTCACTACAGTCGTTGGTTTAAGAATACATATGCCACCGACACCAGAGTCTATCTGAGGAAACAATCTTTTTTTGATAAATTGCGGAACTTGGAAGATATAAAACTAGAAGTTTGGGCAGTTAAATCACAAAGAAAGAAAGAAAAAAAGCAATTCTGGGGGAAGTCAAGCAACGAGACGGAAAGAGGCAAAGATGGAGAGGCCAGTAGCTTATGCCAATGTTGAGCTTCTGATGCTGCCTAACAGTTAGGAACCCATGATATATGAACCAATAATTTCAGATACCAGGAATGGAGTTTTCAGCCCATAAAAGTGGAAGAATGCAATCTCCTGAAGAGACTACTGAACTTGTCCAGGTAATAGTGGCTATGAGAGTGCAGGCAGGGAATGGGTTTCTGCCAGTGAGTCGGTGCCAGCTGCCTCTCCTGAACACATTATGAACAAACTGATGAATGCTTATTATGATAGAATAGCTACAGAGCATTGAGTGTGGGGACCTGACCCCATACTTCCTCATATATGGATGGGTCATACTTTTAGCTACTTACCTCTACATTTTAAGGCTCTAAGTTCACAGATTTACCTATTGCTTTAAATTTGCCTTATAGGATTTGTGGTGTGTATGCGTGTTTGGTACATGTACTTGTTCATATATGTACATGTGAGTTCATGTATATGGAAGTCAGAAGCCAACATCAGGTGACTTTTTCAATTGCTTTCTACCAGATTTTTTGACACATGTCCTTCACTGAAACTAGAGCTTACATATTTGGAAATGAGCTTCAGGGGTCATTTTGTCCTGTTTCTTTTTTGCAGTCAGCCTCCCAAGCTGAAATACACATGCATGGCAAAGTCTGATTTCTACACAGGAATACAGGGCCTGAATTCAGTTTTCATACTTTCATGGCACGTGTTTTTACTGATGGAACCATAATCTTAGTCCCTGTTTTATGGAACTTTTTTTATGAACTAAGAAAAAGCTCATATGTTAGGTGCTATTTGGACAATCTCAAAGAACTTTTGAAATAATACCCAATACTAATATTTATTTAGACACTTGTTTCCTTTTAAGTCAGATGCCATGCCAATTTTCTTTTTTTTCCTTTGATTTAAGTTTTATTGCATTATGTTAAGGAAAGATATGTAATTTCAATTTATCTGAATTTGTTAACATTTAAAAGCATATTTTGAGTAAATAGACTTACATCACTTTCTTCTTTCCCTTTTGTACCCCAACTCCTCCCAGAGAGCTTTGCCTTCAAAACCTGCAATACCTTTTGTTTTTATCATATTCTTTACAATTTATAAAATATTGTAACAATAAAAATGAATATTATAATAGTTGTTTGATATAAAACAACAATCAATTGAAGTCTTATGTAGATGTTTGTCTACATCAATACTGAAAATACATTTTCTCAATATAAATTTTAAATAACTCCAAATATATTAACTGTATGATATTTTAATACTATACCAGTAATAGGTTTTTAAATGAACATATGTAGATAAAGTATTTTGTTTGTTTTTTAGTAGAGCTTAAAATCTTGGCTCTTACTGTGGTACAAAACACAAAATAAGAACAGTCTTTGGACATTGGAGTTCATTGTAATAAGACTGTACTTGAATGTCCCTCACATCACCAAAGGATTTTACCTCCATAGTAGATAAGCTGAGACTTGACAGTTCTGCTGCGCCAAGGAATGAATTGTAGGCACTTGTTTACTTTTAAGTCAGATGCCATGCCAATTTTCAAAACAGAAGAAAAACCAACATGTTCTTCAAAGACTATATTAAATTTCCTGAAAATTTAAAATGTTTTATTTATTTGTTTTTTTTATGTTTATGAGAGTTTTTCCTATGTGCATTTATGGCAGCATGTGTATTTCTGGTGAATGTAGAGGTCAGAAGAAGGTATTTATCCCTGGAACTGAAGTCACTGATGGTTTGGAGTTGCCATGTAGGTGCTGGGAACTGAGCCTCGCTTCTCTGCAAGAGCAGAAAGTGCCCTTAACCACTGAGCCATCCTGATAGCCCCTTTCAATGAGATCACACGGTTTCCTTTGTGCTCCATCTCACTTGAGCTTTCCCATTTTAGGCTATTGATTGACCCTGAGGTTGACTCTGAACTCGGAGCTCCTTCTAAGGCTTATGAATAGTGATAAGACTAGATAAAAAAAGATTGAAAAATGGAAATCCATCCCTGGCTTAGAATAGGTCAGTCATGACCTACCAACAGGCTTTTGAAGACATCACGGATAATATCAGAAAAGAAAGCCAACAAAGATAAAGTATCAGGTAATAAAAACAAGGGTGTGACAGGGAACTCAATTGTCTCTACATGAGGAGAGGTCATCTAATTTACAACACAGTAAATTACCGGCAGCACACAGAAGTGTTTGCTTCTCTCCTGTCACTGGACGCTTCAGATACAGAGGGGACAGGAGCATATCTGGACTTATGAGATAAATTGAATCTTTCTTTCTTAGTTTGAGACTCTGGGTTGGAGCCATTGAAGGGCTGACCTTGTCAGCTCTGTAAATCAAAACTAGTCTGGGGACAGGGGACCTTTAAAAGTGCTGAATCTTTTCTTTTGGGGAGCTTTAGTAGCAGATGACAAAAGCTGCCAACTCCATAATATTCTATCACCCCAAAGGGAAGGTTGATCCCAGAATAGTGACCTGTAATTCTTATGAGCAGTTGTGCATGGAGGATCTGCTGCTGGGGAGAGAGGCGGGGCATCCTCATTTGCCTGTGATTCAGCTTGATCATTAATTTCTTTCTTTTTTTTTTTCCATTAATTTCTTGTAATTAAATCTCTTGACACTAGAACTTAAAAAGCTACTTTTCCTTTTGCAGAATTGGGGGAGGGATAGCAATTTTTGTCTCTTTTATATGTGATATATTAAAAAAAAAAGTTTGAGAGTTGAATGTCTGAAAACAAAGCTATCGATTAAAAAAAAAAAAAAAAAAAGAACAGACACAATTAGACCCCAAACATGTAGGCAAGTATTGCTAATTGTCAGCTCAGGAAAACTGGCAGGATGGTAGTATGGCCATGCCAGGCTTGGCTCCAGACAGGCGTGGGCTGGAAGTTCCAGGGGACACCAGTGATACCTTAGATGCAGTTAAGACATGCACCATTCAACCAGGGGGCTTGCCTGCTTTTTTGTTGAGGGATAGCACACAACATGTCAATCATTCCCCTCATTGTAAGATCAGAGCAAAGGTTGCCTCACCTTACATATGTGTGCTTCATTCTGTACTGAATATTATCTGAACTCAAATAAGGGGATATTTTATGCAAAAAAAAATCCATTCTGGGATAATTGTGACAAATGGGAAAACAGGGTGCTAGAGATAACACATCTATCTCTTCAGGGCAACAATCACCTAGAAAACAGCAGTAGCTTTTGAGGGCAGATGAACTCATTAAAGTTCCTATCTGGCCTCTGTGGGCCCTTTGGATTGGAGCTCCTCAGTCAGTTTCTTTCCACTGCTCCCATTTGTGAAGGAGTTGGAGCAGCCTTCAGGCAGAAAGCTATAAGCCCCTTCCTCTTTAGCTCTGTGTGCAGACTTACTACACAGAAAACAGCAGGGTAACAGAAGCTAGCAGGGGTGTTGTCATTGCAAAGTTCCATACACCAAGTAGCTTCACCATGGGGACTTGTTAATTCACACCTCAGGAGACTGAAGTCTGATATTATTGATTTTTGTGAGCAGTTCTGCAGAAAAGCCTAATTTCTCAAGATTGGCAGAGTTAGGTCTGCTCAGATGCTTTGAGGAAGAAATGAAGGCATCCCTCCTTCCTCTTCCTGCTTCTACTGACCATGTGCTTCATTCTGTATTATCCGAACTTACAGAGACAGTTCTCTGTTCTCTGATTCTGTTATTGCATAACCTCTCTATGTGTTCTTTACATCACCTTTCCTTGTTTATGTTTCTACCTTCAAATTTCCCTCATCCAATTATAGCCAGACTTTTGGCTACTTTGTGGGTTCTTTTTTCTTCTATTCTTCTCTGCCTCTTTCAAACACTCTTTCAGCTCCCTAACACTAGATATGAGAGAAAAAATGATAGAGGAGGAAGGGGGCAATGTTAAACATTAGACTACTTCTTGCTGATTAGGGGCATTGAGTCCTTTTCGACACCTTTGATCTTTGTAGTTCAGATATCTAATTTCTTCCTGTTGTTTTTTTTCTTTGTGCCTGATTATTTAACAAACTGCAACCAACAACCCACCAACATTAACTGCTTCTCTTGGGGTCCCAGCATTTATATGCACTCTGAAGAGTCCCCAGAATTCCAAGTGCCACATACTCACAGAAACTATCTACAGCTAAGAAAATCACACCCCGGCTAAAGCATGAGGCAAATCATAGTCAGTTGCTGAGGAAAATCTGAAGCAGCCCCATATCCCACACTTGGGATTAAAATGAAAACCTATTCTTATAAAATATTTCTATGTTTTTTTCAAAGAAACCAAATTCTCGCTTCACACCATGACCCTGGTTTTATGTAATCTGTTCTGACTTTATGGCAATCTGAGTCATTTGTAGTGACCATTCCCATATAAGGCCACATTGCAACGTTCTGAATGAACATGAGTTGTAGGGGTATACCATCCAATCTATTAAAATAAGACACTCACCAGAGTTGTTTGCCCTACATGACCAACTGGCTTCTATACCACACTATAGCTCTTAGAGGAAGGCGCAAATTAGGAACTGAGGAGTGGATTTTGTTTCTGTAGGCCTGGTCCTAGCTCACATGCTTACTGCTCATTTGTTTTGCTGCTTGAAAAGAGTCTGATACCTTTACCCAACAGTGGCTAGCAGAGACTTCAAATGTTGTTCTTTTGTGCTGTATTCCAATGTGGAACGATATGTAGAGATAGAACATAAAAGTAATACTATTCAGTAGGGGGTTGGAGAGATGCTTCAGCACTCAGGAGCACTGATTGCTCTTCCAGTGGACCTGAGGTTTAATCTAAGCACTCACCTAGAGGCTCAAAACTGCCTGCTAACTTCAGTCCCAGGAATTCAACACTGTCTTCTCACCTCCATGGGCAACTGTGTACATGAAGTACACAGCCATATATGTAGGCAATGCACACATAAATATTTTTTAAAAATAATTCTATCTTTTTTAATTTATGTTCACAGGTAAAAAATATTAAAGACTTGGCTGAGAAGTGAATGCAGTCTTTAATTCACTAACTTTATTAATGGATAAACGTAGATGTCTGTTTCTTGTTGCAGGACATTCTCTGTCCAGTTACATTAGGGCAGTGGCAGGCCTGTAATCGATTGGACAGGAAAAGGGAGGCAGAGTTAGGAGTTTGGGGGACAGGGAGAGGTAGAGAGGTTGCAGGAGAGGAGAATGGGAGAAGCCAGCATGGAGGCAGACGAACAGGAAAATGATCCTGATCCCACTTGGTTTTAAACAGCAACAAGTAGCTAAAATTTTCACAAAGTTAGAATAATTGGATTAAAGCTTTATCAGTTGGCTCTGAAATTTTTGTATTGGCATCTTGTAAATTGTGATCTTATTGTTATATAAATCTGATTGGATAATTAAGCTTTAAGAGTCATGTTTCTACTGGGTAACTAGGTGTTGAGATGGCTGATCGTGGGGTGTGTGGGGCGTTGCGTAGAAGCGAGATAAACTCGATAGCTGGCAGAGAGTAGCTCAGCGGTGAGATCACACCGAGCAGGACCCCAACGGAGATAGTGTTGGTCCGCCAGTACCGGTAATAGAGCAGGAACACAGGCCGGCGAGGCAAGAGGGATGGCAGGTTGACTCTTTAAAATATTTCCCGCAACAGTTTCTATTCCTTCTTATTAAAATCACAATAATATTAGAAATCTGTATAGTTACACTTGTTGCTATGACCAAATACCATATAGAACAGCTGGAGGGCAGGAAGATTGAGTTCTCGTCACAGCTTCCGAGGGTTGGTCCATGGTCGCCTGGCTCTATTTTTTGTGTGAGATACATGGTGTCTGGAGCAAGAGTCTAAAAAGTGTTTCGTTCCCTCATGGAAGACAGGAAGCAGGAAGAACAGAGCTGAGGGTTGGAGCATGAATAACTCCCAAAGGGCTATACAGGAATCTACTTCCTTATGCCAGTTCCCATCTATATAATTTCTAAAGCTTTCCCAAATAACATTACCAGCTGGAGGTCAACGGTTAAGCAAGCATGTGGGCTTGTGGAGGACAGATCATATTCATGACATAAAAACACTGTCCAGAATTGAGACCTATGGTTTTCTGAGCTTCTCTGAATGAAGCTTAGTTGCTTGTGAGGAAAACTATGTCCTCATCTGTCGTTGCAGCAGTACAGTTTATTTGGGGCTGAAGAGGAGTTTAAGAGGGTGTGTCCATGATCATCTTAGTCGAAGATTGATAGTAGTCAGGTAGAGGTGACGCTTAAGTAGTAGCTCAGAGCTTACCTGTTGATCAACAAGCATGGGGCAAGAGAGTGACACTTGAAATTATTTGGGCTTTTGAAACCTCTAAGCCTTCCCCCAGAGACCCATGTCCTCCAACAAGGGCACACCTCCTAATCCTTCACTAACAGTTCCACATGCTATGGACCAATCACTCAAATACATGAGCCTCGGTGCTCCATTCTCATTTAGACCACTATACTTTGGTTTGAATTTGTTTGAATCCCTGTGGCATGTACCCAAGCTTAGATATTTAATTTTAAAAGATCTAAGCATTTTTGCTTCCAGTCGGCTGAATTCTGCCGACTTACAGGAAGTATGACTGTTTGACGGTGATGGGCAATTTAAGTGAGTTGAGAGCTGCAGAAGACAGCTTTACTCCCACTGAAAGGCAAAACGATGTTTAGATTACAAATGTAAATGAGGGCTAGCAAGAAGAGACTCAGTCCAAGGGCAGTTTCAAGGAAACCCATCATTGATCTTCCCATGTAGTTTCCGTGGCAGCAAGAGACATCATTATTGAACAGGCACCCTGGTGACAAAGTTCCCTTGGAGATAATTTGCTTTCTGTCGTAAGACCTGAGTTTAATAAAGCGCTGAATAACATGCGTCTTTCAGTCCATCAGAAGAACACTCAGTGATTCCGACCCCCACTGCCCCTGCTCACAGCACTGTTTCCAAGAGAAAACAGACTCATGATATTTAACCTGTTTTGACGTAAGCCTAGCTTCCTCCTTTGTTAAGTCCTGAAAATTAACCTAGAAAGAAGCAACTGCCTGAGAGTGGAAGAGGAAAAATGACCATAGATTATAATTATAATATTCTCTGGGCAATTCATGACAGAAGGGAAAATATTGTTCTTGATCTAATAAAACCTTCTCATTTTATTTGTTCTTGTAAATATGCAAGACAAAAAATACCACATCTGGGAAGACAGGGATAGTATTAGCGGGGATAGTATTAGGGGCATATTTGGCTCTAGACTTTGTTTCTCAAATTTCTGGGTTTAATTTATACAAGGTTATTTTGTATCTCTATTAGGGCAAGATTTAGAATTCCTTTCTTCTGAAAAATTATGGCCTGGGGTAATCTTAACACAAATTTAACAGTTATCGTGAAGAAAAATGAGGGGAGGAAGAAAGATAATATGTTTCATTGTTTATGATTTCATATACTTCTGTCAAAGCATCTTAATAAGTAATATTTTTATAATGAGAAGAAAAAGTTACTAAAGACATTCAGGATGTTTTATGTTTTATATAGTGTCGTCCTTAGAACACTAGAATTGATATTGAGTGAAAGAAGAGTCTAATAAACAAGTTCAAGGACATTTTGAAACAACTGGTAATAAAAACGAAAGCATGAATAAGAGAACCGAGGAGAATAATTAAGTGTATTAAACTGGGTGTTGGGCATGAAAGGTATACAGTTTATTAAGAATCTTCAAATTACTAACTGCTACTGCTAGGTAGTTGCTGCTTCTAAAAGCTCATTCAAGTCACATGACTTCAAGTAGGAAGATTTTTTTCTGAAAGATGTATTAACATGACCAAGAGGTGAGAAGATGTCATGAGCCCAGGCTTGCCAACAGTTTCTATCCCTTCTATTATGTCATCCTGTGAATGACCGGAAGGTACATAAACACAAGACAGAATGCAACCATAGTTAAGTGATTTTCCTCTTCTTCCCACTAGAGACTTGTTTACAATTAGGGATTGTTTTCCAGTTCACTTATCAAATGACTTTTTCACCCTCATATTGAGATGCTTATGTTCATGCTAAGATGTCTGAAAACTTAGGGACAGGTAAAGAATGTAAAAGAATTAGAGACTGGAATCACAGGATGAACCAATACCCTCATGCAACTGAAATACCTAGAAGGCATTATTATTGATCAGAAATTATCTCAGTATTAACCAGAAAGGGAGCACACTATACAGATTAGGTAAGCCACAGCATAGACGTGTTTTCCACAATGCAAACAGCAATGTCAAAAACTACAGACAAACTTGCTATAGTTGTCTTGTTTCCCCAATTCTCAGTCTCTTGATAACTGCAAGACAAATCTGTGTTTGCTTCATCCCTCATACCACAACTATGGAATCTTTCTCAGAGGAGAAATGAAGGATGAGTGTCTTTGTTCTTGCTTATGTCATGATAAAGTGCCATTGTCAAGGTTTAGCTGAAATGCCTAATGCCTAACACTGGCTACACTCAGCACCTTTGCCTACTGTGGAAAAACAGAAACTCTGGATCACAAAAACATTCAGACAATCCAGCCTTTCCCAGACTCCTCACTTGCTGTGCCCTTCTTCTCTGCTCTGATCATTTAAGGTAGCTTAACTCTAGGTTTCCATATTGGCTAGGCACAGAGCTTGAGAATATCTCAACACACTCAGATTCTGGTTTGCACCTTTAAAATAGAAATCATGGGGCTGGCTAGATGGCTCAAGGGAGCACTTGCTAAGTCTACAGAAGACATAAGTTAATGTTTTAGCATTGCATCAGGCAGCTCACAAACATCAATGACTACAGTGCCAGGGTATCCAATGCCTTCTTCTGACCTCTGTAGGCCCCAGCATGCACACAGTATATTAAAATACTTCCAGGTAAAACATTCATGTACATAAAATACCAACAAATTAGAAAATAAAGTAAAATTAGGGTGATATCGCTAGCACCTTGGTGTAATCTGAGTTTTCAGAAGGTTAAGTGGGAAAATAGCACTGACGCGCTATTGCCACTGCTGAATATGCAGTTAATGAATGACGTTGCCACGATTACGTTCATGATTATTTTCAGCATCATTGTCATAACCAATCGTCAGTTAAGGTTTTCTTTAAAGGGCTCAAGGTTGAAAATCACAGCAGCTGAGTAAAGGAAATACAATGTCCCCATGGCTGATGGAAGTCAGCATCTGCCCAACCTCAGTAATGGTGACAATAAAAATAAATATGGTGAAAGTATAAAGCATACGTTTATCAGGTTCAGCTGTCTGACAAGATTCTGGGCCCAGGGGCTACAGTAGTTTTTGTGTAAGAGAGATTGCTTGGGCTTCCAAAATGTTCGCACGCATTAGAACCTAATAGAATTTCTTCTTCCTTCTTCTCAGAGGGGTGCACATGGGCTCTGCAGCTGTGAGTTATATGCTTCTGAAGAGTGCCCGAGGACTCGGAGAGATGCAAGGCTTCGGCTTTGTGAAACACAGTCTCCACCATCTCTGCTCCCACACATTCCTGGTGTGACACTCTGAACATCAGTATGTGTTACGCAGCTTCTGCTATTCCCAATTCATAACCCTCCATAGTTGCCCAGTCAATCCACTTAACACTTATAATACTGGCTCCACCCACAAGCATCCAATCTATAAAATATCTCCAAATACCAAGTCCCAGTCCTTATTTTTCTTCCTGTAGCCTTATTACTTGACATCAACAGGCAGATAGTTAATGCATTGATTACTACATTAACGTCATTTATCCTTAAAGGAAATCAGACACATTGGCGACATTTTAAGGTTAAAAACTTAATATATGGGCTCGACAGATGGCTCAGTAGATCAAAGCATTGATCCTTTGTTCATGAATGAGGACTGGAGTTCAAATCCCCAGGACTATGCATGGGCACTGAGATGCTTGTAATCCCAGACAAGAGGATCACTGGGTCTTTCTGGTCACCAACCTGGATCCAGATTTAATGAGCAATTGTGTCTCAAGGGAATAAAAACAGCAGCCTCTGGCCTCTGCACATTTGGGGCCATTGCATCAGCATTCATATTTGTACAAACACCACACATGCACACACACAAATCTTCCTAACTTTGTAATAAACATTTTAATGGATGTGTGTAGTTCAAAACTTTCATAAGAACCTGAAGCAAATTATAGTATGTTCAAGATGAAATGTAACCATTCACATTACTGCTAAAAGTATATAGGCCTACTATTTCTCTAGATATTAAAATAAAATAAGATAAAATGAAAAAACTCGGCAAAAAAAAGTCATTGTCCTTGTGTAAACAGAAAAGCTGTAAAATTTTTCTTATAAAGCTGTATAAGCTATGTTTACTATTTCTATGAAGCTCAGTAAATGACTCTGGGTGATGAAGTTAATACACAGGTATTTTCTTCCAAGGGAAATCATTTTTATGTGCACTGTTCCTTCAAGTCTATTTTGTTGGGCAATTTCCCTGATCACCCCAAGTCCTTGCACCAACCCTCCTTCCTCTCTTCTCTCAACTGTAGTACTCAACTATCTCACCCCTGCCCCCAAATACATGGCAAAGAAAGCTATTTCTTTTAAAGAAAGAGTCTTTATTCTTTTCAGACAAACCATCGAAAAAGAACTGTGAAGTCAGACAGGTAATGGGTTTCAATAAATAATTCTCAAGATGACAGAACATTTAAAGACTTGATATATGGGGCCTCTCCTACTTAATAGCCCAAATCTGCAAGGACTTTTTCCTAATTCCAAGGGGAAGCTGACGACAGAAAAAGTGAAGACTTAGGAAAGGTGCAGGAAGCTTTCATTATTAAAAGTGTCTTGGTGGAGAGGAGAAACTAGTAATTTAGATATGCCAGTGATAAAGGGAATGTGATAAGGGCATGAGAGAGAAAGGTCTGAGGAAGATGGACCATTGTACAAGTGACCTACTTAAAGCAAAGCTCAAAGCAAGGGACTACCTGAGCATATTTATTCTATGTGTGTATAAAAGATTTTTCTAACAATTCCTTCTCTGATAATCAGTACAGCACTCTTGGAAAATATGGTAGATGATGCAGTGAGGAACTCAAAAGAATCAAGAACTGAAGAGCAATCTTGAAACACTGACAATTTTCAGCAACCTGTAGCAAATGAGAGACAACTGTTTGCCACCAATTAAGTTGCTAATTATTTTTAAATATAGATTGGTTAACAAAGCATGATTTTTGTTGTTGTTGTTGTGTCCAATACCTCTAGTCAAGAAACACAGCACTTTTACAACATTTTTTACAATATTTTATAGCCTTGGCTATAAAATAAGAAAGGTAACATGGGACTTGGGAGATGGCTCCTTGGTTAAGACATTAACTATATAGGTTTAAGGCCTGAATTCAATCCCCTGGTATCTACATAAAATCCCAGGTGCATCAGTATGCACCTGTAATCATAGTGTACTAGAAGACGTTAGAAACCGTATGATCCCTGGGGCACCCTGGCCAGCCAGCCTAGCTAAACTGGTGAGCCTCAACTTCAGAGAAAGACCCTATCACACAAAAATAAAGTGAGGAGTAACTGAGAAAGACACTGGGAGTCAATCTTTCATATCCACAAGCATATGATAACATAGAACTTTCATGCAGCAATTTCCTATGAGGTGAAATCATCCATGTTTGTGGGGAGCTCATTAAGATATCTAATGTTCCAAGAGGTGGTAAAACATTCAATCCTTTCGGGAAGCTCCTTCAGCACAGAAACAACTCAAAGCCTTCAGGAAGTCCCTGAAACTGATCAAATTCACTAGGACCCTCCTGTTAAAAAAGAATAGGTCAACAGGGACTGCTGAGAGGTTCTTGAAGACAAAATTAGCACCAGAGAAGTCCCTCAAACAAGCTGAATTGCCTAGAAGAGGCTCAGATTAGCTTGCCTGCCTGGAAACAATACTCTCCAATCTGTCTCACTGCATGTAGGCTGTGTAGTCAGCTTCAGTTTCCCAGTTTTCATGAGCTATCACCCATGCTGGTTTGGGCTTTGGTAATTCAGCTCTTTTTTGAGTCATTTCTGTCCCTGCAAGTAACCCCTCACCTGTATTTCTGTAAGTAATCCCCCCAAAATTTATTTGTTGGATTTTAGTTTTGTCCTTTCAGTCTGTGGGTGGCTCCATTTCTAGAGTGAGCAGACATCAGTGGTTTACATCTCTGAAGGAAATTGTCACCGAACAATACACACACACACACACACACACACACACACACACACACACACACACAGAGTAAGTAAGTAAGTAAGTAAATGGGAAAGGAATTATTAAAAGCTTCCTTTTAAGTGCATGTAAGTGTCCATAAACGAGAGTGAGGGGGCACCAGTATTAAGCACAAGCATTAGTATTTATGAGTTTCAGTGATTTATGAGGAAAGTGAACTTAATAGCAAATTCAATTTTTTCCCCCTAAAATGAGGTAACCTGAATAATAAGTGATTTAAGGATATTCGCTTTGTAGTGGTCAAATCATAGAGGGAGACACAGTTGAAAAGAATATAAAACGCCAGGAGGTCTGTATAATTAATCAGCAACCCTGCGAAATATGCCATAAATTGGAGTTGCAATTAGACCACTGTGCTTGGAAAATAGGAAACTGGACCTTTTCTTGGACTATTCAGGTTTATTTCTTAGTATTTATCTGGAGCATAATGTGAAATGCACATTAGGCACTGTGGCAAGCGAGTCACCCCCTTCACCTGGGCTAATCACAGCCTCATTTGCAAGTCTTTACAGCCCCTTCACAGTCAGATTGCAGTTAAGATCATAAAATAATAGCTTGCCACTGTTGAAAGTTCCTGCCAAGAAAGAAAAGTTTTAAAACCACTAGAAAATATCATTTCTTATGTATATGAAATTTGCCACAAAATGTATTGCTTTTCTTGAAATTAAGTGTAAATTTACTAAAAAACCCAAGTTGCTCTTTTGCAATTTTCATTTCCATTTTTTCCTATAGACTTCAAGGTATTTATTACTACTACATTGTTTATTCCAAAGACTCTCGAATTTCTTTTATAGCTTCTGTGGTATGTATAAAGATTTATGGAGTTTAGAAATATTTTAATAGAAATTAAAATGTGCTCGATCCTGCCTAGCTTATGCTAACCCACTGTTAACTTGAGCCTTAATATCCAGCTGTTCTTTGACCCACACACCCCCATGAAACTTTTCAGATGAGCTCCAAATGACTGATTTTCTAAAATGGTCAATGCCTTCCTATTTTTTGTGGCCTTACCAAACAACAGAGTAAAGTAACACAACACTTCCTGCTTGCTGTGTGTGGTCTAAGTACTACAATGTCCAAAATTCAGATAAGTATTTTGTGAGAATTCCATATATATGAAACATTGCATGGGACTCTAAAGGAAATAGATACTCTTGATTTCTAGATATTCTGCTTTCCTGTGGTATGAGCATCCTCCTTTTTGCTTGTCGGGTTCCACTCTCATGGCTCTTACTCAGGGTGTCTATGTGACTTGGGTGGACCCAGGAGGACTGTGGGGTTTCCTGCTTAATTACTGGGTAACCTGCTGGGCAGAAATGAAAATATTCTAAAGAGATACTTCTGTCTGTCAATCTGATTGTCCTACTATTGAAAAAGTGGGCCCCAAAGAAATTCGAATTTCCTCAGGAATCTCATTCTGGGAAGTGTAAAAGGCTCAGCTAGAGGGGAACATGTTTGTCAGAAGCCCAAGCAAAGATAGGTCTTTGGTGGCTGGACCACACCTTGGCTGAGATTGCTTAGGTGTGATTATCCTTGGCCTTCCATCTTTCAGATCTCCTTTCAGATGAGCTTGGGGAATTCACTGGGTCTCTTTGTCCATCTTACCAATGTGGCCATTTTGAATAAACCTCTTTGTTTTGTTTTCCATTTTTGATTGGGCTCATTTGATTGGTTTGTTGAGGACCTTACTTGGGCCACAGGTTTGATAACAACATTATCATTCAGAGTTAAGGCTTCATTTTTTTAGTGACCTTACTGGTTTGAGAAAATTATTTAATAGTCAAGTTCATTAGTGAAGCCCAGAGAACTCCTCATATAACTGCCACAGTTCCCAACTTTCTTTATCCATGTAGTGATAGATTCAGTCAGAACTAAATCCCAGTTCTATTTGGCTTGGTCTATCCATATTCTTTGCACCCCACTTGCCCCCCAGTGTGGATGGGTATCTTTTGCCACACAGAAACACATTCTACAGTATCATTTGAGACGCTGGGATGCTTGTCTAACTTGCATGGGGAGAGAGGAAAAAGCACATTATAATCAAATTCCAAGAAACTTAAAAAGTGATTTTCTTGTACATGCCCACAGATTCTGAGCTCCGTTTAGCTGCTGACAAACCAGTTTTGGAGCCATATTTGAGATTAGCAGAGATAGAGAGAGAGAGAGAGAGAGAGAGAGAGAGAGAGAGAGAGAGAGAGAGAGAGAGAGAGAGAGAGAAACAGCCAAATGCAATCTCAGCTTATTTGTCCCAGCTGATATCATCTGAATAGCCACCAGAGGCACAGGCTGTTGAGATAAGGCTGACTCCCTAAGTTTGAATGGTCACAGTTCAAAGACAGATGACCTGCCCCACTCTGACAGAACATAAAGTATAAGAGGCAATGTGATATTGTAACTTTTGTTTTAAGGGTGAAAAAAAAAAACATCAAAATCAATGTATCCTTTTTTATTTAAATTAGTTGCTCTGAAATAGGTGTTTGGAGAATAAAGTGGTTTCCTTGTACACCACGGCCTTCACAAGGTGCTTTTCTCCACACCAGGTCAACCCAACTCACCATTTCAGTACCTGATTCACCATCATCAAGCTATAGATTGCTCTGAAGGTAATGGACTAGACTTACTGTTTTCTGGCTTTTGAACATCATGGTAAAAGTCTTGGGAGATAGCACAGAGGATGTAGTGCCTGCCCTGAAAGCAAAAGGGCTTGATTTCATTCTCCAGAGCCATTGAAAAACCGGGTATAGTAGTGTAAAACTACAGTCCCAGTCTGGGTAGTAGAGGCAGCAGGATCCTTCCCCTCGTGGGGTGATTCGCTCGCTATTCAGTGAATGTAACCTAATGTGGAGCTCCAGGCCAGTTTGAGTCCCTGTCCCAAAAAACAATGTAGACGGCTCTTGAGGATGTGGTTGGGCTCTGGTCTTAATATCCATGTATGTGTGCATGCACATATATGTATGTACTCCTTGACACATGCACCCATATAGAATAGATGCATCTGTATACACAGGCACACAGGTACACACACACACACACACACACACACACACAGATTTTATGACTATGACACTACTCACCATAATCAAAGATTCAGAAATTTTAGCAAAAGGCAAAACATTTTAGCTGATTGAAAAGATCTATGAATGTGGGGAAGATACTTTGGGGTTCACAAACTGTGTCTCAAGTCAGGTCATGCCTGGTCACTCATTCTTAATAAGCCAATTAAAAGAACCATTACAAAGGTGAGAGGGACAGGGAGATCATCTTAGCCCCACTGAGGCCATCTCTGGAACCCTGAAGTGACATCAAGGTTTAAATAGAAGGACAAAGACACACACACTTAAACAGTCCCAACCAAGCTGTGACCAGCCATCTTTGACCCATACATGTAAAGGCTTTTGTCTCATCCTGAAAGGTAGTCTAAGAACTTGTTAGAACGGTGTGAAATCTCTGCAGGAGATAAGTTCTCTAGCCACCTGGTGTCTTTCTGTCCTCCCCCCCCCCCCCCGCAATGACATTCTTGGGGAAATTCCTAATTCTTTGATAACCTTTGTTTCAATGGTCTGACAGATTGAGAGACACAAGTATCTCTTTAGAACATTTTCATTTCTGCCACTCTGGTTACAATAGCATGCCTTTTATTTTACACATTTGAAACTTGTATCAACATATCAGTTGTTTATAGGTGAGCCATATTAAACAATAACCCTGATAATTAATTATTTTCAACTGGAAATTACATTGGTGGTGTCTAAGTCAGGGTTTCTATTCCTGCACAAACATCATGACCAAGAAGCAAGTTGGGATAGAAAGGGTATATTCAGCTTACATTTCCAAATTGCTGTTTATCACTAAAGGAAGTCAGGACTGGAACTCAAGCAGGTCAGGAAGCAAGAGCTGATGCAGAGGCCATAGAGGGATGTTCCTTTCGGGCTTGCTTCCCCTGGCTTGCTCAGTCTGCTCTCTTATAGAACCAAGACTGCCAGCCCAGAGATGGCACCACCAACAAGGGGACCTCCCCGCTTGATCACTAATTGAGAAAATACCTTACAGATGGATCTCATGGAGGCATTTCCCCAACTGAAGCTCCTTTCTCTGTGATAACTCCAGCCTGTGTCAAGTTGACACAAAACTAGCCAGTACAGGTGGTATGGTCTTAACATTTAGCTAAGGAAGCAATGTGAACAAAGAAATTGAGATTCCAAAAATATTAACACCCACTATTTTTACATGTACATGTAACACTGGGTGATAAGACCCCTCTGTCAAGTCTTTCCTTTCTTCTCTTTCCATGTCACATTTATTCAGTATCTATTTGTGTTTGCTTCCCATATGAGGATCTACCACACCAACAAACAATCACATAAAAGATAAAATAATATGAATAACCAAAGTTATATGCACATTTGTGGAGTAGCCTGTAAACAGAGCAAAAGATATATGCATGGGTATGAACCAAGGGATACTCCATGCAGATAGGATGCTTCCTGAGCAAACATCACAGGATATGTAAGTGGACAGAGGGCACTCTGGGGAAGGATAGCACCGTGTTGTTGGAGCATTAACTGGGAGGCAGAGAGGGGACTGGAGCAAAAGGATGGACCACCAGGAACCTTAGAAGTCACCTCAGAGCAGTTTTTCCTTTGTGCGGGGACTTAGGTAAGCAATACTCTCAAAGCTGTGTTACAGAATAGCCACCCTCAGAGAAAGTGAGGCAAACAAACAAACTACAGCATAAAACAGAGGCGGGAGAAACCGAGAACAGCTACCTGGTGAGGGAGGCTGGGGAGATGGCCCAGTGGGCAAAACTGCCTGCCACCCAACCTGATGACCAGAGTCCCTTTTCTGTGAGCCCCATGTCAGAAGGAGAGAACCTGTTTCCCCCAAGTTCCAGAGTCAAGGTTCATGAACCTTGGCTCACACATTCACATGGGCACAGAAAATAAATGTAAATTTTTTTTAAAAAGGTAAAAAGTTCAAAAGGTTATTTAAAAGAACTTCCATGCTGATTTTCATAGGGCCTACACTAGTTTGTGTTCCCACTAACTTTGAATATGTGCTCCCCTCTCCTCACATCCACCCCAGTATATGTTACCATGGCTTTATGTTTATGTTGTTGTTTTGTCTTATCTATGAAGGTGAAATTTCAAAGCACTTTTAATTTGTGTTCCATGTGGCTAAGGAATAATAAAAAATATTTAAAAAACAAACAAACAAAAAAAACCCTAAGGATTCAGGAGCCACATGCTTGCAGCAGAGACACACTGTGTCATTGCCATAGGTGTAAGCTCATGTGACAGTCATGAGAACGCTAGGTCAGATGTAGTGTCCAAGTTTGTTTTCGGTTCCCAGCATAAATATTGACCAAAACCAACTTGAGAGAATGGGTTTCTTTCAGTTTATACCTCCAGGTCGCAATCCATTGTCTTAGGAAGGCTAGACAGAAACTGAAGAGAAACCATGGACAGTTTGTTGCTCGATGCCTTGCTACTCAGGTCTTGTTCAGCCAGCTTTTTTAAACAACCAGAATCCCATATATAGGGATTAAACTGCCCATAGTGGTCTGTACCCCAGTCCCTCCAAACCCATCATCCATCAAGAAATTGCCTTCAGTGTTTTCACAAGTCAATTTGATAGAGGCAGTCCCCCAATTGAGAGTCACAGACTGTCCTGGGCATACGAAGACAACAGCTGAAGATAACTAGGGGACACAGAAATAAGCAATGAATGAGTGAATATAAATGAGACTAAATAGAGCTCAAGATAAATTGTCTCTGCATCTGCAACATTCCAACTCTCCACAATTAGTGGTATTCTAATTCATCAATCTGAGTTGGAGAATATTTAGCACAGGAGTGTATTTCTTTCAGGGACTATACCACTTTGATAACAGAACTGTTACAAAGAAGAATTACGCCTTTTATGTTATATTAGTCTAGAAGTGATTTTTATTAGAGATATGCTAACGGCAGATGATTCTATTTTAGCACTATGTAAAGTCATTTATTTGCGTGTTCATGACTGTGTGTGAATGTATGGGAATGTATGTGTGTGTGTGTGTTGTGTGTGTGTGTGTACATCAGAGCAACTTAGTGAAATTGGTTCTTTCATCACGTGGGTCTCAGGTATTAAACTCAGATCGCCAGACTAGGTCTCAAGCACCTTTTTACCCACCAAGATATTTTGTAGGCTTGAGAATTAGACCTCTCAGGAACGTTTGCTGTAATACAGAGCTTATCAATTGAGCCTTTTTATAATTGGGTTTTAAGCCAAAGCTAGCTAGACCCCTGGTGTGGAGTAGGAGCCTTTCTGTTGCAAAGTGAGCCCTGTGTAAGACCGACCAGAGTGTGAGAGTAGTGTAGACAGTTTATGAGAACAAGACAGAGGTGAATCTAGGCCGCTTCTCAAGAAGACAAAAAAGGGCGCTAACATTCGCTTTGCTTCCTTTAAAACTGTTGCTTCCAGTATCTATTTCTAATAGCGCTCCCCCCCCCCCCCCCCCCCCCCGCTGCCTGCACCTTTCCCTCCTGCAGCCTATTATCAAAGGCTCTGCACAGCAGCTCCCTCCGTAAAACCCCAAAGGACAATGAAGCCCAATGTGGCTGACATTTATTTATCTCCACAGGGGCCTCTAATCAAAAAGTTCCTGCAAAGAAAATCACATCTGCATTTCCGAGTCCTAGCTTCAGAGAGTCACTCTGGGCGCTTTTATTTTCCAACCCGTTTCTTCCGGGAATTGTTTCAAAGCCCCTCGCATTCTTCCAATAAAATCCCGGTGTGCTTGAGTTAGCTGGAGCTATTTCTGTTAATGGAATCTCAGGAATGCTGACATATTGACACAGCGAAGAAAGAACTTGGGCAAACCTGGGTGGGGAAACACCACTGTCTTTGGATGTCTGAGACTGGAGGCAAACCCGGGGGTGGGAGCGCAGCTGTCTTCGGATATCTGGGATTGGGAATTGCTGAGAAGGGTCTCCCGAGTCACACCAGGGGGCCGGCCCAAACTTCAATTACTAAAGACCTTGAGTAAGAGTTTTTCTCAACGACTTCCCTCAGTGGCAGTTCTTCGCAGAATTCTTTGTTAGTGGAGGTGCTTTGGAGCGTAGTGCATTTGACATGCTCAGATTTTCATGGGGAGGGGGCAGATTGAAGACAGAAATGAGATGGACTTGGTGTAGATGACTTTTAAGTTCCAGAGATTCACTACGTCTTGGAGTTCAAACAGCGTCTTTCATAGACTTGACTTTTCCAATCTAATTGCCCTTGGCATGGTTTTGCAAGCACATTTTCCCCAAACTTAAACAGACTTTGATGAAGAATCAAAAAAGCGATGGGTATTTATCAGAAGCGCCACGGAGAGCTCCCTTTGTTTCCAAAGGTTCCTCTTTTGCAGATGGCTCTGATTTCATCATCCGACTATGGTAGCCTGGCTAACCTGCACTCAGGGTCACTCTACTCTCTCTCAAGTCCCATTTACAAGTCATTGGAGAGAGTAATAATAGCCTTTGTTTACCCAGGCATTCAGCAAGCTCTCAAACATGACTGAAAAGGTGGCTGATTTTTCATAAAGGCTGATTTCACCTTTCACAGGTGGCTGTAACATCTCTAGGAGAAATTTGGTAACAAGTAAGCATTCCGCATTGAGAATAATGTAATGTGTTTTTGTTTTCATGATGAACTGCTCTCAGGGGTTGCATTTGATAAACAGAGAGCAGCCCACAGATGCTAATTACTACTGTGAAAACCACTATTATCTTTGTACCTTTAAGGACTTGTATCAGATACCAATTGCTGCACAACAAACAACCAGCAGACTCTCTTTCTTAAGCTGGGCGCGCACACCTTTCATCCCAGCACTTGGGAGGCAGAGGCAGGTGGATTTCTGAGTTCGAGGCCAGCCTGGTCTACAGAGTGAGTTCCAGGACAGCCAGGGCAACACAGAGAAACCCTGTCTCGAAAACAAAACAAAAACAAAAAACAAAAAACAAAACAAAACAAAACAAAAAAACCCCAAGAGTTTTGATTATGCATTCTACAATTAACTAAGTGTTGTCTAGGGTATCAGAAGGGACTGTGATGTGTGCCCCTTCCTCAATCCTGTCTTCTTTTGTTCACAAGGTAGGTAGGGACAAGGTTTCAAAACCAGTAAGGTCTGCTTCCCAAGTGAAAAGTTCTTTCGAAAGCATTTTTCTGGCATTACTCATTGGTGAGTTCAAGACCAAAGTCAAAGTATAAAGGTTCCCCCAAAGGATCTGCTGACAGGTGGGTGTTGGAAATACCAGTCAAGCTGTCATCCACCTGGCATTGCCATCTAATCTATAACTTAATAGCAGAAGAAAATTTCCTCTTTAAGAACTTTCTCAGATACTAAATATTGTTTGTCATTGCTTTTCCTTGTCTCCAAAAAAAAAAAAATTAAATATTTCTATTGCTAACTTAATCCTTTCTTGACGTTTTGTTCTATGACATGGCCTTACTATGTACTCAGGTTGTGTTTATGTTTGGAATCCTCCTGCCTCAGCTCTTGAAGGTTGGGATTTATAGGTATGTGCCATTACTTTGGTCCCCCACCCCATCACCAATCATTACTGCTGTATTCTTCCCCTTCTCTACTGTCTAATGTTATATTTCTATCATCTTACTGTATATGAGCTTCCTTCTAAGCTATGTGAAGTGTGCTTATGTGTTTGCTATAGTGAGAACCACTATGATTAGAAAAACATTCTCACATTTATCCAAGGCACCATTCCTGTCCATGCAGCACCTACAGACATTTGAAATGTTTGTAATAGGAGAGAAAGATGCTGGATCTTTTTAAAAGGCATAGTCATTAATCCATGTTCCAACCTTTTGGTTCTACCCTGAGTGACAATGGGGTACCCCGACAAAAGTTTTTCAGGAAATTATCTCAAACCAGTTTTTCAGTAGGGATGTAGCCTTTACAATCCTCGCAGGTTCAAAAAGAGAAATATTTTAAAATTCAGAGCATATGCCTAAGAAGGTGACAGACATGAAACACGAGCGGCTGAAAATGAGAATCTTCATTTCACTTTGGAATATTTTTTTCCTCCAAAGATATCATGAGGCAGATTTTCAAAGGGCTTTGAAGACAGAGCCATAGTGTTTCATGGCCCTGCGACTGAGGCTGGGGGCCGTTACCTGAGACTTGGCAGTTGAATGTGAAATGTTGACTTGAAATATTTTTATTGAAGTTTGTACCAAAGTTAAATAGCACTAAAAAGTTATTGAAGCTGTTTTTTAACATTTTCCTGTCAATTTGTTCTCTGCTAACAGGAAACTCTCATGCCTGCTGAGACAAAGACTTAACAGGTGTTAAAGGTCTTTGGCAGACTTTATCTCTGGAATAAGCTAAGGGATTTTTAGAGATCCCAAATTATTTCTGATGAGTTGAAGATTTATTTTTACTAAATCACTTATGAATTAAAAAAAAAAAGCTTTGTCAGTTAAACATGAGATGGACTTAGCTTCAGTCTAAATGGTAAGGAAATCGTTTATACTAAGATAATATTTAGGGGGAGCTGGTGGGATAGTGAAACAATTAAGAGCACTGGGTATTCTTCTTGGAGACCCTGCAGCTACACAACAGCTCACAACCATCTGGAACTCCAGTTCCAGGGGATCCGAATCTCTCTCTTCTGGCCTCCCCAGGCACTGCATGAATGTGGTATATAGGGATACATAAGTTAAACACCCATACACATAAAATTTAAAATAGCAGTTAGATTGTGTATTAGTCACTTATATACTGCTGTGATGGTAATCTCTCCCAGAAATGATTTTAGAGAGGGGAGATTTATTTAGGGTCATAGTTTCAGAGGGCTCCTATCCACCCTGAAGTGAAAGGCACAGTGGCGAGGGTGAATCAAGGGGTGCTCACACCACAGTGGGTGTGGCAGAGGGTAATTCCATCACAGTGGGTGGGTATGCCAGAGGGTGTTCTTAACACAATGGGTGGATGTGGCAGAGGTATTCATATCACAGTGGTGGATGTAGCAGAGACTATTCACACCATCATGGTGGCTGTGGTAGAGACTATTCATATCATAGCAGTGGGCCTTGTGGGGTCAGCTCACATCGTGGCTGGTTAGGAAGCATAGGCCAAGTCAGGAATTAGGCATTGAGTATAACCTTCAAAGCTTTGTTTCTATTGATTTGACTTTACTAGCTAGTTCCCACTTCCCAAATTATCACCAGTTAGAGCACAAGTTTTAAAGCAAGGAGCCTGTAGTGGAAATTGCAATCTATTCATAGTAGATTATATGAATTCTGAATCCATGTCTTAGTACTTCTAGTGTTAATACTATAGGTAAGGCAGAGGCATGTGGAAAGGACTTTCAAGGTTTGAGCGACCTGAAGAATTCATAGACATTTTTGCAGACCTGCTGTTTGAGCTAATATGGAGTAGATCACTCTATTTGCCCCATTTTCCCTAGGCAGTCTATTGATATCATGGGCGTAACTGACAGTGTACTGCCTTCAGAAAACTCACTCTCAAAAATACTATCTGACTTTTGTTATTTAATATATTTCCCTCCAGAAGCTAATTTCCTTGACCTAAAAGAACTTCAAAAGATGGTCTTCTTTTCTTGATATCAAGATACTGTGGTGATTGCCTGCAGGGATGGTTAGTTCTAAGCACAGGGGAAGACCACACAGTAAACTTTATGTGCTAATAGACTTTACTCACCATGGCTTGGGGAAATATTCTGAATAGATGCTACAAGGTTTGGTTTTAATTTCTACTCCAATTACTTTCCCTCTATGCGTTTAAAAGTATTTATTTTAAACTTTACTTATCGGGATGTCTGTGTGCATGCCACATATATGAATGTGGCTATAGAAACCAGAAAAGAACCTTGGATATGGAATTCCAGGCAATTGTGAGCCATCTAACATCAGTGCTAGGAACTGAACTCCAGTCTTCTGGAAGAACACTCAGGACTCTTAAGAACCAGGTCATCTCTCTAGCCTTGTATACATGCATTCTGACCTGTGATCTGTATGTGTTTGTGTGTGCCACATACTGCTGGCCCTCAGGTTTCCCAAGGGCACAAACCTTGTAAAACATATCAGAAGGAAATGATAATGAATGAACAAAATGGCTCTTCCATCAGACATCATCCTCAGTAAAATTTCAGGAGGGATGGCTAAGACAAAGACTCTTGAGTTTGAGCTGTAGTTTCTGCCTTATTCTCAGAATGCCTACAGCATCTCTCCACACCCCTTCTTTAAAGTTTCTGCTCAGTTATAACAGAAGACAGGTCTTTCTTAGTTGCTGATTCTTTCATGGTACCATGCTGCTTTCTCTCAGCTTGATGTCTTCTCTGTGTCTCTCCTAGATGTTTGTGGGTTGCTGCCAGTGCTTCGGAAGGGAACGCCTGTGCTCTATCGTGTACTACAATGCCTGCATTTTCTAGGCTTCTTGAGATAGACTCTAATTGTGACTTTTTTTTTCATGTACAGTCAATTTGGGTGCTTTGAAAAAGGGAGATTTCTAAAATTCTGATTTTTTTTTTATGCTAAAGTTCAAAAGAACCTCACTGCAAATAGAAAGAGGGAAGTAGCCTTGCTGTGGTGAGAACTCAGTAGTCTGAGGTACGCCACTGAATTGCCATGGTCCACTGTGTAGACCTCGCTCGTGAAGGTTCAGAAATCACCTTCCCTGCATCATGAATTCATTAGACTGTCTACTTATAAAATATAAGAACATGTGAGAACTGAGTACATAAAATGGGATGTTCAGTTATTAATGTACCATGAAAGATAAAACTGTCACTCATCCAGCTGAACTGGCACACTCTTTCCCCACAAACCAGCAGTTCTTCATTAGAGGCAGTAGCGTCTCTTACAATGTGCTTGAGATAGGCGGAGGTTTAGTGACTAGAAAAGCCTGATCCTAGAGATGATATCTCTCAGTATTTGTGCTTGTAAGACTGAGGGAGGGCGGTGAATTCAAGATCAGACTGTGCGTGAGTGAGATGCTAGAGGTATTCTGTTACCTTTTATATTTTGTCGTTCCTTTCTTACCTTTCTTCTTTTTCCCTTCCTTCCTCTCTTTCTCTCTCCCTTCTTCCTTCCTTTCTTCCTTCTTTGAAATTCACAGAATACCTCTGGGGTCAAACTGCCCAGTCTGGCCTTGAGCTCACCACCCCAGCTCTCAGCTTTAAAATTTAACTAAAAATTCTTCAATGTAAAAATGTGAAATTATAAATTCCCTGGAGAAAAATGAAGGAGTTAAACTTTATGGCATTGATTTTTTTGTCAGTGAAGTCTTGTGTATGATGATCACAGCCATGGGCTACAAAGTGGAAGGTCAAAGAGACACAAATATCCAAATGTGGGAGGGGTTTCAAACTCACCCATCATAGGCAAAATGCAAATCAAGACCATTGTGAGATAGCATCCTGTACCTAGTAAACTGACATTAAGGAAACAGACAAGATATGACAAGTGTTAACCAGGGTCTTAGGAGAAGAGAACTTTAAAGGTAAGAATTGAAACTTCTGCAGACTTTATGGGAAATACTACTCAGGTTTATTAGAGAAATACTACCAGGTAATCTGCTGATAATACTTCTGGATATGCCTCTAGGTGAAAGGAAATTAGCATCTGGAAGGTGTATTTGCATGCTCATGATCACTGTGGCAGTGCATGCATTTAGCACAGTTTTAAAAACAGCAGTGGAAATGCATAAAACAATTATGATGCATGTGCATGATAGAATACTTGTCTGCCATATAAATGGAATCCTTGCTCTTTGAAAATACATGGATAGACCAGGAGGATATTGGCAGGATTTGGCAGTTAGTGAAATAAGGCAGAGATGGAACCATTATATGATATCATCACAGGAAGAGTCTAAATCATAGCATAGTCTAAAACACAGAAGCAGCTTAGTAATAGGACAGTAGCTAGGAGAAGCTGAGACATGGAGAGAGGCTGGTCAGGGCTATGAAATTTCAATTACAGAACAAAGAAATTATGCTGATTTAACTTGCAGTCTGGATGGTTATAGATATATTCAGTTTCATGATGGTAAACATTACATATGATGTGTTGGCATGTACATGCATACAGTATGTATGTGTGTGTTATGTGTGTGTTTGTGTGTGTTCTGTGTTTCTCTGTGTGTGTGTTTGTGTATACTGGTTTAATTTGAGACAGGGTCTTGTCATGTACCACAGGTGAGGATCTGCCTTTGCCATCCTCCTATCCTAGCTTCCTTAGTGCTGGGGAACCATCATACCATATATGTTATACATCTTCTATACATTCAACTTTTACTTATAAGTTTAATATCTTAAAATAAAACTGGTATCATTCACTTGTTTAAAAATAAAAAGAACTAATATCTCCCTCATTAACTTAAATGTGGGTATTTACCGACTTGGACATTTCTGTCTGTATTTAATTTATAATAGCTTTTTATTGTGATCAAATAAGTTTAACAAAAAATTAGCATTTGATGATCTTTGATTTCTATTTCAATAGTACTAAGTACATCCGTGCTGTTGAAAATCATAATCTACCTTTCAGAGACTTTTATTACCTCTAACTGAAACTCCATGCCCATATCAGAAGAATTACTATATACCCCATTCTCTTCAGCCCTTGTGTACTGATGATCTACCTTCTCCGAGAAGGTACCCCTTCTACGTGTAATCATCTGCATTATCTGTCCCTTTCTGCCTGTTCTACTCCCCTTGCTGTTTTCCAGGCTCATTCATGTGGCGCCATGTATTAGCTCTCTGTTTATTTTTCAGTGTGAAAAACATACCACTGTAAATATACCCATACATTTTGCTTATAAATTTGTCTCTTCTAAGAAGTTCGGCTTGTATTCCCCTGTCTACTGTGAAGCATGTTTTTAGGGACACGATGGGAGAGCATCTGCCTGTGAATCTTTACTTTCAGTCCCTTTGAGTAATGCCTTGAAGTGGAATTGATGGCTTGTTAATTCTATCTGCAATCACCTTGAGGCCTGAGCATTCCCTTCCCATTTTCAGCAGGGCCATTTTACATTCCTATTAGCAGGGCACATGGGTTGTAATATCTCTCTGGTCTCTTCCTATTTTGGCCATTCCTTCTTGCATGAGCAGTTGGACACAGGATCATTAGTGCTGTGCCTAATAAAAGCCATTTGAAAATGGTTCCCCTGTAAATGCCATCTATGAGAGTTTGCTCAGGCTGGTCACAGCCATTAATTTCCTCTGGTCATTGTAATTAGTAAGGGAAGATTTTGGAATTCTGAGATAGGGGGCAGTAAAGAGATGTCTTAGTCCTGTGACTTTCTAGAAAATGACTTTTATTTAACCCCTCTAAAACTACATACACAAAAAATTCTACATGTAGAGCCCTTTGTTTCTCAAGAGAGGGAAGTCTGTTTGCAATTGCTTAGATGAGCCTGTCACCCATAGGTTCAGATGTTTGATTGAGTACTTAGTCCCCAGTTGGTGATACTATTTGGATGGATTTAGGAGGTGTGGCCCTGTTAGAGGAGGTGTGTCACTGGGCTAGGCTTTGAGGTTTCAAAGTGACTGGCCATTCCCAGGACACACTTCTCAACCTCAAGGATACTTGCATTTCAAGATGTGAGCTTACTGTTTCAGCCACTGGCCACTGTGTCTGCCTACTGCCGTACTTCCTGCCAGGAAGATGATGGATTCTCCCCCTTTTGAAATCGTAAACCCAAATCACAAACACTTCATTTTATAAGTTGCCTTGGTCATGGCATATCATAGGAGTACAAAAGTAACTAATACACCGTCCAAGAAAGAGATTAACATAGTAGACAGAAGACCTGAGAATTGGTTTATTTTGTCCCTTGAGACATTAGAAGCGACCTAATAAACTCTACCTGACTGACACATGCTAGTATCATTTACTCTGTAGCTCACTCAGTCATGCTAATAAATAAGACTTATGTGCATTTTAGCCCGGAGTCCTGAAGAATATTTTATCTTTAGGGCTGCTTTTTGCATCTAATCATACTGATTATGTATAACTTTCAAAGTTGGATTTTGGAGAGTACTTGGCTGTCTTCTCTGCCTATGACTGTTTTTAAAGGTCCATTTAACTTGGAATGTTTTATAAGCCTTTTCATGGTATATTGGCCTTTTTGATTATTTCTGTTTTAGCCAATATTAAAATGAGACTGCACTGCTGGAAAGCCCAGGTGCTGTCACCTGCCTTGTGTCTCTTCAGCACAGCCTAGGTGATTTGGTTGAGAGAGGAGGACTCTGCTTAAACATTAGATCATCTTATGACATCTTTCAATCTGACAGCCAGAATGTTCATGGCAAGAGACACTGACTGGAGAGCAAGGGATTCCTAAACAAAAATTGTCTAAAGTTGTCAGAAACTCAAACTGAATAGGATGCACAGAGATTGCAAGGACTTGAACACTCCATGTGGCACTGTGGTCATTACGGATGGACTTAGACTGCATGACTATAATACTAGCATCACATTTTAGGAGTAAATGTACAGACAAGGAAGGCCTTTGCTATCCACATCACACAAAATAGCTCTGATTGACACCTTTGAACCATTCCCCCACTTGGTGAACAGAAGGAGGAGGCTGGTGTTGTCAGCCCTGTTGATTTGGATGACACATGTTCTTGGAACCACCTAAGGGGATTCTCTGTAGACTGAATGGAATTCAAAGGTCAGAGGAAGAAAAAAAACACCTGATAAATATAATTGCAATTTCCTTGCAGCACCTTATTTGATGACAAGACATTTGACACCGTGACAATTTAATATGTGGAAAGACAGAGAGAGACCAGACATGCTGTCTATCTATAGTAATTGATTGTCTGCAAGTTCCCAGTGGGCACTAGGGGGACAACTCTCATAAATAGCTTTTTCTTCTAACCCAAAGCAAGAAGGTGGAAGACCCTGTTCATTTTAGTGAAGTTTCCTCTTTCTCTGCTGAAGATGGGCAGACAAAATGACATCAGGCAGAGGGATCAGAGGATGATGCCTAAGCAGCCAAGATAAGGTTCTGAATGAGAACTCAATCTCCCTTGGGTCAGGTTTACAACTCTGCAATTATCTTATATGACAACCACATAAATCTCCATTTTGGTAAGTATTCAGAATATTTTAGAAAAGAGACTCAGGGAATGAGTGATTGAGAAGTTCTCTATTCACTGTGTATAATTAAGTGGAAAGCTGATTCCTAAGTTATCAACTTAATTTAGAGTTTCCTATTGCCTAGATAATTGGCTTTAAAAATCCTATATAAATCCTTAGCATAGTACTTGGCATATGATGTAGTCACTAATTAATATTTGGAGGAGTGAATCAATGAATTAATTACTCAATTAATCAATGAATACCTCTAGGTGGTTTAGAGAATTCATGTCATCTAAATCAATAGGCCCAATGAAGCTTGACTGTCTCCCTCTCTTTTCAAGGAGGAGGAAGACAGTTTATATATTGCAGTTGTGACTTTTTTTCCTGAGATGGATAGCAAAGACTCAAGTAGATGTTGAACAGGTCATTCAATATAGTACCCTGGAGTTCTAGGGAGAATTCTTGGCTGGAAATCCAAACTTGGACGTTTTTAAGATTTACAAATGTTAGAAATTGATGGACTCAGTGAAGGTATCCAAGAAGAAGGGCCATGAAAATATGAAATGCAGCCCAAATGATGGGTCCTGATTTAGTTCAGAGGTTATGGAAAGGGGAATCATACAATAGACATATTGGAAAGTAGCTAGTGTCCAGGGCTGGGATAGGGGAACATAGGAGAAGGAAAACCAGACAAGTAAAGGGTCCTGGATAACAAGTGGGATATGAGAAGCAGGAAGTGGTCCACTCTGTGTGTCAAACATTATTCAAAGGCCAGGAGTCAAAAGGGGTCATTCGCCTTGATAACCCAGCAATAGTTAAACTTATCAAGAATGGGTTAGGACAATGGAAGAAAGGGTTGATGATGGATGGTTAGGGAAATAGAGATATGGTGGAACCATTCACAGCAGTAGATATATAGTAGGTACATAGAGGATACGTTTTAGGAAGATCAACCTGGTGAAATAAAATCTGAACAAGTAGAGTTTAAGATAACATGGTTTGCCTGGCATAGGGAATGGACTACAGATAATTTTATTGATTATTTTCAAGATGATTTCATTATCATTCGTGGGCTTCAATCTCTGTACAGGCAAAATGACCACAAAAATAGTAAATCTGGGGGAAGACTAAGATGACTATGGATAACAATTAGCTCATAATAGGTACTCAGTAAAATCTATCTGCTTCTGTTATATTTTAAAAAAATTAAATTTTTTGGCAGCTTAATATTTCTCTACTAAGCTTATTGTGTACCACTAATCAGAAAACTCTATAACTGGAAATTCCTTACAACCTCAAACTTATTGAGTACAATCAAAAGGTCACAAGTAGAAAAGTCTATGCTATGAAACGTCTTTTTGATACAACCCATTAAAGAGAAGTCATATAAAGTTACATTGGAGCTAATGAATAAGGAGTGTATGAAACAAATGAACCTCATATCTAGGTTTGAACACTCTTTCCATATTTCGTTGTATCTACGAGAATAAGTAAATCTTAAAAATTCAAAATGGCCAAACATTTCTGGTTCCATGGATTTTGGAAAAGGGATACTAAATCTGAATTTTAACTCCGATCCAAATTGTGAGCCCACATAGTTGGTGCAAACTGGTCAGTTAAAGGACAATTCTAAGGAAGAGAATTAGTCATTTAAAGTTGACTAACAAGTATTTGTATAAAATTAAGAAAACTAAAATGTTGCAGTAAAATTGTGCCAAATGTGCTCTTGAAATAGATCTGTGCTTAAGGACACTTTCTATTCATGTAGACGACCCAGGTTTGATTCTCACATCTACATCATGGCTCATAACCATCCATAACTCTAGTTCCAGGGGATCTGGTGTCCTTATCTGAATTCCACAGAGACCAGGCACATATATTCAGGCAAAATACTGTTATATATTAAAAATATCAAAATCAGTAAATCTTAAAAAACTAATTTTACTAAATATAAGTTGCAGGCATCATACCTTCCATATAGGACAGTATCTACCATGTGTCATAAATTAAAGTCAAATTATAAAATGGTAGATGTAATATAAAATAATCTTTGAAGATATGCATAAAATAGAATCTTCACTGTGGCTTAACAGTTATAAAGCACTTTCGTGTCTAGCAAAATCTCAGCAGAACGTCATAGGTATTCACTGTTTTTTAGGTTACAGATGAGAAATTGACTTGTCGAATGTGATATAGATAGGAAAGCTGGCTCCTGACTTCACTCCCCAAATATAGGACTTACAATGCTAAGCCAGTTTTCTGAAGATCTAAGAAGGTTTTAAAAGTTTAAAAGACATGGTGGTTATGAGTACCAATGAGCTCCATCTCTATCATAAGAAGTCCTTGCCCAAGACTTCAGATTCTGCAGCTTTGAGAAAGGTAGGTCTGTGTTTATCCTGCTTCCTTATTTATTTGTGGTCATAATGATGTGCCAGGGTGCTTTATATGCTTTCTGCCAGCTAATGTAATGCCATCAGGGTGATGGGAGCTCATTTTTGCTGGAGGCAGCATATCTCAGCATCTTTGGTTCAAATATCATGCCTAGAGATGGTCAAGGGATCAGATTGGATACCACTAACATAAAAACCTGCTACTCATCACAAATGGTGGCAGGCCTAACTATTGAGCTCGAGAGGCTTATTTAACAAGCTGCTGATGGGCCAGTGACTTCTTCATTCATTTGGCATGTTTAGGTCTATTGTCCAAATCTCCTTCAGCAAAAATCAATGAAGCACAGAGCAATGACTTGCTCTGAGAAGATACAGATGCCAGACAACCCGAGTCCACACAAACCTAGCCAAAAGGCTTCATCCTCTGCACTTCACCTCCTCTTGCATCACAGATGGAGAGTTGAGCATATGACCATAAGGTTGGGTACAACACACCCTGAGCTGATTTCCTTCTAGGAAAAATGGGTCTCTCTAGGGGAACATTTTGATTTCCATGTTATCTTTGCCATTCTTTATGCTCGACTGTCTTGGATAAGGTTGTTCTTGAATACCTTGATAAAAACAAAAAGGTTTCAGACTGTCCCCCAAAGGTGTCAGACAGCCAGGATAAGAAGTTCTCTTTGTCAAATGGGATAAAATGCATTCATTTTTAATAGAATATTTAGAGAAGGAATATCTTCTGACAGGTGCTCTATTTGCTTACAAATATCATATAGGGTTTGGATATTGTCAATACTGAGCATACTGATAAATAATGCAATAGAAGAATTTATTGAATGAAAAAGAGGGTTGGGTGGCACCAAACTGGAGAAGTTTAACGTAGGGCACATGGAAGGGGCAGGAACCCAGAAATAGATTTTAAGGAACCATCTTCCCAGAGTTCTTCCCTCAAATGACTGTGAAATTCAGGAAACCATTATCCACATAGTGGTTCACAACATCCTTAACTTTATCCAGACCTCTTTGTCCTCAGCAGGCACTCATGGGTGCAGTGCATATGCACCCGTACAGAGAAAATAATAACATATACAAAACAAAGGAAATAAATCTAAAAGATAAGTAAGAGACCTCCATCTTGTCATGCACACCAAAATGTGCAATTCACACATGTAAATACACACACAACATACACATCATAGCACTCTATTTTCATAATATCCAAAGAACATAGTATCATAACTAAACATATTAGATTTATGATGAAAGGGGGTTATGACAAAAGAGATCCAGAATTCAGTATCCAAGGTAGCTTGCTCCCTAAGGTCCAGAATAAATCAGTAAGTAGGGGAGGAGATACAAAAGAAAAACATCCTTTTTCTTCACTAGGGATCTCAAAGATTCAGGCAGTGTTTAAGCCTGTGCTTTTAAGCCTGGGTTTTCCTGGGTACCTGGCACAGCTTGCAGTTAATGAGTATTTGTTCCCATTATTCTTCCAGGACTCACCGCTCACAACCCTTCTTGGCAGGTCATAGTACATGAGGACACCACAGGGCCTGAAAGTACTCTTACCCAGTGTTTGTCTTGTTTTCTCTGCTCAGCTCTGCATCATGAACTTCACTTCCCTCCTCCCTGCAGGCTCTGAGGGTGTGAACATGTGTGTAGGTCTGTAGATCACAGAGGTTGTCAGGTCTATGGTATAATGGGACCAACAGGGAATGCCACCGGCAGCAAAATCCCACAAAGAGGAGCAAGCTCGGTACGTTTCTAGGTCAGAACTTACTCTAACAGAGCGAGCTGTGCAAACTCCTTTATATAGCAAGTTGTTTAATTAAGATAACAGATGTTACTATTATACAAGTCCTAGTGAGCCACGCTTTAATTGGCCATTCATTCACATGGCTTGTGACTGGTTAAAACCAGTTCAAACAACCATTTCCCTGCCATGGGTGTTTTTCCCACTACAATTAAATTGAATAAACAATGCATCCGGTGTACATTCATTTAAATGAGACGGTTTTAATGGTACAGGAGTTTAATATGAACAATAATGTCACAGCAGAATAATTTCCTGGTTTAAAAGGCAAGTTGAGTTTTCTGTTGAATCCATCTATGGACCCTGGGCTAGGCTGACAATCAGCTGCTGGGGAAAAATAGCAAAGAAAGTCTTCATTTGAGTAGTGTTTGATGTCTCATATTTATAATGACAGGGGGATCTACTTGCAGCTTTTATGTTCAGATTTTAATATAATCTGGACAGGAAAGAGGGATAATTGACAGCCTGTCATTCCTGTCAGTGTACTAGAGAAAACAAAGACAAGACACACACATACACACACACACACACACACACACACTCACACACAAACACACTCACACAAACACACATACATACACACAGGCATATATACACACAAACACATTCATACAGGCACACACATACACGCACATACAACTCTAACAGTATTGTCATGGTTAATCTTGGCTGCTAAGTTGTAGGAATTTGGAATCAACTAACACATGCTTACAGGGCACTGTGAGAGTTTTGGGAAGACTGAAAGAAGGGGCAGACTTGCTGTGGTACTATAATGACCCAGGATGATGGAGGAAGTGTCTAGGAGAGTATCAATCCAGGATGCCTCAGATGAGGATGGCTGGGATTGACTTTCTCCCCACTCCCAAGCTGGCACCATAAGGTCTACTTCCCTAACATCATCAGTAAGAATTTATTACCCTGACAGTTACCAGTCTTCACTCCTTGTTTGACCTGATATGGTTCTTCCCCCTCCCCTGACCCTACAGCCCAAGTATTCAGATGAAGCATCTTCTAACACTGCTGCCCTGGCCAATTGTACATGGTCACACAAACTTTGCCCCAGAGATCCTGGCTACCTACCCAGGGGCATAAATACCCTCCCTCAATAAACTGAACCAGTTCTCCAAAGCTGTTCCTGGGTGGGTGGGTGTTCTTTGCCTGTGTACTCACTGCAGACCAAGATTCTGTCTTCACCAGCCCTCCAGGTTATGCTTCCCTCCCTCCATTCCAGCTTGATGTGCAATGGGCCTGGCTACCCAAGGAGGGAAGAGGACACAGGGCTGGCTACTTTAAGGCTGCAGTATTCCACCTGTGTGCTTTTGCTCCTTGCTGGTGGGTGCATCTACTCGATTGCTGCTTCTATTCTCATCCTCTCTGACCCTGGCTTTCCAGGTTTTCATAAATGGACAGGGACTACTGAGCTTTTCAGCCTTGTGCACTGAAAAGCAAGCTGCTAGGTTCTTAGCCTTTCTGACATGCAGACAATCGGGATTATAAAAGCCAATCTAATAAATTCATATGTGTCATATATTCATTATATCTATTCTGTTCCTCCAGAGAACCCAGATGGATATAACTTGTTCTTAGGGAAGGAAAAAAAATACAGTATTTATTTAACTTTCCAAGGGAAAGTCCTAAGAATGCCATATTAGACTTCTTCATTACTCAAGGAGTTGTAAAACTCTCCTGATCTTTCTGATTACCACCAGAAGCAGGGATAAAGGGACAGGTTCAGATACAGATTTTCAAATATCAGTGGACACAGGATTAAGCTAACTAATAACAGGAATAATGGTTGAGAATTTTTAAAAATAATTAAAAACAAATTCAGTCTATTAGCTAAGCTTTGTAGAGTTTTACAGCGCTAGTTTTCAAGTTATTAACTTATCTTGTGTGTTGCAAGGTACTCTCAATTTCATGTTCTTGCCTCTTTCTCGTCAAATCTTCATTACTGTCACTGATTTTTATTTTATTTACAAAAGAAAAAAATTTATGACAAGCAGTGATGACTCACACCTTTAATCCCAGTACTTGGGAGGCAGAGGCAGGCAGATCTCATTGAGTTCAAGGTCACCTGGTCTACAGAGTGCATTCCAGGGCAGCCAGGCCTACACACAAAAAAAAGCCTTTCTTGAAAAACATAAAATAAAATGAAAAATTTTATATGCATGAGCATTCTGCACAGATGTTTGAGTACCAGATGTGTGATGGTGCCTATGGAAACTAGAACAGGGCTGTGATCTTCTGGGGCAGCAGTTCTCAACCTTCCTAGTACCGCAGCCCTCTAACACAGTTCCTCATGTTGTGGAGACCCCCAACCAGAAGATTCTTTGTTATTTCTTCATAACTGTACTATTTTGCTATTGTAATGAATCATAATGTAAATATCTGACATGTAAGATATCTTATGTAAGACTCCCAAAAGGGGTCAAGACCCACAGGTTGACAATTACTATTTTGGTGTTACAGATATTTATATACTGTCATAAAGGTGTGTGGAATCAAGCGAAGGTCCTCTGTAAGAGCAGCAAGTGTTCTTTAAAACTAAGCCACTTCTTCACCTCCTAGATTTTTTTTTAATCATAATTTTACTGTAATAGCAAGAATACAAATGATACTGCAAGAGCAAGGGTAAGTGGCCAGTGGTGCTGCATCTTGACATGGGGACATAAGTCACATGGCTAAATCGAGTTTTCATGCTGTTGGTAAAGAGGAAGTTTTCCTCAGTTCCAGCCAATTACTGTCATACAGACATGCAGACGAGTGCAGATCCTGAAGAGGAGTCAGAAGTCTGGCTACATGACACATTCCACACCGTGCTTGGGGGAAGCTCATTTAAAAATGTAAAACGGAATGGGGCTAATATACTAAGCTTCTTAATGCAAGCTAAAGGGGCTGGTGCAGAAGATAGAAACCCTTAGAAACAGGCCCAGTTCAATCCCCAGATGCCACAGGCAGCAGAAGAAAATCAAGTGCCCAGAGCCCATACACATGTTGTGGCATGTGTGCACCTTCATTCTCTCATATTTACCAACAAAATAGTAAATACACAAAATAAGCAAGAATTTGGAAATGTAAGCTTTCAGACCTTCTGCTGGTGTCTTTCAAGGTTTCTAACTGGTATTCTTGGTAGATACCCTAATTGTTTTACAGTGGGAAGAGGAATCCTTAGTTTGAACATACTGTTACACCAGCATATACACAGCAATATTTAATTGGAGACCGCTCTGGAGCAATCTGAGCACAGTTGTTCAGTAAATATAAGATTATGGTGCTGGGAACCAGTGATTCCCATGTGTTGGAAAGCCACATGAGAAAGAATGTTTGGCAGGGTTTTCCAAGGCATTCCCTTGCCTGTGATCCCTTCTGTATGCTCCTAGGCTCTTTCTTCCCACCTTTACCTCCTCTGATTTCACAATGATTTACTTAAATGATGGGCATACTCAGGGATGCTGCGGCAACAGCAACAGACCAGAAATCATGTTTTTCTACAAAGCTTCATCTAAGTCTAAAATCTGCATAATCAGAGGTGAAATGGTTTCGTGAATAGATGCATTCTTCAAAGATGATGGGACTCTCTAAGTCTTCTCATACTTTTATTGCACACATATATACATTATAGAAACATTTCAGTAATAAAATATTCCACACAACTTTTGAAAGTTTGTAAATGAGTCTAGATGAGCAAACACATTCAGTGAGTGTTATGTTTTATTAAAAGATAAGGAGAGAAGGCATATGTTTGGTGAAGGTAAGGTATGGTGTCTGGGGAGGCAGTGCCTCTCTGGGACTACACTGAGGCATCCCTTCCCCCTTTGAGGTACCAGCCACACAATGATATAGTATAGAATAGAATTTATTCAGGGAATAAGGAGGGGAGTTGAGAGAAAGGCAGAGAGAGAGAGAGAGTGTGTGTGTGTGTGTGTCAGAGAGAGAGAGAGAGAGAGAGAGAGAGAGAGAGAGAGAGAGAGAGAGAGAGAGGCTGGCCATGAGTACATGGAGAAAGATGGGGAGGAGAATGGGGAAGAGGGGGAAGAGGGTAAGGGAGCAAGGGCAGGAGATGGAGAGAGGAGGGGGCAAGTAGCCCTTTATAGTGAGTCAAGCATACCTGGCTGTTACCAGGTAACTGTGGGGTGGTGCCTAGACAATTGCCAACAGTAAGGTGTAGATGTGTATGTGTGTGGGAGGGTGTACACATGCATGTGTGTCTTTGTGTGTGCAAGCTCATATGCATGTATGTGTGCACCTATGCATGTGTGTGTATGTATGAAATGTTATTTTTAATCTATTCTCTTTTGAAGACATTGCTTAACAAAAATCTTCCTTGCACAACGACCTATACCAATGTTAACTAAGTGCTCTGCACTTTTAGTTTCTGCCTCTTTTTCCATTGAAAGGAAAAAAGAGCTTTTTTTGTTTTGTTTTTTGTTTGTTTGTTTGTTTGTTTGTTTTTTTGTATAATATAGCCCAAGAGGAAGGTAAGGGGGGTAGTCTTCTTAACCTGGTGTAAATGTCTGATTTTTTCCCAGCTTTTCTTTGCTTATTTCCTTTTTTCCATCTCCTTTTCAATACAGATGATGGGTCATTAATTTTACCCAGGATGAACAAACGGAATAAGATGATTGATAACCTTGAATGGAAGTTGAAGAAGACAGTAGCTGTTGGATGTGGAGACTGGCAGACAACTCTAAGAAGCAGAAAGGTGCATGGGACAGAAGGAACAGAGAATTCATGGACAGTGAAACCCACCGTCAACAAACAGCAAGACTGTGTTGGTCACTGAGTTGGTCTTCGGATGAGAAAGAGTTGGACCAATGCAATTACAGGAGGACTCATACTTTGATTCCTTTTCATGAATCATTCTCTACTGCAGATTGTATTTTGAACATGGTACAAAATCCATGCAGAAGATCAACTGGTAGACATCCTTAGATAATGAGTGGCTTCAGATCCTCCATCATAAGGATCCTTATGATCCTTATGATCCTTATGATCCTCCATCATAAGGATACCATTTAGCCAATCTTATCATAATATTACAGAGACCGGACCAATGCATTCCAAACTTGAACTTGACCCAAGGATAGTGTTTGATGACTCTTCACAGTTGTGTCTCTTCTTGATCTTCCCTCCACTAAGGCTATATTGGTTAGAACCAGTGGTATGAGGTCAGTAGGAAATTGACCCAAGGACTTAGATATCAGGCCTACTTGCTTCCAGTGGGAACATTTCTGAAGGGCTATATTTTTGGAGCCTCCAGCAGGATTGGCTGGATCCTCATTTACAGCCAACTAGCACAGCAGTGTTTCTTTGCCTTCCTTACTCCTCTACTAGCCTATCCCTAGAGAGCATTGCCCATAAAGTTTTATGTTGTAGTTGACTTGTGCAAGGTTTCCAGCAACTGTAAGGTAATGTTAATATCATGTCTTATTTCAGATATTTGTTAAATAAGAACTGAAGTCGTTTTTGGAGATTTGAGACTATAGAGGTCTCGGTGCTGTGATATTGCATTATTTTATTTTTAGCAAGTGTTTAATAATAGTCTAATACAGGAAAACAGGTTGCGTTATACATTCAGAACCAAGCAGTCAATTGCTCTGTGGAGAAGCAGAATGAAAAAGTAGAGAGAGGTGGACCTGCCTTGGGTAGCTAGAGGCAATACTGCCCATGCACTGCTGTTGTTGTTTGGTGTTTGTTTACTTTTTTTTTTTTTTTTTTGGTTTTTTTTTTTTTTTTTTGAGACAGGGTTTCTTTGTGTAGCCCTGGCTATCCTAGAACTAACTCTGTAAACCAGGCTGGCCTTGAACTCACAGAAATCCACCTGCCTCTATCTTCTGAGTGCTAGGATTAAAAGTGTACATCACCACCACCCAGCTTGTTTGTTTGTTTGTTTGTTTGTTTTACTCTATACTATTGTGATCACAATGATAAAATGGAAAAATAGATTTATAAGCCTGCTACCTCAAAATGTTGTTCATATAAAATTTAATAAAGCAGGCACTGTGTTTTTTGTTGGTGTATAAGAAGATGTAGCATACACCAAAGCAAACAAAGCTAAGACAAACACATGATAATTCATTAATTCTCTGGGCCACGTTCTTACCTTGCAGCTTCTTATTTACATGAAATAGTAAACATTAGGAATTTCATAGTAAAGATTGTTGAATCAGTTTTTAATCAATGAATTTCTTTTTTTTTAAAACTATGTTGCTGTAATTCTAAGACAACTACGAACACAAATATATACAAGTGGAAGGTAAAGAATGAGATATGCCATTCTAGGGAATCTCACTAGTGAGCTACTCCAGCCAGATTGCACCTTCTAAAATCTAAGACAACTATGAACACATACATGGATGAATGAATTATGAGAATAACACTCTCATGATCCAATCACTTCTCAATGATGTTATCAACTGGGAGGTAATCTTCAATACATAAAAGAGGGGCACTCATATCAAAACTAAAATTCCAAGCCAGATATTAGGGAATTGTCTGCAGTCATTTAAAATATTACACTATAAAAATATATTAATGTAAATAATATCTCTATAGCTACTGAAGATGCTCTTTAATATAGAATGAAGTCACCTATGATAAGCTGAGGTTAACAAAACAAGACACTTCACTGACTTACTACTTACTAAACATTCATCGGTTAATAACATAGTCATTGTAGACTACTGGTCATTTCTTCTCCTGATCACTTGGCTGACTGGAAGCTGTCACTCACAAACACTGTACAGTATCGTTAGATAAAGCTTATGGTCAATCACAAGCTCAGGAAAAGATTCAGATTTATACCCAGAGTGCAGTTTCTATTTACTGGATGGATATGTCTTTGTGTCATCTCACATTTAGACCACTGCTATTTTGTAAACCATCTGTGTTTGTTAATCTGCATAAATTACGACATCAACAAAGATGCTGCAGCTAAGAAATTCCCGAGTGTTATTTCTTCCTACATGGAATTTCAGCTTCTTCATCCTTGAGAGAGCTCCAAGCAAATCCCTATTTGTCCTGTGCTAATTATAGCCTTGAATTGTTCACACTATCATGTATTTATTTACTAATTGATTGTTGAGACAGGGTTTCATATGCCTGAGGCTAGGCAGGATCTCACTACATAGCCAAGCATAACTTTGAATTTCTGAACCTTGAATTTTTGATCCTTGAATTTCTGACCCTCCTGCCTCTATTTCCTGAACTCACAGACTATAGTGATGGTTAAAAGTCCCATACCTATGCTTTCTTATCTGGGATTTGTACAGTCATACCATCTTAAGGTAACATTCCCACTTTGTCCTGATTCTCTTTAGCTTATCCAAACGTGCATGCCTGATTTAGACGGATAACACACAGACAGCTGCATCTTGTTCTCTGTCCAGCAATTTAATCAACATTTTTTCCTAACCAGTCTTTATTATAATTCTGGGCATGAAAATTCACATCAGAATCACTACAATAAATTAATGCATACTTACTTCATGTAGGGGTAAAAACACTTATTTATTTAGCTATCTGCAACTCTTAATTCCTTGAATATTCTGTGCAATAATGTTCATCTGAAAATATATTTAGGTATCATGATATTCTCAATACAACTTTCAGGTTAAATGTTCTGAGAAGGACTGGACTCCAGAAAGTTCAAATTACATTTCTCATTATTATTTGGTTAGAGAAAATTTCTATGGTATGTGTCACTTCTCATCAAATATTAAGTTACTGTGAAAAGTACTCATGTAATTATTTACTATTTTACCTTTGACTTAAACATTCCTATTAAAAAAACCCATATTTTAACTCACCTCACAGGACTGAATTTTAATTCTTGTTCTTTATCATGATGTAATTTGCCCCATGTATAAAATTCTGTAAGGTACATCTCTGATATCTTGATGGATCTCCTAATCACTGTTTCTGGTGGGGAAGGTTTTGCTAAGATTTTACTATTAAAAGAAAAAATTATCTTTTAAAAGATTGATTTTTATCATTATTTTTAACTTATATATGTGTATGCATGCTTGCATGTGTTTGTGCATGTGTGTGCTTGCATGATTATGTATGTGTGTGCATCCACATGCATGTGAGTGTGAGTGTGAGTGTGTGTATGTGTGTGTGTGTGTGGGTGTGTGTGGGTGCGCAGGTCCAGAAGAGGACATCGGTTTCTTGGGAGCTGGAGTTAGAGGCAGCTATACGCCACCCATTATGGGTGCTGGGTCCTTTGGTCCTCTGGAAGAACAGCAAATTCTCTTAAGCAATGAATCATCTCTCCAGCCTGCGACATTCTTTTTTTTTTTTTTTTTTTTTTTTTTTGGTTTTTTCGAGACAGGGTTTCTCTGTGTAGCCCTGGCTGTCCTGGCACTCACTTTGTAGACCAGGCTGGCCTCGAACTCAGAAATCCGCCTGCCTCTGCCTCCCGAGTGCTGGGATTAAAGGCGTGCGCCACCACGCCCGGCTGCCTGCGACATTCTTAATCTTAGAACCTGTACAGTTTTAACTATGCTTCCTAGATTGATTATTGCTTGGGTCATAAAATAGATATAACTGAACATGTGAATCATGGTGAAAGTATTGCTGTGTTGAATTTCATTGTGACATTTCTATCTTTGTTCTGATACCCCCCACACTATTCTAACCTCCCCAATTACTTTTATCATTGCTATTGCTTTTACTTTTGTATAAGATTCCTTTATGAGTCTTTGTGTTGTCTGATTCCTCTGTTTATTCAACATGTACTTCCTAACATGGCAAATTCTATTCCTGGAGTGATGAACAAGCAGAGCTGGATGCATGGGAGGTCTGTCCTCACATAGCTTGCAGACAGTTCAGGAATACAGATAACTGTCAAGTCATCCAAGGCAGGAATGAGTTACTACAAACACAGAAAAATGTGAACCAAGACTTGAAGGAAACACATGCTGATGATGTGTTCATGTCATGGCAAATATCTATTATCATCTTGACTGGATTAGAAAAACATCTGTGAAATTAATGTGTCAAGATTCTGGATGTGCCTGAGAAGACTTCAACAGAGAAAATTGAGGGAGAAAGACTCACTGAAACTGTGGGAGATGTTTCCTTTCTTCGATTCTTGATCCTTCTTGGTCCATCAAGATGTGAGCAAGACGCCTTAGGCCCCTGCCATCACAAGACCTGGTTTCCCACATTTCCTTCCCTATTATGGTGAATCTGAATTTCCTTAAACCATGAGCCAAAATAAATACTTCCTTTATTACATTGCTTCTTTTCTTTCAGGTATTTTATTACAACAATTAGAAAAGCAACTGATTCAGTTGAGAAATAAGGTGTACAAATATGCCTTTTGGTTGTTTGTGTTTTAACAATTAGCCACAAGATAGATTTCTCTTTGATAAGTCCATTTGGCCATGGGGCAGAGAATAGTGGGCAAGCACAGAAGAGCAATAAGTGGTGGCTACTGCAGTGGCCCAGGGAAAAGGTTGGTGGTAGGCCAGGGAACTGGTGATGTAGAAAGGCAGGCAGGAGACAGATACTAATCTTTGGGAGTAGAATTGATAAACTTCACTAATGTATTAGATATGCAGGATGGGAATACAGAACAACCAATAATTTCTGTGTTTCCAACTTTAACCATGGGAGGAATTTTGTGTGTAGCTAGGAGAAGTCTTGGCTTCAGGACAGAGGAAGGTGGCTAGGATGAATTGCTTAGGGGATAATTTTGAACCAAAGTTTAAGAGGCAACAGCAGTTTAAACCCAGTAGGGATATTCTCTCTAGAGAGACAGTGGAAGAGGAAGGAGCAAATTTGATAGTGTAGATGAGGGAGAATTTGATGTACTGGTGGAATGGTACAGTAGAAAGTGAGAGCAAAGGGAGGCCTGGTGCTGTGAGGAGGAGGATGTGTGCAGGAAAGGTCACAGACCTTGAGACAATGAGAAAGAGAGACATCGATTTTGAGCTGCATTGTTGTTTTCTGCATTGTAATCCCCTCAAAATGTTTTTTCTGACAGTGGGAGCATCCAACTTCAATTTTCTTTTCATAACAACTGCATGCTTTGGAACAAACCACTTCCTTTTGGAATAAAAACTTTAAGATCAAATCAATATGTGGGAAAGTAGATGTTATGAAAGCAACTAAAATGTTCAATTGTATTTCTGTAATACTAATCAGAGAAACACTCTAGACCAGTGATTCTCAACCTTCCTAATGCCCTGACCCTTTAATAAGGTTCCTCATGTTGTAGTGTCCCCTAAGCATAAGATTATTTTTGTTGTTAATTCATGACTATAGCTTTGCTACTGTTATAAATTTTAATGTCCATTTGTATTTTCATATGGTCTTTGAGGGATTAAGAACTACTGGACTTAATCTAGTGAGACCCAATGGTCTAGACCTTTTTTTCCTCCCTTCTCTCAAGCAGGCAATCATCTCCATAACTAGACTTTAGTACCCTGTCCCCACCTCTCTTTGTTAAGGTAGCACTATGTGAAACTCTTCAAGGCCCTCTCTTATACTAAACTTGTTCAATAGTCCTCTGAAGGCATATGAGTTGAAGCCATGATCACCAGCCTATGGTATAGGTGGGAAGTGGAGAAATTTTTAGAAGATGGAACTGAGTCTATGTAAGTTAGTGGTTATATACCAGAGTCCTGAATCTTTTTTTCTAAGCTTTTCTCTTTTTCTCTTTTCTCTTTCCTCTTTTCTCTTTCCTCTTTTCTCTTTCCTCTTTTCTCTTTCCTCTTTTCTCTCTTCTTCTCTCTTCTCTCTTCTCTCTTCTCTCTTCTCTCTTCTATCTTCTCTCTTCTATCTCCTCTCCTCTCCTCCCCTCCCCTCCCCTCCCGTCCCCTCCCCTCCCCTCCCCTCCCCTCCTCTCCTCTCCTCTCTTTTTCTTTTATTATTATTCTTTAATCTATTTTTACAGTACAGTCATTATTTCCTTCCTGGTATACCCTCCAACAGTTCTTCATTCCATTCTTCCTCCCCTGTCTCCAAGAGGATGTCCCCCACCCCCCACCCCACCAGACCTCCCTGCTTCCTGGGGCCTCAAGTCTCTTGCTGGTTAGGTGTTGCTTCTCTCACTGAGGCCAGACCAGGCAGTGTTGATGGTCTTATATCAGCTCATGTATGTTGCTTGGTTGGTGGCTCAGTGCCTGAGAGACCTCAGGGGTCCAGGTTAATTGAGACTGCTGCTTTGTTTCCTTACTTATCATGATTCGAGCAACTTTCTCCACCCTCCCCTCCCTATTGAGGTATGGGGTTATGTCCAGGTTGGTAAGAAAGCTGGAACCATTTCCAAAGTGGTTGTAAAAGCTTGCAATCCCACCAACAATGGAGGAGTGTTCCTCTTTCTCCACATCCTCGCCAGCATCTGCTGTCACCTGAATTTTTGATCTTAGCCATTCTGACTGGTGTGAGGTGGAATCTCAGGGTTGTTTTGATTTGCATTTCCCTGATGATTAAGGATGTTGAACATTTTTTCAGGTGCTTCTCTGCCATTCGGTATTCCTCAGGTGAGAATTCTTTGTTCAGTTCTGAGCCCCATTTTTTAATGGGGTTATTTGACTTTCTGGAGTCCACCTTCTTGAGTTCTTTATATATATTGAATATTAGTCCCTTATCTGATTTAGGATAGGTGAAGATCCTTTCCCAATCTGTTGGTGGTTTTTTTTGTCTTATTGATGGTGTCTTTTGCCTTGCAGAAGCTTTGCAGTTTCATGAGGTCCCACTTGTCAATTCTCGATCTTACAGCACAAGCCATTGCTGTTCTATTCAAGAATTTTTCCCCTGTGCCCATATCTTCAAGGCTTTTCCCCACTTTCTCCTCTATAAGTTTTAGTGTCTCTGGTTTTATGTGAAGTTCCTTGATCCACTTAGACTTGACCTTAGTACAAGGAGATAGGAATGGATCAATTCGCATTCTTCTACATGTTAACAACCAGTTGTGCCAGCACCATTTGTTGAAAATGCTGTCTTTCTTCCACTGGATGTTTTTAGCTCCCTTGTCAAAGATCAAGTGACCGTAGGTGTGTGGGTTCATTTCTGGGTCTTCAATTCTATTCCATTGGTCTATTTGTCTGTCACTATACCAGTACCATGCAGTTTTTATCACAATTGCTCTGTAGTAATCTGGAGGTTCCTCAGAAAATTGGACATAGTACTACCGGAGGATCCAGCAATACCTCTCCTGGGCATATATCCAGAAGATGTCCCAACCGGTAAAAAGGACACATGCTCCACTATGTTCATAGCAGCCCTATTTATAATAGCCAGAAGCTGGAAAGAACCCAGATGTCCCTCAACAGAGGAATGGATACAGAAATTATGGTACATTTACACAATGGAGTACTACTCAGCTATTAAAAAGAATGAATTTATGAAATTCCTAGCCAAATGGATGTACCTGGAGGGCATCATCTTGAGTGAGGTAAAACAATCACAAAAGAACTCACACAATATGTATTCACTGATAAGTAGATATTAGCCCAAAACTTAGGATACCCAAGATATAAGATACAATTTGCTAAACGCATGAAACTCAAGAGGAATGAAGACCAAAGTGTGGACACTGTGCCCCTTCTTAGAATTGGGAACAAAACACCCAGGGAAGGAGTTACAGAGACAAAGTTCGTAGCTGTGATGAAAGGATGGACCATTTAGAGACTGCCGTATCCAGGGATCCATCCCATAATCAGCTTCTAAACGCTGACACCATTGCATACACTAGCAAGATTTTGCTGAAAGGACCCAAATAAAAAAATAAATAAATAAAATAAATATATAATAAATATATATAAATATATAATAAAATAAATAAATAAAAAAAAAATCTTGTGAGAGGATGCCGGGGCCTAGCAAACACAGGAGTGGATTCTCACAGTCAGTTTTGGATGTATCACAGGGCTCCCAATGGAGAAGCTAGAGAAAGTACCCAAGGAGCTAAAGGGATCTGCAACCCTATAGTTGGAACAACATGATGTACTAACCAGTACCCCGGAGCTCTTGTCTCTAGCTGCATATGTATGGAAAGATGGCCTAGTTGGCCATCACTGGAAAGAGAGGCCCATTGGACTTGCAAACTTTATATGCCCCAATGTAGGGGAATGCCAGGGCCAAAAGAATGGGAATGGGTGGGTAGGGAAATGGGGGGCGCTTTGGGGGACTTTTGGGATAGCATTGGAAATGTAATTGAGGAAAATATGTAATAAAAATATTAAAAATTAAAAAAAAGAAAGCTGGAACCATTAAAAAAGCTAAAATAAACTTTTTTTCTCTTTCTTTTAACTTGACTTCCCCAGGTATTTGAGTTTTTAAAAACATTTTGGAAGGAAGTTGTGTGTGTGTGTGTGTGTGTGTGCGTGCATGCATGCACGTGTTTATGTAAATATACATACCAAAATAAGGCAGTCAAATTCCCTGGAGCTAAAGTTACAGATAGTTGTGAGGGGATACTAAGTATCAAATACTGGTCTTCTGCAAGCACTCTTAGCTTCCAAGCAATTTCTCCTACCCTGCCTCAGGTATTTTGATACAATAATGAAAACTCAAGGAACACAGGGTCCCTGAGCTCATGCTTACCACCTTTGCAAGCTCACATACTCCATCATCATAGGATATTTTCCTTAAACACTTCAGTCCCCTCCAATAAGTCTTTTTCATCTTTTAAAAAAACATAGATCCTGATTAGAGCTGCTTAATATCCAACTACTAAAGCATTGCCTTCAATGAAACTCTTTACTTCAAGGTTAATATTAGCTTTGTCGTCGTCGTCGTCCTCCTCCTCCTCCTTCTCTTCCTCCTCCTCCTTCTCTTCCTCCTCCTCCTTCTCTTCCTCCTCCTCCTTCTCTTCCTCCTCCACCCACAGACTTATTTTGTGATCTTCAATTTTTATGGCCATAACGTGATGCCTGATCACTACCTATTCATTTTCTTCAGATCTTCAGAGCATACCTATTTTCTTGTTCTTCTCTTAGGTTTTTTGGTAAATCTGTTTGTTTTTCTCTGTCATGGCTTTCTTATTTCAAATGAGTCTGGCTAGAACCTTTATGTGTAGCATTCTCAATGCACCTTATTCACTTACACCACTTCAAAGGTGGTTTGGAAAGCCACATTTCTGCTCCTGTTCTTTCCACTCTGGCATTGGCAAGCTTGAGCAGCATATACTCCAAGAGTAGTGGGACATTTGTAATTGCTTACCAATCTCTTGTTTTGGGAGGAAAGTGCCTTTGAAATATGCCAATTCTCGCAGTGCCAATAACGCTAGTGGATCTAATTTCAAGTTACTCAAGGGACTGATCACTGGACATAAAGCTGGGAAGAAAGGTGCAGAGTCAGCTCTTGTGAGCCTGGGTGAGCAGATTCTAGCTCACTATTACATAATCAGATTTTTCAAACCCAAAAGACTCAAACAATACCACTCCCTAGCCAAACCAGTTAGTATGGGGTTTCCAGAGATTATGAATAGGCATAAAGAAATCTTTCTTTCTCTTCCTTCCTTCCTTCCTTCCTTCCTTCCTTCCTTCCTTCCTTCCTTCCTTCCTTCCTTCCTCCCTCCCTCCCTCCCTCCCTCTTTCCTTCCCTTCCCTTCCCCTTCCCCTTCCCCTTCCCCTTCCCCTTCCCCTTCCCCTTCCCCTTCCCCTTCCCCTCCCCTTCCCCTTCCCCTCCCCTCCCCTCCCCTCCCCTCCCCTCCCCTCCCCTCCCCTCCCCTCTCCTTCCTTCCTTCGTTCCTTCCTTCCTTCCTTCCTTCCTTCCTTCCTTCCTTCCTTCTGTCCTTCCTTCTGTCCTTCCTTCCTTCCTTTCTCCCCCCCAGTCTTCTACCTCTCCTCCTCCCACTCTTCCTCCTCCTTCTTCATGTTTAAGCATCAGCCCCACTCTTGACACATACATAGCAGTTTGCATAAGAGATCTACTTTAGAGAGACTATTACATCCCATCAAATAATTCCCTCTCAGAGCTATGCTTTAGCCTTGCTGAGTTATTATACATGACAAGAGGCATGGAACATTAAATAATTTATGCTAATATTACCATTTATTTGTTTTCTTTAAAAATTTAAAACTCTCATTCTATGATATAATTATATTGTTTCACACAGGAAGGCAGTTGAATTACAAAATATTTCTTATGCTTCAGAGATTAGTAGGTGGGATTGTGTATAATCAAACACACACACACACACACACAAATTCTGCTTAATAGAGTCTTTTAGCCACCACCTGGAATTCTCATCAGGCAACCTAATTCTGCTATATGAGCCCTCTAGGTACCATATGCTGTAACTGTATAGAGAGCCAAGAGTTACCCTAATGACTTCATTTGGCAAAGGCAACTTAGAAACACCACGATGGATATTTACTAGAAGGATCATAATTAACTATGGCATATATGTTATTGAAATATGAAGGCGAAACTATAAAACAGAAAAGTCAGGGCCCAAAACACTGTGTGATCTCAGGTGTTCAATATTTACATAAGCCATCAAGCAGATTTGTCTTTCCTGAGGTGGCAAAGTCAGGAGGAACTCCAGTTATGGCCTTGCTTCGGAACTGAATAGGAATACCAGTTACATCACTCTGGTTCTAATTGCTCTTAATTATACGCCACTTGGTTTGGATATTTTCATGATCACTTAAACCCATTTGACGATAGCAAGCTATTTCATCTGAACAAAAGCACTGCTGAGATAATTCAAAGATTTCATTTACCTCTCTTCTCTAAGGGGTTTAGCTGGTTCTGACCCAGCCTTGAAATCAAGCCATTACCCATGTTCCCTGCAACTCTCTGCAACTATAAAGCCTATGGATACAAAGGCTGCCAATTCATTACTGAAAATTTGAGGTGATTAAAAGTCAAGGCTGCTGGTGCCACTCATACTATTGATATTAAAAGCACTATCAATTTCCCACTGTTCTAAAAGGGAGGTAAAAAAATTGCTTTATTTTTTCTAGTGATTTTTTTTTTTTTTGTCTTATGACTAGATTCCAGATGCTTTGTGCAGTACAGAGGAACATAATGATTCTATCTTCTAGCAGTACTTCTGAATTCATGGACCTTGTGATACATGAGACATGGGTTCAATTCCCAGTTCTCGCACTGACAAGCCCTACGAGCTTCCAGTACATAAATGCACTGTCAGGCCCTGGTTAGAGTTAGCAACAGCACTGACCTCATAACTAGTTTATAAGGTTCAAAGTGATCTCATACAATATTTAGCAAAGGTCATAGTAGAGATTTTTAAAAATGTAATAATGAATTGGGAAGGTTTGAAAATGTTCATTTTTTTTTTAAATTGAGATTTATATAATGCCACAAGGCAACCAAGGAATACATCACTAGAGCCAAAGAATGAAGTTTCCTGAATCCCCAAGGTTCCTGATGCTTAAGATTTATTCATGAATGCAACAGTGACAGAGGGTGATCAAAGTCTCATTTCAGCTTAATGGCTGGAGATTCCCCAGGGCTTCCTGCAACCAAGCTGACACTCCATGTTTCTGTCACTACTATTTTGTATCCATCAACATTATTTCATAATGTCAATAATCTCTCCGGAAACTCATGGCATCTTCTTATTGAGGATGATTCTATTTCTCCCATCTAAACTCTGCAGACACTGACTCTGCCCCACCCTCATTTCTTGTACTCATGTGACTTGCTAATGTCTGTCATCCAATGCCGCATGTTTGTGAGCACCAATATGCACACACACCCTCTCTGCTGTCTGCTTCTTTATAAGGATCACTTGCTTTGACAGCAGCTTGTACTCAGATTCTGTAGGGAGCTACTATTGGCAGGTCCTGCCTGCCAGAGATGGTCTCTTCACTGAGTGTTCCCTAAGCACCATTGTTTGAGATGTTTGGACTCTATTATGTTAATTTGTGCTTTGTTGGTGGTTTCTAAATTGCTTCATGGGTGTATTGTTGCAATAACAGTGTTTTATAAAGCCCTAGGAAGCAAGTCTCATGATTTCTCTCTTTTCTCTCCCGAGCTGGATATTTTATGAACATAAAATTAAAAGAAAGCCACTATGTAAACCAGCTGGGGTGACTACAAGTTCCTGACAAGGGGTGCATTTCTAGCTTTTCTTTGCTTTGCTGCAATGTAGAATTGGTCAGAGATGTGGGGAACATGGCCAGGTTTCTGTTTGCCCTGCTGCTCTGCCACTTTCTGCCCCATCCCCCACCCCGTGCCTTCATGTTTAAAGGCCCCACCCTTGATCTAATTTCTCCAAGGGGTTCACGTCATTCCAAAAGAAGCTTCCTTGGCAAAAGTCAAGAGCTCTTGCTCTAGAGAGCCAAGGGAAATAATTCAAGGCTCCAACCAAATTTCCTTGCCCTTCACTTTGCATTTGATGGTCCCAATGGAAGAGACAATTTAATCAAAAGTGTAAGCACAGGAAACCCAAATAAAGTCAAAATAAAAAAGAAACTCAGCCATGGGGAGGGGCATGCGGCCCTGAGGATGCTTTCCTGTGCTCTGTCTGTCAGACAGATGGACTTTGGGAAACTTTCTCCTGTAAAGGACCAGACAGCCAGCGTTTCAGGCGCTGGGAGCTGAGTTTCTGTTGTAATCAGTCAACTTTGTCCTTCTGGTGTGAAAATTGCCATGGACGCTTAAGTAATGAATGTGCATAGTTGCCTTTGATAACATGTCATGTGTAGACACAGAAGTTTAACACCGATGCAACTGTTGGGTGCCACAGAATGCTGTTTTCCTTCAGATTCATTTCCCAGGGTTCAGACATGAGCAGAGGGTGGTGCCCAGCTTGTGGACTCTATTTTCTGTCTGGGAAAGAGCATATTATGAGGAGATAGCCTGTGTAAAGAATTTTTGCCTGGACAAAACAACTGTTTGAGAAAACAAAAGAAAACCAGTGTGAGTGAAGAGATAGTAGTGAGAGTGCGTGAGGTGGGAGAGATGCTCTCGGACAGTGGTCCCCAACCTCCCTAGTGCTTCGACCCTTTAGTACAGTTCCTCATGTTGTGGTGATCCCCAACCATAAAGTTATTTTGTTGCTACTTTATAACTGTAATTTTGCTACTGTTATGAATTGTAGTGTAAATATCTGATGTGCAGGATAGTTAATATGTGACCCTAAAGGGGTTGTGACCCACAGGTTGAGAAATGCTGATCTAGACATGGGATACCCTGAGGATATGGGGGGAACTTAAACAGGCTCACCTACAAAACACAAAATATCCACAGTCTTCTGGGTCCATCTCAGGATTTGTGAAAAAATTAGGATTTGGACACACACACAGACACACACACACACTCACACCTACACATATGTACCCATGTGATGTACACTCATATATAGTGCATGAATGTACCCATACACACACATGAATATGTGTGTATATATATCATGTGTGTAGTGTATGTATATGTTTGCATGCATATGTGAATGTGTAAATGTATAAGACATGTATATGTTGTATATGTATGGACATATGAATGTATATGTGCATATGGTATGTATATGATGCATGTGTATGTATATGATGTATATGTGAATGTATATGTGGATGTTCGTGCTATACACTGGTAGAGAAGCCATAGGAAGATATCAGATGGCATGCTCTATTATTGTTTGCTTTGTTATTTTGAGATAGGGTCGCTCGTTGAACATATATCAAGAGAGGTGGCTAATAAACCATAGTAACTCCCCTTCCTTTGCTTCCAAGAGGAATGGAGGTCACAGGCATGTGACCAAGTCCAGCTTTATATCTAAGTGCTGGCTCAGGCCATTGTATATCAAGCACTCTTACCAGCTAAGCCACCTCCTCAGCCTGAGACTTTGTATATCTCTGTTAGTGTTGGTACAGATAACAGTATTAATATTCAGAGCTATACTTGGGAAGTACACCTGGGTCTTTGCTGACAAGATGGAGAAATTCTGCCCCTAGGAAGCCTGGTGATTTCCTGGTTGGATGCACAGTAAGTCATAACACACTCTCTGAATACTGCTGCCAAATTCAAATGACTAAAGATAGGATGCTCCTTAAAGGAAGTGTAGAGAGGCATAGCAGTACCTTCCTGAACTCTGTCTGGTCCTCAGTGAAATATAAGCTCATGTTTTTCACACTGTGTTTTTTGTTTGCTTTTGTTTTTGTTGTGTGTTGTGTTTTTTTTTTTTGTTTGTTTTTTATACCAGGTTCAAAAATACCTCAGCCTTATTTCCAGTAAAAAGATTCTATTTCCTTTCAAATAAAATATGTTTTTAAACACTGCTCCTTATAGTTAAATATTCCATCCCTACCTTCATCAATTCCCTCCAAGAAGCAAATGCTTTTGTCTGGCTGTTTTAGTGGTTAATTTTTCTGATTGCTGTAATGGATCACCCGACAGAAACAACCTAAGGAAGTGAGCTATTTATCTTAGCCTGTGGTTTCCTTCTATCAGGGCAGGGAAGGCATAGCAGGACTCATATCTGCATCAATGGTTAACATGAAGGTAGGGCTCCATACATATTAGTGGCTCAAGGGCCAGAGAACTCAGTCCAGAAGCAGAGCTAAAGTTTACCCTCCCCTAGTAACCCACTGCCATCCTTCCAAGCCTCAAAATAGAAAGATGCCATAATCTCCCCAAACAGTGCCATCAGGTGGCAGCCCAGTATTTAAACACGGTGTGGGGAGATACTATATTCTAATTGTAGGAGCTGGTTTGCTCCTTACTAATGAAGATACTGAGTACCTACAGCATTCTAGGCACAATACAAGGGGCTACCTGTGTCCTGTAAGACCATGTCATTACATGTCTCTTCTCAACCTTTGTAGCCTGTGAGAAGAAATGAATACCAGCTCATCACATCTATAAACAAAGTTTCTACAAAAACAGGATGAATAGTCTTTGCCCTTTAAATGACTGCAGACATTTTTTTAGTCTCTCATTTTATGTCATCCACAGAACCCTGATTTCAATGACATTATGTCTATCATATTAAATATTTGTTGAACAGAGGGGGAATGAGAGACGTGACAGGCATTTATTAAAATGAATTAATCAGAAGTCTGATGTGGGATGCTTCAGCGTTTAGAAAACCCTGGGTGAGGGTTTGTCCCAGTGAAAGCTGCTAAGAGGTTTAACAGTTTTAAGGTTAATACACAGATTGAAAATGAGGAAAGGGGCAGAGGGCTCTCTCTGGCTAGCAAAGAGAACATTCATGTAGGAAACACTGCAAAGGACATTTTTAAAATAAAACAAGGATTGCTTTTAGGTTGAGAGCCTGATTTTACAGTTCCCCCAATGAGTACCATATATATGTTTAAGACCTAGCCAATACTCAGCAGGTTGAGACAAACAAGGGGTCAGACCCATCTCAGGTGGTCACTGTCTTAGTGTGGTCAGTAAGTATATTCACTCCTGACCATGATATTACATGTTGTACTACATTAAGGTAGAGAAGACTGCTGTGTTAAATTTATGGGGCCATCCAAAGGACTACCCATGAACAAATGTGTCATAAGAAATATTTATAAGAAATCTCTATCTTTTCACAACTGCACAGAGGTGCTAAAGACCAGAAGTGTCCAAGCCTCTCATCTGTAGCTCCATGTCTGGCAAGCTGAGGTAACAGGTGAATGTTCCAGAACTAGATTTGCAAGAAGCAGGATAAGGTTTATTTCCACAACTGTGCATGCAAAATTAAAGTGATATAGTACCGTCAATAAGCAGGGCAACAGATTCCATGAAGAGCCACGGTGCTTGCTGTTGCTTTGATGTTGTTTTGCCTCCAAGGCAGGATTTCCATTATTATGGAGATGAACTGCCTCTAATTATTGCAATAACATAATTGTTCCCTAGGGCAGAATCCCTAATAACAGAACAGTGTAGCTCTGCAGCAACTGTACGAGCTATCCTGAGGGCAGGTTTCTCATTAGGAGCACATATATAGACATTCTGCCTCCAGAAGAGAAACGGATCCCCGCAAGCAATAAGCTTCCCCTCCCACAATCGGCCTTCTGGGTAAATATCTGCCATCACATTTGGCATCTTCAGACCTGGGTTTCACACCTTGCATACAGGTGGAGTTCCACAGCCCTGTGCTGGGATTCCCTTCCACATTTTACATGAATTTCAACTCTCTTAAATGCCTTGGGGAAGGCAGGCAAATTGAGGTCATGATCTGATTTCACCTTGGAGGCAGATGTCAGTGTCTCCAAAAAGACACGCGAACATGATTTTATTCCTACTTGGGTAGAGTGTTTTAACAGATTGCTAGCCTTCAGAGGGTATGCTGTATAGTGCAGGCAAACCCAAATATGTGTTTCATTCCAAGAAGCTATAGTGAAAATTCTTTTTTTTTTTTTTTTTTCTGAGATGGGGTTTCTCTGTGTAGCCCTGGCTGCCCTGGAACTCATTTTGTAGACCAGGCTGGCCTCGAACTCAGATATTTGCCTGCCTCTGCCTCCAAGTGCTGGGATTAAAGGTGTGCGCCACCACGCCTAGCCTGTGAAAATTCTAAATGCTTAACATGGTTTTCCTGTCTGTCTTCAAAACTGGTCCATAGTGACCTAAACATGTTCTGTCCAAAGTGGCAGTAGGCTGCTAAATCAGACATCTCTTTGAGTAATTTGGTCGAATCTCTTTATTTTTATTTATTGATTTTTAGGAGAGATAATTCAATTTATTACTCTTAACTTGACCCTATCTTTCCCATATCTGGCCACACCCTCCCCCTTAACAGTTGGGCCTCTGGAAGGTAAAGGGATCAACTATAAAGTTTGGGGGGAAAGCAAGGTTGCTTGCCTCTCAAACATGGAAATATGAAGGGCTGCGTGGGAAATGAGAAACCCCTTTGGCAGTGGCCAAATGTCAGTACATAGGTTCATGGGCTCAGTCATAGTCTGCAGAGAGTCATAGTAAGCCACTGATCGTGTGAGATCACCAGACACCATTCAATATACACAGGGGCTCCAGAAGTTTGAACAGGCTCCATACAGTTAGGCACCTGATGCTCTTTCGCTTTCAAGAGCACAGGCTCAGGCAGCTTCAATTTTCGACCAGGAAATGGCCAGGAAGCAACCACTGAGTACCAGGCAGGGGTCTATATGAAAGTGTGACAGATTGGAAAGGCCTGATGAACATATAGCAGCCCTCCCAAATGATATGGGAAGGTATGAGAGAAGGTCATACAGATATAAGGAGGACTCACCTGTGCTAACTTGGAGACAGAAGAAAGGGGTCACAAATTATGGATTGGAGGAGTCCTGAGAAGCCAAAAATGTATTGTCCCCTAAAATCTCAAAAGGAATAGAACCCACAAGGGTGAGTTCTAGCCTAGTAAGGCCCATTTTAGAATGTTGATGATTTCAACAATCATATGTTAGATTGGTGTTGCTTAAACCAAGAACCCATTCCAAGCTGTATACTATGTGTGACCCTAGTGCCCCTGGAAGCCAGAAGAGAGCATCAGATCCCCTGGACCTGGAGTTATGGATGGCTATAAATCACCATGTAGATTCTGGCAACTGAATCTGGGTTCTCTGCCTAAGAAGTATGTACTTCTAACTACAGAGTCATCTCTCCAGGCCCCATTTTTTAAAATATTCACTATTTTAGCAAATATATCATCATTCATCTGCTGTTTAATTATGGATCCTTGGGGCCATGTTTTGTTTTGTTTTTCTCTTGCTTTCTCAACCCTTCAACTTAATGTATCAATAAAGGTCTTAAATTCTAGCTCATATATCTGTCTCCTCTCTTTATTCAAAGGACACTGATACCATTCAGCCACTCACGATTTCCATCCCAGACTGCTGGTGTCTTTGGCCTTCCTGAACTCACTGCCTTCTTTCACTCTGGTTTTTGCTGCTGGTTGCTGATGAAACAATCTTTCTATAGCATGTACACGGCTGGGCATAACTCCACATTAAAATCCTTCAATTCCATCGAGGGTGTTCAGGTCCAAGTCTAAGTTCCTCAGACATAAACTTGAAATCTCTACAATCTATTGCCGTCTTTCATTTTTCAGTGTTTCTTTTAAACACTTAATATATCAACTTTATAACCTAGTCCTCAGAGTTACTGAAAAAAAAATCATGTGATCTTGCTTGTGGACCCTGGTCATGGACTACGAGCATCTTGAGGACTGGCTTTATATATCTTTCCCTTCTATTCTCAGTGCCAAGCAGTAGGTTTAGCACATAGCAAATGCCTGAGGAATGCTTTATCATTGACCGAGAATGGATAAGCAGAGCATGTATGCTGCTGTCCAGAACCAGACCTGTGATATTTAGGCTATAGTTTTGAGACTCTCTTCTATGCTATTCATTGGCCTACCTATACCTAGTTATCATCTATTAATTTTACATAGTGTATCACTTGTCTATGAGAAAGTGAGGAGGGTATAGAATGTTCAAATGTGATTATGACCAAGTCTTTATGTATACATTGTTAACTAGAGTAACATTGTTAGCTCCTCCCCACAGTTGCCTGGCAATAACTCACTATTAAATGACTCACTATTAAAGGGGCTGCTTGCCCCTCTGCTCTCTCTTGCCTTCTTGCTCTCAGTCTGTTCTCTCATCCTGTCCTGTCCTCCTCTCTCCCTATTCTCTCCCCTCCAGGTGCTCATAACCAGCCTCTACTCCTCTGAGCTCTCTCTGTTCCTTTCTCTGTCTCTACTACCCTCTCAACTCCCCTCCCCATGTGCTGAATAAACTCTATTCTATACTATACCATGTGGCTGGTCCCTCAGGGGGAAGGGATGCCTCAGCATGAGCCCACAGAGGCACACCCTTTCCCCATGCCTGACTGCACATCCACCAAAACATATTCCTTCTCTATTTTTATAAAACACAACAAACATTCCATTCATTTCTTTCCCAGCATCAGTAGGAAGTAAACTATTTCTTCTAGGTGAACTTTTCAGACTTCCATACTTACCTTTTAAACAATAGGTTATTTTTGAAAGTAACTATTTACAGGAAGCAATTTTCTAAGATGACTTATGGACTCCCCTGTTTTACTAATCTAAGTTCACTAAACAATTTTTTTTTCCCTCTTGGAGAGGTCAGTGAGGAATAATTACTATTGTTCTCTGTATTGATGAATAAAGGGCTTCTTTTCCTCATGAATGCTGCCTTTAATTCAGGGTGATATACTTTGAAGAAGACATTCAAAGAAATGACCAACATGATGCAGGGCAGGGGGTGACAAACTGTCGTATGAAGAACATCAGAAAGAAATGGGATATTCAAGCTTGGAGAAGATCTAGAAGAAACAGTGAGAGTAGATTTCCAGTAAGTACACAAGGAGACAAGGGGAGAGAAGTAAAAAGGGATTAGATTTTGTTAATATAGCTTCAGAAAGCAGAACCAAAAGTGAGCGGATGGCACTGGGAATATCATTTGTTGTCTAGCTGGGTCTCCATCATTAGAAGTATCTGGGAACTGATGAAGGATAAATCTCGTGTGGATCCTTGTTCTGGATGAGAGATGGGATCTGTAGGGATTGTAGGAGGCATTTGGCAACGGTGTCTACCCATTCTGATTTCTCAGGTTTTGCAGTCACAGCTAGATTTATTTAGTACACCTTGTACATCACTCTCAGTCTATGTCAGTGGTGCTCAACCTCTGGGTTGTGACCTCCTTGACAAACCACTTTGGCAGTAGCAAAATTAGATTTATGAAGGAGCAACAAAAGTAATTTTATAGTTGGGGGTCACCACAGCATGAGGAACTGTATTAAAGGGTCACAGCATTAGGAAGGTTGAGAATCATTGGTCTAAGTGGTTGAAGTGGGCTTTTCTCCATATGCTTTCGAATATATTCACCTGACCCATATCCCCCCAATCGGCCCAAAAGCTAATCGGATACTCCTTGAGTACACGTGATTCAGAGAAGAACTTGCACCAAGGCAGGCTTAGTTGTGACCCAGTGAATCTATTCTGGAATGTCTGTGATCAGTTGGGATATAGGGCAAACTTACAGCTAATGGTGACCCTCATACTACCAATAGAAAACAGTTTATTGGAGAATAGAACCAAGGTAAATAGTGACACAAACAAGCATGACAGACAGAGTTCTGATGGTTTATCATGAGCTATGCTTAGAGTCACAGGCTACACATCATGTTCTCAAGTAGGCAGCCAGAAAATTCACTTTCGTACTTAACCTGGTTTGAGATTAGTCTACCTTAAAATCATAAAGGTCCATCCCAACGGATATAATGGTTATCCTTGTATTTAAAATTCTAGGAGTTTAGGTTATTAATGGTTCTGCTACTTCTGCATATTGATGTTTTTGTTACAGCATAAAACCAATCTTACTTGCCTCAAGGGCCTTCTGTTGAAAAACTAAAAGTAAACAAAATAATCAACTTTCTTCAGTTAGTAAGCTTAATTGCTCAATTCATCCAAATGATTGGGACTATTTCCATGGTGACGAGCGGTCCCTCCTGAGGACTGAAATAGTGAGGCTGTTCTAAACATCTGATATCACTAACACTAATAGCTTGGGGAACGTTTAAGAAAATAGGAATCGTTCCATGGACGTATGGATGTGGGGTCTACCCTGGAGCAAAGCTAAACAATTATTTTACTTTTTCAACTTTAATTTGGGTGGTTGGGTTAATTTAAGTAAAGCAAAGTTAATATGTTTTAAATTCATAAACAAATAGAAATAATAATTTTATAACTATACATTTAAAGCAATTAACTTACTGATGTTAAACCAGTAATTCTGAGGATCTAGCCACTGAACTACCACAGCCACTATCATCTGACTTGTGTTTGCTTCATGCTTGTCCTTATGCTTTTATGGCAAACTCATTAACAGACAGCTAAGCAGTTGAAGCTGGAATTAACTAGCAATTGATAAGCATGATCTGACCAAATCTTTAAAAAATAAAATTGGATTTAGGACGAACATTAAGAAAATAAGATGATAGGTAATGAAGTTTTGTCTTAATGTAGTTACACCAGTGCTTTGTAATTAAGGGATTAATAATTTGTATTCAAAGGTTAAAAACTCACTATTTGATTGTGAAGAGTCTAGTCTCAATAGAGGATTAAGGCTAATAAGGCAGTATGTTAGAAATTATTACTTAATACTAATTACCCTTTATATTAGTCCACTATCTCAATCTTCTCCTAAAATATGGATTATAATTTTTTTGTTTACAAATAACACTTATGATTGATTTTGTTCATTTGGCCACTTAATTATCTTCCATCTCTATCAGAAAAAAAAAAGAGAAAAATAGCATTTATTTTTGCCAATGAGGAAACAATAGTTAAGTTTGCTTGATGTCTAGCTCTTTAAACTGTATGACGTATTCAACAGGGCAAGTATTTTACTTGGAGGTTAAAAGCCAATTGGTCATGCAACCAACTTGCTGTATAGATTCATGGGACTCATTAGTTATGATTGTATTAACATGTTAGGAAGAAGTGGTCTTTTGTTTCTAAGAATCAGAATTTCAAAAAAAAAAAAAAAAGGGGGGTGGGGAGAAAGAAAGAAAAAGTAATCTAGGTGTCTCTTGTCTCCTGAAAATTGAAATGGTCTAACAACCCGACTTTCATCTTCATGTGGCTATGGGGCAAGGATGTTTCCTTTATGTTCCACTTGGCTGGATTTGAGAGCATCTACATGACCAAATCCATTCTACTTGATACCAGTGAAGAGAATGTCGCAGAGACATGAGAACAGAGCTCCCATATGGAGATGATGTGCTAATATTGATGCTTTGGGACCAGCCTGGTGACACTGGAGGTGGAGGTGATAAATAACAAGAACTAAGTAACAGCAGGGAGTATCTTCAGCTGAAATACATTTTCTGTGTTTAAGGAATGTGGAAGCATCCTTGATGTCTATTAATGAAACCAACCGAACTTGAACAGAGAAAACTTTGTAGTAAGTATAGTGGTGGAAATCATATATCCAATGTATTTATCCTAGAGAAACTGGCACAATAATATACTATTTTCTAAGAGAAAATTAAATCAGTTATGAGTAAGTAGTTAAGCTCTAATGGTACTAAGCTTTAGTGGTACTAAGCTACCATGAATGCCATCTAAAATAGTGAGATGGCACGTATAAATAGAAGTGCATGGTTGCTTCTTTTCTTGTGGGTGTATAGCAAGATCATATTTTTCTTTAAGGTGGCACTGGCTTATTTGGATGAGTGTAGTATCAGTAAACACAAAGTTTCTTCATTTCCGGCCTGAAACACTAAAAGGCCATGCATTTGACCCTTTTTATTATGCAGCAGTAAAGCTACAGAAAGAGCCAGGCTTCTGAGGTATACTTGTAGGAAAGCAGAGCCACCAACAGATCTTTGCTGATATGTATTGTGCTTTTATTTAGATCACCATGGCTTCTTATACTAGCATAGTGTACTCTCTAGATTTGTCCTCAATAATTTCTCTGACTTTATTCATTCATGGTTTTGATGTGTATTTAAATCTCATTTTATAAAGCATTTTATTTATGTATATTTTATTTTATTTCTCTGTCTCCCGCTGTCTCTGTCTCTCTCTGTCTCTCTGTCTTTGTCTCTGTCTCTTTCTCTCTCTCTCTCTGTGGGTGTGTGTTACCTGTGTATGTGTGGGTGGAGATATGGAGGCCCAAAAGGGGCATCAGATCCTCTGAAGCTAGAGTTGAGGCTGTGTGCCACCAGACATGGATGCTGAGTGTGGACCTGAGGCACTCTGCAAGAGCCTTCTTTAGCACCATATCATTCTCTTAATGTTATATCCTTAAACAATCTTAATTTTTATTAATTGCCTTATTTATTTACATTCCAAATGTTGCCCCCTTCCTGGTCCCCCTCCACGAGTTCTTCAGCCCATTTCCCCTCCCTTTTGCTTCTGAGAGGGTACTCCTGTACCTACCCACCCAATTCCACCTCTTCCCATTAGCATCTTCCTTCCCTGGGGCATCTAATTGCTACAGGACTAAGCACATCCATTCCCACTGAGGTAAGACAATACACAGTGGGGGCCACAGATCAGCCCATGTTTGGTATTTGATTGGTAGCTTAGTCTCTGGGAGTTCTGAGGGATCCTGGTTAGTTGATACTGTTGTTCTTCCTATGGGGTTGCAATCCCCTTCAGTTCCTTCAGCTCTTCCCCTAACTCTTCCATAGGGGTCCCCCACCTCTGTCCAATGATTGTAAACCTTAAAAAAGGCAGCTTTATTCTAAGCAATGCACATGGTGTATACTCATTATAATTCAATTATATTTAAAAATATGTGACTATTATATGTAATCTCACACAGCACATTTTGAGAGACACTAAGGTAGAATGGATTGCTCCCTGTGTTTCAGTAAGAAACCCTGTTTTCTACTACTGTCATATTGCTAAATGGACACAATATACCCGTCAAAGTGCCTTCCAAGTATTTGTCTTATTGTCCATAGACCAGCAGTGCAGTCATGTGTGGTAAGAGAAGCTTCTTTTTGCCATAATTGGTGCTTTCTGTTTGGATTCGTACTGATGTAAGCACTAAGAACAAGTTACCGCTGAATGCTCAGACCTCAGTGGGTCATCTATATCATCTCTTTTAAAGTTAAGAAAGCATAAAAGAAGAGGGGGCAGAAAATCCAAAGTGTGCAATAACGTAGGTACTGTCTTGTAGGTAAGATACAGCCACTGTACTGATATTATATTATGGAAAGAGGTGGGCCCCGTGAGGCTCCACTCCTTTAGGAGTTATGGGCTGTTCATGGTTGCTGGGGGGAGAAGGAGACATTTTCTTCAGTGGTGTAGTCACTGGTCCATGCTCCTATAAGGAACCCTAACTGAACTCATTGGATCACTGAAAAGCAAAAATCAAGATATAAAATCAGAAGGGAGATTATATGGGGAGAGAAAGGGAACCTACGACAGTGGAGGAAGACAAGAGAAGGTAAGGGGTGAATACAATTAAAATAAATAATATGCATACACAAAAATGTCACAATAAAATCTATTATACGTAATTAATAGATGCTTATAACAATAAAAGCTATTTGCTTTCAATTTAGAGATTTGCCTTAAAATTTGAGTGTCATTCAGTATTCACTGGCTTGCTTCCTTAATGTATCAGGAATCAGAAATGTCTATTGTGAAGCTAATATATGTGTGGATATATATCACTTAGAAACCATACTGTTTGTTTATAAAACTATTAAAGTGAACAACATCATCAGTGCAGTGATCTAATTTGTATATGCAAATGTGAAGGTGTACAGGTGTAAAGGGTAGATACACACATTTTTAAATGCTTCCTTATTGGATCTATGAATACTTGCCCTTTAACATCAATTAAAATCATTATGTATACATCTGGTAAATCCTGTCTTATGGGTGACAAACAGAGGCTCATGCATAATTACCCTTTTCCAACAGATCGAATATATTACAGAAAGGAGTAGAGGATATTTTATAGGGGTGACAGCTAAGACAAGGTCTTGGAGGTGTGTGTTACTTGGTAAGCTCTGATGTCAAACTCCAAGTAACCCATACAAATTTGCATCCTTTAAACAATATGCTTTCTGAATGCAATTCATGTATTATAGGAAGCAGGGGCAACTAATTTAGATATTACAACAAATCTGGTGCCATAAAGAGATACGAATGAAATAATGACAAATCACACAAAACCATAGGCTAGAGGCCACTTACATAACAGCAGGAGGCACAACAGATGTTGCCAAATACTTGAAGAGTTGTCATGGTTTGGTACTACACTGACTTGACTAAGCCAAGGAATTACAATGGGTAGGTGTACACAGAAAAAGTTTAGGCTTAAAGTATATATTTAGCTGCTTACCTGCAGCTCATGAAATCTCTGTGTGCTTGGAAGGCTTTCTAGTACCCTGATATAAAGAAGAGACACATGCTCTCTTGCTTTTCTCTTGTTCTTGTTCCCCCCTTCCCATTCCCTTCCCCACCTCTCTTGTGCTCATGGCCAGCCTCAATTTCCCTTCTCTTCTCTCTCTTCTTCTTCTTTCTTCTCTTCTTCTCTTCTTCTCTTCTTCTCGTCTTCTCTTCTTCTCTTCTTCTCTTCTTCTCTTCTTCTCTTCTTCTCTTCTTCTCTTCTTCTCTTCTTCTCTTCTTCTCTTCTTCTCTTCTCTTCTTCTCTTCTTCTCTTCATCTCTTCATCTCTTCTTCCCCTCCCCTCCCCTCCCCTCCCCTCCCCTCCCCTCCCCTCCCCTCCCCTCCCCTCCCCTCCCCTCCCCTCCCCTCCCCTCCCCTCCCCTCCCCTCCCCTCCCCTCCCCTCCCCTCCCCTCCTCTTCACTTTTCCCTTCTATCTCTCCCTTTGCCTTTCTCTGCCTCTATTACCCTCTTAATTCACTCCTCATGCTATGAATAAACTCTATTCTATATGAAGAAGAATATGAAGAAGGAGGAGGAGGAGGAAGATGAGGACGAGTAAGGGGAAGAGGAGGAAGGGGAAGAGGAAGAGGAGGAGAAAGAGGAGGAGAAACATGGAGGTCAGAGTTACCATTGTCTTATATACCTTCTGGATTTGATTATTTGCTGAGGTATTACAGAAAGATAATTTATCACAAGTTAATAAAATAATTAAAATATTCAACACAGTACCTTTCATTTTCTCTTAATATTTCTCTTCCCTTTCTCCAGGTGTAGACAGGTCTTGGAGATGCTTTTGGCTTGCACTCAATAACAACTTCACCTCCCACTTTGACAAGTGTTACTCTTTTTAAGAGTGTTCTGGAAAAATCTGGACTTTCGGCTAGAGAAAATATAGAAAAATAACAAATTATGATGGAAGGAAGAAGCAACTCGGCTTTTTTTCTTTCTGTGATAGTTACTTAGTATAGATCATCAGAGACAGGAGCTACATTTGTTTTTCTGATGGAAACCATGCAGCACTGTACATTTGGATGGGTTATTAAAATTTAATTCATGATTTATATATGATAAAGTGCAACTTCTCTACAGATATATAACTTGATGGATTTTGTATCCTCCAACATGAAGATCAAGATAGAAACATTCTTAGCCCCCTGTGGAGGATTCTCTTAAAATATTTATTACACCTTCAAATGGACAAAACTTTAAAAATTTAAGAGAAGCAATAGGGAAAGAAACAAAACAAAAAAGCCGCATTTGGCAAGTTTCCTGATTATGTATGCTAACATGGCTCCCTTATCTGACAGTTACTGGTTTGGTCTATAACACAGCATTCTCCCTCCATCTCTTTCTCCCTCCCTCCCACCCTTGTTATCTCCTTCCCTTCCTCCCTCTCTTGCTTCCCCACTTTGTCTTTCTCTGTCTCTCCTTCTGTCTCTCTATCACTGTCTGACTCTCTGTCTCTGTCGCCATCTCTCTTAATCTCTCTGTCTCTCTCTGCCTCTGTCTGTCTGTCTGCCTGTCTGTCTGTCTCTGTCTGTCTCTGTCTGTGTCTCTGTCTCTATCTCTGTGTCTCTGTCTGTCTCTCTGTCTCTATCTCTGTGTCTCTGTCTGTCTCTCTCTGTCTGTGTCTCTGTCTCTATCTCTGTGTCTCTGTCTGTCTGTCTGTCTCTGTCTGTCTCTGTCTGTGTCTCTGTCTCTATCTCTGTGTCTCTGTCTGTGTCTCTGTCTCTATCTCTGTGTCTCTGTCTGTCTCTCTCTGTCTGTGTCTCTGTCTCTATCTCTGTGTCTCTGTCTGTCTGTCTGTCTGTCTGTCTGTCTCTCTCTGCTTCTCTGTATCCATAAAAGAATCCTTTTATCATTTCCTTTTGTGAGTCTCTCTTTACAAAGAAAGGTTCTGTTCAACATTTGTCACCAGCACCCAATACAATGCTTGTCCTATTTAGAAGAAGTCACTGGCATTTGGTATAGAAATTTAGAAAATTGTGTTACACACTCAGTTCTATTGCTCTAAGGAATCTACTCACATGGATATATTGTGCTGTGCTGACATATTAATAAAACCAAATAATTACTAGTTTTTTTAAAAAACAAAACACATCATCTTTAACCTCATATAAACAAGCAAGCAAGCAAGCAAAGGAAGAAATCAATTAATTAATAAAACCTTTCTGAAAGATCTCTGTTTTCTTCTGAGTTTAGTTGTTTATGGAGGAGGAAGTTTTGAATAACCAGATGAACCATTCTTCTTTTTAATTTGTGCCTTGATTAAAATTTCTGATTCCTTGTGAATTAACTTCATAGAATGAAGCTTTCAGTTCATGGTGAAGACCACATTTAAATCCAAACTATAAATGACTTAAGTAAAGACTGAAAGTGAGTATGTATACACATATGGGGTGCATATCCACAGATTATTTAAAAAATATATTTTTTATTTGATTTCTTCTTCTTATTATTATTATTTTTATTAGGTATTTTCTTCATTTACATTTCCAATGCTATCCCAAAAGTCCCCCATACCCTTCCCCCCAAATCCGCTACCCACCCACTCCCACTTCTTGGCCCTGGCGCTCCCCTGTACTGAGGCATATAAAGTTTGCAAGACCAATGGGCCTCTCTTTTCGCTGATGGCCGACTAGAGACACGTGCTCTGGGGGTACTGGTTAGTTCATATTGTTGTTCCACCTATAGGATTACAGACCCCTTCAGCTCCTTGGATACTTTCTCTAGCTCCTCCATTGGGGGTCCTGTGATCCATCCAATGGCTGACTGTGAGCATCTACTTCTGTGTTTGCTAGGCCCCAGCATAGCCTCACAAGAGACAGCTATATCTGGGTCCTTTCAGCAAAATCTTGCTAGTGTATGCAATGGTGACAGTGTTTGGAGGCTGATTATGGGATGGATTCCCGGGTATGGCAGTCTCTAGATGGTCCATTCTTTTGTCTCAGCTCCAAACTTTGTCTCTGTAACTCCTTCCATGGGTGTTTTGTTCCCAGTTCTAAGAAGGGGCAAAGTGTCCACATTTTGGTCTTCATTCTTCTTGAGTTTCATGTGTTTTGCAAATTGTATCTTATATCTTAGGTATCCTAAGTTTTGGGCTAATATCCACTTATCAGTGAATACATATCGTGTGAGTTCTTTTGTGATTGTGTTACCTCACTCAGGATGATGCCCTCCAGGTCTATCCATTTGCCTAGGAATTTCATAAATTCTTTCTTTTTAACAGCTGAGTAGTACTCCATTGTGTAAATGTACCACATTTTCTGTATCCATTCCTCTATTGAGAGGCATCTGGGTTCTTTCCAGCTTCTGGCTATTATAAATAAGGCTGCTATGAACATAGTAGAGCACGTGTCCTTCTTACGGGTTGGACCACATGTACATATATGAACCACATGCATTTGGTGACAATAGAGGGCAGAAGAAGGTGTCAGATTTCCCAGAACTGTAGTTACAGATGGTGGATGGTAAGTCATGCATGTGCTGGTAGACAAACCTGAGTCCTCTGAGAGGGCAGCAAGTGTTCCCCATTGCTGAGCCACCTCTCCTCTCCCTATAGCCCCATTTCTTGAACAGATTCAAACCACAACTAGTGATTTTTTTTTTTAAATGAAGGACTGAATTGAACGTGGGGCTTCTAGCACTCTCCCACAGGGCTGTGTCTACAGCGTTCTTATAATGTTTTTAATTTTGAGATAAGTTGAACTAAGTTTCTCAGACTTGCTCTGCAGCAGCTGTAAACCAGGAATACCTTGAACTTGTAAGCCCTTTTCTCTCAGTCTCCTCCAAAGAGGGGATAATAGGCCTTCACCACAAAGCTTAGCTATAACTAGTGACTTTAAAAATTCAAACCAAGCTATAGTCGAAATAAATTGACTTTATGAAGGGCTTCCATGTTAGAACTATTTGTCAGAATTGCCTAGGTACAAATGAAGTTGAGAAGGCTACCGTGTAATGGGTGCTATCATGCACACACCAAGTTGCTATCACATGCCAATCTGAAATGAAATGAAATGAGCTGCTGACAACTTGTGCTCTCTGTGTGTACTTTGAATTCATACCAATCTATAATTCAAGGAATATCTTGTTAGTGGTCAACAAAGTTGGCAAGTCAAGTACAAGTCCTGCTGTTTATAATGAAAAGTGTATGTTGGAATATTGTACTACAAATAATGTATTACCAGTATGGTCTACAAAGTTACATCATAAAAGTAAAAGGACTAATGGAATAGATCATTAGGGCAGACCTACTAAACACTTAGGGAATAAGATACTAACAAAAATATCTTAGGAAATACTAAGACTAAAATTTAATGCTATAATTAATATATGTCAAATACATATAAATTAAATATATGAAGCTAAAAAATTTCATTTCACATTCTCTCTCTCTCTCTCTCTCTCTCTCTCTCTCTCTCTCTCTCTCTCTCTCTCTCTCTCTGTGTGTGTGTATGTAAACATAACTAGGTGGAAGAAACGAAGTTAAGTTCAAATTGCAGAAAAGCTAAGCACTACTTACTAGTGAGGTATGAGACATAAACTGCATTCACAGACTATGAACGTGGTTGCCTACTATCACCTTATTCCACAGTAGCCTATTGGTGTAGTTGCTTCAATAGTAAATCCATGAACATGTCAGGCAATGATTCTTAGCCTTCCTAATGCTGCAGCTCTTTAATACAGTTGTGGTGACCCCTAACCATAAGATTATTTCTTTGCTACTTCCTAACAGTAGTTTTGCTGCTGTTATAAATAGTAATCTAAATGTCTAGAAAACAGGATACCTGATGTTTAATTACCTGTGAAAGGGTCATTTGACCCCTACAGGGGTCACAGTCCACAGGTTGAGAAGTCTGATATGAAGCATTGGTGCTATGTTGATATCTTTTACTTAGCAATTGCACATAAGCTATGCTCTGTCATGGGAAAATGTTTTGGCAGAACAGACTCCTTCTCAAATTAGGTAAACATCCAAACTGACACAAAAACATAAAAATAAAATCAAGTCTTCTAGAGATCTTTTAAAGGGAAAATTTGAAATAATGTTACAAACCCTTTCTCATAAAAAAAAATCTCTTCTTACCACTCTATCTTTCTACACACATGCATTTATCACTCTAGGCAGATATTTTCATCTGTTCAGGAGGAATTCTGCCTCTGCATTCAAAATGAGTTTATATAAATCAAACTGTGTACCACACATGGGTGTATTTGTCAAAAAAACTATATATTGCTTTTACAGAATTTGAAATTGCAGGGTATCAGACACATAGAAAGCAGAAAACAGGATTGGCTTAAGAGGCAGTGGTAATATTCCAGTTACAGACAGATTGCCTTTTGGATATCTTAAGATGAGACTGGCTTGAACATCTTTCACTCATAAAAATAAAATTACACACCAAATACTTTCCTGTTGTCTAGTCCATTTGCTTCTGGTGTTATCTAACCCTGCAAATGTATCAGTTGTCACCATAAGCCATAGTAATTTCTAGGGCAGGACTAATAGATGCTCTATCACATTCTGAACACTGGATAGATTTCTTAACATTCTGTAATTTCAGGATGGCTTTGTACACTTGAGATGCAGTTTAGCTTATAGAGGAGTGCTTTTCCTAATTGTACCCTATAATTACTCTGATTTACCTAAACACTGGCTTGGAGGAAAAGAAAATGGGTCCTTTTGGTCCACTCACAGATTGGTAGTTCTACCAGATGATATTGGTAGAAGCCACAGGAGGGCAGTATGAAGACACAATCTTTGCTCATACTAACCACTTAGTGCCCAAAGAGCTAAAATCTCAGTTGTTCTCCAAGCTTTGGAATGATAAAACCAACAGATAAATTACCCACACAAGTCTGGGAGCAGCCAATAGATTCTTGCAGGGGTTCATTTGTTGAACCCAGTAGACCTGGAGGCCAGTATTTCTCATGTGAGTTACTAGAGGGCAGCAATCCCTCAGTTCAGAGATTCAACATACAGCAGCCTTCTTTCACATGGTAGGTGAAACTTTTAGCTATTTACCAATGGTCTGCTTTATCCTAAACTTACATTATCTATGAAGAGCTGTGGAAATCCATCTATGTAATTCACAACTATTTATATTTAGTTAATTAGATGGCTCTTGGTCACAAATCCAGGTATCTTAAGTTTACCATCAGAATCCTGGAAAACAGAACATCTCTCTGTGCCTGAGTTACTGTCATTCCTCAAGAGCAATAATAAGATGAGAATCCTGTAACTGGATATGTAGTGGAAATAGCATTTGGGAAATCTAAGAGTACAATGTTTTACTACATTAGTGAAGACAAAAGGATAATTCTGCATGTGTGTTCTGTCACAGCTGGCCTGTAGAAACATCACTGGGAACATTGCCAGTGGAGACTATTAATGCTGGTGCTTTTGGAAGTTTCTAATTTCATATTATTTTAACCTTTATCTATTATCTTTAGGCATTACCTCACCGTTCTATAAAAATAACCAGAGCAAATGCATTAATTCTAATCTTTCACTGAGGAGGTAATGGCAATAACAGACCACACAAACCTCAAGGTTCTCCTAGCTTGCTGGCTAAGAGGAGAGAGTGGGAGTGTGGGAGTGTTTCTTTCTGGGTTTATAATATGGCCTCCCTGATTAGGAAGATATACCCAAAGAGATACTTAACACAGTGGGGAAGGAGAAGATTTTCTTTTTTTCCTTATCAGCATGATGTCTTGTTTCCAATATTTCTGATGCCTATATTCTATCTCTTTAACTTTGGGCTGATTCACACATAACATCTTTGTTTCCTAAGACACTAACAACTCCTGCTCCTTTGGGTGAGATATTTTAAAGCTGAAGAAAACACAGTATTTACAGTCACAAAGTTATTTGGTGGAGCAAGAAGAATTATACATGTACAAAAGTATTAGTGGTGGTTAAGTGTTAGGTTTAGAATCACTTGGGAGATGGGCCTCTAGCTATGCCTCTGTGGGGTTATTCTGCTTATTTAATTGATATGGGAAGAACAATCTTTATAGGTGGGAGCAGTCCATGGGCAAGGCTGTATAAACCACAGAAAGTAAGCTAAGCACCAGCATGCATGCATTCATTTATTACTCTCTGATTCTTGACTGTAGATACAGTATGACCACTTGTCTCACACTCTTGCCTCAGCAACTTCACTGCAGTGATGGACAGCAACCCACAGTGATGGACAGCTACCTGCAGCAGCTGAGAATGAACCCTTCTCCCCTAAGTTGCTTGTGTCAGTATATTTTAAAGCAGCTGGACAAGAAGCTGGAGCAGCACTTTACGTGGTACTTTTACATGGTACTTGTTCCAGAGTAAGAAGCTCATACTCCCCTCACCCCACTACTATTTCCAATACAGTAACAACTTTTACCAAAGGCATTGGAAGACTTGCATTCAAGAACATTTCTTAAAATCAGAGATCTACATCTTTGTTTAAAGCAAGCAAGCAAACAAACAAACCTATACCCTACTTTACTTGGAGGTAGAGTTGCTCACAGAGAGTTACAAGAACATAGAAAACTTCATTCTGTCCATCACTACACTTCTCCAATTGACTGAGTGGCAGGCAACAGAGAAGAGAGCAGAGGAAGGAGGCGGATCATTAGGTCTACACCAGTCTCATATAGATTTACATATATACTATGGAGATCAAGATAAAGAAATGGCTGCAAAACCATCCTTTTCCTCTGCAGTCCTATTTGACCTCTTGACTACTGTACCCTGAATCCCTAGGAACAACCAATTTCTTGGTGTGCTTTCCCATATTGAGACTATTTTAAACATGGAGAGAATCACACAGTATCCAGCCTTCTGGTATCTCTTTTCCATTTTTCCAATAAACTACATAGTGGGCACCCAAACAGTATCTCTGTATCACTGAGTGGTAAACCCTAGCATGGATATGAAATATCACTTTAATGTAGGCATTACAGGGTTATTGGTGACTGCCACATAGCTTTTCTGCAGAGACACCATTTCAAGATCTCTCAGTGATTTCTCTGCCAACAGGATGAATCAGGCATAGTATTTTTCATTTTTATGAAAGGTTTGAAGATCCAAAGACAAATTAAGTAAATAGTAAGAAAGGATTTCTTCTTTCAGGGAAAACACTTTTGACTCTGCTTTAGAACAGTCTTGCTAATACATTCATTAACACAGTACTTTAAATCATTCTTATGTAATTCTTTAGTAGGGTTTAAACCATTAAGCTCTTCTTAACCTCCTTTGACCATCTACATAAAGATGAAAAGAGATTGTGCATTTTAAAATGGGCAATTGCATTGACCTTCTTGTATCTGCTCAACTGCTATTTCATTGCACCTAGCAATATGTCCTTAACTCTTATAAAAACCCATAGCAAGAAACATATATTGCTACAATGTCATATGTTATTATAAGTAACTTTATTTTGTGAGAGAGAGATTTCCTGAAAGAATAGAACCTCTCAAGAGGGACAATATGGATTATAAAACTCAATATGGATTATAAAACTGATAGGTTTTACTTTTAATTCTTATTAGACCATTACTTGTTTGTTTGTTTTTAAAGAGAGGGCCTCATAATTGCCATCTGTTCCTGAACTTACAATGTAGTTGAAAATGACCTTGAAACTCTACAGAGGTGTATATTCGTGGCCAGCCATTGGACTGAGTGTGGGAGCCCCAATACAGGAGTCAGAGAAATGACTAAAAGAGTTTAAGTGGTTTGCAACCCCATAGGAAGAGCAATAGCAACCAGCCAGACCCTCCCCCCCACCAGAACTCTCAGGGACAAAGTAGTACACATGGCTCCACCTGCATATGTAGCAGAGGATGGCCTTATCATGCATCAATGGGAGAAGAGTTCCTTGGTCCTATGAAGGCTCAATAGATGTAGGGATTGTAGGGAAATTGAGTGTGAGGAGATGGGAGTGTATGGGTAAGTGGAGGAACACCCTGCTAGAAGCAGGATGAGGGGGGATGTGATAGGGTGTTTCTGGGAGAGAGAGAAAGAGGATAACATTTGAAATGTAAATAGAGAAAATATCCAATAAAAAAACCCTCTAATCTCCCCAGTGCTGCAGTTACAGCTGATATGAACGTGTCTACTTTATATGTACTGGGAATCGAATTCATGGCTTCATGTATACTAGGCTACTAACTAAACTACACCTCTACCCCCATTAGTTCCATAAGGGTAAAAATTTGTATCATATAATTTTGTAGCTAAGCATAATACTTTACATGAAGTACTATGTATATGTTGCTTTGATGCTTTTCTTAGAAGAGAACTCAGGGGTTTAGATCATTTCCTCCTCACGATTTGCCTAGATCTCATATCCCTTTCTTTCCTGGTGCTATATAGATAGGTTGCTTCTCTAAATCCCAAGCGAGGGCATTGGACACTTGAATACACAAAGAATTAGACCTCAATTAAACTGAGCATACATAGCATATAATAAAAGAATTAGCTAATAGTTGTTATCTGAGATATTCATACTCATAAATTACCTGAACACAGGATATGTTCAGTATCTCACACAATAAAACAATATACCAAGGAACTCGATTTGCAGCTTCTGCCAATTTCTGGGGTGTAAATTGTCCACCTTTGCTGATTTCAGCACGAGATCACCAGGGACAAACTAGAGATGTGGAGAATCAGCTCCTGTCAATATGAACAAGCACCAGCATCCCTCTTTCCCCAAAGCACATACCTAGGGGATGGGAGCAGTACATGGGCCCTGGAGCTGTCAGCTTGCTGAACCCAGGCCTTACTCTGAAGCTGTAGCATGTTTTTTGTTTTGTTTGTTTTGTTTATTTTCTAGGTATACCTACAAATGGATTCAGTTTGTTTTTTTTTGTTTTGTTTTGTTTTGTTTTTTTGTTTTTGAGACAGGGTTTCCCTGGCTGTCCTGGAACTCACTTTGTAGACCAGGCTGGCCTCGAACTCAGAAATCCACCTGCCTCTGCCTCCTGAGTGCTGGGATTAAAGGTGTGCTCCACCACGCCCAGTTTATGGATTCAGTATTGAAAAGGCAATAACATTAACACTTGCCAAGTTTCCTTAGTGGGTTCACTTTGTTTAACAATTCTGATCCCTAGACTTCATGAATCAAGGTATGATGGTGGTTTTAAGTGCATCTGTTTCCATGGGAACATCCCATGATGCAGAAGAGCTATATGTGGAACCCACAGCAGAGGCATACTCCTGGTTATCACACTTCTTCAGCAAGCATCAGAAATCTTGTGCAGGCAGCCAGTATGTTACTTGCCCTTGGCCAAGTTGGTTTTCACTCACCCTTAAAAGACTTCATTCCGAACCACGCACCTTACTCCAAAGAGAAATCAATTGCTTTAAGAATTTTTATGAGCCACAGTTTCCTTAGAGTAGAAAAATAGCAAATGCTGTAGTCTGGTGGCAACAAATACTGCATCCCTGGCTAAAAAACTTTTCTTCTAGGACAGAGGTTTTTGTTTTTGTTTTGTCTTGGTTTATGTTGTGCTCATGCATGGCAGAACTGGGAAGACAGACAAATTGAACGTGGGTGGCCATACCAAGAGAATGGCCTTGTCCTGCTTTTCCTGATTTTATGAAGGAGAAAGTTACCTGCTGTGATGGCTTAGACTACGGATTAAAGGGATCTAGCACCCAGGCTTGGCATCACTGCCACTTCACCTAGCTCACATTAATCATGTAAAGAATCTTCTTAAGGTCATGTGCACTTGAATACACCCATCATAAGTGTGATCTGGAAATTTTATACTCCCCCCAGCCCCCGTCATCTGCTCCTTGGAACATAAGGATTAGCACCAGCAGATAATAAAGGCATTTATTTTCAGGCTTTCTCTCAGACCTGACATCATACTTCGAATTTAACATCTCAAAGTAGTTCAGACATGTAATAATGACTAACATATGCTACTATATCTTTATTTTTATTGGGATAAGAGTCATACATCATGAAATTTACCATCTTAGCTGCTTTCTGTATACATTCTTGTTAACTCTATGTGATACTATTCAATGAATCTCTAATACTTTTTTCGTTTTGCAGAACTGAAAATAATATACACCCATTAATTAATGAACTTTGTTCTTTCCCTGTATGGATCCATTTATATCTCTGTTTTCGGGTACTATAAAATTGGCTTGTCTATATGCATTGTGTAAAGAGAAGCCACAGAATTTCCTTCATGGAATGATCTTAATTTCCTTCATGTGTCCTTGTGATTCATCTGTGTTGGAGTGTATGTCATATTTTCTTCTCTTTAAGATTGAGTAATATTCCATTGTATATGTACTGTACTTTACTCTGTGTCCATTCAAGAACAATTAGACTGTTTCTACTTTCCGGCCATGATGAATAATGGTGCAGTGATCATGAGTGTACAAATAATTGTTCGAGATGCTGCTTTTTAATTATTTTGGATCTATAACAAGAGGGAGGCTAGCTGGGTCTTCCAATAACTTGTAACTTATTGAGGAGACGCTATAGTATTTTCTATAGTACTGTAACCCTTTCACTGCCATTACTGATGCATAGGTTACAATGTATTGAACCCACTGCTTTCCCCTAGCAGTCAATTTCAAAGGTTCTACTGTCCTCTTCTAGTGTTTGGTCTGTTTTTTTTTTTTTCCTCTTCCTTTACCTCTCCCCTCTCTGTTTAGTAGTGGGTGTTATCCTATAGGGTATGAGACAAGATCTCATTATGATTCTGATTTGTATTTCTTCATGAATTATGTTTGCTGTTTACAAATATGTCTATTCAAGACCCTAGTCTATTTTTTATCTTTTTAGTTGTAAGCTTTTCCCTTAACATCTGAATGATCTCTCCAGCACCCTTTGTCTCTTTTTAACTGGTTTGCCTTGGGTTATTAAGTTGCAGGGGATATTTTTTATCCCTAGTTAGTAATCCCTACCCAAATATAATCTCCATTCCTTACATGGATGGTTTCTGTTTGATTAATTTCTATTAAGACAGTGGTTCAACTGTGTTCTTTTAAATGTAGATACCCAGTTCCTACAATACCATATTAAGTTGTGTGCTTGTGTGTGCATATTTGTATAGTGTGTGTGTGTGAGAGAGAGAGAGAGAGAGAGAGAGAGAGAGAGAGAGAGAGAGAGAGAGAAAGAGAGAGAGAGAGAGAGAGAGAGAGAGAGAGAGAGAGAGAGAGAGCGTGCACTTGCATGCATGTGCAATTACACACTACAGCATGCATGTGGAGGTCAGAGGATAACACTCAGGAAACAATTCCCTCTTGTCACCTTGTGAAATCCTTAGAATTAAACTCAGGTTTTCAGGTGTGTGCACAAGTGGCTCTATCTACTGAACTATCTTTCTGGGTCCCATTAATTATAAGGAATGTTTATGTGTACATGCCAAGACTGCTTTGTTGTATTTGGACACAATTATTGACAGTTATTTGGTCATATTCATTAGTTTGTTTTGAGAACTTTCCTTTCTCTTATATTGACCTATAATGCTATGTGCAGGAGCACACTGTATTGACACTTCATGTCCTGAATTCATGTCAAGAAGCTTTCAACTTTGTTCTTTCTAACTTATTGTCTGCTATTGACTGTGTAGCAGTTATGATCAGATCTGGGAAAAATGGGCATTTTAAAAGCATGGAGTCTTGAATTACACACAGGGAATTACTTTTTATCTGGTTTTCCTCAGTCCTTTGGACAATATTATGTAGTTTCTAGTGCACACGTTTTTTTGTACCCCCTCTCCAATTACTCTTAAATGTGTTTCTCTTTGATGCTATCATAGATAGAATTTTTCCCGATTTCCTTTTTTGGATTGGTCTCTGTTGGCATACAGCACTGTTACCGAGTTCTTTGTGTGTCTTGATTTTGTACCCTGCAGCTTTCCTAAAATGATTTATTAGTTTCAATAGTCCTCCTTTGCTTTTGTATCTGCTTTTGAGTTTCCTCTATGTAAGATCATGTCATCTTCAAACAAAGATTGTGCTTTCTTCCTATTCCAAGTTGGAAGCCCTTACTGCTTTTTCCTCATCTAATTGCTCTGCCTAGGACTTCCAAGACTGCACTAAACAATAATGGTAAGGGTGGGGCACCCTTTATTTGCTCCCAACCGTAGGAGGCTTTCAGGCTTTCAACAATGAGTGTGATATTGGCGGGCTGCTTTATATGCGACTCCTATTACATCAAGATACTTCTCTCTTACCTTTATTGCTGAATGTTCCTTTTTAAAATCACAAAACGGTGCTAAATTTTGTCAACTGCTTTTCTTCATTGACAGAAGTGATACTTGGTTCTTTTCTTCAGTCTTGCCATGTAGAAGAAAATAGGCAGATATTCATACCATATAAACCCTCTTAGTTTCAGGTATAAATTCTGCTTAGCTTTGGTGGATAATCCATCATGCTGATAAATTTGGCTGGCTAGCATTATGTAAGGGATTATTTTTCAACACAATATATCAGGGGATGTTTGTGTTTCCTCTGCTAAAATGCCATGGAAGGCGTGAGCAGAACCGGTGCTAATTCCTCTTAAATAGTTTGCAGAATTCTCCATGGAAGCCTCCATTACTGGGCCTCTTTTCTTGGGATGCTTTAACTATGACTTTCACTGCCTTACTGGCTATAAACTATTCAGACTTCCTACTTCTTCATGACTTAGCTGGGAAGGTTGTTGAATGTGGCAATTCATCTGCTTCTTCTCAGGCATTAAGCTTAAAAATATCTGTGATATAATTTTCAATATTTTACTTTTTTATTTATTTTTTCTATTTGAGTCTTTTTCTTAGCCTCAATGAAGGTTTGGGAATTTTGTTGATCTATTTAAGGAATGAACTATTCATTTTACTGATTTCTTTCCTATTCGTTATTTCATGTACTCTGCTTTAATAGTTATTATTTTCTGAGTACTATTTGGTTTTGTTTTGTTTAATTTCTTTTCCTAACTTCTTAGTTGTAAACCCAGGTTGCTCATCAGGTAACTTCCTGTAAAATTACTTATTACTATCCATTTTCCACTTACTAAAATTTGTCCTGCATTTTTATGTCTTGATATATATTTATTTATTTCCAGAAAATTTTCAAGTTCCCTTTTATTTCTCTTTATACACAGATGATTTAAGATTCAGCTATTCAATTTTTCATATATGTGCAGATTTTCCTGTTTTCCATTAACTATTGAGTACTATTTTCATCCTAACATAGTCAGTGAGGGTGACTTATATGATTCTAATATTCATAAGTCTGTTTGAGACTTGTGAGATGTGTGTTATCTTATAAAATGTGACAAGCATCCTTGCCAAGAATATTGGGCAAAGTTCATCTGCAGGTGTCAGTTATATCCAATTGGCCTACTTTTGTTCAATCTTCCTGTTTTCTTATTGATCTTTTTCTTATTTTCATAAATGAGATGCCAAAAATATTTTATAATCATTTTTCCCTTCATCTTTTCTGACTTTTGCTTCATATATTAGGGGCTCCTGATACTTACACACACACACACACATCATCATCATCATCCCATGTTGATAAACTGACCCTTTTACCATGATGCAATATTGTTTTTTATGACAGATTTTCCCTTACATCGTCTTTTGTCTGATATGCTATATTTTAAAAATGATTATTCATTTTACCTGTGAGTACTTTGCCTGCATGTATGTATGTGTGCCACATGTGGTTTTGCTGCCCTCAGAAGTCAAAAGAGGGTAGCAGACCACCTAGAATTAGAGTTAGAGATGGTTGCTGGGAATTCAACCCCATTTCTCTACGAGAGCAACAGGTGCTCTTAACCACTTAGCAAACTCTCCAGCCTCTATACACAGTTTCTTAAAGGTAAGATGGAGTTTCAGTATTTTAAAATCCATTCAGTCAATCTATCTTTTAAATGTATATCTATTTTTTCTGTTTTTAATTAGTAATTTAATTTTTTCTTCATTTACATTTCAAATGCTATCCCAAAAGTCCCCTATACCCTGTGCCCTGCTCCCCTACCCACCCACTCCCACTTCTTGGCCCTGGCGTTCCCCTGTACTGGGGCATATAAAGCTTGCAAGACCAAAGGGCCTCTCTTCCCAATGATGGCCGACTAGGCCATCTTCTGCTACATATGCAGCTAGAGACAAAAGCTTTGGGGGTAGTGCTTAGTTCATATTGTTGTTCCACCTATACAGTTGCAGACTCCTTCAGCTCCTTGGATACTTTCTCTAGCTCCTCCATTAGGGACCCTGTGTTTCATCCCATAGATGACTGTGAGCATCCACTTCTGTATTTGTCAGGCACTGGCATAGCCTCACAGGAGACAGCTATATCAGGGTCCTGTCAGCAAAATCTTGCTGGCATGTGCAATAGTGTCTGCGTTTGGTGGCTGGTTATGGGATGGATTCCTGGGTGGGGTAGTCTCTAGATGGTCCATCCTTTTGTCTTAGCTCCAAACTTTGTCTCTGTAACTCCTTCCATGGTTATTTTGTTCCCTATTCTAAGGAGGAATGAAGTATCCACAGGTTGGTCTTCCTTCTTGATTTTCTTGTGTTTTGATAGTTGTACCTTGGGTATTCTAAGTTTCTGGGCTAATATCCACTTCTCATTGAGTGCATATCAAGTGACTTCTTTTGTGATCGGGTTACCTCACTCAGGATGATATCTTCCAGATACATCCATTTGCCCAAGAATTTAATAAATTCATTGTTTTTAATAGCTTAGTAGTCCATTTTATATTGGAGACAGTTATTGATGGTGAAGGAAGTAAAATTACTTTTTTGTGTTTTTCTGCATGTCTTTACCTTTTGTGCCATATTTCCTTTACACATTTTTTTGTATTTCCTCTGTTATTTAGTGGCATGGTTTTTCCCTGATTTTGTATATGTGCCATATGTATGAATATGATATACATACATATTTGTGCTTGCCATTGCAATTATATGGCATATCTTAAAATAAGAATCATTTATTTCAAGTTTACAACTTAAGCCTGTATCATATGTAAGTTCTGTTCCTCCATATCCTGACACCTTTACCTATGCTGCTGATGAGATAAGTTATTTTTAACAACAGATGCTCAAATTCATAGTTATACTTTATCTCTATATATTTTCCCAGATGTAAAAGTGACTTTTGCACCGAGACTAGGGTATTAAAAGACTATGTTCATGTATGCATATATCTCTATATGGCAGTATGAATGATAATTTCATTCTTTTTCATTCAGAAGTGTTCCTTTAGCGTTTATTGGAGTGAAGGTCTCATAATGATGAACTTTTGAATTTGTTGACGAGAGAAAGTAGTCACTTCTCTTTCATTTTTCAATGGTATTTTCAGTTGGAGTTTATTTTTTTTCCCCAGAATTTTCATTTGATCATCCTATTCCTACTGGATTGAAAAATTCCTCCTGAGAAGCCTGCTAACCATTTAACTGCATCCCCATCCTATGAGATGTGTCACTTGTTCTTGATGTACGGGCATTCTCTTCTCCTTCCTGACTTTGGACAGTTCCATTATCCTTTGTCTAAGTCCATATCTCTTTGGACTCACTCTAGAAGGGATTCTTTGAACTTCTGAATATCTATACCCATTTCTCTCCTTATCCCCAGATTTCAGCCATCATTTATTTACACTTGTTATTTAACTTGTTACTCCTTCAAGTAGCCTGTAGTCATTTCACTCTTTCTTTTCTTTTTGTATTTAAGAATATTTATACAGTTCTGTAGGATTCTGTCACATATATTCCATAGGTTTTTCTACTTTCTGTGAGTTTTGCTCCTTTGCCTTTGTAATTTCCAATGTTCGGTCTCTGGATTACTGATTATTTCTTCTCCATGGCTAGGAAATTTCTGTGAAAATTTTCAGCTCAATCACCTCAGCTTTGTTTTACCTCTACAATGTGTTCTCCTTTTCTTCATCTTCTGCTTCCATAATTATTTTATTTTTCCCCCATGCCTCACTTTATCAATTTATTTTTGCTGTCTTAAAAATCATTACGAATGGAAATTATCGTTCATTTGGCTGATTTTTTTTTCTGGTGATTGATAAATCTCTAAGTTTTTATACTTGGTTTCTAGATACTTAAGCTGTTCCTTCAAGTAGCCTGTATTTGTGTATTTTTCCTCCATAGAGGTTTGCAGTTCTTGTTCAGTAACTCCCCCTAGGGTCTCTGAGAGTGATTTTTGTCTTTTTTCTGAGCCATCAGGCAGCTGTACTGGCAGGATGCCCCTAGTGTTCACTGTACAGATGACTCTGGTATCTTATCCCCAAAGCCTTGTTCTGTCAGCATTTAGATTTAAGGTAAATAAGGACATTATTCCCTTTGGCAACATTGTCCTCTTCATCCAAATCAAAAATAGTCACTATATTGAATGTATCTTGATTGATGACTTCATTTAATGCTTAGATATTGGTGGGATGGGTGGATAGAGAAGAATTGACTCCTAGTGAGTAATCACTATGAACTTGTCTACACTAATTTATCATGACTTGTGTAACTGAAGACTAGAATGCAAAAACATTCATTGTGTTAGGTAGGTAGCTCTTAGGAACCTTAGAGGCCATTGAGGATGCATCCCCTCCTCATGGTCAGCTCTGGACTTCACCCCACACTTCCCTGGTAATATGAGCTAGGGAAGAGTTGCAGTTGTCTTTCATGTAATTTAAAGTGCTACTTGAAAAGATGAACATAGCAGGGCTTTTCTAAGGCCTATTAAACAAAAGCACTTCCTTATGATCAAAAGAATGGAGTTTGTGTTCTATTCCGGGCTCAGGATAGAGATAGAAAAGTCTTATCTACATATCAAATTGGATATGTAGATTTTTTTATACATTAGATATGTAGATTTTTTATATAATTCTCTCTCTTTCCTTAAGAGTTAATAGAGTGGACCCTGTCAATAGCCTGGCCAGGAGACCACCTTTAAGAAGGCTGATTGACTTTCAGACACACTAAAGAGATGGGAGGAATAATTGTCCCCTAAATGAAATCGTGGAGCTATACACCTAGCTCTTCCTCCAGTGTAGTTGCTCACTTCACTGCTAAACCAGTTCACTATTCTGAGTTCTAACTCAAAAGAGCACATCTTTTCCTTTCTTTTTCTTTTTATCTCTTTTTGAGATACTGTCCCAAAGCCTACTGATCTCCAAGGTTGAACTTATCTGCTTTGTTGGGTCCTAGCTCAAAAGAAATGGCTAATTCTCACCCTTTAATCCATCTCCTTCCTTCCATAAGCTTCTGAGATCCATCACTTACTCATACTCTGGTTTGTACCTCAAATGCTAATAAAATGGTCCTCAAGCTTCCTTCTGTGTCCATTTTTAAATTCCTTTACTAATGAGACTAAGAGTATACAAAAGGAAATCCCAGTTTTCCTGGTAACAATTGTTTCTAGAAACCTCACAATGGCAATTTCTCTTTGCATTGTTAAGTCTGTGTATCCAATAGGCCCTCTATTCTGTTATTTGATGCTTTTACTCCCTACTTTGAAAAACTTATACATGCATCTAACACACCTTAAGCGAGGACCTCAAAATGTAATTTATTTGTCACCAGAAGGAGTTAGAGAGGAGAAGGGGTAATAGCAAATGTGGACTCAGTAACTTTCTAAATGTGTAAACTTTGATTCTGAGATCCAAGCATTTGCCTTGCCTCTTTGTGATGGTAAAGTGTCTAAGTAGGAATTTGCATTTGGATAAGAAAGACATTTGTCCTCTCATTAGATGCTACACACACTCTTCCATTTGATTATTTTGTAATCTGGCTCAACGAGGCAGTTGAGAAATCAGACTGAGATGCAGATAGGCACTTGTGACGTCCTTCTGAAATAACTTTTAGTTTAGCCTTAATGGTTTTCTAATTTGGGAGCCAATCATCTGGATAAATGGCAAATTAACTGGATAATTGCTCAACCCTGCACCTCACTCTGATTGGACCATCAGTTACTTGATGCTGCTTGAGTGCCCTGCTAGGGTCAGATGTCCTCTCCCAAGCAGGGCAGGAGGATTCCTGCAATGGGATTTCCTTGAGATATGCTGCAGTAGTGGCTGCCAGGTATACATTTTATTTAACAGTTAAAAAAAAAACAAAACTCCTCAGGACAGACACAGCTTCTGTTTCATTTAAATCCTGCAAAACTCCTGTCGTAGTCAAAGAGTACTGGTCAATCCACTTTCTCTTACAGGTAGCTTATTTGACTGCACAAAGCAAAGATGCTCTACTACAAAAATTACACTGCTTTTTATAGTCTGTGAAGATTGGACAAAATATTCAGGCATCTTGTTCTCTGTTTTCTGGCCTCAATTGCTGCAAATGTTGGGCATTTGACACCTCTAAGCAATTCTCTTCTCTGAGAAATTGACTTTGGGAGATTTGCTTCATTCTTCAACATATCTCCTAGCATCTCCCACCTAGGACTTCATCTCTGCCATCAACGGGATAGGCTAGGGGCTAAGTGAAATGTTTACTTAAATAAACCTAGCATCCCTGCCTGGAGGTATAAGTAACTGTGCACTTCAATTTGTCTTTCAAATATTGCCTTTCTGTAACTCACCTGGGCTAGTGTCCTTTAATGAAGTCTTCTTTATTTCTCCTCACTGTTTCTTCTTGCCTACTCTTCTCATCTTAGAGACCGTCCCTGGAGAACACTCCCTTAATTTTTATAGCTATATGATCAAACCATTGCTCTAAGAATTCAGGCATCTTCTATATCTTAATTCTATATCTTATATATTTATAATCTATATTGCACAAACATTCTATATCAAACATAACAGAGAATCTCACATGTTGGCAAGTCATTGCACAACACTGTCACTTTGTGAACATGTGTAGAAATGTTACATTATGATGGTTATATTTTAACTATGAAAATATGCAATGTAGAGAGTTGTCATTATGCTCTTTTTTGGGGGGCAGATGGATTGATTATACAAACAGATTTATTATTATTATTATTATTATTATTATTATTATTATTATTATTATGTTATTTACATTTCAGTCAATGCCCTCCCTTTTAGTCTCCCCTCCCACAGTTCTTCATCCCATTCCTCCTCCTGCTTGCCTCTGAGAGGATGCTTCCCCCACCAGATCTCCCCTGTCCCTTGCCTCAAGTCTCTAGAGGATTAAGTGCATCTTCTCCCACTGAGGCCTGACTAGGCAGACCTATGCCATATTGGTGCCAGGGGCTCTGTCCGGTCTGTGTATGCTCCTGGTTGGAAACTCAGTCTCTGGGGAATCTCTTGGGTCTGAGTTAGCTGAAACTACTGGTTTTCCTATGTGGTCAGCCATTAGTTTTAAGCTGATTTATTTAACAATCAAGTTTCCCAGTAATTTCAGAGTTGTAGTCACTTCAATTCTAATACATTTTCAGGAGTATAGAGAAGAATGGAGTTATGTTTTCATCCAGGATTTATATGTAGCACCCCAAGGAAGCCAAGGGATTATGACTCCCCAAAATCACATCCATCATGTAAGATAATAAAGGAAACAAAGACTTAGAGGATGGGTAAAATGGCTTCACAGGTAAAGATACTTGCTTACACACCTGATGACCCAAGTCACACACATACCACAAAAGGAATAAAGGAAACTGTAACTTAAGTTTAAAATATTTAGGTAACAGTTCCCCTGGAAACTAAAAAAAAAAAAAAAAAAAAAAAAGTAAGTTATAATTGCTCAATTAAGAACAAGGGAATCTCTATGCAATGTTAATGTACTGACCTCAAGGTAAAACTCTCTCCAGGCCCTCCAAGCAAAGCACCCAATAGTTCCATTAATTATTTAGCAGCTTCAATCCATTAGAAATAGGCATGTTACAAATACATTAAATATCCACATAAAGCCAGACCATGGGAAAAGCCTATGAAGTATATACTTCCTAGATATTTCTTATTCATGATATTAGGGCTATTATCTAGCATTAAAGGGAATCTCCTCTGCGGCACTGAAGAATCCTAATCTTGTATCAATAGTTGAAACCAACATAGTTTTCTTCCCTAATGAAAACTATATAATTTCAATTTTCTTTCTGTTTTTTTTTTATTTTAGTCTCACAATTTTAATACAAGTAAGGAAAATAGAATATGGAACGCTGAGGTGTCAGAGTATTATTATTTTGTGAGGAACAAAGTCTCTTCTGGGATAAAAGTCTATTATAGTTTACCGCAGTTAAGCAATATCAATCTATGTTGAATTTTCAAATATCAAATGTCTTATCCCTTGAGTAAGACTCTGGAGAACTACCCCGCCAACACACAAATTCCCTTAAATTAACTCAAAATATATAATGTGACAGGCTTGGAAAGAAAACCAGGTTCTAAAGGATAAGGTTTCCAAATCTGTCATTTCAAAGTTTCCGAAATCGTTCATTAATACGATTTCGTCTTTATGTCTTGAGCTAAATTTTGTCTATGCATGCTTTAGTCTCATGAATTGATTTTTTGAAAGATATCCAGGATTCTATATTTACAGGAAATCAAGTCAGGTTCTTTCTGACTTCGGACCAATTTATTCTGCCTGGCACATTCGTGGTTTTCTTTCTGTCTGAATTTTCCAATCCAGCTTATGTAAGGCTCAACTGTCCAGTCCAGCCCATCACCCGAACTCTCCTTCAACTGCTGCCAATCTGTTTCAATGCTAGTTTGGCTCATGGATTTACTGGGATGGCATTGTGGTTCTCTTGGTAAACGTGGCTCCAATAAGGACAGATAACTCTTTCTTAGGAGGTTTCACCTTCACTCTCCAGGCTCTGACCAAGGGTTGTCTGTGCTTTCAGAAATCTTGATTTGAGGTCCAAACACCCAATATAATGGTGTTCCAGGGTAATGATTTGGGAAGATAATTATTCCAGGAAAACAAAGAAGCATTCATGATCTTTCCTGAGGCAGGCCATACACAATCTGTGTGGCTCCCTGAACTCACAGAAACATTTGCCTTTGACAGGATGCTCTCCCAATCAAAAGACTTTGGCAAGAAGAGCAGCTGTGGAGACTTTTCCTTCCTTCTTTTGCACAGGTTAGAAGATAGTCAATTTGAGATTGTAGACTTCCCATGTAAGATCTACATGCTAGGCATGGAAGAGAGCCTTGCAAGGGGAGAGTCAGGATTCAGAGACTAGAAAAGTTATCAGGTATGTGAATTATTCTTGTCTCTGTGATTTTCTTCATATTCTTTATAGTATGCTTCAGTCAAGACCTATTGCTCAGACATTCCAAATTAAGCGATGCTAATGAAATAGTTTAGTGCATTTTGGCACATTTAGACCTATACCTTTCTATTAGTTATAGTTAAATTTAAGAACTTTCTATGGGATAGATTCAAGTTGCTTTCCTGGACTTTAAAAAAAAACCACTATAGATTAGATTAATCAATTATTCAACCATTTATTTACTGATGCATAAATCTGTTTTCTAAAATGATATCTTGATTCTTTCATTCACTTATCATCCATATTCATTCAGTATTTATTGAGTACCAACCATGTACTTAATTATTCATTCAGATCTGAGGATACAATTATGAACTTTGTTACCACAGGAAGATAAAATGCAGTGGAAGGAAAAAAAAAAAGGATGATCATATCAAAGTATAATATACTCCTGGCCTCTGGCATTAATGAGATAAAGGTAAAGGATAGTACAAAAATCAGTAATGGGAGGGAGTGATCCAGGCACAGGGCATGTGACTTCCCAAGGAAGCCATCTTGATGCTTAAAGAATGGGACCGAAAGCCTTGAAGGCAGGAACAGTGTATTCGATTGTCCTGTGAGAAAACTGTATCCCAAGCATCAAACTCACAGCCGAAGAATACAGTTGGCATGTGGTAAGCACACACACACATACAAAATGAGGGTCCTAAGTGAATAAAGTAGTTGAGACACTGTCTCAGAAAATAGTTTGGGCAATCAAGTAATTAATAATTAAAGTCAAAACAGAGAGGAAGATAGGATGGTAGGTATGTGGATAGGAGAGGCCAGTGTCAAAAGGAAGACACAGCATATCAGTGCACAGTGAGAAGTTCAGCCATGGAGAAGTAATAACCACTGTGCCAACTGTTCAAATAATCCCTTACAATCAAAGTCAGCTCTACTCCCCACAAGCTGACGTTATACCAAATCAGAATGATCACAGCAGATGTGTTTCAGAAACTTTGTTCAACTGAAGGAGATGAAGGGGATTGCAACCCCATAGGAGGAACAATAATGTCAACTAACTGGATACCCCCAGAGCTCCCAGTGACTAAACCACCAACCAAAGTGTATATATGGACAGAGCCATGGCTCCAGCTGGATATGTAGTAGAGAATGGCCTTATTTGTCATCAACGGGAGGGGAGGCCTTTGGTCTGGTGGAGGCTCGAAGACCCAGCATAGGGTGATGCTAAACCAGTGAGGTGGGAGTAGGTGAGTGGGTAGAGGAGCACCCTCATAGAGGCAGGGGAGGGGGCTGGGATAGGGGGTTTGCAGAGAGGAAACTGGGACGTTTCAAATGTGAATAAATAAAATAAGCAATAAAAAAGGAATGTGATCTATAGACAAATGCAAACCACATGGCAAGGGAGCCATGTTAGTTTCTGTAAGCGTCAGAACCTAACGTGGTTACGTTAGGCCCATTTTGAAAGTGGCCTCTTCCCATTGCTTGCAGGCTATATGACTTGGTTCTAGAACATTTTCAAACCTACAGATCTCTATACATTCTATAGGAGTAAGCTTTTATGGTTGGCAAAATTTACTTACTATTTAAGAGACTTTTAAGAGATTTCCTTCTTTTATTCTTTCCACTTTAAGGACTCACCTATTACACTAAGCTCAGCGCTGGAAAAGATAACTCCATGTTTATTCTCTGCCACACATTGGTACATGCCAGCATCTGAGAGATTCACTATTGTTATGTTGAGTGTTCCTTGCTCGATTTGTATTCTATCCTGTGAAAGAGAAGAGGAGTATAAAAATAGTGACCTTCTACATCTAAGAACTTAAGGCAGTTTTGCTACATGTTCTGTCAAGAGGACTTAATGGGAGGAAAAGAGTCATCATATAAGCAATTTACATTAACACGATCTGCTTATTTGTCAAGTAAATCTGTGCCAGGTCAGATGGCAAATGGAACCAGCAGCATATCAGTTTGTAAATGGAATTTAAATTGTAGTATTCTTTTGCATCGTGTTGATTTAATATTGAAGCTATTCAGATGAATAGGCACTGTAAATAAGTGAACTTGACCTTGAAAGTCAAAGAGCTGTTTTTACTCAATGGTTTTGTGCTAATTGGGGAAAGGGGTGAAAACAGAATTAAATTCATCATTTAGAGTTTAGCGCTCTTAAATTCTCACCAGCTGTACCTTCAAGGACTAGTAGGATTATAATCTTAGATGGGCACATACCAATTTTTTTAAAGAATATGTATTAATGATTCAATATTCTACCAGACATGGTGGTGGCACATGCCTTGAATCCCAGCACTCAGGAGGCAGAGGCAGACAGATTATTGTATATATGGGATTGCCTACATAGTCAGTTTTGGGCTAGCCAGAGATACATAGTGAAACCATGTCTCAAAAAATACAACAATATTTTGAAGCTTGGTTGCTGTCAATGTAAAGATTTACACTTATGATTTACTAGTAGTTCAGATGAAAGAAGAAAGATAGTATATATGACAAGAGAACATTGTCATGTGTCAAGCTTAAGTCATACAACTTGAGTGTCAATTTGTACATCACTAAGGATTTTATGTCTCCACATTAACACACACACACACACACACACACACACACACACACACATCTCCCCTGTGAACACAAAGCCTTTAGTAAAAAATCTCCTATCTTCTGAAGGATAGCTGTCTAGCTGAATGGATAGGATACATCTTTGGACTTTGATCAAGCCATCCTTGTTCTCTCACATTGCATGAAAAGAGGAAGATGCCAAGTGCCTGGAAACTTGCACACATGCAATTTGTTTGACTTTTGTAACAGAGAGAATGATGAACCAGAGGAGCCTTCCAGGGAACTGAGAGTGACCAAGCAATGGGTGGTCCAAAAGAAATTGCTCCCCTCTCTACCAGTAACGCAGGGCAGACACTTTCTCTTTCCTAGGTATATACTATTCAGGGAAGAAATCTGAGCATGAGAGTTGGCTCTCAATGTGGGGACTGAGGAAAATGCCAAATTCTAGTAATGTTGGATGCTTTATAATAACATACAATAAAGAAAATTAAATTGGACATAATTGTTCGTCTGATTTAATTTTGAAAGTCACATTGCATTTGAATGGCCATCCTTATATGATATAAAGACTTTCCCCACTGAAGCAGATCCTCAAATGTCACTTTCTACAAACTACAGGTTTCAGACATTCATATAGTGTGGTTTTCTTATTGTAAAACTACCAAAGTGTTAATCTGTTGGCTACAAAGGTCTGTTGTAGAAAGCTTGGCAAAATTTATTTATAATTTCTATTTGTCAACTTTTTCTACTATTTGTGGTATTTAGAGGCTTGTTGTTTTGGAGACAACTCAAAATTATTTTGTTTCCATAGCAACGAGGCCACAGTGAACATTACATTACATTAAGACAGAGTTACCGTTAATTTACTTACCCGTGTTAACAGTGGGTCACCATTTTTTAGCCATCTGTAGGTAGGTTTGGGCCTCCCATTTGCTTTACATTCCCAGAAGACACTCTCTTCCATGGCCACCTGGATATCATTTATTATTTGAACCCAGTTAGGTTGAGCTATAGACATTTAAAAGAAACAAAGAAGAGGCATATATTCATTGTATAGCCACTTTCTTCTTATTCTAAGCAAGTTAAAATTAAAATGGGATTTTAATTAAATTACTTTTCTTTTTTTTTTTTTTTAAAAAAATATTTTTATTTGTTCTTTGAGAATTCCACACAAAACACACACATGATCTGTTGCTGATCAAACCCATTCTCAGATCTCTCTCACCTAACTCCTCCCAGTTCACCCCAACCATATCTCCCTCCCATCTTTTTTTTTTTTTTTTTTCCAACTCTTTTTTTTTTTTAATATTTTTATTACATATTTTCCTCAATTACATTTCCAATACTATCCCAAGAGTCCCCCATAGCGCCCCCCACTTCCCTACCCACCCATTCCCATTCTTTTGGCCCTGGCATTCCCCTATATTGGGGCATATAAAGTTTGCAAGTCCAATGGGCCTCTCTTTCCATTGATGGCCGACTAGGCCATCTTTCGATACATATGCAGCTAGAGACAAGAGCTCCGGGGTTCTGGTTAGTACATCATGTTGTTCCAACAATAGGGTTGCAGATCCCTTTAGCTCCTTGGGTACTTTCTCTAGCTTCTCCATTGGGAGCCCTGTGATACATCCAATGGCTGACTGTGAACATCCACTCCTGTGTTTGCTAGGCCCCGGCATCGTCTCACAAGAGACAGCTAGATTTGGGTCCTTTCAGCAAGATCTTGCTAGTGTATGCAATGGTGTCAGCGTTTAGAAGCTGATTATGGGACGGATCCCTGGATACCGCAGTCTCTAAATGGTCCATCCTTTCATCACAGCTACGAACTTTGTCTCTGTAACTCCTTCCCTGGGTGTTTTGTTCCCAATTCTAAGAAGGTGCACAGTGTCCACACTTTGGTCTTCATTCTTCTTGAGTTTCATGCGTTTATCAAATTGTATCTTATATCTTGGGTATCCAAAGTTTTGGGCTAATATCCACTTATCAATGAATACATATTGTGTGAGTTCTTTTGTGATTGTGTTACTTCACTCAAGATGATGCCCTCCAGGTCCATCCATTTGGCTAGGAATTTCATAAATTCATTCTTTTTAATAGCTGAGTAGTACTCCATTGTGTAAATGTACCATAATTTCTGTATCCATTCCTCTGTTGAGGGACATCTGGGTTCTTTCCAGCTTCTGGCTATTATAAATAGGGCTGCTATGAACATAGTGGAGCATGTGTCCTTTTTACCGGTTGGGACATCTTCTGGATATATGCCCAGGAGAGGTATTGCTGGATCCTCCGGTAGTACTATGTCCAATTTTCTGAGGAACCGCCAGACTGATTTCCAGAGTGGTTGTACAAGCTTGCAATCCCACCAACAATGGAGGAGTGTTCCTCTTTCTCCACATCCTCGCCAGCATCTGCTGTCACCTGAATTTTTGATCTTAGCCATTCTGACTGGTGTGAGGTGGAATCTCAGGGTTGTTTTGATTTGCATTTCCCTGATGATTAAGGATGTTGAACATTTTTTCAGGTGCTTCTCTGCCATTCGGTATTCCTCAGGTGAGAATTCTTTGTTCAGTTCTGAGCCCCATTTTTTAATGGGGTTATTTGACTTTCTGGAGTCCACCTTCTTGAGTTCTTTATATATATTGGATATTAGTCCCTTATCTGATTTAGGATAGGTGAAGATCCTTTCCCAATCTGTTGGTGGTTTTTTTGTCTTATTGATGGTGTCTTTAGCCTTGCAGAAGCTTTGTAGTTTCATGAGGTCCCACTTGTCAATTCTCGATCTTACAGCACAAGCCATTACTGTTCTATTCAGGAATTTTTCCCCTGTGCCCATATCTTCAAGGCTTTTCCCCACTTTCTCCTCTATAAGTTTCAGTGTCTCTGGTTTTATGTGAAGTTCCTTGATCCACTTAGACTTGACCTTAGTACAAGGAGATAGGAATGGATCGATTCGCATTCTTCTACATGTTAACAACCAGTTGTGCCAGCACCATTTGTTGAAAATGCTGTCTTTCTTCCACTGGATGTTTTTAGCTCCCTTGTCGAAGATCAAGTGACCATAGGTGTGTGGGTTCATTTCTGGGTCTTCAATTCTATTCCATTGGTCTATTTGTCTGTCACTATACCAGTACCATGCAGTTTTTATCACAATTGCTCTGTAGTAGAGCTTTAGGTCCGGCATGGTGATTCCACCAGAGGTTCTTTTATCCTTGAGAAGAGTTTTTGCTATCCTAGGTTTTTTGTTATTCCAGATGAATTTGCAGATTGCACTTTCTAATTCGTTGAGAATTGATTTGGAATTTTGATGGGGATTGCATTGAATCTGTAGATTGCTTTTGGCAAGATAGCCATTTTTACAATGTTGATCCTGCCAATCCATGAGCATGGGAGATCTTTCCATCTTCTGAGATCTTCTATAATTTCTTTCTTCAGAGACTTGAAGTTTTTATTATACAGATCTTTCACTTCCTTAGTTAGAGTCACGCCAAGATATTTTATATTATTTGTGACTATTGAGAAGGGTGTTGTTTCCCTAATTTCTTTCTCAGCCTGTTTATTCTTTGTGTAGAGAAAGGCCATTGATTTGTTTGAGTTAATTTTATATCCAGCTACTTCACCGAAGCTGTTTATCAGGCTTAGGAGTTCTCTGGTGGAATTTTTAGGGTCACTTATATATACTATCATATCATCTGCAAAGAGTGATATTTTGACTTCATCTTTTCCAATTTGTATCCCTTTGATCTCCTTTTGTTGTCGAATTGCTCTGGCTAGGACTTCAAGTACAATGTTGAATAGGTATGGAGAAAGTGGACAGCCTTGTCTAGTCCCTGATTTTAGAGGGATTGCTTCAAGCTTCTGACCATTTACTTTGATGTTGGCTACTGGTTTGCTGTAGATTGCTTTTATCATGTTTAGGTATGGGCCTTGAATTCCTGATCTTTCCAAGACTTTTATCATGAATGGGTGTTGGATCTTGTCAAATGCTTTTTCAGCATCTAACGAGATGACCATGTGGTTTTTGTCTTTGAGTTTGTTTATATACTGGATTACGTTGATGGATTTCCGTATATTGAACCATCCCTGCATCCCTGGGATGAAACCTACTTGGTCAGGATGGATGATTGTTTTGATGTGTTCTTGGATTCGGTTAGCAAGAACTTTATTGAGGATTTTTGCATCAATATTCATAAGGGATATTGGTCTGAAGTTTTCTATCTTTGTTGGGTCTTTTTGTGGTTTAGGTATCAGAGTAATTGTGGCTTCATAGAATGAGTTGGGTAGAGTACCTTCTGTTTCTATTTTGTGGAATAGTTTGTGAAGAACTGGGATTAGATCTTCTTTGAAGGTCTGATAGAACTCTGCACTAAACCCATCTGGTCCTGGGCTTTTTTTAGTTGGGAGACTATTAATGACTGCTTCTATTTCTTTGGGGGATATAGGGCTGTTTAGATCATTAACCTGATCTTGATTCAACTTTGGTACCTGGTAACTGTCTAGGAACTTCTCCATTTCATCCAGGTTCTCCAGTTTTGTTGAGTATAGCCTTTGGTAGAAGGATCTGATGGTGTTTTGGATGTCTTCAGGATCTGTTGTTATGTCTCCTTTTTCATTTCTGATTTTGTTAATTAGGATGCTTTCCCTGTGCCCTCTGGTGAGTCTGGCTAAGGGTTTATCTATCTTGTTGATTTTCTCAAAGAACCAGCTCCTTGATTGGTTGATTCTTTGAATAGTTTTTCTTGTTTCCACTTGGTTGATTTCACCCCTGAGTTTGATTATTTCCTGCCGTCTACTCCTCTTGGGTGAATTTGCTTCCTTTTGTTCTAGTGCTTTTAGGTGTGTTGTCAAGCTGCTAATGTGTGCTCTCTCTAGTTTCCTTTTGGAGGCACTCAGAGCTATGAGTTTTCCTCTTAAAAATGCTTTCATTGCGTCCCATAAGTTTGGGTATGTTGTGGCTTCATTTTCATTGAACTCTAAAAAGTCCTTAATTTCTTTCTTTATTCCTTCCTTGACCAAGGTATCATTGAGAAGAGTGTTGTTCAGTTTCCACGTGAAGGTTGGCTTTCTATTATTTATTTTGTTATTGAAGATCAGCCTTAGTCCATGGTGATCTGATAGGATGCATGGGACAATTTCAATATTTTTATATCTGTTGAGGCCTGTTTTGTGACCAATTATGTGGTCAATTTTGGAGAAGGTACCATGAGGTGCTGAGAAGAAGGTATATCCTTTTGTTTTAGGATAGAATGTTCTGTAGATATCTGCCAGATCCATTTGATTCATAATTTCTCTTAGTTTCACTGTGTCCCTGTTTAGTTTCTGTTTCCATGATCTGTCCATTGGTGAAAGTGGTGTGTTGAAGTCTCCCACTATTATTGTATGAGGTGCTATGTGTGCTTTGAGCTTTACTAAAGTTTCTTTAATGAATGTGGCTGCCTTTGTATTTGGAGCATAGATATTCAGGATTGATAGTTCCTCTTGGAGGATTTTACCTTTGATGAGTATGAAGTGTCCCTCCCTGTCTTTTTTAATGACTTTGGGTTGGAAGTCAATCTTATCAGATATTAGAATGGCTACTCCAGCTTGTTTCTTCATGCCACTTGCTTGGAAAATTGTTTTCCAGCCTTTCATTCTGAGGTAGTGTCTATCCTTTTCTCTGAGATGAGTTTCCTGTAAGCAGCAAAATGTTGGGTCTTGTTTGTGTAGCCAGTTTGTTAGTCTATGTCTTTTTATCGGGGAGTTGAGTCCATTGATATTAAGAGATATTAAGGAAAAGTAATTGTTGTTTCCTGTTATTTTTGATGTTAAAGTTGGCATTTTGTTCTTGTGGCCGTCTTCTTTTAGGTTTGTTGAGGGATTACCTTCTTGTTGTTTCTATGGCGTGGTTCCTGTCCTTGTATTGGTTTTTTTCTGTTATTATCCTTTGAAGGGCTGGATTCGTGGAGAGATAATGTGTGAATTTGGTTTTGTCGTGGAATACTTTGGTTTCTCCATCTATGTTAATTGAGAGTTTGGCTGGGTATAGTAGCCTGGGCTGGAATTTGTGTTCTTTTAGTGTCTGTATAACATCCGTCCAGGATCTTCTGGCTTTCATAGTCTCTGGTGAAAAGTCTGGTGTAATTCTGATAGGCTTGCCTTTATATGTTACTTGGCCTTTTTCTCTTACTGCTTTTAGTATTCTATCTTTATTTAGAGCATTTGTTGCTCTGATTATTATGTGTCGGGAGGTATTTCTTTTCTGGTCCAGCCTATTTGGAGTTCTGTAGGCTTCTTGTATGTTCATGGGCATCTCTTTCTTTAGATTTGGGAAGTTTTCTTCTATAATTTTGTTGAAGATGTTTGCTGGTCCTTTGAGTTGAAAATCTTCATTCTCATCCACTCCTATTATCCGTAGGTTTGGTCTTCTCATTGTGTCCTGTATTTCTTGGATGTTCTGAGTTAGGATCTTTTTGCATTTTACATTTTCCTTGATTGTTGTGCCGATGGTCTCTATGGAATCTTCTGCACCTGAGATTCTCTCTTCCATCTCTTGTATTCTGTTGCTGATGCTCGTATCTATGGTTCCAGATTTCTTTCCTAGGGTTTCTATCTCCAGTGTTGCCTCATTTTGGGTTTTCTTTATTGTGTCTACTTCCCTTTTTAGGTCTAGTATGGTTTTGTTCATTTCCATCATCTGTTTGGATGTGTTTTCCTGTTTTTCTGTAAGGACTTCTACCTGTTTGATTATGTTATCCTGTTTTTCTTTAAGGATTTGTAACTCTTTAGCAGTGTTCTCCTGCAATTCTTTAAGGGATTTTTGTGCTTCTTTAAGGGATTTTTGTGCTTCCTCTTTATTGTCTTCTGCCTTTTTAGCATTGTTCTCCTGCATTTCTTTAATTGTGTTATTAAAATCCTTCTTGAAGTCCTCTATCATCATCAGGAGATATGCTTTTAAATCCGTGTCTAGCTTTTCCGGTGTGTTGGGGTGCCCTGGACTGGGTGAAGTGGGGGTGCTGGGTTCTGATGATGGTGAGTGGTCTTGGTTTCTGTTAGTAAGATTATTACGTTTACCTTTCGCCATCTGGTAATCTCTGGGGTTAGTTGTTATCGTTGTCACTATTTAAAGATTGGAGCAGAAGTTGTGTTCCACTCACCAGCAGTCTCTAAATCCTGCGGCGGGGGTCGTGGGTAGCTGACGGTACCCCGGTGCTGGTCCAGCCGGAAGAGGCTTGTGGTCCTACTCAGGCCGTTTTTCTGCTTCCCTAACTAATGCAGTCTCTGGTCCCGCGTGCAATTGGATTGGAGCAGAAGCTGTGTTCCACTCTCCAGAAGTCTTAAGATCCTGTGGTGGGTGTTGTGGGTAGCTGGTGAGTGTCAGCCGACCCTGCGCCCCAGCTGCCCCGGTGCTTTTCTGACCGGAAGAGGGTTGTGGCCCTATGTAGGCTGGATTTCTCTCTCCCCAACCAGAGCAGTCTCAGGTCCCGCGTGATTGGACTGGAGCAGAAGCTGTGTTCCACTCACCAGCAGTCCCAAAATCCTGCGGCGGGGGTCGTGGGTAGCTGGCGGGTGTCAGGCAACCCTGCGCTCCCGCTACCCTGGCGCTGATCCAGCCGGATGAGGCCTGAGGCCCTACTCAGGCCGGTTTCTGCTTCCCTAACTAATGCAGTCTCAGGTCCCGCGCAATTGGATTGGAGCAGAAGCTGTGTTCCACTCACCAGCAGTCCCAAAATTCTGCGGCTGGGGTCGTGGGTAGCTGGCGGGTGTCAGGCAACCCTGCTCTCCCGCTACCCTGGCGCTGATCCAGCCGGATGAGGCCTGTGGTCCTATGCAGGCCGGTTTATGCTTCCCTAACTAATGCAGTCTCAGGTCCCGCGCAATTGGATTGGAGCAGAAGCTGTGCTCCACTCACCAGAAGTCTTAAGATCCTGTGGAGGGTGTTGTGGGTAGCTGGCGAGTGTCAGCAGACCCTGCGCCCCAGCTGCCCTGGTGCCTTTCTGACCGGAAGAGGGTTGTGGCCCTATGTAGGCCGGATTTCTCTCTCCCCAACCAGAGCAGTCTCAGGTCCCACGTGATTGGACTGGAGCAGAAGCTGTGTTCCACTCACCAGTAGTCCCAAAATCCTGAGGCGGGGGTCGTGGGTAGCTGGCCGGTGTCAGGCAACCCTGCGCTCCCGCTACCCCAGCGCTGATCCAGCTGGGTGAGGCCTGTGGCCCTACTCAGGCCGGTTTCTGCTTCCCTATCTAATGCAGTCTCAGGTCCCGCGCAATTGGACTGGAGCAGAAGCTGTGATCCACTCACCAGCAGTCCCAAAATCCTGCGGCGGGGGTCGTGGGTAGCTGGCGGGTGTCAGGCAACCCTGCGCTCCCGCTACCCTGGCGCTGATCCAGCCGGATGAGGCCTGAGGCCCTACTCAGGCCGGTTTCTGCTTCCCTAACTAATGCAGTCTCAGGTCCCGCGCAATTGGATTGGAGCAGAAGCTGTGTTCCACTCACCAGCAGTCCCAAAATTCTGCGGCTGGGGTCGTGGGTAGCTGGCGGGTGTCATAAATTACTTTTCTAAATGACATACAAATAGTAAGGGTAAGAAGACATTTATGGAGACTGTATGACCTTTTGTGAACACCATGTTTCTGGTCTATATTGTGGATTTTTTTTAATCAGTGAAGGCAGAATCTACAAAACTTTTATTAACCATGATTTAAAATGTTCCAGTCCCTTAAGTTGTTGTTTTGTTTTTTAATATGAGAAAACTTTAAGTTCCTCTTTTGAATGACCTCATGAATTCCTACCTTAGAACACCCAAGATACAATTTGCAGAACACAAGAAAATCAAGAAGAGGGAAGACCAATGAGTGGATACTTCATTCCTCCTTAGAATAGGGAACAGAATACCCATGAAAGGAGTTACAGAGACAAAGTTTGGAGCTAAGATGAAAGGATGGACTATCCAGAGACTACCCCACCCAGGAATCCATCCCATAATCAGCCACCAAACTCAGACACTATTGCATATGCCAGAAAGATTTTGCTGAAGGGACCCTGTTATAGCTGTCTCGTATGAGGCTATGCCAGTGCCTGGCAAATACAGAAGTGGATGCTCACAGCCATCGATAAGATGGAACACAGGGCCTTCAATGAAGAAGCTAGAGAAAGCACCCAAGGAGCTGATGGGGTCTGCAACCATATAGGTGGAACAACAATTCCAACTAACCAGTACCCCCAGAGCTCGTATCTCTAGCACATATGTAGCAGAAGATGGCCTAGTCGGCCATCACTGGGAAGAGAGGCCCCTTGGTATTGCAAACTTTATATGCCCCAGTACAGGGGAATGCCATGGCTAAGAAGTGGGAGTGGATGGGTAGGGAAGCAGGATGTGGGGGGTTTTATAGGGAACTTTCAGAATAGCATTTGAAATGTATATAAAGAAAATATCTAATAAAAAAACCAAACAAACCCACAAGCAAAAGCCAAGAATCCTTTTCATTAAGAAATAGTCAAGTGTCTAAGTTTTTTCCAGTTGGTTACTGGTAAAAGTGGAGAGGGCATTCTCAGACACTAGTCCTGGAGACCCATGTCTCTGCACTGATTAGAAAATGGTAAAACGTTTAACATGCTTGGAACTAGAGATGGCAGCAATATAGGGATGGGACTGATGAGCAGCCCCACGTTGGCCCTTGAAAAACATTTGTGAAACAAAGCAAACCAGTAGTGAGGGCTACTTGTTTATTTTTGGAAAGCCAATGTGAGGTCAGTGCCTCTCATTGAAGCTATTCTCTACCGATTTTTCTTTCATTAGAACAGCTTAACTCATCGCTTACGAACATATTTCATTCTGACAGGTTACATGGACAACTTTGTAGCCCATATATGTCCATATATGTTCATGATAAACTATTGTTATCATTCATTATTTGCTGATCTCATATTAGAAGACTGCTCTTCACTGAAGTATGATCCTTAAAGTCAATAGTTTTTAGTGAGTCTTGAATTTACTCAGCCCTTTTAGAAGAAGTTCTGCTCATAAACTCACATGGAACTCCAAGAAGCATTTAACTCTCACATTTCACCATACAGATCATCTCCCCAACACTCATATTGTGCCATGTTTTTCATGCTTCCATTGAAGTCATGTTTTATTTTTCTATGATATCAATAGGTATTTAACCAATGTTCCATAAACATGTTAAGAAGTATTACTTCTTGACTACAGCATAGTTCATGCTTTTATCTACATTTGTCTGCTTTGTCAGAGACCCTTTGCTAAAACTCCTACAGACAATAAATACAGTGATTAATCTGGGCAGTAATCTGTTTACAGGTAGTTATCTATAATACAGGATAATAACTACTGATATTATCTTAATAAGTAGAGTTGATACTAGAATTAATCAGAGATATTATTCAATATCCTTAACATGTTTTTTTTTAATCTAATTTGACCTTAGTATATCTGTTTAGTGAGGCTTTAAGCCATGAATAATTTAATTCAAAGAGAATGGTAGTGTGAAGGCCAAGCTATGTATCTTACCTTCTAGATGATAAACAAACAAACAAACAAAAAAAGACAAACACTCAATAAGTCACTTAACCATCCAGCAGAGGTCTCTAAGTCCTTGATACATGCAGTTTCCTACTCTTCCATCTACAAGCAATTCCATGTTTTTTTTTCAAAGAGCAAAACACAATTTTGCAAACGCTCTCCTGATGGAGATGATGCATGGCTGCTTAAGAGGGGAGGCCAAAAGGGTCAACTTCAAAAAAACGTTACAACATCAACAAGCATTAGCTTGAATGAAGGGTTATAACCTGCATCATTGAAAGAGCTGCAAGTTGGCTGCTGTCCTCTATCATCCAGCTGCTAATGGGAAGGGAAGCTCAAGAGGTAATATCTTCCCAGGGCTCTACTGGGAGAAGCCAGTGTGCAACTCCTTTAGGACTAATGGCCTAGCCTGCCAGAAACACATTCAACCTGCAGCATATTCACCCCCTGCAGAGTCCAGGGAAACAAAGCAAAAAAAGAAAGCCACAGAAATCTGTGGAATATTAACAAGAGCAAACTTTTGAAAAAGCAGAAGGGAAAACAAAGCAAAACAAGGAAGGACAAATATAACGTATGCAGCAATGTCAAGTTGAAGTTCAAACAGGAAACTTCAGAAACACACGCAGAGGCAGACTTCAATGTCACCCATTTCCAGCAACACTTGGGCTCATACTTTGAAAACTATAGAAATCTTGAAGTCAAACCCTGCCACTTCACAAAGGAGCTGGGGTAGGAAAGGGAGGCTTTGAGAAGAGTTTGAAATGCCCTTGGAAATTTCAACCTAATTAGGTACTTCTGTGGGCTCATTCTTTCTCTTGCAATGGGTTGTGAGAGGCAAGGAGCTCAATAGAATGGATAATTGGTCCAGGCTGAGGTGAAACCCACAACTAATTTGCCTAATACTGAACTAATTTGGTGTTTGACAACAGTCATCAGGTACATTCTTTGCTTTCAGAGTGAAATCTCTTCACAGAAGCCAAATTAACTTGATCTAAATTCATTCCTTTTGAAGTGAGTGACTGCACAGGAACCCAGGGAGGTGGTGAATGGAGTGTCTAGGAGAAGGGAGATATATTAGCTGGCAAAGTGCATGATATACAAGCATGAAGACCTGAGGTCAATGTTTAGCCCTCACATATACAGGTGGGACATGGTGAGACATGGCTGTAATCCCAGCACAGGAAGTCAAAGACAGGTATATTTCTGGGGTTCATGGATAGTCAAGCTTGACAGCTGAACTGAACTGATGAGGTCCTGTCTTAAAATTCAAGGTGTGTGGCATCCCAAGGAATGGTAATTTGGACTCACCTCTGATTTATATACACAGGAACACACAGGCACACACAGGCAGGCACACACAGACAGGCACACACACGCACACACACACACACACACACACGCACGCACAAACACCAGATGAACCTTTTGTATAAGGCCAAATAATGAGACAGTTTATATTTTAATGTTTCAATTGCAGATCTACAAGTCAAAACCACACATAGTCACTCCCAATTATGTTGATGAATCACATATAATATAATTGGGTGATTCTTTGTAGAACAAAGTGTCTGTTTGGTAGAGATGGTTTATCCATGTTCATATGTTCACAGAGGCCCACGTGAATTGTTATTTTCCAACAATTTCTAAGTATACTTTTTGGAGCTAACTCATAAAACAGAATTTTAAAAAATATGTCAAAAAAGAAATTACTGTTTTGATCTTTTGCATTCGTCTACATTTGAAACAGAAGAATCAGTCCTAAGACTTGTCTCAAGCCACAAGTTCAAATATAAGATTAAACAGCTGTGCTGGGATTTGACCCTGTCACACTGTTCATCTTTTGACAGATGAACAATCTTTTCATTTCAATCTTTTGTTCAATAACTGCCAGAAATGACCTAAATCAGGGTTTGTATATTCCAGCCACTGGAATCATACAAGCCTCTTATCCAATAATAATTTCTATTTCAAACAAATATAATTTGAACTCAAGGGTCAAACAATTCACAGAGGTATCTGCCTCTCTTCATTCCCCCAAACTAGAAATTTCTCACAGAAACAAGGGCAAGCTTTGGCCTTAGACCTTGGAGTTTTAAATATCTAAGAGAAAGGGCATGGTAGGCAAACTCCTTTAAGTAATGTTTGCAAAGTTGACCTGTAGACGTTTGCATTTATTTCTAATGGCTTCAACAATTTTGGAGATTGAGTCACTTCCAGGAAATGCAGAGGGCTAGCTATAACATTGCTCTTATTTGTCGTAAGCTTAGTGGGTCTGGAGGTAATTACTCAGTTTCACTTTGCCATATATACATACACACACACACATACATATATATATATCCTAGGATTTTTAACACTATTCTTACACTTTTTAAGATAGTCTCAATTGGCCTTAAATCTAATGTCCTCAGATTTCTCCAGAACTAATCATCCATCATTTAATGTTTGAATGTATAGTTTATAATTGTACACTGGTTTTTAATAAGTCCCAGACATTCAACTTACATATATCACTGAAAGTGTACTTATATTGTACTGCAAGATATTGTCCACCTTCTACCTTTGCTCACCTGTGATGGGCTCCCAGCTAGTACCCACACTACCATGGTTGTCATTCTTGCACAGGGTTTCAAAGTGAGTTCTACAAGGACCAATGGTTCTTAGAAGACACTGAACTTAACCAAGGTTGCTTTGTTTTAAACATTAAATATTTGTCACATTTCATGTCAAATATGACTTAATGACTAACCACATCCATGTTGAGAAACTCTGCCCCGATATGAGGTCATGTAGCTGTACAAAGAACTTTAGGGAAATTTGCAGGCAAATGGATGGAACTGGAAAATATCATGCTGGGTGAGATAACCCAGTCACAAAAGAACACACATGGCATGTACTCACTGATAAGTAGATATTAGGCAAAAAGTTTGGAATATCCATGATACAACTCACAGACCATATGAAGCTCAAGAAGAAGGAAGACCAAAGTGTAGATGTGTTAGTCCTTTTTAGAAGGTAGAACAAAATGCTCACAGGAGGTAGAGGGTGGTAGGGACTTGGGAAGAAGAGAGGTAGGAGAGGGGGAAAAAGGGGAAAGTTCAGGTATGGGAGGAAACAGGGATGATATACAGAGGGTCAGGAAATTGAACAGAGGTATGTAGCAATGGGGGATAGGGAACTGGGGTTAGCCACCAGAAAGTTCCAGATACCAGGAAAGTAAGAGCCTCCCAGGACACAAAGGGGATGAGATTAGCTGAAATGCTCAACAAATAGGAGGGGGAACTTGCAGAGACCATATCCAGAGGTTAGGCAAGGACCTGATTGAGGGATGGGGCCACACACTCACCTCCAAATTTTTAACCCAGAATGGCTCCTGTCTAAAGAAATTACAGGGCCAAAGTGTGAAGCAGAGACGGAAGAAAAGGCCATCTGGAGACTGCCTTACCTGGGGATCCATCCCATATACAGACACCAAACTCAGACACTATTGCTGACAGGAAGAAGTGTTTGCTGATAGTAGACTGATAGAGCTGTCTCTGCCAGAGCCTGACAAATACAGATGTGGATCCTTACAGCCAACCTTTGGATTGAGCACGGGGACCCCAATGGAGAAGCTAGGGAAAGGACTGAAGGATATGAAGGGTTTGTAACCCCATAGGATGAACAACAGTATTAAACAACCAGACCCCCTCACCCCCTGCCCGCCGCGAGATCCCAGTGACTAAATCACCAACCAGAGAATACATATGGAGGGACTCATGGCTCCAGCTGCATATGTAGCAGAGGATGGCCTTGTCAGGCATCAGTGGGAGGAGAGGCCCTTGGTCCTGTGAAGGTTCTATGCCCCAGTGTGGGGATTGCCAAGACAGTGAAGTGGGAGTGGGCATAACCTCATAGAAGCAGGGGAGGGGGGATGGGATAAAGGGTTTTTGGGGGAAAACCAGGAAAGGGGATAACATTTGAAATGTAAACAAGTAAAATACCCACAGGGTCTTCAGTGGAGGAGTTAGAGAAGGGACTGAAGGAGCTGAAGGGATTTGCAACCACATAGGAAGAACAATCTCAACCTACCAGAGCCCCTAGAGCTCCCAGGGACTAAACCACCAACCAAAGAGTACACATGGAGAGACCCATGGATCCAGCTGCATATGTAGCAGAGGATACCCTTACTGGGCATCAGTGGAAGGAGAGGCCCCTGGTCCTGTGAAGGATTGATGCCCCAGTGTGGGGGAATGCCAGGACAGGGAGGTGGGAGTAGGTGGGTGGGTGATGGAAAAGGGGATGGGATAGGAAGCTTCAGGGGTGGAGGAACTGGGAAAAGGGATAACATTTGAAATGTAAATAAAGAGACTAATCATTAAAAAAGAAAAAAGAAAAAAAGAAAACCAACGTTTTCTCCCTGAACTGAGAGAATGTTGAATATGACACTATAACACTCCCTTGGACTCTCTTATGTGAATCTTAATCACACTGTTTTCTAAGTTTTTTTTTTTAATTTATTTTCAACTTTGTGCCTGTGTATATAGGGGTTGCATGAGCATGTAAGTCCACATGACTATAGAGTCCAGATGAATCGGATCCCATGGAATGATAACTATAGGTATTTGTGGTCCTTTAGATGTAGGTACAGGTAACTGAATTTGAGTCCTCTACAAGAGCAGACATGCTCTTAACTGCTAAGCCACTTTTTGAGCCCCTACATATTGTTTTTTTCATTTTTATGTTTTTGTTTTGTTTTGTTTTAACCAATGGGCTCATGCCTCTTGTGTTTTTCTACTATATTTTGTTTTATTCACACACTCTTGTTTATGACCTTCTCATTTCTTTATAAGACCCAATTGACTTTTTGTAAGGGTAGAGAAGATGCCTCTGAACCAACCCTTTCACAGATAACTATGAATAACAGACATAAAAAGCCACTATGTTGAGGCATTGGAGAGAAGGCTCAGGTCTTGGTTCTCAGCATGCCCATTGTGGCTCACAATCATTTTTAGCTGCACTTCAAAGGGATTGGAAGCACCTTTCTGACCTCCACAGGCACCAGATGCCCACATGATATGCATACATGCAGGCAAAATAACCAAATGCATAAAATATAGTAAAGAAATCAGTAGAAAATGTGAAGACGCCCTAGAAAGCAAGTCATCATAGGCATATTTCTGTTAATAGGTACTCATTAACATAGAAAACAAATATGATTGCAGAAGGCCATGTGTATATGAGATATTGGCCTAGGTCTGTATGTGCTTCACCCGCTGTCAATGTGACATTCATTAGGAGACTATCACCATTATTTCATATCTTTGGGCTAATGTTTAAGCTCATTTGCCATCTGCTCTCACTCAATGTCTTCCAGCCAGTGAATCCTCAGCTCTTGTCAGATAGGTTTTCTTCATATGTAGCTGTAATAATATGTAGGCCAGTTCCTGTCTCTATATCTTTGCTTATACCATCTTATCTTCAGGAATGTTCTCTTTCCCTTCAATGCCTAACAAACATTCTGCTCTACAGTGTATCTCCGCTAGACTCTCTCTGTCCTGCCCACTGCAGGTCTTCTCATCTGCAGCCTACTTGGCACACAGCTTGACTACTGCGTGTCATCCACTGTCTTGTTTCTCCTTTATAATTTTAACTTTTATTCACTCTTTGAAAATTCCCTACATGTATACAATGCACAATGATAATTTCTGCCCCTAACTTTTCCCCTCCAGCTTCTCCCAGACTCCCACATCTTATTACAGACTTTATGTTCCCACTCATAACTATTTGTGTACTGATTTGTTGATAAATAGTTGGATGAATTGACTTTATTCACTGAGTCAAATGAATGCTGCTCATGTGTGCATGGTGTAGGGTCATACATTGGGAAATGGTGACCCTATGTAGGGCCACATATGACAATTTCTATAAAAATATGTATTTTCTCTTTTCCTCTCAGGGATACCATGGACAATTCATGATATTACATTTGAGTTAGTTAGAGATTTTATTCCCCTTTCTAAAAAGACCAAAGTATGGATACTACATAGTACATAGCCTACAAACTATGGATATTTTGGTCTTCCTTCTACTTGAGCTTCATGTGGTCTGTGAATTGTATCTTGGGTATTCTGAGCTTTTGGGCTAATATGCACTTATCAGTGAGTGCATACCATGTGTGTTCTTTTGTGATTGTGTTACCTCACACAAGATGGTATTTTCTCATTGTAATCATTTGCCTAAGAATTTCATGAAGTCATTGTTTTTAATAGCTGACTAGCACTCCATTGTGTAAGTGCACCAAATTGTATCCACTCCTCTGTTGAGGGCCATCTGGGTTCTTTCCAGCTTCGAATCCATTTTCTTAAAGTATGGCAATTATGAACGTATACACTGGGTTTTGTCATTTAAAAGAAATTGATGTTCTAAGTCAAAATCTGTTTTAACTTACAACATCGTAGATATTGGCAGATACAAACACCATCAATACATATTTGAGGCTTTTGGTGATTATATTTTGCTGTTGTTCTGAAAGGGCCACTTGAAACTTCCTGTCCTTGATGAGTTCCTTTCCGTTGTGCTTTGTCATTTCACATGGACTGAGCAGCTTCTACTCCCATTTCTATATTATTTCCCACAGATGATGCACACTCTCTGATAAACTGTAGCAACTTAATTCATTGGTGTTATTAGATGCAAGCAAAGAAGCAAACATCAAGGGTATACCTCATGTGACATTCAGAGGGTGACTGAGGGTACCCAGTATGAGTTCTCCCTAGCACAATTAAGCAGTTATTGGTGTACTGTGAAATCACCTTAACTGCTGTGTTCATCTTCAGGTCACTCTGTCCTTTAAACTGCTTTGCAGTGTTGAATATTATCTAGTTATCACATATACATAGCCCATTCACGGGGAATTAGGAAGTTGTGCACAAAATGCTTTTGTAATTACTTATTGATGACCTCACACACACACCTACACACACTCTGCAGTGCTATCAAACCCACATCTATTTTCTTTATAGACACAGGACTGCAGTAAACAAGGTCTAGATATAGCCTACAAAACACGTAGAAAACAAAAAGGGAAAGGAAAGAGTCTATTGCTTATCCAGAAATGTTCATGCATGACATTCATTAGTTGCAGAGAGCACCGGGGTGACTGATTGATGAGTCCCTGCTGCATTTTATCAAAGTATTGAACTGGGAGCAACCACAGTATTTATTATATGGCAAGGAGCAGTTCCAAGCATAGTCAAATCCCACACTATATATGATTTTGGGCAAAATATTGTTTTACCCCTATGCTTCTATTTTATTTGTGAAATCAAGGCAATGGGCCTAAGAGTTTCTTTCAACAAAAGAGTTAGTAAAGACCTTGAAATAGAGACTTTTTTATTGGGATACAAATTTCTCACTTTCTTAGCAATGAATATAACAATGGCTGTTATAGGAGAAAGTGTGCAAAAGGCACTGTCTATCAAACTCCTAGTTCACAGTTTCTTATTCAAGACAGGGATTGTAGTTACACCTATATATTTGTACAGAAAAAGATGTGGCTCCTGAGGTGATCAGGTGTAATAATGAACAAGTTCCAAGAGAATGGCATGCACTACATTTTCCTTCCCTTACATCTAAGAAATTACTAGACATAGATCTCTGATTCTACTTGGAGTATACGGACTGACTGTAGTGCTTTCTGATACAGTGAGATGGAAGCTTTCCAAAGCAAAAGGAACAATTTTCTGTAAGTAATCTAATCTTGGTCTTCACTACAACATTGGAAACAATCTCTCACAGAGCAGCAGTCCTTACCATGTGGTCCCCACAGAAGCATCAGCAGTAGAATTACACCTGGGAAATTAACTGAAATGCAATCTCATATCTACCAAATCAAAGCCACCATGAACATGGTCCAATATTCTGTATTTTCTTAAGATTTCCCACTTACCCTGATGTACACTGAAGCTGCAGAACCTCTAGCACAGCATTTGGGATCTAGTTCTACTTCTTAATATGTAAACATTAATCATACACTCCAATATCTTCGGGAGTGAGTTTCTTTCTAAACTGGGTATTTGGAGGAATGAAATGGGAAATCTTTACTGGCTCTGACTCCAAAATATAACTGTTTATTTTTCTCAAAGTCGCACTCATGAACATGGCTCACATAGATAGGACAAATGGCTGCTTAGCTGTTCTTTCTGCTCCCATGATTTAAACATCTACTTATCACACAGCAAGCAGCATTTTAGAGGCATGAATCAGATGGAGCCATTTCATCATTCAACATCCTCCCATGGGTCGTGAATAAAACCTAAACTCCACCTGGCTTATAAGGTACCGCCTAGCTCTGACCTTTGTGTCAGATGTACATCCTTTCCTTGGTCCTTAAGGTTTAGAAACATGAATTTCCTCCCTTCATCTCAAGCTTGTCACACAGTTGTTAGGGCTTCTGAGTCTCTCTATTTTCTGCCTAGTATGGGCTTCTGTGTAAAAGCTATGTGTTTTTACTTTGAGATTTCTGCTCAGAGGTCAGTCTTGCCAACCAGGCCTTCCTTGACTTCTTGACCTTAAGAGTCTTTGCAGCTAGTTTCATCTCAAAAGGCTGTCATTATTTTCTCCTGTATTCTCACAAAAACCTGAAATATTGAGTTTGTTTGTTTGATCACTTTATCTGTTAACAATCTGGTAAAATATCAACTATTGAGGTTGAGGAGTTTTCTAGCATCCTACTATATAGCAGTGGACTCCCACATAATAGGGCCACGTCAAGATAGTTTTACACAAATGCATAACATATTAAAGTCATATTGGAAGAGCTCTGGCCAAGGAAACAAATTTTACCATTGTATATCTGAAGACAGATTTATATTTTAAGATTTTTTTTCTTGAAAAAAAAAAGTACTGAAAGACCAGATGAAAGTTACCTGCTCTGGCAACATACAGGTTCCAGCAAAACAAACAAATAAGATGAAGTTACATTAAATGCCATATGTTTGAAACCTCCCTCAGGCCTTCATCTATGGTGAGACTAATGGGCACATATTAACCTAGATGGGCATAGCTATAGTACTGGTAGCGGCCCAGTGGCTCTGTCAAACTTACATAGGAGAGGGAGTGCAACGTGAGTCTCTGCAGTAAGCCTCTGAAATAAGGTTAAATGCTTTTTTAGTGAAACATGGAGGTAAAAATCCATTTTTACCAGAGATATTTCTGCAGAGCTGCCAAATGGGTCAACACTGTGTTAAAGCAACAAAATTATGGTTTTCTTCACTTTTCTCTTTTATTATTAGTTTTGAATTAGTTTACAAGGTGCTAGTTATCACCATGCCATTCAAACAAAGTTTAGGTTTGTGCTTCTGCTTCTCCCTTATGCCATTATCTCTGGTTCCCTCTTATAATATTCCACATGCTTTCATATCCATATGTGAACAATATCCACTCATATATATGTGTATATATTTATACCATAATACAGCATCTATATATGACAGAGGACATGTACATTTTATCCTCTTTTGGTTACCTTGTTTAATTTTATACTTTTCATATCCATCCATTTTCCTGTAAGTTTCATTTCTTATTACATTTGAATATATAGATTTCTGAGCATACCCCATGGTTTCTAACCCCTGAGCAAGCATACCTTAATGTTGTAAGGAACTGTCTTGTCAACAAAGGCAGAACCACTCTAGATAAGTGACCAGGGCTACTTTCTCCCTCTGTGGGACTCTGCACAGTGATTTTAATTATAATAATTCACTTAGCTTGAAGATTAAGGCAGCTGGATATTAGGAACAGAGCACTGGGAACACACCAAACCCCTCCCTTCAGGAAAGACAATAGAAAAGAAAAAAATGACAGCCAAGCACTTCTGTATGATTAAGCCTCCTCCTGTGACAGTGAAAACAATATCAATGATATGCTAGTCGAGGAAGAACAAAAGAATAAACATATAGTAGTCAAGTGCTGTGTGAGTCAGCTGATGTGACATCAAGGGTGACTGAAAAGGAGGTGACCCTCCGATATCTTCAGAAAACAGGTGAATTATTCTGTGCCCCCATCAAGCACTGCTGCAGACAGCACAATTTAAATGGCTAAAGTTCTTAGCTCCCATTAGGCCCTGATTCTCATCTCTAGGTCAGGAGGCTTGGGTAGCACCTATTTTACACAAGGTTGGGGGCCAGTGAGAAGGCTCATTCTCCACCAGAGTGATTCTGCATTGCTGTATTGCTAGGCTGGAGACCTCCAATCCCTAGGCAGATCAATGGTAAAATGTGGCTACAGAAAACACCTTTTTAACATATAATACAAGCCCTAGAAGAAAATCATGCAAGTCAAAGTAACTTTATTCAGTTCATCCAGTGATTTAAATACCACTTAGAAACCAATGAATGTAAAAGTTATCCAATTAAGAAGAAAAAAAAATGTTGCCCATGTTGCCTACCTAAGTTCAAGTGGTTGCTACCTGTCATAAAGGAAATAATTATCAAGTGGGCGAGAAAATAAATCCCAAATAGCTAAAAAAAAAAAAAAATACATGGCAATTGCTTCTCACTGAATAAACCTGTAACTTTGACTTTTGTGAGTTTCCAGGTAACTGTGGTATATTATACATTTCAAACCATCAAAAAGGACACTGACTCTCATAATTTACGAAAGAAAAAGACCAAATATCAGATCCTTCATTTAGTATAGATATAAAGACAAATAAATAAGAAAAGAGGTTTCTTTTTTCCCCCAACTACAGTTGTCCTGTTCATTTTATGAAGAATTTTCTATAATCCTTCCATACCAACTGCTTTAGTAGTATATGAGTCTAAAAGGGTGAGAGTTGGGGAGGAGAAGCCCAGTGGCCGATGCTGGATATGTTCCTTGCTTTCCAATCTGTTTCCAATTTGCTTTATTTGATCACTGAGTGTAGCTTTCAGTTCATCTTAAAAATAACGGATGTTGGAAGAAGAGCACATAGAAATGTGGGCAACTGGCTGGGTGTGTTGGTACAGGCTTTTAATCAGAGCACTTAGAAGGCAGAGGCAGGTGAATATCTGGTGAGTTCAAAGTCAGCCTGATCTTCATTGTGAGTTCCAGAACAGCCAGAGCTACAGAATAAAGAACCCCTCTCTCTGTGTGTGTCTCCAAACAAACAAACAAACAAAAAATTGATCAGCTTGGAGTCTCTCAAATTTATTTTATAATGCATTTCCAATGAAACCCTTTTCTGGACTTCACATCAGTAGCCCTGAAGCTTTCCAGGTCGTCCTAAGCAAGAACCATGTGACAAAGATTTTACATTTACATTTGGGTCAATACAGATGATTTGATCACAACAGGAGCAGCTGTTTTAACATAAAAGGAAATCTATGTGATGTGATATTTTTTTATGCTGTACTCTGAGGTCCACACTGAGAACTAAATTTGGATAGAGTGCATTTGAAATGATCATGATACCATGTTAAACTGCTATCAGGAAGGTGCATTTATGAAGGGTTAGGATGAACCTTAAATCAAAATTCAAATGGAGCATAGAACTTCAATTAACACACGCGCGCGCGTTCACGCACGCATTCACACACACACACACACACACACACACACACACACACACACACACACACTCCAAACTTACTTCCGGTGTCAGGCTGATAGCTCAAATGGCAAGAGGAAAACAGGAAAACGGTCTCCTTTGGGAGTGTGTTCACACTATCGTCCGTGTCTAAAACACATCAGCTTAATTCCTTCCTCTCTGCTCCTTCAACATCCTTGCCCCCACCTCTCCTTTCCACACCCAGAGCCATCTAGGGCATGCTAATTATATAGAAAAGTAAGTCTGATTCAGTCCTATTCTATATGATTCCTTAGAAGAAAATCTCCTACTGCAGATCTGCCAGTAGATGATTCTAATACGAAAAGTTCTGTAGCATAACCATAAGTAAAACTGAAAACTTACCATAAAAAGTCAACTGTCCCTTGGCTACGTTTTTGCCTCTGGAGTTTTCAGCCACACATTCATATGAACCGGCATCTTCCTGCTGAAAATTGGGAATTTCCAGAATTCCATTTGACTTATGTCTTCTGGCTTTCCTTGCTATTGGCTTTCCATCAGCTCTTCGCCATAGAATAGTTGGGACTGGACTGAGAGTGAGAATAAAATGGGATGAACCAAATTAACGAAAGCTCTGTCTCGTTCTTTGCAATCTTCTTATAACTCGTTCCATCGTTTCCAAAGCTATAAACACATTAAAGGATTTACCACAATTCATTTCTATATTACCATTATTTTAGCAACATTTATATCTCTAGCATTATTCACATGTTTTTCATAAAATCAACATTCCTAACATTAAACAATGCATTCAACCTCCTACACACTATTACCCTTGAGAGAAAACAGCATTTTAAAATATACTTTTTATTATTTTCTAATATCTAAGGGTTTCTAGATTTTAATTATTAAAAGAATGTTCAGGCACATATGTGGTAGAAATGAGACAGAAGCAACTTCCTATACACTCCTTTCACTGAGAACAGGTTTGTGTCCCTTCCCTTTGAACTCATCAGGCTCTTTGACTTCTCTGAATAATAAATAGACATTCATCCATGATACTGAGTCAACTTCTGGATTCAAGTATTATGAAACAGACAGCTTCCACACTCTTATTTTTGGAACACCTTCTTAGGGGCACCTTTGAGATATTTGACCACCTCAATACTGTCACACAGATGATGTCTCAATGGGTGGTTTCAACTAATGACAAACCCATACAACCTTACCTCTAAGATGCCAGAAATGTGAGAGAAACTTCCTTGGAGGTCTCTACATTACTGAGTTTCCAGCAGCTGTACACTGTGAAGCCCTCAAAGATATCACAGAGACTGAAAACATCACCCAGCAAAACGTTGCTTAGATTCCTAACCCATGATGTTGACTGTGTGTTCCTTCTAAATTTGGAATGATAGAGTAGAGAGCAGAAGCAATATATTCTTCTAAGTTTCCAGCAATGTGTGTGTACCACACTGTAAGCTACACCCACATACAGAACAAGCGATAGTAAAATAATGAACTCATAAACTCGGGAGACTACAACCTAATTGCTAACATGAAGGTGTAGTTCACTCATGACAGCCTGATCTGGGTAACACAGTTGGTGTCTGTCCCTATTCTCACTCACATATTGAGGACTTTACTCACTTACAGAGGTTCATTTGAAAGGTTGTTTGTAAGAACAACAATTAAAGTAGAAAAAAAACAAAAAAAAGAACAAACTATGGACTCTTAATGTCCTCTCAACATATCTATCATCTTGCCATAAGTGTTTGCAACACATCTTAAATTGCCAGTGTGGGCAGCAACCTGTCTGCAAAGGAGTGGTTTTGAAGTTCATCTCAGCTTTGAGGACTGCAGCTTCCTGGCAGGGGATGCCATGGTTTACTTTTTCATTTTTCACAACAACACTCCCAGAGAAGTAATTATAGGAAAGACTTGCCAATCTTCTCTGGGAAACTTGAGATGGACTTTAAAGAATTAAAACTATCAACGCTACTATATTTGTTTTAAAATAATTAAAGTTCATTAGGCAGACAGTGGCTCAAAATGCAGGAGGGTTCCATCAGAAGCACATGGTGAGTGCCTTCACATCCAATTGGATGTATATGTAATCCATGCCATTAAACACAACTTCACTTACACTAGTCTTCTGTTCTTAAGTGGGCAGTGATGGTGTGTTTCAACAGCTAGAAGTGCAAATGCAAACACTTTTGTGTGGAATTGAGGAACCCAATTTGTGTGTTTTGTTTTTATTTTAGCACCATTTAAGCACCGTGAATAGACTTTAATTCATAGTTCCTTTGGAAGTGTGAGCAATGTGAATTTTGCTTTCTCCAAGGAGGGGTTTTTAATGTGTCATCTTGCAAAAATCCCTAAGTATAGATCCTGATGATCCATTCCTGTTCTTACTGTCTCCCCAGTTACTTTATAGGTTCACAGAAAGACTTTAAAATTTTAAGATCAACCACATTACAATGTGTGCAATCTGCTTTTTTTTTCTCAGCAGTAAATCGTTGCCATGTCTGACATGTGACTTTACAGCTTGCCTTTCATTTCTGTCTAGTGTTCAATCCTGCAGCCCTGTCACAATTTATACACCATGGTAGGTTTTTAGGAGATACAAAATTACCACTGTATGAAACCTCATCAAAGTGTTCCCAAGTTAAGATACCACTGTGGCCTGCATTGCCACAACGTGAAAACAATCATTCCATTGGAGTAAAAAATAAAATTGGAAATGCAAAATAATGCCTAAAGTTTCTGTAAAACACATTAATTGCATTTAAAAATTATTGTACACTGAGATAGGACTGGGTAAGAATTTGTGGCTTTCATAAATACTTAGGCTCAAAAAAAAAAAAAAGGCAGAATTAGGAATGGGTAGCTGGCTAGATAGGGCTAGGAGAAAATACAGAGACAGACCATTAAAATTCACAAGGGCACCAGTGCTCACCCTTCTGGTGGTAGTTTATATTGTTGATGCTAAATGAGTCCTGTTGATTACCGGCATATAAAAATTCCAGCAGATCTGAGTTTCCTTTTCGATGCCCTCTGGCAGATCATCTATGAGAAGGGCTAAGTGCTTTCCAAGTAGGTTCTTTTAAGTGTAATCCAGATGGAATAATAAAGTTGTGAATAATTTTCAGACTACTCTAAAATAGACTTTCAGATATCAGCTCTTCTCTATCTCTAGCAAGAGCAGAAGGGAATCCAAATGAGAAAGAAGAGTTGTGTAATTTGAAAAGACATGCAAGAAAAATTTTTATGTGTCCTCTGTAAGTGGGGCCAGAATGAAAGTCACCATTTTTCCAAGCAGTCAGCTTGCCTGTATCTCAAATGAAGGCCATTGTTTTCCTGTCATTCTGGGTTAGACAGCGTGTGTATTATAGGTCATAATAATACAATGAAATATTTTTTTTCAGAATGACCTATTCTCTTTTCCTTTGTGGCCATGTCAATTGTGGCAGCCTAATCCTTCTGCAGCCATTACCTGTCGCTCTCCATAGGAAGAGGGAAGAATCAAAGATGCATATACAGAATTACAAAGAGAAAGATGATTTTATTTTCAGACAGCTCAGAAGCCATAGCTGTGAGCACCAAAGACAATTCTCTACCTGCCAGAGCCGAGGGCAGGAGGAACAGCTCGAACTTACTTTCCTAAGGCAAAGCATTCCAGTTTGACTGTTGTTCCTTTCTCAGCCGGGACAGTTTCTGGAAACTGTACTTCTATTTTGGGCTCATATTCACCCATCACCCCTGTGAACAGACAAAGAAACCAGGTCTCAGAGGTTCTGTCAAGATGTAGATAAGTGTTTTCTTTCTATATAGATACTCCTATGTGCACCCTTAATTCCATTATCTAAAACAGGCTCTGTTCTAACAGCTTGTAACCCCCAAATCCTCCTCGAGTTTCTTTGAGAGAAAAATTCATATCACAGCATTGACACCAGCTTCAGAGGGTTACATTCCATGCTTCTCAGACATACTATGGAGTTGGGGAAGGAAAATGAGTTGACAGGTTCCTAGTTAGTACGAATATCACCCCTTGGAAAGACAGCACAGAGCTTTAAGCTACTTAACTATCACTTTTAAAATGCATCCTTTATAGTGTCCACATAGTGATCTCTCAGAGCCATTCCAAGGCCATGGTGTTCATTTCTGTCTAAGGTCAACCTGAATGAATCTGAATAAGTACATTTAAGATAGCATCAGAAGCCTATGTCCTATATTCTCACCCCATAACAAGTCATATGCACCTACAGGAGGCAGCTTTTACACGTGCTGGTGCTGTCATTGGAGTAGTAGTTACCCTGGTAGTCACAGTCCCCCGTATCTAGAGAGATGACTTGCGAAGACAATTACAGTGACGGGCCCATCGGGCCGCATCACTGTTTAATAACTAGAAACATCTCATTTATTCCCTATCAACCCACTCTTGACTCATTAAGGCTGCCATCAGGCTTATTTCTCTTTAATCCCTGGACACTTCCCATCGGTATTTATTCAACAGTACTGAGAAAGGGGTTCTGTGGTGCTATCTAGATATTTTTGTTTGTTTGTTTGTTTCAAAGTGAGTTGTGTCTCCAGTTCATCTCTCTTTTAGGCCTCCCTGAGTCAGAGGAAAAAGAAATGCGAAGCTTCAGAAGAAAAGAGTAACAACAAGAAGGCAGGATGGGAACAGGGAACAGGTGCAGTAACAATGAGAGCTGATTTTCTTCATCTTGCAAACAGTTTTCCTGTGCTGGTTTAGAAACAGAGTCATCACAAGGACCTAATCAGTCCATGAAGAAACAACTCAGCACTCCCAGTTAGAGTTTTACAGTGTTGCTAGGTTCACCATGAGGTCTGCTGTGGAAGGGTGAACTTGAGTACAGCTCTGCTGATGCTGTTTGGTTTTATTATTATTTTTTTTTCTAGACTAACAGGGAATCCTAGCTTTAGGAGGGTATTTGAGATTATTTTCCCCTGTTGTTTTATTATTTTTTAAATCTTTTCCAGACTTATTTATTTTATGTGTATGAGTGTATGTATGTATGAATACCACATAAGTGACTGGTGTCTAAAGAGGTCATAAGAAGACACTAGATCCCCTGCAATTCCACTTACAGTTGGAGATGAGCCACCAAGTACTCCATTCTGGAAAATGAATGTTGGTCCTCTGCAAAAATAAGTGCTTTTAACTTGTTGAGCTATCTCATCTTCATGGGTTAAATTTGACTTTGCTGAATACATACTTCTCTGCATACCAGGGAGATCACAGTTAGGGGTCTTTTAAAGCAAGTGATAGAAGCAACTATTAACCCTCAAAAGGGTACAACTGCAGGGAATAGCTATCTGTGCTTCTACAGCAGAGCTGTAATCTCAAAGGGGTTAACACTTTGTTTTTAGTCCCACCAAGATCTAGTTCATGGTCAAGGTTAAAACTCAAAAGCGTGCATGTTTACCTTTTAGTTTGTCCTGTCTTCACTGAAGGGTACAAACCTGTCAAAGTAAATTAAAATACACCAAAGCCGCATCTGACTTGTTCACAAACAACGCTATTTCTCTCTCTTTTTTTTTTTTTTTGTCAAGTCTCTGCCATAATTTCTCTTGCACCTCCGTTTGATTGCCTCCCTCTGAGCATTTGCACAAAGCTGACTGAGTAATGACGCGGTGCATACTAACAACAGCATTCACAGGCAGCTGCTGAACTTGCTAACAAACTGTCTGCACGGTTGAATCATCATCCCATAAATATCAGTAGTATGACTCGGAGTGCAGTGAGCAAGTTCACACCTTTTAGTGCCGTGCATGTGGCTGTGTACTCGGAGATTGGTGTTAATTGACGAATATTGCCTTGAGAGAAATCGGTCTTTGTCCTCCCAGGAAATCAAGACAGTTTGCATGGCAATCTACCACATTGGATGGAGATGAGACAATAAGACCATTATAAATACAATGGGCAAGGATGTCCTAGAAGTGATTGGCTTTGTCCCTGTGTTACCATTTTCTGCATGTACCTCATGTTTCTTTAATGACTCTATGAAGATGGCAGTGAGGAGTAAGTTTATCTCGTATAAACTTGCTCTGAACATCAGAATAGATATAGACTCAGTATCCAGATCCTCAAATGTCTTTTGCTCCATTCTAAAAATTCTATTAGAGTGTGGATTTGATGTCCACACTTGTAGAACTGTTACATAAAACTCCTCCTGCTCTGAATAGCCTGTTATCTAGACCACTGTACTTTGTAAGTGACTGGAAAGAATCAAGACTTTTTTTTTCCCTGCTTCGTTTTCTTACTGTTTCCAAATTACTTAAAAAAGAAACAATTTTTAGACACAACTTGCTTATTAACAATTCACTAATTTTAAGGGCCCAGTTTAACAATTTTTATAAAGTTTGTTTACATGTGTCACCATCACCATAATCTGGTTTCTGAGCATTTGCAATACCCAAAGAGTATCTGTGATGCCCATTCACTGTTAATAGTCAGCTGGTGTGCAGTCCTGCCCAGTCAAGCCTGCAGCAACCTCTCACCTGCTTTCAGTACATTTACCTCCCCTGGACAGTTCATATTAATGGAATCATATATGTGCATGCTTTTGAAAATATTTTTCTTTTTATTTTATGTGTAAGAATGTTTGACTTCGTGTACATGCGTGCACCACATGTATGTCTGGTTCCTTTGGAGGTCAAAAGAGGCTACTAGATACCCTGGAAGTGAAATTACAGACAGTTGTAAGTTGCCATGCAGGTTCTGGGAACTGAGTCTCAATCCTCTGTAAGTGCAGGCAGCATTCATAGCTATTTGCCCTCTCTCTAGTCTCCAAGTGGTGTCTTTCTTGTCTGGCTTCTTTTATGTGGCATGTTTTCAAGGCCCGTGTTATAGCTTACCACGTCTCATTTGATCTGTTGCAAAACAGGATGCCACTGTGTGTATATCCCACATTTTATTCATAAGATAAAAAATTTGCATTAGTTTCACAATGGTGCTATAATAACAACAATAACAAAAAACCCCTACAAACTAAGCAGCTGAAAGGAAGACATTTTGCCATAGTTCTGGAGGTGTACACAGGTCTGAGCTCTAAGACTGCTTCTCCCCAGGTTCTGGAGGTAACTGTCGATCTGTAATGGTTTCAGCGTGTATTTATGTCATTCAAATCTCTACCTGTTTTCAAATGATTCTTTTCTTGTTGAGGTTGGTCTGGTGCTGCTATGTATTCAAATGTACTGGCCTTCAAGATCTGGCTGCCCTGGACTAGCAGATTGTCACGGACACCAAATGATGCTATGTAAACCTTGCTCCCCAAGTCAATAAAAGGCCAAAGCCTGTGTGTGACTGGGCAGTAGAGAGAGAAAGGAAGTACTTGAGGATTGCACGAGGGATCTCAGAGAGACCAGGAGAAGGAAAAGGGTCATGGAGAGAGGAAAAGGTCACCATGAGAGAGATGGACTATGAGCACATACCCACGAAAAACATCAAATCTCAAGGGAGATGTGGCTAGCATGTAAGTTAGAATAGCTCCAAAAACCTGCCCAATATATGCTGACAATTTGTAAATAAAATACCAGAATTATGTGTCTTTTATTTGGTTAGTTGGAATTATAATTCTTACTACAATTTCTCTGTGGATAAAGGCTACATGCTATTCCAGATGACCTTATTTCAATTATCTATATTTATAATGACCTTAGTTCTTCATAAGACTGCAGTTTGAGGACCAGGCTGGGGGAAGAAGTGGGGGCAACATGGCTACACTGACTGATGAGCCTTTGAGGAGCTGCCATATCAGCTATTGCCAGTGATGCTTCAAGGAGCCGTGACAGGCCTTGTGTGGACATACATTCATCTGCCTTGTGTTCTCGATGACTTTCATATATGTGACTCTTTGTGGATGTGTGTGTTACTTCAAATGATGCAGCCTCCAAGTAGTTTTTTTTCTTCCTGTTGTAAACTCTGTCCCTACCACTGATTTTTATCAGCATTTCCTTTCCTTCTTGTTACTTATCCCCATATAAGACTCTCTCATTTGTTATTCAGAAGCTCTGACTCAGATGCGAAAACACACCACCAGGTGATATAGCTGTGCGTTTTATCCTTTTATTCCTACCTTAGATTCTCAGTCTCTTAATAGGTGTTCGGTAAATAACTACAGACCTAAAACATCTTTCAAAGTCCATGGCACCCCCAAAACAGTGAGATTGTTTTTTGGTTTGTGTGTTTGTTTTTGTTGTTTTTAATCATCATTATACCTACTTATTAGTAAGGCTTCTCCTCCATTGTAATTATATCTTGAGGAAGAAGGAAAATCTTATTTTTTTTTCTGAATCATTCACAAAGACTGTCTCAGTAGCATGAACATGAATTAAGTGAGATGAACAGAGATGTGTGACAAGGAGGAAGAGATGGGAGGCATGGAATCATTTTTAATATGGCCTATAGAGGCACATGCTGGTTTTCAGCCATCAGAATCATTTACTACATATCCTTGTAGTTTTCCTTTACTGACATGAACTGTATAGCTTGTTTTTCTGGCCATATGGGTGTAGTTTCTTGGTTTATAGAGTGATCCATATTTACAGCTATGTAACTATGAACAAAGAGTATCAGTAAAAACAGGTTGATCTGAATACATAGCAGTAGTTACAGTACATAAGCATGATTTTCATTGCTGCTTAGAGGAATGTCAGTGCATATAATGGGTAACCCCATTTTATCATCATATGAGTAAGGGATGCACTTTTCTTCAACTATATTGCAAATGATATTTTTGGGGTACACCTGTCGAAGTTCTCCATTTAATTTGGGCTACATCTGATAAACTGTATTTTATTTGGCGATTTCTTCTATTCTAACTAGTTTGGCATTATGCTTTCACATCAGATGTCAAATCTGTTGCCTTTCTGTTTGTGGAAAACAAAAGGCTGCTTAACACAGAGACACATCTTTTTAGGCCAGTTCTCTGACCACCTGGAAATGGTTGAACTTAATTGGTCTACAGATGGTCTGGTGGTTTACAGAGCAAGAGTGTTGATCAAATTACTTGTGATTCCATTTCCCATACTCAAAAAGGTGGGAGATGAAAGTTTAGGTATATCCACATAACCAAAATAAATAAATATACCATTGCTTAATCAGGAAACATCATCTCTGCCACACCTTTTTCCTGTTTGTTTGTTTATTCATTCATTCATTCATTCATTTTACTTTACATTCATTCACGTTACATCCTGATTGCAGTTCCCCTCTACCTGCCCCCTCACACAGCCTCTCCCTCCTTCCCCTTTTCTTCTGAGAAAGGGGAGACTCCTCCTGGATATCCACCCACACTGACATATCAGGTCACTGCAGGACTAGGTGCATCTTTTTCTACTGTGGCCAGACAAAGGTGGTCTATTTAGGGATCTCTATCGAGATCCAAAGGCAGGCAACAGAGTCAGGGACATCTCCCACTGTAGTTTGGGGGACCCATATGAAGACTGAACTAAGCATCTGTTATATGTGTGCAGGGGGCCTAGGTCCAGCCCATGCTTGTTCTTTGGTTTGTGTTTCAGTCTCTTTGAGCACACTTCTCTTCTATATGGATTATATGACTTTCTCATTGTGTCCATGTGTAAAAATATACAATTTCCTCTATATGTTTATATGAGTTTGGAAAAAGTCTTGGCTCATGAGAATGCACCTTCAATATTTTCAGTTCTTTGGAACTAGAGACCCACTATAGCATGTATGAGAGTTACATTAAGTACTTGAAACTCCTTCCCAAAAGGCAAGGTTTGGTTCTGTCTATTTTACAGTAGGACTTAATAGATATTAACATCAGCCATAAACTATTCGGTGTGTCTGGCAAATGGGGTTGGAGCTCACTGCAATTAGCATTGTCTTGATACCTGTTTTCATGACTTTTATAAGACTACGGTCTTCTCAAAGTTGCCTGGTGATATGGCATACTTAAACAACAATGGATTGCTTACTGTGTAAGTAAAAGTTGATTTCATGAGGATATCTGGCTTGAACTTCCTGGGTGTTTATCACAGCCATTCATCCTGTGGTTGAAATCACCTCGTGGGCCTGAGGTTCTAATTTACAGAGCAGAGCGAAAGCAGGAGCGTGACGATCTGCAGCTCCAAGTTGCTCCCAGGTGATGCTGCTGATGGCTTAAAGAGCACACTTAGAGCACCCCTATGCTAATTATGAGCAAAACAAAGATGTCCCACCTGACATTAATAAACCTGGCCCTTGAGCAAATTGTGGTGGGAACACTAGGAATGGAGTTCTACCAATGATAAGGCCATTTGAAAGCCACAATTCTGTTGATGACCTTGTGGGTAGAGATTGTCCCACATTTAAAATCTAGTCACTTAGTAAAGGTTGATGCCAGGTCTGTAAGATGATAGGATTTAAGGAACTAGATCACAATTTACAGAATATGAAAGTGAAACATACCACATGCTGCTATTGTTTAAGTACAATTTGCAGAGCACTGTGCTGGCAGAAGGAAGCCAGTTTGCAAAACTGTGTGCCTAAAGATTTTTGCCAACGCCTGCCTTAGCTGGGATCTGTGCTTGCTAAATTAAACCACAGATGGAACGAGCATTTACTAACTTCCACTGAGTGGGATTTTCTACTGAAAAAAAAATAATTGCCAAAATTATTTTGGAAAATGTTCCCACATTGACTTTCTTGAAAAACAAGTCACATGGTATGCATTCCATTAACTGAAAAATATTTGGAAATATCTGATTATTCAATACAAATTCCCTTGGCTAAGTGTGCCATTGTGCCCTTTAAAAAAAACCCATGCTTTTATACTTTCTTTTTTTAAAAATATTTTTTATTACGTATTTTCCTCAATTACATTTCCAATGCTATCCCAAAAGTCCCCCACTTCCCTACCCACCCATTCCCATTTTTTTGGCCCTGGCGTTCCCCTGTAGTGGGGCATATTAGTATGAAGGAAAATCTTATGTAGTGTCTGAGGATCAGTCCTGGTTTCTTTCTGTTGTTGATTTAAAACCTGAGATCAAAAGTGACTCGGACAGCAACAACAAAAACAAAAACAAAAACAAAACAAAATAAATTCTCATCACAGTCTACTATTGAGAGACGTCAGGGCTGTCACTCAAGCAGAAACAGAGGCCAGAACCATGAGGAACACTGCTTACTGGCTTGCTCAGCCTGCTTTCTTATACAATGTCAAACAACCTGTCCAGGGGAGGCATGATCCACAGTGGTCTAGGCCCCTCCCACATCAATCTTTAGTCCAGAAAATACCCCTCCCCAATGCCCATGGGCCAATCTGATGAAGTCAGTATTGTAGCTTACGTCCTTTTTTCCCCAGGTAACTCTGGCTTGGGTCAAGTTGATAAAAACTAACCACCACACCATCTCAAGTATCACTACCCCCAAACCAACAGAATAATTCATACTACATTGAGTATGAAACAAAACTATCTCCTCACTGCTTGAGAGAGCTAAGGAAGCATATCATATTTTACTATTAGGATTTTGGAATGGTTTCAAAAATCAACAAGAAAATGAAAATATATGCATTGTCTTAAGTAACATCTATACCTCCTTTCTTCCTTTTTCCACAGTTCAGATGGAGAAAGAACATTTTTAGAAGGCTGTCTCAGTACATACAAAGACTGAGTAAGCATGAATTCCCGCTTTGCCAGAAGAGTGTCCGGTTACCTGAATGCATGAAGTAACTTGCTGTGTCCAGTATGTGAAATTGATTATAGGCTATGCAAAGCTAATATTGTCTCTTTTAAAGATACTCATAAATAATAAAATCTTCATATTGAGTTTAGTAAATTCTCTCTCTCTGCCTCTGCATGTACTAACCCTAATTTAAACCTGTAGAGGTGCTGTTAATAGGCAGTCTTTTGATATTTAATGATTGCATCACAGTCTCATAAGTCAGCAAGACTTTTTAAAGAAAGGTCAGAGAGCATAGGATTCATTTGGATTTTGTGGACAGAAAGTCTAAACTTTCTCAGTGTAGTTTGGAAACAGCTATAGAGAAATGTCTATCAATGGGCAGGTGAGTGTGTACTAATAAAACTTTAATAGTAAAAACGGGTGGTGGTTCCAGAAGCCATAATGGGCTGACCCTAAACATTGAGAAAAATTGGCAATAGTGATGTTTGAAAGAACAATGTAATCAATAGACTATTAGAACAAGAGGATTCAAATAGCTTAGCAAATATGAAATAACTTTTAAGAGTAAAAGCACTCTTTAACAAGCAATAACAAATTAGATAGCATGGTCAAAAACAAAACACTGTTTAGAATACAGTAGGAATGATAGAAAAATCTAGAAATTATCCTAGAATAGCCAACTTATTTATGCAGAAAAATTTAATTTTATCTATTGAAACAGGCTACAAGCAGGGCTTGCCTGAAGAGTTTGGCAGCACTGAGTGTCTTCTTCTGGGGAATCTTTTCTCATTTTAGGTTGTTCAAGTCTTCCTGAAAGATGATTATCAAGACTGTGCAAGCATCCCTCCAATGCAAGCTGTCAATCTATACATAATTCCATTCTGTGACATTGGAATGTCACTGAATGTGAATCATGAAATAGAGCCTCACTCTTGTTTCACACTCCATCTAGACATCTTAACTATATCATTTCTGAGTACAGAGAAATGTCCACATTCTTACTGGCAAGCTTACAAAGGGTTTACTCATTCAGTGTTTAGTGGTTCAATACATGATTAAAAGTTTGGGGCCAACAAGATGGCACAGCTGGTAAAAAGGGCTTGCTGCCAAACCTGACTAACTGAGTTGGATCATTGGACTGACAGGATGAAGTAAAAGAAGGGACTCCTGTAAGTTCTCTAATCTATATATCCCCAGCCCAATAAGAACATAAGTAAAAAAATAAAGCAATTGGCTCAAGCCAACATTTCTAGGCAGTACACCTCTAGTACTTTATTTTATCCCTAGTTTCTCCATCTGTTATTCTTTTGTTGAGAATCTAGTTTTATAATCCCAATAAACAATATAACTAGAGCATTTGTTAGTCTGGAGTTCCTTAAGGTTATGTTTCAATGGGCTGAAAACTGGGTCTTTTGACTTCCTAGTATACTGGCCACCATGAACACTAAGCAGATGCTTCCTATCTGAGTAGCCAAATGACCATCCAAGACCTCTGGCCCCCATAGACCTGAAATGGAAGTGGCTGAAATAGAGGTCTGAAGCTGACTGCCAAGTTCCTAAGCTTGTCAAACCTTCAGAATATCCACAGCCATTAAGACTCTATTAAATCAGATTAGCAAAGACAGCTTAGAAAAATGTCTCACATCCTTTAGTCATTTAGATGTTCTCATCAAACATGTTTTACGCCCACAGATCCTCAACTGTGATGTTGTTAGAAAATTAAAAACAAGACACGATTGCTGTGACAAAGCTGCACCAAAGTTGCAATTAAAAGTGAGACTTAAATAAAGCAAAGAATTTAGGGGAGAAGTACTTAAATAATACAAAATTATATGTAAATGGAGGGCATAGCTTGTTGCCTAAATGCTGCAATATCAATAAAAGTCTCTAAGTAGGTCAAGTACACACTAAAGGAAATACTCTAATGTCTTTTTAAAGCCTACGACCTCTAGGTTAATTAAGTGGCCCATAAATAAAGCTGATTTACTCATAAAGACAAATAGTGGTTGCTAGGGCCCCCATGACTTTGATGCAGTTTGGGGAAACATTAGGAACACTTGCTGTGTGCTTTAGCAAGATCAGAATGGAGGAAACATTATAAAAGAACAATAAATATCCAAGAGAACCTCTCCTTTTTTTCTTTAAAAAAATGCTTTTGTTTTAAATTTGGACCTATGGGATAGGCTGTGGTCTTTTGTGGTACTAGAAACTTTAATGTTGATAGAGATGGATACTCATACCATAGCCCCTGTGTACAGACGATGAGTAGACTTTGCTGTTTTCTAAGGTTTGCATTTTAGAGAAATTGGGTTCTTCTGACCCAATGAAAAACATTTGTCTTCTCTGTAGAGTAATGTTTTATATGACCTGATCTTTGAAAATTCCAAGACTGAAGAAAGTTGAAAAGCTGTTCCTAGACTCATCTAAATAACAAGAAAGAGTCTTTGATATAATTTAATATAGATTTCTCATTCATACAATGAAGAAATCTAGGACCAGAGAAATGAGCCCACCATCTCACATTGACTAGAGGTAGATACGTTACTGTACGCTACAATTCTGTCACGTCTCCCTTCATATGTAGGCTTTCAGACCTACATATGTTCAGCACATTGATTTTTTTTGTCCACTCTGGGGTTTTTATTTTTTTGAACGAAGGAGATGCTGAGATCATCATCAGCAGGTCTTTGGCCTATGAGGTTAAAGCATGATTTAAGGCAAAAACATTAAACGCTTCAAACTGAGCCTGATCAATGCTTTCACAGATTAAATTAGGGGGAAAGGTGAAGAATTAGGAAAACATGGTTAGGAACTTTACTTACATTTTGAGAACATAAAAATATACTTTCAGTATATTTTAAAAAGTGTAATTGTTATTTTTCAAGAATTTCATACAAGATTATTATATTTCCACCATTTCCAGCTTCCCTTCTTCCTCTCTAACATTTCACATTCTGCCCACTCCTTTTCAAATTAATGATTTCTTCCTCTTCAATTATTATTGTTTTACACACACACACACACACACACACACACACACACCCTACTGAATTCATTTAGTATTGATCTTAATTTCGGGGGTTTTTCGTTGACAATTTGCAATTCAATAACCTACAAGGAGAAAGCCATAGGCAATCACTTTAAATATTTTAACTTTATGATAGAGTAAATCTCACATAAAGACATATATGTAGATATTTACTTTCCTAACATGTAAATAAATACGAGAATTAAACAGAGAAAAGAATTTGAAAACCAATACAGTTATATTTGTTGTTACCTATGCTGTGGTATTTTTCCACATAGAGGTCTAATTGGGAAAAACAGTTAAAAATATTTAACTACAAGTGTGTAAAACACAGGCACATCAAACAGAAGCAGGCTGAATTACTTTTGCACATCAGTTGTCTTGGTTCTAGTGAGCAAAACAAAATATGTGCAAGCCAATCTCTAGTCAGTCTCAAGGAACATAGACAAAAGGCCACACTAGACAAGTACTCTTTCAGGTCATATGAAGTCATGTGAGTGACATACATCAACATTCTTATGGACTTCCTTATTTCTCAAATGATCTTTCTATGTTGATTTTTTTTCTTTCTTTCTTTTTTTTTCTTTTTGTCATGAGTGATTTCAGGGACAGTGGAGGGTAACGACTGAAGATATAGGAACTAGCCATTTGGGTTATCATCAAATTCTATTATTTTTCTAATATGTGTTTTACAGTCATCTGTTAATTTTCATGAAAAATTTGGGACTAATCTTTGAGACCTGTGCAGAAAGTGTATAATACACTGGGCTCATTGTTATTAATGACCAGCATTAAGGGCTAATATTCATCAACAGACCAATGTACTAGTACTGGTACTAACTCAGATTTATTTTTCCTAATTAAAATCTTTTCCTTTTTTGATACCTAAGCAATAGGCACATATTGACAAATTACAACTTATATTATTTTCACAGCAGGTCAAAACTATGTAGAAAATAACTGTAAACTCTGAAATACAATTCCATCATATTTGTCTATTAAATTTCAATTACACACACATATGAGTTACATATGTTGTATATCTTATATATAATACACACATATATGCATATTATGTACATGTATAATATATGATATATACTTGTATATATATCATATATGTGTCAGACTCCTTGTAGAACAAGCTTTGGTTATTTGGAGAATATCAAATCCAAAATTAAAAGGATATATATTAAGGAAAGAGAAAAAGAAGGTATGAGGCTCTAAAGTGAAGTTAGAACAGCTTTTTCTGAAGCTCAGTTAAACAGCATGATGTATAGAGGCTAGAAATATTTCCAATATTTCCTGACTTATTTCTTAGCTCTTCAGTAATCTCCTTCTCTCAAATCAAAGATATAAAATTTGACATCTTTAAATGCTGTTTATCTCTGTGTGGTTATGTGCTCATGTGTGCAGGTACACCGAGAGGTCAGAAGAGGGAGTTGGGGTCCCAGAAACTAAGTTAAAGGTGGCTGTGAGCTGCCCAACATGGATTCTGGGATCCATATTCAGGTCCTCTGAAAGAGCAATATGCACTCTGTACTAAAATTTCCATGTGAAATAGCCAGTTACTGGTGGATCTTGATTCTCCCCCAGAGAGTTTGATCCTGTCTTCCTGTCTTATTTCCTGGTCAAAAATTGACAAAGGGTGAGGTAAGCAAGAAGAATGCACTCTGTGAAGTGCTAGGTTAAAGGAAGGGCCAGTGCAAAAGCCTGTGGGATAATGAGCTAGGGGCACGAGTCAACGCAATGAGATAAATGTGGGACATCACACCTGAATTCTGTCAGCACCTGGTTCACTTTTTATGACACTATGGTGACCTTTTAGACTCGAAGCAGGGAGTCTAAAATTGCCTTCTGGGAACTCAAAAGCTCTGACTTGAATAGTAGGAAAATCTAGTCATTAAGCTACATCTGCTCACAGCAATGCAAAGCACCCGTTGTGGCAATTAGCTTAGTTCAGGCTTGAGTTGCCTCTGCCTTACTTGTTATATTTCCGAGTCAGAAAAGAGGGTGTGAAGTTTTGAGTGTGCTTCAGTGATCGAAATGACTATACTAATTCTACATTCCTTGCATATATCAGCCTAACATTGTCATTAAATACCAGTTCCTGTAGAGTGATAATTTCATAGATTTTTACTCTCACAGAATAGATTTTATTAAGGCTGTCATCTTAATTTTGCAATATCCTTTTGATTTATATCTCACGTCTTCTCTCACCTTCAGACAGGAGCTAATTAAATAACCTGTTTTGTGCTTAGTAATGGAACTTCATATCAATTTTATGTACTCCAGTCTAAATGAGAAAGATATTATAAATTTTTACCATGCAACTCTCATGCAAATTAGGAGGGAAATGGGCCTTAATTGCTGAAGAATGAGGTGTTTAGCCTGTTAATTCTGTGATAAAATATTCTAATACAAAGCATTGGTCATTTCTATGGAGATAGACTCAACAACAAATCTAGAAATAAATCTAAAAACCAAGCAAAAGGTAAGGATTCTGACAGCTTGATATATATGGCATGATGCTAGAGTTTCTGTGTTCATGATTTTGTTTCCCAGTTCCAAAGACAGCAAGTTTCTGTCATGTTTGTCTTCATCTGTATCTTTCTGTATCCAAGTCAATATTTCATTACATCCAAGGCTTGACACACCAAGGCAGGTAATCTCCTTGGTTAGATATTTTGGCATTAAAGACCCCCCCCAAAGGGCTGTGATTTAAAATAATCTTGTACAAAATGCCACTGAAGAAAATTCTTTCTTCATCTTTGTTTCCTGAAAGGTGGCATTGTGCCTTTAGACAGAGCTGGTACCTTGTCATGAGCATTCTGTGCGTGCAGGTTTCAGTTTATTTTTTAGAATAATACGTAAAACAATACATAAAATCAATACATAAAAAATATTGTGATAAAGTAGAAGCTTTATGGACTAAATATCTACTGTAGAAAGGGTTGCTATGGAAATCCTCTCTGAAGATGGCATAGGGCTATCATTGGGATGATAAGAAGCCAGTCCTGCAATGATTAGAAAGAGGGAGAGGCCCATTGGACATGCAAACTCTATATGCCCCAGTACAGGGGAACACCAGGGCCAAAAAGTGGGAATGGGTGGGTAGGGGGTGGGGGGAGGGTATGGGGGACTTTGGGATAGCATTGGAAATGTAATTGAGGAAAATATGCAATAAAAAATATTTAAAAAGAAAAAAAAGAAAATAAAAAGAAAGAGGAATAGTAGAGGCTGAGTTGTCCCCACATTCTAAGGTCCTGAGGTATAGAGGGAATACCAAGAAAAATTTATATGGTCTGGGATTAAGAAGAACATGAATGTGGATGAAGCTTAGCAATAAGAGCACAGATGGTTTAAGGAGTTTAAGGATTATGGGCCAATCGTGGAGAGCACAGAGAGAAGACTGAATTTTATTTCTCAGACGTTTTTCTCAACCTTCCTAATGTTGTGACACTTTAATATAGTTCTTCATGTTGTGGTGACTCCCAACTATAAACTTATTTCATTGCTGCTTCATAATTGTAATTTTTCTATAATTATGAATGTAAGATATCTGATATGCAACACTTATAGGGGTCACAGTCTTCAACTTGAGAGCAGCTGTTCTAGAACAATGACAAACCCTTAGGTGTTTGTAGCTGATATTCTAGGAAGACTAATTGGCTGCTTTCTGGAAAACAAGAAAATTCCAGAAAGTAGGTTTAGAGAATGCATATCTACTCAGAAGACAGTTGTGAAATTTCACCTATGGATGGTGGTGGTAACCTGGGCTAAGGAGAATAGCTAAAGACAGAAATGTATCTGAGGTATAGTTTGGAGATAAATGTGTCAGAATTGTACAATGCACTGGATATGAGAGAGGACAGATGAAAAAGTCAAGAATGAGACAATCTTGTCTGGCTTAGCAACTGAGACTATATAAGAAAGTTACATGCTGAAATAATTAAAAGAACATAGAAAATATTAATATTTTTCTGCTTCCTGAACACAGAAGCATGGCTGTCACATAGGAAGTGTTAAATAAATACATGGTAAATGTATGAATACACAAAGTGCCTGAAAACTAAACTACTTCTTAACCATTTTCAGTGTGGTCTGTATTGTAAGGCTGTTTAGATAATCTCTAAATATTTAATTTGACTATTAATTCCTTGATCAGAAAAGCTCAGGATTAAACACTCTTAGGCACAAAGTTCCCTGGTAATCTAGAGAAGCTGAGTAGGGTGGGTGTATATTTCAGTGGCAGAGCACTTGCCTAACACGTGCAGGGACCTGAGTTCAATCTCTGGCATTGTAAGAAAATAGAGAGACAGAGCAATGCATTTGAAAACTGGAAAGGCAATTTCTTATATGACCTTCTGTAGGATGATGAGAAGAAACAAGGCTCTTCAGTCAGTAGACAGATGGCTATGCTAGAATCTTACTCAAGTTTTTACTTAAGTTTTAAATGAGATGAATGTGCAAACCAGGACATCGTAAGTGTGACCAATCACCACAGTTATTGGTATCTTGACTGATCATTCCTTCAGTTGTATGATAAAATCTTGTCATTCCCATTAAAAAGCATATGAGAAGTTTGGGTTTCTTTTTGTCTTTTTTTTTCTCTTTAGAATAGAAACTTAAACCTGTTAGCTCTGAATCTTCAAATCTTCATATTGGCTCTTCCTAGAGGGTTTAATTATTCTTTGTTTTCATTTTTTCCAATGAGTACTTAAGAAGACACTTCTATAAGCTGCCTTCTAGACTAGACAGCAATAAGCAAGATAGTTCAGGTAGTTTTAGTGACACACACTGGTAAGTGCCGCAGGATAAGACATTCCTGTGTGAGTGTGTATGTGTAGTAGTGGTAGGGGGTGTAGAGTGAAGGATTTCTGAGGACTTTAATGAGACGTTTCCTGATTCCACATGGGTGGAAACAGCAGATGTGGAGAGATGAATTCCTGGAAAAAATGTGGTATTTCTAAAAAAACAGACATAGTCCACATCACCTCCTAAGTGAGACTTTTGGACTAAGACAGGATTTTAGGAAATATATAAAAGTCCACAGTAGAAAGAAGACTATACCCATACGCCATGACTAACAGGCATGTCTTTAAAAATCACTTGGTGACATAGCCTATGGTATCTGGACATTACATAAGATACATATATTTTCTTAAAATATTCTCATAATGGGATGGGGGATTAAATTTTTTGTTCCAAATGAGCTATCCACATTTCTGAATTTCTCTGTGATGGAACTATGGCTTCACTATTGTAAATCAAGATATTATTAGGATAATTTAAAAACACTTTCTGAACCATGGATACTAAATTACACAGAACTGATTAATGACCTAATTGTTCAGTTCTTCACTTCATTTTGCCTGGGTGTACAGTTTAAGGCCCTCTTGTTATTTATCTTTGCCTAAGTCCACATCCCACCCCTGTTGAGATTAGTGATCACACTTCTAATTAGTTTCCCAAAATGGGCTTGTGGGCTTATTTCTTACTCAAGTGGGAAAAAATTAATAGTACGAAATATAGAAATTACTAAACTTTTCTTTATAACATTATATGACAATAATACTGTATCTTTCCACACTCCACCATAATCCCCATAACCAGAACTGACAGCATTCTGTAGACAACTCACCATCATTTCTCAGGATTAGTGGTGTGGGCGGTCCCAGGACCTTGTGGTTGGTCACAGTGTTGGTAACTACACAGGTGTAATTACCAACATCAGATTTTTCCACTTTGGCAATATACAGATTCCCAGTCTCTTGAGAAACGAAGCGGCGGTTATCCTGATAGGAAGGGTATTCATTGAAGATCCAGGCATAGCTCAGCTCTGCAAGGATAAGAATCATCACTGTGAATATGTCTTTGGTCCTGGAACTTTGCAACATGTAGAACAGAAACGATCAAGGTAGAAACTTAGATTGCTGCTCTTCTCCTTGTAAAATATAAATGGGAGGTAATCATAGTCACATAAAGGCTGGTTACTATCAGTCCATAATGTTTTATTTCAAGAAGTGTAGGAGATACCCTGGAAGTTGACTTAGAGAGGCCCTGCCTCTATAAACCAAAGGAATAAGCACGTGTCAAGCACTTTGTAGCAAGTTCTAAGGGAATGCAAGTGTTAAAGACCTCCAAATAACCTCGACACAGTAATGTGAAATGCTACCTATTTAATAATGATAACAATAGTGGGTTGGATTAGAAGTTTTCAGAACATTTTGTGGCATTTGATGCATTTCATCCTTTTCATTAACTTTTCATAGAGGTTTGACACAGAATCACTAAGTAATGAATCTGAACTCTTAACTCTAACCAGAGACAGAGTAATCGCTGAAATTCACTCAATTCTTTTCCCTTCTTCTCCCACTCTCAACTGTAAGTCTCTCTTTTCTTCCTTAGGAAGTTGAATCGTTCTCCACAAATACTGGTAATTAAGTATTGCAGTCATTACTCACCAAACATACACTGGTGGTTTGCTTACTCTATCCACACACAAAATACAGTTCAAAAAAACACATCGATAAGAAAGTGGATGTAGAAGAGTAGTCAGAAAAGCATGTTTGCAAATCCTTACTTATCCCAGTGGGGCAAATGTATGGAGCAGTCCTATCTAGGAGTATTCCTTTGGCAGTCTTTGGTTTTCATAAGGACTAAAACATTTTGTGACTGAGTATATGAACCCATGTTTTCAAATTCAAAGAACTTTAAATGCCAATTAATTTATCTGATTGGCTACAGTGAACCATCATGTTCCAAGGATATCAAAGGATTCACCCATACTCTGTGTGACGTGTGAACCACAGATGTGTCACATATTGAAACATGGTAGCCTGGCTATAATCTTGATTATACAAGATTACTTTTATTATGAAAAGTCATTTTGTTGCAGGGAGGAAAGAAAGAGCAGGACTCACAGGGTGTTCTTGGTTGTAGAAATACTTGGCTGAGTTACTCTATGCCATTCTTTCATATGATCCTGGTTAAATTCTAAATGCATGAATGGTCATTGGTAAATGGCAGAAAGGCCACTTGAGCTCTATAAAGAGAAGACTAATTACTGTAGAAGACATCTTTGCTGTTTAATCCTTCAGTGAATCCCAACAGTAATTGACCTCAACTACTGAATATGTAACAAGAAACATGTTTTGCCTTAATAAGCCATTGTTGACATACAAAGGAAGGGTCATGTAGATTGCTTTCCCTTTATCCCCAAATTACAGCGTTTCCTCATGCATTATTTTGGAGAGCTATAATTATGTTTCTATGAGAAAACTAATCACTCTATGCATGTTCATGTAATTAGAAGTAACCCCATGCTGATGTGGAGAGGATACTGAGCATAAATAAATAAGTTCCAAGGTCATCAAACAGTTTCTTCTGACATAAAACATTCTATCTTAGAGAAAATATTATTAAGACTCAGAAAGCAAATGATTATTACAAGTTCAGAGAGCAAACAAATACCTAAGTCTCAGGAAGTTCCTGAAACTTAATACATCAATAAAACCCTTCCTCAGAGTTATATAATTACAAAGACTTCGGGGAAGGAGTGACTCTAACCTCAAGTTGTACGTGGAGCTCTGAGACACTGTTTTTCTCAGTTGTCACTCATGTGAGGTAGTCTTTACATGGTTTACTCATCTAGATTTGGGGCCATAGTTTCTATGGCCAGTTATTAATGCCATTTCTGAGAACAGTACATGTGTGTTTACATTTCCAGGAAATGTTACATAGGAATGGAGAGGTCACTCAATATTTATAAGTAATTGTTTTTCCAGGTTCAATTCCTGGTACCCACATCTAGCTAACAGCCACCTGAAACTCTGATGTCCTCTTCCGACATCCATAGATACCAGGAATACACACATTGTATAGAAACATATGCAGTTAAAACACCCCCAAAATATTTTTTAAAAGTATAAAGAAAATTAAAAAATGAAAAGTCACACAATACCTAGTAAGTTGATTATTCCCCAAAGCAATAACCAAAACCAAATAACAACAACAACAATAACAACAACAGAAATACCTAAACTTTAAGATAGGAAAAGACAAGGGACACCTTCCAGTAAGAAAAGACTTGTAAAGTCAGCAAGACAGACAATATAGTCTGTACTCAACCTCATAATCTCATTTCCAGCAAAACCTGCCTTTTCTCAGTATCCCTGTGTTATCTCATGGACAATTAGAACATCATGTACTCTCTAGTAAGTTATAAGAAAAATTTAAATATAAATGACAATCTCCAAAGTCACAAAGTAGACATTACAAAGTAATTTACAAGTGTAAAATTAATCGTGTCACATTTCTCCAACAAGAGTTGAAATCAAATACATACAACTATAATTTTTTCCCGTGAGGTTTTTAAGCTCTCGTAGTGGCTAGTAGCCGTGAAATACTCTGAATTCTGAGGGAGGAATTTAGCAACCAGAAAGCAGCGATTTACAAAATATATCTGCTCTGGATTTTTTTCATAACTGGAGTAAAAGGACAAAATTTTAAAGCTCTGTAATGTAAGGAGAACCATTTGAACTTTCTCACTTTCAAATTCTTAATTAATAAAATGGTGTTATTTTAAACTGGTATATAGGTATATATGCTGATATGTGCTAATAGTTTGTACAAAAATCATTGAAATGTCTGGATGGTTGTAGAGATTTTGGCTATTGTCTTCTCTGTCACCAACTTAATAATTATAAAAATAAAATGGTTTCATTTTTATTTATTCATTATAGTATACCAGTAAATGAGTTGTGTGAGGCCATTTTCAGAATATTTGCCATTATATTTCCTCTTAATCATTCTGATTCGTGAGTCCCTCCACATTCCCCAATCTCCTTTTATAAATGGATTCAGTGGAGCTAGAGATACAGAGAGCTCAGTTGGTTAATAGCTTGCCTATCATGAAGGGAGACTGAAGTTTAGCTTCCAGTACCACAGACACCAGGTAAACTAGTGCACATCTGTAATCCCAGAACACTGACGTAGAAGCAGAATCAGAAATTCAAGAACATCACAAACAATACAAGTTCAAGATCAGCCTGGCATGCATAAGGTCCTGTGTCCAAAAGCAAGCATGCAAGCAAGCAAGCAAGCAAGCAAGCAAACACGTGTTCAAATAACATGCTATCTTAGCATGCTATCTGATCTATTTGTGAATAAGTTATTTTTTTCTTTTGCTGTATAGAATTATAAACTCTCTAAGATAGATGTTAGAATAATATACCTAAATTGACAAAATTGATAGGTTAGATGTTATTAGTATATATCATACCTTATAGTTTACATAACTGTTATAACTATGTTCAATGTATCTCTGAGAGAAAATGCCTTTTTAATGAATGAAACAGGAGAAATATTGTGGATTTGGTCTAATGGTACTTATGTTAATTTGGTCCCAAAAATTACACAGGAATCCAAATGTCTACTCAAAAGACACTGAGGGAACCTGTCCCTAGTTGGTTTTGATTTATAAATAAAGTTGCTGCTGGCCAATGGCTGGGCAGGGAGACAGAGGTGGGTCTTTAGGATTCCCAGGCAAGGGAGTGAGGAAGGAGAAGGGAGGAGATAGCTGGCATGCTGAGAAAGGGGTAGCTGCCAGGTCTGAGAAAGCAGAGCAGAGAGATAGTCAACATGTAAGAGCTAGGAAAGAGTGATCCCAGAAGGCCCCCAACTGGGTCTAGGGAAGCAATGACAGAATATAGCGCAGGAATATGGGAGGGGAGGTGTTAGCCACCTGGAGGTTTAGGAGTGGCTCAGCCATTAAGCTGTTTAAGGCATATTACAATATAAGGCTGTGAATGTATGTATGTATGTGTGTGTGTGTGTGTGTGTGTGTGTGTGTGTGTATGTGTGTGTGTGTATGTATGTGTGTGTGTGTGTGTATGTGTGTGTGTGTGTGTGTGTGTGTGTGTTAACAAGGAATGTACCACTGCTGCTGGGATGATTTGAGTAGACATTAATTGGCAACTATAACAACTGGAGACAAATTTTGAGAGAGTGAACACATGCACCATTCTGAGCTTGCTTTCTCTATTCTGCTTGCAATTTTGGATGTGAACATTTAGCCCTTTCTACTGATTTACATACCTGGTGTTTGCAGTCTTACAATGAAGGACTCTTAGTTCTTTCGAGCCATGGGCTAAATAAACCCTTCCTTCTACAAGTTGCCTTGGTCATGGTGTCTTGTCACAGCAATAAAACAACTAATAGAAACACTATAAGCAGAGTTTCATGGACTATTCAGTAGAGGCCTAGCTTGTGAGGTTTCAGAGAAAAGGGAGTCTATCAGTCATTGGCCTGGAGACCATTCCTATATTTTAGGAGAGAATCTGCCTACATTAAGTTGTGTCATGAGAACTGAAGTGAGACTGAATATAATGATAATCGACTAAATTAGTATAGTGAATAAAATTTCGAGATGCAGCAGTATTAAGGCTGTGTCATAGTTACTGCTCACTGCTCTGATTCAGTCTGCAGTAAGAAGGTCAGGTGAAAGAGGAAAGTATAAAAAATGTGCAGTTTGTCCCAGAAATGAATGCATTTAAAGTTCCAGATAAGAAGAATGCTGAGAAAGCAGCCCAAGCTCCAAGCAGTGCAGAAGGGACAGTCTTCTCCTGGCTGCCTTAAGATCAAGATGTAGAACTCTTGGATCCTCCAGCATGATGCTTGCCTAATGCTGCCATGCTTGTTGCCATGATGACAATGGACTGAACCTCTGAACCTGTAAGCCAGCCCCAATTGAATGTTTTCTTTTATAAGAGTTGCCTCGGCCACAGTGTCCCTTTACAGCTATGAAAACTCAAACTAAGAGAGCACTGTTAAAGTAACTGCCATTCACTGCATTGGAAAAGTACAGAGGTATCTTGAGGAAATGCCACATCCACGAAAGGCTACATACTGAAAAATGCAGGTGCATCTAAAAGGACAGGGTCTACACAGAGAGTGCTGCTCAGGTTGTTCCTTGCTCATTGAAAATAGTCACTTAGCACAATGTTGCCTCAGGATCATCACATAGCCAGGTGGAATTGTGGCCCATGTGGGTCAGGGTACATCCAGAGAATGCAGAAAAAATTGACATCATCATCCACATAGTACTGGCTTTGTAGGCAAGAAAGATTCAAGATTGAAGGGGAAATGGAATGTTGTATCATGACTTTAAAAAGCCACTGAAGCAAGGAATTGTTTGAAAGGATCAAAGTCCCTGCAAGAAGATTCTGAGGGGCTACTTAATGAAGTAGTGATGATTAAGATTAAGTGGAAATCTAAACTTCAGGATGGTGGAGATACCTGGACTGTTGGGCATCCACAGGGGGGTGGGGAGAATCAGGCAAGGGGTGGAGCTATCCCAAAGGAAAGACTATATGTGCTACAGTCATGAAAGCTGGAAGAGTGGGAGTACCCAAGATGTTTAGAGCCCAGATGATTCTACCATGAGCCTCAGATGCTGGACCTGAAGCTGTAGGACTTGAGGTTAGGTGGTTTGTTATCAGTTTGCTTTGGTCTTATCTTTCCCTACAATGACCCTATTCTTCCCTGTTGAAATTAGAATATTTTTTTTTGGTGCTGTATATTGGATGTAACTATCTTATTTATTATTTTTTATGAAGTAAGAGATGTTCATGAGACTTAGATTTTGGATTTGCAAAACACTGAATAATTTAAAGACTAGAGGGACTTGTGAAGCAGGAGTAAGTGCACTGTATGCATTTTTAAATTATGGGATTGCCATGGTGAGTCTATGGAAACAATGGGTAGAAGATGATGGCTTAAATGTGGTATGTTTGAGTGTTATATTGGACTTATAGTGATTAATATTGCTAACTTGATTAGATCTGGATTCACTGAGGGGATGAGTCTGTGTGCACATTTGTGAGGGGTCATCTAGAATTGGTTATTTAAGAGTGGAAGACATACTTTCAATGTGGATTGTACCATTCCTTCACCTGCATTCTTGGACTGAATAAAAAGGAGAAACTTAACTGAGCACAAACATTTGTCTCCTTCTGTTTCTTGACTATGGAGTCAATGTAACTGATCAGCTACTGCAAGATCCCATCACCATCCTTTCCCTGCTGTGGTGGACTATACTCTAGAACTATAAACCAAAGTTAGTCCTCTTTCTAGTTGCTCTTCGCAAGCATGGTGTCATAGCAGAGAAACAAGCAGCCAGCACAGTAAGTCATACTCAAACTTTCATATATCACAAGTTTGCAGTATATTCCCAAAGTGCCTCACTAGTCATTACAACATCTAGGTATTAAGCTATTAATTAGTAAAATCTGCTCAAGTTGCCTTGCATGACCAATGATGAAAAATTAGATAGGCATGCACTGCATACCAGGGCAATATTCCCAGCCTCTTTTCACTTTTAATAGTGAGACAAGGCTTGACTAAGTTGCACATGTAGGACTCCAGCTTGTGATCCTCATGCCTCAGAATCCTGCATAGATAGGATCATATGGCACCAGTTCTAGCTTGTCATAATTTCTATCATAATTTATTCCAGGGACAAATTCTAATGTATCACTTGACTCCACAATTTTCAGGAACTCTAATTGGGAAGTTATCAGTCACACTGAGAGGAAGAATTTACTATCAAACTGAATAAAGGACAAATGAAAGCTAAGGAGGAAATGATAATGATGAAGAGTGAGGAAGATAAAGAGGAGGAGGATGAAACAGGAGGTTGTAATAATTGTCAAACTGTAATAAGAATATGATGTCATAACTACTTTCCATGTTTGAAAATAGACCAAATCCAGATTGCAAAAAGGAATGTCAGAGGAGATTATGATATGAATAGGAAAATTAAAAAAGTGTACTCAATTGGAAAGAAAAATAGCATGCTTTCACATGTTTATGGAATATAGACTTCAATCTCTCTGTGTGTGGGTGTGTGTGTATACATGCATGCATGAGTACATGTTTGTGTGGGATAAATGTAGTAAGAGACTATGAGAAAGGAGGAAGAAGATATAAGAGAAGAGAAAAACATAAGATAGATTAGTAAGTATATGTGTCTAGAAATTAGAAGTAGACCTGTATAGGTACAGAAAGAAAAGGAAGGAGAAAGCAGCGGAGGGAACAGTGTAGTGCAAATAAGAATGAAGTATGATGATGTGTTCGTGTAAAGCTGTGTTGTCACAGAAAATTCTATTTCCCTGAAGAACCAAAAATTAATTTCACATTTAAAGAGAAGAGCATCAAAGAGCTGGTGCTAAGGACCCTTAGCACCATCATTATTTTAACACCTGTTCTTTTGTATGTGCTGCATCCTAAAGACATGGACAAAAGTCTCAGCTGGAGAACAGGTGAAATAACAGTGTACAACTGAATGTTCAACCCTCAACAGGACATCTCCAGTTGATAAATTAACTTAGTTTTTATCAAAGCAAATATCACTACCTGAAATATTACGTTTGTGTCTGTATGCAGGTTCAGAGCTATCAGGAGGACTGCAAGGAATATAATCCAATAACAGCACAATATCAAAACAGGCAGAAAAAACAGTAAAGCTAAATAGCACCAACAGATCATGTTGCATTTCTAGACTTAGAAGATATGAAAATACGGAGGCCCAGGAAAGGTCAGAGTGGGATATCAAAAGATGGCCAAGCAGAAAATGATCTAACATTTCTGGCAATGCTCCTGTTCCAGCACTCTGCTTGGACAATAGACAGCCTTGGCATTTAAAAGTAAAGAATGCTATTGTTAAACCACTCAATAGACAATGCAGATTTCCCTGAAGAACCAAATCTATTTTTACCAGAGCAAAACATTAATCCATTGGGTTATATAAAATGCTATCAACATTCTGAGAAAAAAGTAAAGCCAAGAAAACAAAACAAAATAAACTCTCATGTGCTGCAATGAGCAAAAATACCATATCCCACTCAGTTTGATTTCCTCGGGGACTTCTATGCAATATTTATACTTACTCAAACTTGACAGATTTCTTTTGATAAGTTTTCACTCCCTAATTGCTCTGGAAGTGACAGACAGTTTCTGTCCCATTGGCAATTTGTAACAACTGAGTAAACAGATATTTGGAATGCAATGTATCAAATGATTGTGAAACTTCTGATGCTCAACGGAAGAGACTGAGGCGAGTTATAATGTACTAATTAAGGCAGAAGGATCTAGCAATGGGTTTCTGGTTTGGAGCATCCAAAGTTACTCGAAATTAACTCAACTCTTCATTTTCTGAATAGGTCTTTTATTCTTATCTGTGGATCAAGAGTAGAGAATGCTTGACTATTTTTTTAAGAAAATAAACTAATTAAATGATATTTCAGATATAGGTAATCATTGAACAGAGTTACGCTCAAGTGGACACCTTTTTATGATGGACACTCTTCATTTCTCCTGAACCCAATTTCTTTTTAGAGTCATATGCTTATTGCTTAGACTTCTATTCCAACAGTGGCAAATGTATCATGTTTTAAAAGATGCCTTTCTTGAATCCTCAGGTTTTTTATTCTAATTGGATATTTTATTTGTTTACATTTCAAATGTTATCCCCTTTCCTAGTGTCCCCTTCTGCAAATACCCTATCCCTTCCCCCCTTACCTTGTTTCTGTGAAGGTACTCCTCCACCCACCCACTCACTCCCAATTCACTGCCCTAGTATTCCTCTACACTGGGGTGTCAAGCCTTCATAGGACCCAGGACCTCCCCTCCAATTGATGCCAGATAAGGCCCCTTTAGCTCCTTCAGTCCTTCCCCTTAGTTCTCTATTGGGGTCCCTGTGCTCAGTCCAATGGTTGGCTGCAAGCATCCGCATCTGTGTTGGTCACGACCTAGCAGAGCATCTCAGGAGACAGCTATATCAGGCTCCTGTCAGCAAGCACTTCTTGGCATCAGCAATAGTGTCTGGATTTGGTGTCTACATGAGGGATGGATCCCTAGGTGGAGCAGTCTCTGGATGGTCTTTCCTTCATTCTCTGTTCCACTCTTTGTCCTTGTATTTCTTTTAGACAGGAGCAATTCTGGGTTAAAATTTTGGAGATGGGTGGGTGGCCCCATTCCTGAACTGGAGAGCCATGCCAAACCTCTGGATAGGGTCTCCACAGGCTCTCCTGCCCCTATGGGTTCCTTGGAGGATCTTGCCTTCCTGGTTGCTACACTCAGTGCCCCATCCCACATTGCTACACATCTCTCTTCATTTTCTTGACCTTCTGTATTTCTCCTCCCATACCTGATTCTGCCCCTCTTTTTATCCTTCTCCTACTCTATTCCTCCCAAGTCACTCCCACCCTCTACTTCCCTTGATTATATTGTTCCCTCTTCTAAGTAGGACTAAAGCATCCACTCTTTGACCTTCCTTCCTCTTGAGGTCATGTGGTCCTGGAGTTGAATGGTGGATATTCCAGACTATTTGCCTAATATCCACTTATTAGTGAGTACACACCATGTGTGTTCTTTTGGGATTGAGTTACCTCACTCAGGATGATATTTTCTAGATCCATCCATTTGCCTGTGAATTTCATGAAGTCATTGTTTTTAATAGCTGTGTAGTTCTCCATTGTTTCAATGTACCACAATTTCTATATCCATTCCTCCGTTGAGGGACATCTGGGTTCTTTCCAGCTTCTGGCTATTATAAATAAAGCTGCTATGAACATAGTGGAGCATGTGTCCTTATTACATGTTGAAGCATTTTCTAGGTATATGCCCAGGAGTGGTATTACTGGGTCCTCATGTAGTACTATGTCCAGTTTTCTGAGGAAACACCAAACTGATTTTTCAGAGTGGTTGTACCAGCTTGCAATCCCACCAGCAATGGAGGAGTGTTCCTCTTTCTCCACATCCTTGCCAGCATCTGCTGACATCTGAGTATTTGATCTTAGCCATTCTGACTGGGGTGAGGTGGAATTACAGTGTAGTTTTAATTTGAATTCCCCTGATGACTAAGGATATTGAACATTTCTTTTGGTGCTTCTAGGCCATTAGTTTCTTTGGTTGAGAATTCTCTGCTTAGCTCTGTCCACATTATTTTATTAAATATATTTTTATTTACATTTCAAATGTTATTGCCTTTTCCTGGTTTCCCCTCCAAAAGCCCCCATACCCTCCCCCATTCCCTTGCTTATCAACCCACCCAGTCCTGCTTCCTGGCTCTGGTATTCCCCTATACTGTTATTTGGTCCTTTGGAGTCTAACTTCTTAAGTTCCTTGTATACATTAATTCTCAGTTTTTAAGTGTGAAAAGTTTGTGTTTAAACCTCTTCTACTTTACAGATTCAGAAAAGGAAACCTAAAGAAAATCATGAATAGAACAGGGTGACAAATTGGTACCCAGCATGAACAGGGATATAGAGTCTACTCAGTGTATGAGAGTAGGTTTGGTTAGACAGATATATTTTATTATTGTTGTTATTGTTATCATTATCATCATCATCATTATTATTATTACTATGATTATTTATTTTGGAACTAGATGTCTATTTTCCTTATCAGGAAGTTGAAAGAGTAGAATGAGATGATTTCTCCCTTTTTTTTTTTATATTTTTATTACATATTTTCCTCAATTACATTTCCAATGCTATCCCAAAAGTCCCCCATAGCGCCCCCCACTTCCCTACCCACCCATTCCCATTCTTTTGGCCCTGGCATTCCCCTATATTGGGGCGTATAAAGTTTGCAAGTCCAATGGGCCTCTCTTTCCATTGATGGCCGACTAGGCCATCTTTCGATACATATGCAGCTAGAGACAAGAGCTCCGGGGTTCTGGTTAGTACATCATGTTGTTCCAACAATAGGGTTGCAGATCCCTTTAGCTCCTTGGGTACTTTCTCTAGCTTCTCCATTGGGAGCCCTGTGATACATCCAATAGCTGACTGTGAACATCCACTCCTGTGTTTGCTAGGCCCCGGCATCGTCTCACAAGAGACAGCTATATTTGGGTCCTTTCAGCAAAATCTTGCTAGTGTATGCAATGGTGTCAGCGTTTAGAAGCTGATTATGGGATGGATCCCTGGATACGGCAGTCTCTAAATGGTCCATCCTTTCATCACAGCTACGAACTTTGTCTCTGTAACTCCTTCCCTGGGTGTTTTGTTCCCAATTCTAAGAAGGTGCACAGTGTCCACACTTTGGTCTTCATTCTTCTTGAGTTTCATGCATTTAGCAAATTGTATCTTATATCTTGGGTATCCTAAGTTTTGGGCTAATATCCACTTATCAGTGAAAACATATTGTGTGAGTTCTTTTGTGATTGTTTTACCTCACTCAAGATGATGCCCTCCAGGTCCATCCATTTGGCTAGGAATTTCATAAATTCATTCTTTTTAATAGCTGAGTAGTACTCCATTGTGTAAATGTACCATAATTTCTGTATCCATTCCTCTGTTGAGGGACATCTGGGTTCTTTCCAGCTTCTGGCTATTATAAATAGGGCTGCTATGAACATAGTGGAGCATGTGTCCTTTTTACCGGTTGGGACATCTTCTGGATATATGCCCAGGAGAGGTATTGCTGGATCCTCCGGTAGTACTATGTCCAATTTTCTGAGGATCCGCCAGACTGATTTCCAGAGTGGTTGTACAAGCTTGCAATCCCACCAACAATGGAGGAGTGTTCCTCTTTCTCCACATCCTCGCCAGCATCTGCTGTCACCTGAATTTTTGATCTTAGCCATTCTGACTGGTGTGAGGTGGAATCTCAGGGTTATTTTGATTTGCATTTCCCTGATGATTAAGGATGTTGAACATTTTTTCAGGTGTTTCTCTGCCATTCGGTATTCCTCAGGTGAGAATTCTTTGTTCAGTTCTGAGCCCCATTTTTTAATGGGGTTATTTGACTTTCTGGAGTCCACCTTCTTGAGTTCTTTATATATATTGGATATTAGTCCCTTATCTGATTTAGGATAGGTGAAGATCCTTTCCCAATCTGTTGGTGGTTTTTTTGTCTTATTGATGGTGTCTTTAGCCTTGCAGAAGCTTTGTAGTTTCATGAGGTCCCACTTGTCAATTCTCGATCTTACAGCACAAGCCATTACTGTTCTATTCAGGAATTTTTCCCCTGTGCCCATATCTTCAAGGCTTTTCCCCACTTTCTCCTCTATAAGTTTCAGTGTCTCTGGTTTTATGTGAAGTTCCTTGATCCACTTAGACTTGACCTTAGTACAAGGAGATAGGAATGGATCGATTCGCATTCTTCTACATGTTAACAACCAGTTGTGCCAGCACCATTTGTTGAAAATGCTGTCTTCCTTCCACTGGATGTTTTTAGCTCCCTTGTCGAAGATCAAGTGACCGTAGGTGTGTGGGTTCATTTCTGGGTCTTCAATTCTATTCCATTGGTCTATTTGTCTGTCACTATACCAGTACCATGCAGTTTTTATCACAATTGCTCTGTAGTAGAGCTTTAGGTCTGGCATGGTGATTCCACCAGAGGTTCTTTTATCCTTGAGAAGAGTTTTTGCTATCCTAGGTTTTTTGTTATTCCAGATGAATTTGCAGATTGCACTTTCTAATTCGTTGAAGAATTGATTTGGAATTTTGATGGGGATTGCATTGAATCTGTAGATTGCTTTTGGCAAGATAGCCATTTTTACAATGTTGATCCTGCCAATCCATGAGCATGGGAGATCTTTCCATCTTCTGAGATCTTCTATAATTTCTCTCTTCAGAGACTTGAAGTTTTTATTATACAGGTCTTTCACTTCCTTAGTTAGAGTCACGCCAAGATATTTTATATTATTTGTGACTATTGAGAAGGGTGTTGTTTCCCTAATTTCTTTCTCAGCCTGTTTATTCTTTGTGTAGAGAAAGGCCATTGATTTGTTTGAGTTAATTTTATATCCAGCTACTTCACCGAAGCTGTTTATCAGGCTTAGGAGTTCTCTGGTGGAATTTTTAGGGTCACTTATATATACTATCATATCATCTGCAAAGAGTGATATTTTGACTTCATCTTTTCCAATTTGTATCCCTTTGATCTCCTTTTGTTGTCGAATTGCTCTGGCTAGGACTTCAAGTACAATGTTGAATAGGTATGGAGAAAGTGGACAGCCTTGTCTAGTCCCTGATTTTAGAGGGATTGCTTCAAGCTTCTGACCATTTACTTTGATGTTGGCTACTGGTTTGCTGTAGATTGCTTTTATCATGTTTAGGTATGGGCCTTGAATTCCTGATCTTTCCAAGACTTTTATCATGAATGGGTGTTGGATCTTGTCAAATGCTTTTTCCGCATCTAACGAGATGACCATGTGGTTTTTGTCTTTGAGTTTGTTTATATACTGGATTACTTTGATGGATTTCCGTATATTGAACCATCCCTGCATCCCTGGGATGAAACCTACTTGGTCAGGATGGATGATTGTTTTGATGTGTTCTTGGATTCGGTTAGCAAGAACTTTATTGAGGATTTTTGCATCAATATTCATAAGGGATATTGGTCTGAAGTTTTCTATCTTTGTTGGGTCTTTTTGTGGTTTAGGTATCAGAGTAATTGTGGCTTCATAGAATGAGTTGGGTAGAGTACCTTCTGTTTCTATTTTGTGGAATAGTTTGTGAAGAACTGGGATTAGATCTTCTTTGAAGGTCTGATAGAACTCTGCAGTAAACACATCTGGTCCTGGGCTTTTTTTAGTTGGGAGACTATTAATGACTGCTTCTATTTCTTTGGGGGATATAGGGCTGTTTAGATCATTAACCTGATCTTGATTCATCTTTGGTACCTGGTATCTGTCTAGGAACTTCTCCATTTCATCCAGGTTCTCCAGTTTTGTTGAGTATAGCCTTTGGTAGAAGGATCTGATGGTGTTTTGGATGTCTTCAGGATCTGTTGTTATGTCTCCTTTTTCATTTCTGATTTTGTTAATTAGGATGCTTTCCTTGTGCCCTCTAGTGAGTCTGGCTAAGGGTTTATCTATCTTGTTGATTTTCTCAAAGAACCAGCTCCTTGATTGGTTGATTCTTTGAATAGTTTTTCTTGTTTCCACTTGGTTGATTTCACCCCTGAGTTTGATTATTTCCTGCCGTCTATCCTCTTGGGTGAATTTGCTTCCTTTTGTTCTCATGCTTTTAGGTGTGTTGTCAAGCTGCTAATGTGTGCTCTCTCTAGTTTCCTTTTGGAGGCACTCAGAGCTATGAGTTTTCCTCTTAGAAATGCTTTCATTGCGTCCCATAAGTTTGGGTATGTTGTGGCTTCATTTTCATTGAACTCTAAAAAGTCCTTAATTTCTTTCTTTATTCCTTCCTTGACCAAGGTATCATTGAGAAGAGTGTTGTTCAGTTTCCACGTGAAGGTTGGCTTTCTATTATTTATTTTGTTATTGAAGATCAGCCTTAGTCCATGGTGATCTGATAGGATGCATGGGACAATTTCAATATTTTTGTATCTGTTGAGGCCTGTTTTGTGACCAATTATGTGGTCAATTTTGGAGAAGGTGCCATGAGGTGCTGAGAAGAAGGTATATCCTTTTGTTTTAGGATAGAATGTTCTGTAGATATCTGCCAGATCCATTTGATTCATAATTTCTCTTAGTTTCTCTGTGTCCCTGTTTAGTTTCTGTTTCCATGATCTGTCCATTGGTGAAAGTGGTGTGTTGAAGTCTCCCACTATTATTGTATGAGGTGCAATGTGTGCTTTGAGATTTACTAAAGTTTCTTTAATGAATGTGGCTGCCTTTGTATTTGGAGCATAGATATTCAGGATTGATAGTTCCTCTTGGAGGATTTTTACCTTTGATGAGTATGAAGTGTCCCTCCCTGTCTTTTTTAATGACTTTGGGTTGCAAGTCAATCTTATCAGATATTAGAATGGCTACTCCAGCTTGTTTCTTCATACCATTTGCTTAGAAAATTGTTTTCCAGCCTTTCATTCTGAGGTAGTGTCTATCTTTTTCTCTGAGATGAGTTTCCTGTAAGCAGCAAAATGTTGGGTCTTGTTTGTGTAGCCAGTTTGTTAGTCTATGTCTTTTTATCGGGGAGTTGAGTCCATTGATATTAAGAGATATTAAGGAAAAGTAATTGTTGTTTCCTGTTATTTTTGTTGTTAAAGTTGGCATTCTGTTCTTGTGGCTGTCTTCTTTTAGGTTTGTTGAGGGATTACCTTCTTGTTGTTTCTAGGGCGTGGTTCCTGTCCTTGTATTGGTTTTTTTCTGTTATTATCCTTTGAAGGGCTGGATTCGTGGAGAGATAATGTGTGAATTTGGTTTTGTCGTGGAATACTTTGGTTTCTCCATCTATGTTAATTGAGAGTTTGGCTGGGTATAGTAGCCTGGGCTGGAATTTGTGTTCTTTTAGTGTCTGTATAACATCCGTCCAGGATCTTCTGGCTTTCATAGTCTCTGGTGAAAAATCTGGTGTAATTCTGATAGAGTTGCCTTTATATGTTACTTGGCCTTTTTCTCTTACTGCTTTTAGTATTCTATCTTTATTTAGAGCATCTCGTTGTTCTGATTATTATGTGTCGGGAGGTATTTCTTTTCTGGTCCAGTCTATTTGGAGTTCTGTAGGCTTCTTGTATGTTCATGGGCATCTCTTTCTTTAGATTTGAAAGTTTTCTTCTATAATTTTGTTGAAGATGTTTGCTGGTCCTTTGAGTTGAAAATCTTCATTCTCATCCACTCCTATTATCCGTAGGTTTGGTCTTCTCATTGTGTCCTGTATTTCTTGGATGTTTTGAGTTAGGATCTTTTTGCATTTTACATTTTCCTTGATTGTTGTGCCGATGTTCTCTATGGAATCTTCTGCACCTGAGATTCTCTCTTCCATCTCTTGTATTCTGTTGCTGATGCTCGTATCTATGGTTCCAGATTTCTTTCCTAGGGTTTCTATCTCCAGTGTTGCCTCATTTTGGGTTTTCTTTATTGTGTCTACTTCCCTTTTTAGGTCTAGTATGGTTTTGTTCATTTCCATCATCTGTTTGGATGTGTTTTCCTGTTTTTCTTTAAGGACTTCTACCTGTTTGATTGTGTTATCCTGTTTTTCTTTAAGGACTTCTACCTGTTTGATTGTGTTATCCTGTTTTTCTTTAAGGACTTGTAACTCTTTAGCCATGTTCTCCTGTAATTCTTTAAGTGAGTTATTAAAGTCCTTCTTGATGTCCTCTACCATCATCATGAGATATGCTTTTAGATCCGTGTCTAGCTTTTCCGGTGTGTTGGGGTGCCCTGGACTGGGCGAAGTGGGGGTGCTGGGTTCTGATGATGGTGAGTGGTCTTGGTTTCTGTTAGTAAGATTATTATGTTTACCTTTCGCCATCTGGTAATCTCTGGGGTTAGTTGTTATCGTTGTCACTGTTTAAAGATTGGAGCAGAAGCTGTGTTCCACTCACCAGCAGTCTCAAAATCCTGCGTCGGGGGTCGTGGGAAGCTGGCGGTACCCCGGTGCTGGTCCAGCCGGAAGAGGCCTGTGGTCCTACTCAGGCCGGTTTTCTGCTTCCCTAACTAATGCAGTCTCCGGTCCTGCGTGCAATTGGATTGGAGCAGAAGCTGTGTTCCACTCACCAGAAGTCTTAAGATCCTGTAGCGGGTGTTGTGGGTAGCTGGCGAGTGTCAGCAGACCCTGCGCCCTAGCTACCCCGGTGCTTTTCTGGCCGGAAGAGGCTTGTGGCCCTATGTAGGCCGGATTTCTGCCTCCCCAACCAAAGCAGTCTCAGGTCCCGCGTGATTGGACTGGAGCAGAAGCTGTGTTCCACTCACCAGCAGTCCCAAAATCCTGTGGTGGGGGTCGTGGGTAGCTGGCGGGTGTCAGGCAACCCTGCGCTCTAGCTTCCCAGGCGCTGATCCGGCCGGATGAGGCCTGTAGCCCTACTCAGGCCGGTTTCTGCTTCCCTAACTAATGCAGTCTCAGATCCCGCGCGCAATTGGATTGGAGCAGAAGCTGTGTTCCACTCACCAGAAGTCTTAAGATCCTGTGGTGGGTGTTGTGGGTAGCTGGCGAGTGTCAGCCGACCCTGCGCCCTAGCTGCCCTGGTGCTTTTCTGACAGGAAGAGGCTTGTGGCCCTATGTAGGCCGGATTTCTGCCTCCCCAACCAAAGCAGTCTCAGGTCCCTCGTGATTGGACTGGAGCAGAAGCTGTGTTCCACTCACCAGCAGTCTCAAAATCCTGTGGCGGGGGTCGTGGGTAGCTGGCGGGTGTCAGGCGACCCTGCGCTCAAGCTTCCCCTGTGCTGATCTGGCCGGATGAGCGATTTCTCCCTTTTTACCGGCATTATTATTTCATAGGTTTTTTTATTGGATATTTTGTTTATTTACATTTCAAATGTTATCCCCTTTCCTGGTTTCAAAAACATCCTCCCTATATCTCCTTCCCCTTCTTCCCTCCCCCTGTTCACCAACCTACCTACTCCAGCTTCCTTTCCCTAGCTTTTCCTCACACTGGTACATAGATCCTTCATAGGACAAAGGGCCTCTCCTCCCATTGATGACCTACTAGGCCATCCTCTGCTGCATATGCAGCTGGAGCCATGAGTCCCACCATGTGTGCTTTTAGGTTGGTGGTTTAGTCCCTGGGAGCTCTGGGGGTACTGTCTAGTTCATATTGTTGGTCCTCCTATGGGGCTTCAAACTCCTTCAGCTCCTTGGATACTTTCTCTAGTTCCTTCATTGGGGACCCTATGCTCAGCTCAATGATTTGCTGTATGCATCCACTTCTGTATTTGTCAGGCACTGGCAGAGCCTCTCAGGAGAGAGCTACATCATGCTCCTGTCAGTAAGCACTTATTGGCATCCACAACAGTGTCTCGGTTTGGTGATTGTATATGGGATGGATTCCCAGGTGAGTCAGTCTCTGGATGGTCATTTCTTCAGTCTCTATTCCACTCTTTGTTTTTGTAACTCTTTCAATGGCTGTTTTGTTCCCTCCTTCTAAGATGGACCAAAGTATCCTCACTATGGTCTTCCTTCTTCTTGAGTTTCATGTGGTTTGTGAATTGTATCTTGGGTATTCCAAGCTTCTGGGCTTCCACCTCACCCTAGTCAGAATGGCTAAGATCAAATACTCAGGTGTCAGCAGATACTGGCAAGGATGTGGAGAAAGAGGAACACTCCTCCATTGCTGGTGTGATTGCAAGCTGGTACAACCACCCTGGAAGTCAGTTTGGTGGTTCCTCAGAAAACTGGACATAGTACTACCTGAGAACCCAGTAATATCACTCCTGGGCATATACCCAGAAGATGCTTCAACATGCAATAAGGACACATGCTCCACTCTATTCATAGCAACCTTATTTATAATAGCCAGAAGCTGGAAAGAACCCAGATGTCCCTCAATGGAGGAATGGATATAGAAATTGTAGTACATTTATACAATGGAGTACTACTCAGCTATAAAAAAACAATGACTTCATGAAATTCACAGGCAAATGGATTGGATTTGGAGTTTATCATCCTAAGTGAGGTAACCCAATCATAAAAGAACACACATGATATTCACTCATTGATAAGTGAGTTTCATAGTTTTTAAAAATAGACTATTTTCATTACTTTTAGATTTCTATAACATGGGTATACTCTATGAATTCCTATGTCACAGCAAGAATATTGATATTTTTAAATATAGTGGGATTTGTCTAAGATAAAAGCTTCCTATTAAGGAGAAATTTAAGGTGATGTCCATTTGAGCAGAGGTACAACTCTTGTCCACAACTCCATCCTTTTAATAAATAAATACAAAGGGTTTTTTTTCCCAGTGCTCTGTTTGTTCTTTCTTCCTTTCTTCCTTTCTTCCTTTCTTCCTTTCTTCCTTTCTTCCTTCCTTTCTCTCTTTCTCTCTCTCTCTCTTTCTTTCTTTCTTTCTTTCTTTCTTTCTTTCTTTCTTTCTTTCTTCTTTCTTTCTTTCTTTCTTTCTTTCTTTCTTTCTTTCTTTCTTTCTTTCTTTCTTTTTTTCCTTCCTTCCTTCCTTCCTTCCTTCCTTCCTTCCTTCCTTCCTTCCTTCCTCTCTTTCTTTTTTAGTTAGATATCATACAGCCCACTTGTTAAAGAAATAAATTAAGAATAGAATCTCTGCAAGAACTGTGTGGGTAGTTATTATGGAGTCTGAAATTTGTACCAGTGGACTAGAGAGGTGGCTCAACAGTTAAGAATGCTTCCTGCTCTTTCAGAGCATCCAGGTTCACTTCCCAGCACCCATGATAGGTTGGTCACAGCTGTGTATAATTCCACCTTCAGTAGTTTTGATGTTATCATCCTATGGTTTCTCTGGGCACAAATGTACACATATGCACTTTTATACACACACACACACACACACACACAGACACACACACACACACACACACACACACACACACACACACACACACCAATTGCTCAGTTTGTTGAATCTGGATTATGTTTTATAGAAAATCTACTAGAATTAATAATACTCAAGAGATTTTTAACAGCAGAGTCCTTATTGTTTGTCAGTGTTATCAATACCTGACCTACTTTTTGTAAAGTGGCTGTGAGGCTGAGTTTGAACTGAGACATGATGCTATGAAAATAGGTATAAAAGATGTACTTGAAGCAAATTTGCAAGTGAAACAGCCAGTGTGAACATCTCCATTAGTTCACTGTTCTATCAAGCAGTTGCCAAATACTGACTATTTATATTTATAAAAGCTGTACTCTTGGCACAGAAATGGACAACAGTGCTTGCAACTGTTTGGAGGTTCTAAGGGAGATGAATTGGGAGCAGTTAGTAGTTTTCCTGGATGGGGTCATAACCACAGGGGATGATTCCTGGGTTGGCTCTTTGGAAACGTGGGCTGAGTCTAAGCTTTAGTGTTTACCTAAGTACACTGTTTAGCAAAGTACTTTCTATTCTCGCTCTTCATCTGAAAACTAAGGTAATAAAAGGAGTATCTGTCTACCTCAACTGAGACATTCACTAGTCACCACACACAAGGATGTAAGCCTTTGAGATTACATAATCATATCTTCCCTTTCCTTCTATTAAAATACCACTTAACTCAGGTGTTAAGTTGCTTATCCTTTTCTGAATTGGGGGAAAAGAACATGCTATAAGTCATGAGTTAAAAAAAAAATAAACCCATAACTAACTCCTCCAGAAAAAGAGAACTGGCCAGAAACCCCATGGGTTAATTAGCTCTGATGATCATTCATGCTACATATGTATGGAGAAAGTCCAATGAGGATGTTGTATGAGGGATTTGTGAGTTACACACAAAGAATGCTCTAGGCAACCTCTACCTACACTGAGACAGTAAAAGATAAATTTAAAGTAGCATGTGTTTTGTGCTTCAATAAGTAATACTTGAGGAGACATGAGTACTGAGGAGGATACCAGAATGCTGCTAAAATCTGCAGGCATAGAAAAAGGATCAACCTTATACCTTTATTAATTAGAAGATAGCTTTATGGGTACTTAACTCCTATACTGACAGTGATAACCCTTTGCAGCAAAGGTCAATGAAACTCTGTCACTGACAGGGTGTCTTATTAAGAATGCTCTGTGCCATAGAGAATTCGGTACAGACTATACTGTGAATCAGAAAAGACAGTTTAGGTATGGGACACTAATATAATTATTTATCAGTGCTGGCTGGCACAGGGAAGGCATGCCATACATCTGTCACTTGAACTGTAAGGTGCTATCCCTATAACCATGGGTCAGGGTTACATTTGATTTTGCCACATATATTCAGAATTATTCTCAATACAGTGCTATAGTTGACTGGCTCCCTGTAAGTAGTGTTGACTTAAAAAAATCCCAAATGGCTTATCAACCTTCACACCTTCACAATATAAGCTAACCATCACTCATTGGAAAAGCCCAAACATGAAATGGTCCAGAGTCCAATTCCATATCCCAGATGTCACTAATAGAAAATTCCACACAAAACATGTTTTATCCTCAAAATATTTAATTATTGTATATAAAGTTACTTGTGGGCCATGTGAATATATGCATATGATTTACTAGTGAGTTTTTACATTGAGAGTTTGTGTCTTATTCTGATGGTATTTCAATATGTATGTGCAAATAGTCAAAAATTTCAAAAACTCTAAAATACTTCTGGTTCCAGGCATTTTGGATAAAGGTCATTCAACTAGCACTGACTTAGAGGAACAGAACAGAACAGGACAGAACAGAACAGAACAGAACAGAACAGAACAGAACAGAACAGAACAGAAGTGGCAAGGCAGAGATTAGATTAGTGCTAAATCTCACCCAACCTTGTGGCAGCATTTCTAAAATTAAGCCTCTGACTAAGGGGCTTCTGCTCTTTTCCCCATGATATTTTTAGTACATGTGACTTACTCACCGAGATGTGGCTATGGGGGTGTGGGGAAGGCAGATGGCCAAAGTACCATTTTCTAATGCAAAAGAGTCCTGGAATACTACTCTGGATATGGCTTAAAATCTCCTCAATTTTATACATTACTTATTTTTATTTCACTATTTTTCTGGGATAATTGAGTATTTTTCTTGGGGGGGGGAGAGTATTCCTTGGAAATTTGTGAGTGGAGTTAAGGGATTTAACTTGAAAGTAATTTAACACATTGATAGGATGGAATGAAATATGAGATTCACATGTGTTGTAATGACAAATGTAGAGGCCTCAACTAAATCTTACACTTAGAACTGATTGCCTTGTGATGTACTCTCAGATTCCCAGGGTAGAGTCTGACTCTCTTTTGCTTTTATAGCTGTATCTGTGAAAAAGTATAAAACAATGCGTTTTGAGCTTCAGCTAGAAAGCCCTGGGTAACCCAAAGAAAGTGTGTGTGTGTGTGTGTGTGTGTATGTGTTTGTGTGTGTGTGTATGTGTGTGTGTGTGTAAAAACTTGTGCAGACACAATAGAAATGTGGTACATTTACAGAATGGAGGGTTATTTACATGTTTGAGAAATGAAATTCATAGGTAAATGGGCACAGTGTCTAGCTGAGGTAACCCAGATTTGGAAAGACGAACATTGCATGTTTTCTCTCATTTGTGAATATTAGCTTTAAATTTTCAGATATTTGTGTTTCATCTGGAACACCCATTAAGGCCAGAAAATAACTACAGGGCCATGAGGAGAGCCTCTTAGGAGGGAGATAGAATATACTGGTATAAAGGGGTGAAAATGAATAATGGAACAAGAAGTGTTAAACTGGGGTGGGGAAGGTAGAGGAGGAAATACAGGGAAGGATAAATAACATGAAAGACATTTTGAAAAGGTCATATGGAAACCTAGTATGTATGTGTGATGTAGATGCTATAGTCTAGAAACTACACTTGCATTGACTCCTGACTTTAAAGACTTGAATATATGATCTGTCATTTCATCAGAGATGCCATTGGCAAAGATGAATCCCAATGAGGAGCTGGCACAAAGTCTCCAATTTTCCAGTCTATACAAGTTCCTAGGAGCCACTTCAGACCATCAGGATTCCCAGGCAACTGAGTGTTCAACACATGCTTTAGGGCATAGAAACAAAGAGATAAAATGGGACTGTCCCCCTACTGAATACTTCAACTGGCTTGGAAAGAAGAAAGTACAAAAATAGATTATGTAACTCCTTTGATGGGGTAAAAGTAGGTACTGGAAGCAGCACCAGAATGATCTAGTCTACTCAACGTGGCCCATGCAATCAAGCTGATACAGTTTTAGTAGATTTTCATGCATGCATAGAAACAGTGGGAGATGAAGAATGATACTTTCAGCTATTTGTTAAAAACATGATATGTTAAGAAATTAAAGATAGCCTTCTATTTTATAGAGAGCTCAAAGACACTGGTAAAGTTCAGTATAAGGGCATCTTGAAGCATGAAGATAGTTGGTGTTTAGAAGTAGAAATCTTTTGAAGCATGGCTGCCCTTTGATAGTCAAGTATAAATACTTTGGATACCATAGAAACTACATACTCATATAGAGAAGCCTATCAAAGTTCAATGTCAAGCTCAGAAATAACACCACTCTTTATCTGGTGGTTGAAAACAGAAATCAACTGATAAACAATTCTTGGATCAACAATTCAGAACACCTCACTACCTCCAAAGTTTCTCTAGGTTCCTTTGACATTGGGAAAAGCAGCTCCCGGAGAGCCCCCAAGTCCATGGATTTCAGTTTACAAAATTGTTTCGCTCACTTCATCACCCTATCACTCCACATCATTGGTCTATTTGTAGAATTTATATTTCCTGTTGGTGTGGCAAAAATGTTTGACAAGAACAAGTTAAGGGAGGAAAAGTTTATTTCAGTTGTAGGCTGGGGGTTCATCATGGAGGGAGGCATGATGGTTGGAGCATGAACCAGCTTGATACATTGCTTCCACTCATAGGAGGCAGAGATGTGAATGGTCAGTGCTCAGCTCTCTCTGTCTTTTATTCTGTTTGTGACTGGCCACTGTTAGGAAGCATCTTCTCACCCCAGTCAGAAAACTCTTTTGCAAATATACCCAGAGGTTTGTCTCCTAGAGGACTCTTGACTTTTGCTGATTATAATCCCCTTGGCAAAGAGCCAGGTTCTGCTATAAAAAGTGATATTTCACAACAGCAGCAGCAGCAGCAGCAGCAGCAGCAGCAGCAGCAGCAGCAGCAGCAGCAGCAGCAGCAGCAGCAACAGCAACAGCAGCAGCAGCAGTAACAACAACAACAACAACAACAACAACAACAACAGCAATAAGTAACTGTTGCTCTTTGTTTTTTTTTTCCTGAAAGCAACTAACATAAATTTAATATATTAAAATTGTATTTTCCCTGTATTTGGATGGCTTACTAGTTTATTGCTTCTATATCTGGTGGACTTCAGTATTACATGCAGAAAAGTATACATACAGGAGAAAACACATGAGTTTCTTCCATTTCTCTGATTCTGTAATGCTCAGTAGACAGCAATTGACTTGAACTAGACTTCTGCATGTCAGAAACTTTCCTGAGCGAAAACACATGAGTTTCTTCCATTTCTCTGATTCTGTAATGCTCAGTAGACAGCAATTGACTTGAACTAGACTTCTGCATGTCAGAAACTTTCCTGAGCAATGATATCACTATTCAACTCCAGACCAGATGTGCTACTGAGAAAACAAGTTTCTTGTAAATGGGAGGGTGTGATACTTTCATTAAAATGTTGATAACACTTTGAAACCATTGAGATCAGAGGAAGGCAAAAATTCAATAATATTAGGAGCTCTAAATTTGAAATCATGATGCCTAAAGTCTTTTCCATTAAAACAATTCTTCTCCCACTCTCTTTTCTCTTCCCCTCCTCCTCCTTCTTCCTCCACCTCTATTTCATTTTTCTTTAATTTTTCCTACTTCACTGATGCAAGTCTCTTCTGAAAATATCTGAATAATTAACCAAGTCGCTAATAACCAGTATATGTAAAATTGAAGCATAATGAGAGGTTGAGGCCAGCTTACATCCTATAACTGATGCTAACAGTCACACGGTAATGATCCCTCTTGAGTTACCAGATGACACCAGTGACATGGCCAGATCTCAGCTACTCAAAGGTGGCAGCCAGCTGTAGCTTAAGATATCTGCATGTAAAGAGTAGATTACACTGCTTCTCATGACTGAGGTTCCTCTACATAAGGTTACTTATTAAAAGTACTTCAGAGGAGCGGAAGGAGCTTGCAGCGCATAGGAGGAACAACAATATGAACCAAAGAGAACCCCCAGAGCTTCCAGGGACTAAGCCACCAACCAAAGAATATACATGGAAGGACGCATGGCTCCAGCTGCATATGTAGCAGAGGATGGCCTTGGGAAGAGTCCCTTGATTCTGTGGGGGCTTGATGCCAGTGAAGGGGAATGCCAGGATAGGGAAACAGGAGTTGAGCAGGGGGAAGGGGGATGGAATACAGGGTTTTCAGAGGTGAAACAAGGAAAGGGGATAACATTTGAAATGTAAATAAAGAAAATATCTAATTAAAAAAGAAAAGAAAAAAAGTACTTGAGAAATCTCTTGGTTATTTTCTTAAGACTTCTAATCTTAAGAGCTGGGATTAGAACCCAGGGCTTTGTGCCTGGTAGGAAAAGAAGGTGCTACTGAGCTTCATTCTTGGTTGCTTAGAGATACTTATAACTGTGGTATCATTTGTCACCTTTATCTATATTTATAAATGGATAAAATTGGAGATAGGCATAGAAACTTAGATATAGGAAAGTGAAGAGAGTTCACAAAGAACTAATAGGATGAGATATGGGGTTAAAACAGGCACCTCTTGAGAAAAAGAAATGCATAGCGACACAGGGGTTATGTTGTAGCATAATCAAATTCCAACTTCTTACTTTAAACTTAGCAACTTCTGAGGATAAAGGGAATTATTCAACATGGAACCAAAACGAGTACTTAGAATTGATGATTTGTCATAAATTTGGAAATGTCAATTAAAGTATAGCTATTTACATTTTTAAAGGCTCTAAGAAGTAATGTAACTGAGTAGGCTTCCAAGCAGCACCAACCAACTCCCATACAACTCATTAACAGACAGCCTTTTCACCAAATTATTACAGTTTTACATGCCCCTCAATTCAAGATGTGATCTAAGATTCAGATAGCTAAAATTCAAATTCTGAGTATTTATAAATTAACTTTTAGTCAAAAATTTCAGTCTCTCAAAACCTCTCTGTCTCTCTGTCTGTCTGTCTGTCTGTCTGTCTGTCTGTCTGTCTCTCTCTCTCTCTCTCTCTCTCTGTGTGTGTGTGTGTTCATGTGTTTCTGTGCACAAATCAGGGTTTTTGTTATATTTGGTCATACTAGAAGTGTGCTCTACTATTGTGGTACATGCCAGCCTAATTTTCTTTTTCTTAGCAATTTTTCCTCAATTGCTCATCAAGGCAACAATTCTTCATTCCTGTAAAGTCAGTAAGAGGGATGAAGATGAGTTGTACGATTGAACAATTATTAACTTTATTGCCCAGGGCACTTATTGGCCCAGCAAGGATCATATGACATAAGATATCCAATCTGACACCAGTGGGGCTCTTTAAGGAAATTAACTGAAAAGAAGCATTCTTTTGTATTTTTTCTTTCTTCTGACTTTCTTCTTTCTTTTTGTCAATTTTTATTAGATAATTTCTTCATTTACATTTCAAATGCTATCCTGAAAGTCCTCTATAGCCTCACCCCCCTCCGCCCTGCTCCCCTACCCATTACCCACCCACTCCCACTTCTTGGCCCTGGCATTCCCCTGTACTGGGGCATATAAAATTTGTAAGACCAAGGGGCCTCTCTTCCCAATGATGGCTGACTAGTCATCTTCTGCTATACCCAGAAGATGTTCCAACTGGCAATAAGGACACATGCTACACTATGTTCATAGCAGCCTTATTTATAATAGCCAGAAGCTGGAAAGAACCCAGATGTCCTTTAACAGAGGAATGGATACAGAAGATGTGGTACATTTACACAATGGAGTACTATTCAGCTATTAAAAACAATGAATTTGCCGGGCGTGGTGGCACACGCCTTTAATCCCAGCACTCAGGAGGCAGAGGCAGGCAGATTTCTGAGTTCAAGGCCAGCCTGGTCTACAAGGTGAGTTCCAGGACAGCCAGGGCTACACAGAGAAACCCTGTCTCAAAAAACCAAAAAAAAAAAAAATGAATTTATGAAATTCTTCGGCAAATGGATGTATCTGGAGGATATCATCCTGAGCAAGGTAGCCCAATCACAAAAGAAGTCACTTGATATGCACTCACTGATAAGTGGATATTAACCCAGAAAATTAGAATACCCAAGATAAAATTTGCAAAACACATGAAAATCAAGAAAGAAGACCAACATGTGGACAAAATACCCATGGAAGGTTTTACAGAGACAAAGTTTGGAGCTAAGACAAAAGGATGGACCACCCAAAGTCTACCCCATCTGGGGTATCATCTCATAATCAGCCACCAAACCCAGACACTTTTGAATATGCCAGCAAAATTTTGCTGAAAGGACCTTGATATAGCTGTCTCATGTGAGGCTAGGCCAGTGCCTGGCAAATACAGAAGTGGTTGCTCACAGTCATCTATAGGATGGAACACAGGGCCCCCAATGGAGGAGCTAGAGAAAGTACCCAAGGAGCTAAAGGGGTCTGCAACCCTATAGGTGGAACAACAATATGAAAAGAAGCATTCTTATTTCTTCATTTATATCAATACATTTATTTACAAAAAGGCTTAAATGTCCCCCCAATCCTAGGCTTTGGTTCGCTGCAATCAAGGCACCTTGGCCAGTACAAACCTATGGGATGTCTTCTTTTTAGAGACATCATACCTTCCTTCCCATAGTTAATAGTAACACTTTACTCTTATTTATATGTCTGCATACTTATTTACATAAGGACGTACTTAGGAAGTCCTTGTGGACTAGCCTGCCATCTACCTATTCCCATTTAGAACAGTTCATTTTAAGGTGACCTCTTAGACAAGGTACATTCCTACCATGAACCTTCTAACTTTCCAAGGCAGTAAAACAAAGACAGACCCAAAAGAAAACTGTTGACTACAAGAAAAATTTCAGGAGAAAATAGTATCTACTAATGACATCTCTTTATTTGATATCTAAGCAAAATCCTTATTATCTTTACCCCTGCATTAACTATAAGAGTTATTCTGGGATTTGAAGTTAGATGCATCTGGCCTTGTAACCTTGCTTTGCTATAACTCTTGAGTGGAAAGTTACATTCTATCTAGGACTCAGTTGTTCTCTTTTTAGTAACATAAATAATAATATCGATCACATAGTGCCATTGAGGGGATTAAGTGAAGTACTGAAAAGACTAATTATAATTATCTCAGTATCCAGGACATATTATTTTTTCCAATAAACACTAAGGGTTATTATGATCAGTGAGCAGGAAAATGATGACTAGAATCATTTGATGAATTACATACCCATTTCAGTGCATTTGAAAAATCAATTCTAAATCATGTACTTATGTTAGCGGAACAGGATGGGATGTTAAATTGACAGAGCTGTACACAACACTGATATGTCAGGGTAGTACTTGATTTCTCTGCACTTATATTTACTTATGTTAATGAATTTGATTCACGTATAAGATAATGCTGTCTTCACCCCAAGTATGAAAGTGGGGAACAGAACAAAAATATGATGTGTCAAATGTAACCTTAAACAAGTCAGTCAGAAAATTACATCTTCTAACCATCTGTACAATGTCTATTTTACTAATCCACTGCTGTAGCAAAATCATAAAATTAATATGCTCTCTCACCTTCTAGAATCCTATATATGAAAGGATTTGGTGATACATAAGAATCAATAGCAGTATGTCATATAATTAATAAATAATGCATTTTGGACTTAACTAAGTGAATTTATACTTAGCCCATATGTTACAGATTATAGCTGGAAACCACTGTAGGAGAAAAAAATCTGTCTAGCACTTTCCTTTGTCAGAAGTTGGGTAAATACCTAGAGAACAATTAAGGACTTTTCCGTTCTTCCCTTTTTCCTTACTTCCTCCCTCCCTCCCTTCCTCCCTTCTTTTTTCTGCCCTCCTTTCCTTCCTTTTCCCTCTCCTCTCCTCTCCTCTCCTCTCCTCTCCTCTCCTCTCCTCTCCTCTCCTCTCCTCTCCTCTCCTCTCCTCTCCTCTCCTCTCCTCTCCTCTCCTCTCCTCTCCTCTCCTCTCCTCTCCTCTCCTCTCCTCTCCTCTCCTCTCCTCCCCTCCCCTCCCCTCCCCTCCCCTCCCCCCCTCCCCTCCCCTCCCCTCCCCTCCCCTCCCCTCCCCTCCCCTCCCCTCCCCTCCCCTCCCCTCCCCTCCCCTCCCCTCCCCTCCCCTCCTCTCCTTCCTCCTCCCCTCTTTTTTCCGCCCTCTCTTCCTTCTTGCCTTCCTGCTTACTATCAGAACTGGAACCCATTATAATAGACGTTTGTCAGCTGCACATTTCTTGCTGAATGGGGCAAGGCAGCTCAGGAGGAAACATGTTCCACTGGACTCTGCAATCTTCTTCAGATCACTTCATCTCTCTAAGCCACAATTTTCAATTTTCTCACATGTGAGAAAGAGATAACAACCTCTCACTTCATAAGCTTGATGGTCTAATGGGACCATACATGTGAAAACAATTTGTAAACAATAAAATACCAAGCCCGGGTGAGAAATCATTAAGGGGCAGGGATTGCAGAAAGATTTGGAGTTGCCTACAAAGCCCCACCTAATTGGTATTGGCTGCCAGCATGCTGGTTCAGGATTTAAAGGATGTGCTAGAATTCAGACGGAAAAGGAGCTGTAATTGATCTGTGATGACTGACAAGGGAACAAGAGTGGGCATTGCCATGCGTGTGAAGAATATTTAAGGCACTGCCTGCGTAATGAGTATTGGCTAGAATAGAGAGAGGAGAGCCCTGTATTGGAAGGAAAGCCCAGCATCTTGCACAGTTTCTCACTCCTCTGGCCCTGGAACATTCTATAAAGTGGCGATTACTTTAAAAATTTAGTGTGTTGTCATGAGACTGGAATTAAATAATGTATGTAATAGAATCCAGGAAAGTAAAAAGTAGCATTTTGTAGAGACAGATGAAGATTATTAGAGAATTAAAAAAATTACATATGCAGACATTGCTTGCACTAGAAAATATTTCTTTTATGTGGATGAAAAGAGAATCTAATTATTCTTCTACATTAGTGGCAAAACAATACAAACCTGATGTTCTTAACTGCGTGTTAGTAAAGATATTTTTTCCACCTTCGATTCCTAGCTCTTTATCTGTCACTTTAAATTGGCTGTTTGACAGATGTTCAATAATTGACACAGCTTATCTTTGCCTCTCAGGCGTCTTTCCTACACAATTGCCAGCATTTTCTGTTACCATAGCAACTGTAAACATTAATGATTATTCCAACATGCCATGGGGATTTAAACACATTCTTAAAAGTTCCCTCAGGAAAGAAAAAAAAAATCTATCTATCTCTGGCAAGATGGAAACTATTATATGATTTAAATTCCCAAGTTACTATACTTATTATGGATAAATACATAAATCTACTTCTGTAGTTTTGCATAAGTAATAATTTTCTTTCTCTTATGATGAACCAAATATGTTTATAAGAAGTCAGAAATTTGTTTTTTCCATTGTAAAGTGGAACAATTCCTATAGATATATGGTAAATAAGAAAAAGGGAGGGTATTTATTCTGAATGCAACCATGTCAGCATTATTTCACACAATCTGGAGGCAAGCTCAAGTCCTTTCAATCTTAAAGGCTCAAATGTCCCAAGAGTATGTGTGAGGACACCTGACCCGACCATGCATATAAACTTCAGCTCTAATAAGCAAAGCATAGATGGGGTTACTACTGGCATTACTTTGAAAGTAAATATTCATGTCCGTATAAGACTGAAAATAGACGGAGTATACAGAGCATTTTCGAGAGAAATTTTAGGCTGGTGGCTTGACCTAGAAATTCACCATTTTCTGTTTCCTATGCCACTATATAAATTTAAAGAGGGAATTGTTAGCACAAAAATGGAGAGACCTGCTAGGCATGGTGGTGCACACCTTTTTTGCTAGCACTTGGCCATCAGAACCCAACAAGATCTCTGTGAGTTTGGTGAAAGGCTGGTTAAATAGTGAGTTCTAGGCTGGCTGGGGTACATAAGGAGTTCCTACCACAAACAACAGTAAACAAAGCAAACCTCATGTACCACACTTACAGCTTCTACGTAAGACAGTAATCCAGGCAGTACTGAGCCAGTTTCTTCAAGGTAGTAATGGGGCTGAGATCACTAGTGGCTGGATTGTTTAAATAGAGTCTTGGTCTTCACTCATCTACATTACCTGATCTGGTGAACTTTGGTAGAATACCTTTCCTTTAGTGTATGTGTATGTAAACTAATTGTAAATGCCATCAATTGCAATTATTTTGTGTCTCATTCTTGGGTAAAGTGGGGGGAGGCAGATGTTCATGCTCTCCTGGGGTAGACAGAACACTAGGTAAATGTTCATTTCTATGCCTGTCTGTGGTGACAGAACTCCAGAATCTAATCGGAGATGAGGGAGAATTCAAATGCAAAACAGGAGTCTGGATGAAGCCACTAAAATCTCATCTGCATTCATGTCTTAGTTTTTCCCCTTCCTAAAGTAAAATTATGGTAGCAATACATATGTAAAATTTACTATGTTAACTATTTCGTAACTATTGTTCAGTGGTTTTAAATGTGATCATACCCTTGTTCTGATATCAGGACATGCTTCCTCTTGTCCACCATGAGTCCTACTCCTGCAAAAAACACATCTCTGGCCCCTTTGCTTTAAACTATGTTGTCAGAAAGACCAGGCTAAGATTTAAGCTATAACCCCTCACCTGATGATGTGGAACACAGCTATGTGACCTTGGATAGTTCCTTTGAACCCTTAGGCTCTTGGGGGTAGTTAGGTCTATCCAGATCAGAACACTGTGGTAGGAATGTCAATCAGGTTGTTATTCCTATGACTATCTCTATAACATGTTCCTTCTGATGTCTGCTGGTCAAAATTCAGGAGAGATATAAAAGGGTAGAAGGGAATGTTTTTCTTCCTTAAAGCACTTGTCAAAGCACTCAATGTTTATCAGCTATATGCTAGGTAGTGGGATGCTGGAATATGATGAGTTTTCACAGGACATACACATGGTAGCACATTGCCAACAGCCTGGCTATTCTGCAAAGGAGGGCATGTGGTTGCATCTGGGCCAGGGCTAAGCACTGCAGAGTTATTTTCAGCCAACTTCAAAAGCACAAAACAATCACCACCTGACAGGTCAATGTTAGCTGCAAAGGACAAGATACCTATAATTTTAGCATCCCTCTAGCCCTTCAGTTCACAAATTGCTGGGTGAACATTGATTAGCTGATCCTCTTTGATGACACCTGACCCCAGGTGCACTTGTTCTGCTTGCAGTAAAGAGTCTGCACTTTTTCTTTTTGCTCTACATAAGCTTCTTAACTGAGACCTGATGAGCAAAGGGGTAAGTTCTGCCCTCAGTGGAATTGGCTTCTGGATAATCATATGCGCCCTTCACTGACCTCTAAGGGATGGGTGCCAAGGTCAGTTTAGCTCTTCCAAGAAACTAGAATGCTTATATATTTTTTCTTTTGCAATATTTACCTTTCTCTCCTAAGTATGGAGAAGAGCCAAAAGGACAAGAAATGACTCAGTGCATAGAGCTATAGTCATGCACTCCAAGCAGAGGATGAGAACAGAATAGACAGAAGGCAAGTACTGATAAAAGGTATTTAACAATGAGGTCTCTGGAATCCTGCTACTGTGAAAGTTGAAAAGGGTTTATTTGATAACCATGGCAAACAAATACCTGTGACAGATAACAGGTGAGGGGGTAAAAGAATGTGTATATATTTTTATACTGTGAAACTTGCCCAGATTTTAGTGTTGTAAATCTCCAAAGGCATTCTTAAATCATTCTATTTATTTATTTATTTATTTATTTATTTATTTATTTATTTGGTTTTTGAGACAGGCTTTCTCTGTATAGTCCTGGCTGTCCTAGAACTCACTTTGTAGACCAGGCTGCCCTGGAACTCAGAAATCCACCTGCCTCTTCCTCCTGAGTGCTGGAATTAAAGGTGTGCACCACCATGCCCGGCTCTTCTTAAATCATTCTTAAAATGATTTAAAAAAAATCAATAAAGGCTCTCTTGGGTTGGCTAGGTGGCTCAGTGGTGAAAGGTCCCTGTCTCCATGCCTGATACCCTGAGGTTGATTCCCCAAGGCCTCCAGGGTGGAAGGAGAAAACAGACTTATAAAAGTTGTCCTCCAACCTCCACATACATGCATGGCACATGCATAAACACATACATGTACCCCTAATAGACAAAATAAAAGGTTTCTAGCTGTTTTTAACAGACATGCTAATAGACGATCTCAAAGGAATAACCATTGATTACTGAAGTCACACACAAAAAGTGTGTTTGTTGTCACAACATGCCAGTGATCGAGATGCCATGAAGTGAACATCACTACCTCCAAAGTATGCAGAGATTTATTCTGAGAAATCTGTGTGATAAAAGATCTAAATGAAAAGCGTAGAAGAAAGAAGTCAAAGGAGGCACTGGAGTATGAGCATTAAGAGCATAAGCCTCAACTAAAGCAGATTTAAGTTCTAAAAACAGCTCAGTTCTTAGTCATCTGCTCTCTCTCCGTCTCACGTGGAAGATGGGGATAATAATTGGGCCTTTTTTCCCGGAGTTGTTCTGAGGATGTTACTTTCTTTGCTGCTCTCAATATGTCTACAGCAAGATTACAATTCGTGGTTTCTTAAGCTGTTTTCAGAAATGCACAAACCAAGCTGTTGAAATAGCTCAGCAGGAAAGATGCTTGCTGCCAAGGCTTCATCCTGAGTTCAATGTCAAGGACCCACATGGGAGGAGGAGAGAACTGCAAGTTGTCCTCCCCACTCCACACACGTGCCACTACAGCACCAGTAAGCTGTGTTCCCCAACATAAATTATATACAAATGTAAAATCATTCTGACTGTATACTTTTAGAACTGAGAGTTTGCTGGAGAGTTGAAAAACTTGGTCATAATCTGTCATTTATGGGTTTGCTTTTCTTAAAAAATATATTTATTTTATGGCTCTCACCATCTATGGCAGACTAGAGAGCTGGCCCTGGGGTCATGAGAGAGAGAGAGAGAGAACTAACCATGTTCCTCACTGGCCCCAACACTCCCTTTCCCTTACCTAGGCAGCAGGTTAAGAGCTGGCCCTGGTTAGGGGGTTGCAGGTAAGCTGTCTTCAAGTTCAAGTGTGTACAAGTGGGAGAGAAGACAGCTTACCATCTCAGATACATCTCACGCCCAGATCCAGGGCTTTGAATTGGTCCATCCCAGCATCTACCCCATCAAAGAACTCATTGAGTGCATGAAGGGGCCAGTCCTAGAGATGCAAAACTACAGGATCTCCATGATACTGGACAATAGGATGTCAGAGTCCTCTGAGTGAGCTTCCGGTATTGTTAGACTAAACATGACTCTTCAGCCATGGGGTGCCTCTATTTACTAACATTACCCATAACATTAGTAAAGGAGAGGTGGGTTGAAAGAGTCTCTTCTTGTCTTCAAAAATAGATAAATTTTTCTTTAATGTTCCTTAAACAGACTCTTGCTCATTAGATGGTGCAATTTTCACTGAACATCCCTGCTCAGACTTCTCAGAGGGCATTCAGAGCCATGTTGCAGTTGGAGTTGCTTCCATTAAGGGATCCTAATGTGTGCTTTACAGGTATGATGACTGATCAAGGAATGATAGAGACAGGGAAGTAGGCAGCTACTGTCTTTAAGTGGCTCGCATTACACATTTGGTCCTTGCGATAAGAAACGTAACTAATGCATATCCTCAGCTATTACTGAAACACGAATTTCTATGGCTCAGAAAGCACTATCAAGACAGCTCTTTCTCAGCCTGCCACAAATATTTTATGTTGACTTAACTGCTTAGTACTACAGCCTAATATAGCCCTGGTGGCTTTAATATAAAATGTTGTAATTGAGACCATGAAGTTTCTCACTCTGAATAAACACCATTCTCAAATAGGAGCCTTCTGTCATGTAGTGCTAAACACTAGTAAGAAAACAAAAGCAACAAGGAGAGGGATGACAAGCACTGTTTTAGAAACTTCAGGGAGGAGGTGAAAATGAGCAGAGATCTGAAATGAAAAGTTGCAAGCCTTGGAGTCTGAGGGGGAGGTGCTTTCAAGAAGAGAGAACAGGCCCAGGGTCACACTCAGCAGAGACAAGCCCTACTGGCCTTGTGAAGTAGTATATGGAAGAAAGAAACTGATGGAGAGATTGGGACTACAACCAGGGGCCAGTTTATAGGGATTACTGATCATTTGGTTTAAGTGAGAACCAGATACTTTATAAGATTTAAACATAAGGAAACGCTGAGTTGACCTCGGCTTTGAATGTTTGCCTTAGTTCCTATGATAGCAAAAGGCTAGAGAGGAACAGGAAGAGAGGTAGGGATACTGGTTAGCAAGAGATTATAAGAATCTCAATTATTTGGTCTAGGCTTAGAGTGGTAGAAAGTGAGGAATGTTTTCAATCAGATTATGTTGGGAAGAGTTGGGGAATATTTTGAAGAAGCTGTAATAAAGTTTTTCTAAGAAGTTGTATGATAGAATAGGGAAAAGATGGTTAACTAGACTGTCTCTCAAATTTTCATCTTGAGCCACTGAAAGTCTGGAGTTCTTTCCTGAAATGTGGAAAATGAGAAGAGAATAAGATTTAGGGGGAAAATCAAAATCTTGGTGTTGATTCTATTATATTTGAGATAACTTACTACATAGCATAGTAACCATATAGGTAGCCAATGTATATATATAAGTCTAGGGCTTAAAAGGGAGAAGGACTAAAGATAGACATTAAAAAATATTGATATCTAGATAGCATTTAAAATCATGTGAAAGATAGAATTATTGGGGAGGAAGCACACACTTACATGAAAGGCCAGGACTGGAGTCTCAGGGCATAAAATATTACTTTAAGTAGATGGAAAAATAACAAGAAAATGACAAGAAGCCATAAAGGGACACTAACGTGGAAAACCAGTGATCTAGCAGTCAAACTAAGCTAGGTGTAGCCTTGTAGCCAAGGGAAGAAAGCATTTCAAGAAGTTCAAAGTATCTAAATTCATTGAATGCTAGCAATAAGTTGGAAAAAGTGAGAAATGAGATTGTAACTTTGCATCAGGATCATCATTATCATCATCATTTATTATTGTTATTATTATTATTTAGTTCTAAAGTAGGCTGGATTCAAGAATCAATTAGAGATACAAAAGTAACTGGCAATATTTTGTAAAGATAAGCATAAAAATCAAATCATGGAGTCAAGAATTTTTCTCCTTTAAAGATGACGGATGTTATTGGTGAATATTTGAATCTATATGTATGTGGTCATGTAGAGAAAGAAAAATCTACCCAGTAAAGAAGAAAGGAGAAACATAGAGTCAGTTCAAAGTCCCTGCCTGAGGGGTTACAGTGGATGGAGTCAGCCTCATGATAGGGGCCTAGAAAGGTTTGATGAATACATTTTAAAGAGGGAGTACAAAGGACCCATCATCACAAGAAGTGGGAGTGGGGAGGGAGGGTATGGGGGGACTATTGGGATAGCATTGGAAATGTAAATGAAGAAAATACCTAATTAAAAAAAAAAGCAAAAACACTCAACCCTTAAACAAACAAACAAACAAAACAAAACAAAACAAAATAAAAAACCCACTAACACTAATTGCTTGGATAATTGTAACATCAATTTTCTGGTGTCTCCTATGGCATAACTCATTTTGCAAGTCCTTTATATGACTCCTATTTTGAGTCTACAAACTTTACAACTAGTAGATTTTCATTGCTCCTAAATTAAAGACAATTCCTCAAGATGTTCCATCAGGGTTGAGTAAAAATCGCTGCACATGCAAAGTGCTCCATTTTCTTATGATGAATGTGCTCTTCTAACCTCTTTCTTTTTAAAGGTGTCTAGATAGGAGCCAAGTAGAAATAGTGGTGAGTACATGGTAAACTCAGTGCTGAGGTTTGAAGATTATGATTTTTATAAGTAAGTAAATAAATAAATAAATAAACAAATAATTAAACATAGCAGAGGACTAGCTTTTACATACCTTTCATTTGTTTTAGTCCAACTAGATTAGGTCTTTTTAAAAAAGTTTTTAAAAAATGATTTATTAATTTATTTTGATTTTATGTATATTGCTGTTTTGCTTGCATGCGTGTTAGATCCCCTGGAACAGGAGTTTTAGATAGTTGTGAGGTGAGCTGTCATGTGGGAGCTGGGAATTGAATGCTGGTCTTCTAGAATAGCAGCCAGTGTTCTTAACTGCTGAGACATCTTTTCAGCCTCCAGGTCTTCTGTCTTAAAATTATTTGTTAGGGGGACCAGCTTAGTCCTTAGTTAGTATTCGACACCACTGATCAAGTTTTCATTGTGACATAAAAGAATAGATTTAGTACCTATGATTAATCATCTATGGAACATTTTCTGAGTAAAGAACTCAGTGGAGGGAAGGAGGGAGAAATCCTGTAATAGCCCCTCTTACCATATATGAGGCATAGTTTTACTAGCTATGTAAAGAAAGGAATAATATCCCTGGGCTGCTTGCTACATGTACATATGGTTTAGAACCAGACTTAGAATTAGTTACTTCATTTCTTCATTGTTGGCTATAGATGGGATCCTTTGCTATCTCTCTAGATGATGAAACTGATAGGTGGAAGTGTAGTTGTAATAAGAAAAATGAAAATGGGGCAGGAAAGATGGATTGATATGAAAGAATGTTTATACCTCTTACAGAGGACCTGAGTTCAGTTCCCAGTACCCACATCTTGAGGCTCACAACTGCCTATAACTCTAGCCCCAGGAGAATTAAAACACTTTTGACTTCTATAGGTACCTATACCAATGAGTATTTCCCTTTGTCTTTTCTGGAAACTGTAGGATTGGAAAAATGAAGCTAGTTGAGACATTGTAACACATGATTATGTCAGAATAAGAAGCACCTTGAGTTAATAACGGAGTTACAATAACTCCACGAGAATCTCTGCACTGCCTGTGAACACACCCTTGCTCCAGAAAATGCACTCAATGACAGTCTACTCGAAAGCAACATTAAAATGTTACTAATTTCTGTTTTTATATGCATACCATGTGTGCGAAGGTGTCCTTGGACCAGAAGAGGGTGTCAGCTTTCCTGGTATCAGAGTTACAGGCTTATGTGGGTGCTGGGTCATGATCATAGATTTTATGGCAGAGGATTAAGTTTATAAAAAGCTACTTTTTCAGTTCTCAGGGGTGACTTTTTGACCCACATTCTCTGGGCAAGGATAATAAAATCAAATGAGTTGGACTGAATCCCACCTAAATCAGAAGTATCTCCTTTAATGTCTTTGTTTGGAAATTTATTGCAACAATTAGACAATTGTTGATCACTTACAGCTTTGAAAAGTCCTGTGCAATTTTTTATTAGATGTTTTCTTTATTTACATTTCAAATGCTATCCCAAATGTTCCCTATACCCTCCCCCCTCCCTGTTCCCCTACCCACCCACTCCCACTTCTTGGACCTGGCATTCCCCTGTACTGGGGCATATAAAGTTTGCAAGACCAAGGGGCCTCTCTTCCCAATGATGGCCGACTAGGCCATCTTCTGCTACATATGCAGCTAGAGACACAAGCTCTGGGGGGTACTAGTTAGTTCATATTGTTGTTCCACCTATAGGGTTGCAGACCCCTTTAGCTCCTTGGGTTCTTTCTCTAGCTCCTCCATTGAGGGCCCTGTGTTCCATCCTATAGATGACTGTGAGCATTCACTTCTGTATTTGCCAGGCACTGGCATAGCCTCACACGAGACAGCTATATCAGGGTCCTTTCAGCAAAATTTTGCTGGCATATGCAATAGTGCCTGGGTTTGGTGACTGATTATGGGATGAATCCTTGGGTGGGGTAGTCTCTGGATGGTCCATCCTTTCGTCTTAGCTCCAAACTTTGTCTCTGCAACTCCTTCCATGGATATTTTATTCCCTATTCTAAGGAGAAATGAAGTACCCACACTTTGGTCTTCCTTCTTCTTGATTTTCTTGTGTTTTGTAAATTGTATCTTGGATATTCTAAGTTTCTGGGCTAATATCCACTTATCAGTGAGTGCATATCAAGTGACTTCTTTTGTGATTGGGTTACCTCACTAAATTTTTTTTTAATGGGTGGTTCTGCATGGGAATGCAGAGTAGAAGAGAAGGAAGCCTCGCTGTCTCCTTGTCACTGAGCACAAATACAAGAAGAGTCTCACTAGTAGGAAAAACCATACTGTCAAAATTCTACTATTCTTTACTATTCTTAATTAATATTGTAAATACTTAGCATTGAAAAACATACACAGCGTGATTTTTCTGAAAAATGAAAGAGGAAGATGAAGCAAGTGTAACTGTGAGGAGGAACAGAAAGTAAAATAAGAAATAAAAAGAGAAAAGAATGATCAGGACACTCCTGGCAACTGTGGGACCAGTCTCATACTTTTATAGGGATAAAGCTATGATGGGCCATCTAATGGGGTTTTGTATTCGGGAACTGTATGCAGGAAAATGTCTGCTCTGTGAGCAGGCAAAGATGCTGTGGTTAAAATGCTGTGGTTACCTTAGTACCCAGTGTCTGGTAAAAAGTGACTACATTTGCATCTCCATAGGCAGTGACTTTTGCCTCTCAGCTTTTTGTGCCAACTCTGGAATGTAAGTCTATAAAAATGTTACAAGAAACATTTTTTAAAGATGCTCACTGTCTATGTTAGGGAGTTCCACACATACCTACATGAATTTTAAATTGGTGTTTATGTGTTCTTGAGATAACACATGGAAAAACAGAATTAAAAATAAAAACGGCCTTTATCATCTTTGAGAGTACTTAGGGGCTCCTCCTGAGCACAAACATCTGGCCTGTTCTCTTGTCATCCACTCTGGAGATGTTCAGTGAATCAGATGCCAAGTGTGACATGGGGTAGTCCAATTTATTTGATGGTCTCAGTGAACCTAAGAAGGAATCACCCTTGGGTTGATAATGACAACTTGCTATTCCCCTTTGATGAAATTTATGCTAAGTAGATCTGCTGACTCTTCGCCATTCTCTGTCATCTCATGGATGCCTTACTTCAGTTCAACTGCTCTGTGGACTCTAAAAATTTGTGAGACTTATCTTGGATCTTCATTTCCTATGGCAACTTCACAAAGGATATGTCAAGAGAAACAGTGGACTGCAGAGAGAATTAAACATTCACATGCAGAGTCTTAGCGATTAGCTTTGATCAGTTTTCCCTTTTACTTCCCCCTCCCCTTCTCTCTTCTCTCCATTCTTATGTTAGTATCTTTTAAACCAAGAAGAAGTACTATACATTTTGGAGCATCATTTGGGTAGATGCCCAGGAATGGTGTAGCTGGCTCTTCAGGTAATACTCTGTTCAATTTTCTGAGGAAGAGCCAGACTGATTTCCAAGGTGGATGTAGCAGCTTGCAATGTCACCAAGAATGGAGGAGTGTTCCTCTTTCTCCACATCCTCGCCAGCATCTGATGTCACCTGAGTTTTTGATCTTAGTCATTCTGACTGCTGTGAGGTGGAATGTCAGGGTTGTTTTGATTTGCATTTCCCTGATAACTAAGGATGTTGAATATTTCTTTAGGTGCTTCTTGGCCATTCAAGTTTCCTCAGTTGAGAATTCTTTGTTTAACCCCATTTTTAATAGGGTTATTTCATTGTCTGGAGCCTAATTTCTTTGTATATATTGGATATTAGCCCTCTATGAGATATAGGATTGGTA